>NC_071288.1:70311720-71037970 GCF_943734705.1 Anopheles coustani | reverse complement strand
GGTTCGTCGCCTACTTGGGGATTGTTATGTTGTTGCTAGACATCAGCCTGCCAATCAACACACACGCGGCTGTGACTTGTTGTTCTTTGTTTGGACTGACGGTGATAGGACATTGGAAGAGTGGTGTAGGGGAATCTCTGGAATCGATATGGCTCATTTTGCGTCGGAGGATTCACTTTTACGAGCAGTTTTGTGAAAGCTTTATGTAACGATGACATCATGAAGGACGTCCAATTGCAGCTATTGAAAATGTCTGGTGTAAATAATTCTATTGCGCATCAGAACTTACCTGAAATTCCAGTCCATGCTTCTCCCGACAGTAATCCTTAATCCGCGGGTAACACTTGGCCATTAGATTGTTTCGTTCCATCGTCGTATCTACGCAAACGATGCATTTGACAAAAAATTAGGGTATGGAGAGCATCAAACGAAGCAAATACGATCGTCACCCTGGGAGTCCTTGAGCTGGGCCAACACCAGGATTACGTAACCGCTCAAGTACCTGTGAACGTCGAGCTGGTGAAGATGCGCACAATTTTCGAGCTAACCGGCGGCAGGTTCTCCATCGAGCCGGCGAAAATGGTGTCAATCGTGCGGTCATCCATTGTGGCCACCGATCCGGAACCGTATCACACAGCGGTATTCAACTTCCGTATCGCGATACACGAACTTCGACGATGCTTCAGTACGGTGTGCACCTGCCTGCGGTGTATTTGCCTCCGGTGTGTTCCGAGCGGACCATTCTCACTTTCGCACCTCTCAAGTGGAACTAACGCCGTCCTGCCCGGCTGCAAAGTGCCCGACTCCTGCCGAGGCCGAATTGCAGGTTTTGCGTTTTTCGATCAAACCGGGTCCGGAGTCGTTGCTAGGCACCCGCCAAGCCGTGGTGATGGCGTTGGGGCGGTCGAAATACCTCCACGCTAGAGTTAGACAGCTTGCCGGCATTTTTCCCTCCGGTAGGCTTCAGACCACAGGAAAAGTAAAAAAAGAAGAAAGAAAATGAAAAGTCCTCCACTACTACCACGACTTGGTAGAAGCCTTTTGTTTTCACTTTCATTAGCTTCCCAACCCCCATCGGCGTCGGACGGCTTTTCGAACGGTTCCGATTAGGATAGGACCGGTGTTTACTTATTTTTGTTTTGACTGGCTCTCAACCCTCCCCCTGTCATGCTTCCGGTTGGCATTTCCCTTTCCGCCGCGGGGGAATGAAAGGGTTGCTTAGAAAGTGCACCATTCGCCGGGATGCACTCCGGTTCCAACTGTCAAACTCGGTTAGCGACAGAAGCGCGCGTGGTGCGATTCATTACTCCTTGCATCCAAAGCAGGGATCGGGGGGAGGTTTGGGGCCGGCGAAAGCGAAAAGTTACGTCAATAGGATAAACGCTATGGGTTGCTATGATCGGGCCGTTACCGGCTGCCGGCTTGTTCCGGTCGCTACGCGTAGTTAAACGGTGCTGCATTGCGGTTTGTGTGTTGACATTTGACACCATTGTTCTCACCATGAAACGATACAGTGGCGAACAAAACAAGTGCACTTTTTAGGTCATTTTTATGTTGTTGTTTTTATTTTTAGTTCATGTATAAAAGTAAAACGTAGACCGTATGTGATGTTTAACAATTTAATTCTGTTGGTGCGGTTTTCGTAATGGACGATGAAAATTCAAAGTTATTCAAAGATCTCGCAATAATGTGCTCTTTTTTACAGTAATAAACTTGTTTTACCTTAGGCAAAAGATTTTTAGTTGGAAAATCACTTTTTGTATAATGGGTCGATCTAACGGACAAGACTGGTTTTACCAACATAAAAGACGTATATCGTTAAATTTGAATAATCTTCAATTATTATACAACGTTTGTATTATTTCATTACGTATTATTTACATATAGCTATACATTATTTTTAAATTTTACAAACCTTTATAATGAAACTTACTATTTACTGTACTCCAACTGATGATTACACGTTATTCACTGAAATTATAGAAAAAATGTTTATAACTAATACCTTTTTTGAAATTTAAAGCTTTTTCAAAAAGTTTAATTTTAAAATGATCCATTTAGCCACTTTTACGGAAACATATTGCTTGCTTTAAAATATGAAATCAATTCCTACTGAATGGAGGCTATTCTATAAAATTTCATTTTTTTTAAATTATTTTATTCTGCGGTTGCCTGGAACAGAGACGAATGACTAAGATGGTCAAAATATCTACAATCAAACCAAAACAAAAAGATGTTTTAATGTTAGAATGTGATATCAAAACATTTTTAAAAGAAGTAAATCGGTACCTTTGAAGTTTTAAAATAACTAGTAACCATAACACAGTAGAAAAAGTATACGCATATAACGTGGCTCTAAATTAGCTAGAAAAGTATACAAAGAAATTATTTTTAATCAATCTAGTATTGGTTTTAGAATTTGGCCAACTTATGAATCAGCTTTAAGCAGCACTGGCGTTCCGATGACTCAATTAAGTAAATCAGAAGGTGGATGACAATTGTACTCATCACAATAATCCATCATTTCGTCACACCCACCCCATGATTTGAATGACCGCGGCTGCAGCAACAAATAGCGAGTCAACTTACCACCAGAGCCTCCACCTCCCCCCTCCCTCCGGGGGAGGAGAGAATCCGATTTAACCGAATGTAATGTGGTACTTGCGGTGTGTGTGTGCGTGCGTATTATCATGTGTATATTTTTCAATTACCCTTAACGATCCGCGAATGGTGCCGTTAAACAGCGAAAAAAAACTAAATCGACAAATCGGCCACAGTCGGGGCGACCGGGAGGATATTGCGTACCGCCGGACGGCCATTGACGGTGGTGATCGTGGCAATTGGTTCAAACGACCGTACGGAGCTGGTCCCCCAAAGTGAAGCGACTATAAAACGAGGCCCACCGGCTGCGCATTCAGTCTCCGTTAGGCGGTGCTTTCGAGCGGATTTCCAGGCCTCAGTCCCGTACAGATTTCGGCTACCGAATCAACCCCAGCATCTGGCTTAAACCTTGTCGCTTCTCGCAGCGTTCCGGTGGTTTTCGACTAGCGGCTCCGTGGCTTCAGTCCGAGTCGAGACGATTAGAGTCACGCAACCTTAGGTAAGCATCCTCTAATGGACATTCGTTTCATCCCCAGAATGTTGTAACAGGTATCTGGATGAAGGTGTTGTTCGGATTTTTGGAAGGTTTTTGGAAGGTTTTTGGAAGGATTATCAGTGATGGAGTTGGTGCAAAAGGTAATAACAACAATAAATCAAAAACTGTGTAAAGTAACTTAATTTGAGTTTAGCAACTTAGTTTTGTGGAAAATACGAAAGAAATTAAACGTGAGAACATTGACGGTGCCACGAGTGTTTATAGCAAGGATTCAAATATCCATTCCAAAGTAAGTTGTGTGCGATCTTCTGCTTTTAAATTTACGGAATTCTGATGCCGGGACACAATCTGAAGGAAGTCGCAAAATCTAACAAACCGATGATTTGTGAGAAGTTACCAGCAATTTGGCCTACAATAAGAGAAGTGACTTTGCTACCTTGAGCTCCAAAATACCTTCATTACCAGTTCGAAATGGAGAACTTTGTGAGTACAAATTGTTGAAGAAGGAATCCTGGCAATTCAGTAAACCGATTACAACCGATTTGTTATCCAACTTATTAAGCTTTGTTAGTTGATTTAGTTTGGAAACAGTTTTCTTCCGTAATTAAAAGTATCTTGTTTCCCTTCGATTTCCGCCGTCAAAACATTACCTGTTATCATTTTGAAATTGTAAACTAACATTTTACTTCACACTAGATTTAAGTTTTTATGGGAGATAAAACTCAACGGTTATGCATTTATATAATGCTCTGTAAGGTAATACAAATTTGTTACACAGCAGTAGTAAAACCTTTAGATTTCCTTAACTCAATATGAAAGAACTTTCTTTAGATTTGCATCGAAAATCATGCTTACAGAAAATTTATAACTGGGGTAATAGTTATTATTTCTGTCGCTATGCTTATTGGATGGTATGGAATCCTTTTTTATTTGTGTTACTAAACAAGACAACCAGACAATTGCTGAATGTTTTTAATTACCGTGTTTGTCGTGATACCACCAGAGATACGCCCCATTTTTGTTCTTTCTTCATAGTGGTAGTCGGCCTCTTATCTCCATTGGGTTCGTCTGCCGGCAGTTCTATGCTCTATGTGCACATAAATATATTGCAGCGAATAATAACAATAAATGTGCATAATTTTATATATATGGCTATAGACGGTCTCGCTTGGCCAGAAGGTGGTGCCCAAACGAGCCCGACACTATGTGACAAAAACCGAACGTATCTCCGATAGGAGGAGATGCATTTGCGCTTGATCACTGCTGACTTTCGTCCGGTCGGTTTCGTTTGTTGTTTTTTTCTTGCCCTCCCGGGGCCGGTGCATCCTTAAGCCCTGCACCGCACGTGGCAGTGTTTGTTTTGTTTGGATCCGACTCCGGGGTGGCTCGAGGGGTGTTGCACCAACATGGGCAGTGTTCTGCTGTGCTAAAGTCGAAGCCGGGCTCCAGTTCGGGTTTCCCGGTGAAGAACGGTCCCTTTTCTCCAGCAGGAAACACTCATGATTGGCATGCGCGTCCGGTGCCTTCCGTCAGGGGAAACTCGACCCGATCCGTGCCGGTTGGGAACACGAAGTTTGACAGCCACTCGCCGAGTTTTTGGGTGGGCCGTGAATGGTGTGAACTAGAACCTTGGTCAGTGTGGGTCTCGTCACCGGCCGCATTGGTACTGTCGCTGTGAGTTTTATGTGCGAAGTTTCAAAACATTCTGGCGCCAAAAAATTCGTAAAACCAGCGAACAATCAACAGATGTGTGTGCTCCGAAAGGGAGAAGAACTGTACAAAATAATTTATTTGTTTACATTGCGAAACAAGGACGATGAAATGAATTTTTTAAAAGTGTGAAAGAATTTCGTGATGTGAATGAAATATACCTGATGTTTATGATGGACGGGAGATGATGGACGGGAGTTACAAGAACACAAGAAACCCAGAGAATACAACAATTTTTCGCAAGAAAACCCAAATTGATAAACAAAATATAAGTGACGACGTTTGATATAATTTCGCGAATATGTTGAGTTTCAACAAGAGACTACGACGGAAAATGTGTAACAATCTCCAATTTGTAATTGTTATATGGCAACCATCAACTCTAAAATTATTAGAAGAAGTGTACTTGTGTTTTCCAGTTTGAGGTAATGTTAATGAAATGTATCATAAAAGGTACATATACAAGTTCGATCGTGGATATAATGCGAATAGTTTACTCTTCAACGTTTTTTTACTTTGTTACAAAGATTATGTTAGGTCATAATTTTTGTTATTATAATTTCAATGGGATTTCCAAAATCTAGTTAAATATCATGAGTTTGTTACTATTATTTGTGTTATCATTATTTTCAAATGGTTTTCATTTTTTGTATTTTCACCATATCAAGATCATTTGATAAGCCACCGATATAATTCAAAGATCTATTAATGGTCTTTCGCAATTACATATGTACTTTGTACGTCATGTGCTTAAAATATACAATGTTTACGATTATCTAAAATAATTGTAGAATAAGCCAACCTATTCCTGCGTACTACCTTAAACCAACTTGGTTTAAATGTTTATGTACATGTTATAAAATATCTAGTCGAGAACTACTCTAGACTCTGTCATTATTTTTTTAACGATTCTATCACTTTCTTATACTTTTTTGAAATTCAACGAAAACAGTAATTGAAATAAACATATCGATTTCTATTTATTAACACGAAAAACAGGTCAGTTTATCGTCTGTTTCAAATAATCAATTAGATCATGTGATCGGCTGTAAGCAGAAAACAATTTAATTACATCTAAGTTATAGGGACTTATGGAAATTAGTTAAATTTAGTAATTTTCAACAGTTTATTCACAATTTGTTTTTTTTTTTATTTACTTCACAGATTTTTTCCTGTGCGGTAAGCAAAATATGCACTGTACAAGTGAACTATCAATTATTGTGCTTTGTTCTTTTCTTTTAAATTGTCCCAACAAGGATATCTTACCAGCTGATTGAGCACAAAGAATTGGAAACCATGCACTGAGTGATGGCTTTTTGCGTTTCCTGTTACTTTTTCTGAACCTACAAAGATGCACAACGATAATGGAACAACCGTTCACTGAGCAACATGAGGAAGAACCAGAAGGTGAAATACCGCGGTGTGAAATGTAAATGGGGTTTGGTTTTTGATCGAGCAGGAGAGGTAAAACGAAAACCCATGATCCGCGTGAGTAAGTATAGTAAGGCCCTCTCTGACAGGAGGGAGGTAAGTGAAGGTTCAGGTAAATGGATCCTATCCGATGCATCCTGTGCATCGGCATGATGGTTAAATGTTGTCCGCCTCGTTGTCGAATATATGTTCTTCCCCTTCGTTATGTAACTGCGATCAACGAATGTCTAACCATTGAGCAACTGTTCGTCGAAACCAACCGAAGGCATCGTGGGCTGCGGAAATGTGTGATAAATCGGAAAATTTTCCCACCGGATTTAGTAGCATTGGTTTTTTTTGTCCTTTTCGGTTTGAATCTCAATCCAGTGGTCATGGCTTTTAAATGGGTTTGTGCCGATCTTTGTTATTCTCTTATCTCGCCGCACGAAACGCAGTCCGGACGCTCTGGAAAGTCAGCTCGTATCGGCGTTCCGGGCGGCCACCCTTCCCGACACCGAAACGCTGGACCTCCGCCAACCACCGTCCCCACTTTCACCCGGCCTTGATCCCCACGGTCAACACCATCATCACCATCCTCATCATCACCACCAGGCGGCTCCACCGTTGTCCCATGCGGACTATTCGCGCAAACGAGCGCATCGCCACGTTTCGGATCTGCCCGGGTTCTTCCCCAGCGGACACGGCGCGGACCTGGGTGGCCCCGGGGGCAAGAAGGCCAAGTTTTCCGCCGCAGCAGCGGCTGCCGCGGCTGCCAACTACTACGACAATGCATATCTTTCGTTCGAGAAGAGTCTCCGTGGAGCGTTCGGGACGGCGGGTTCCGAGGGCCTCGATGGCCCGGGCGGCCTCGGAGTGGTCGGTCTCGATCCGTACGGTGGTGGAGGGGGTGCTGGGGGAGGACCCATTGGTGGCGGACATCATCTGCTGTCACCGATCAACTACACGCTCACGGCCGAAGCCATCAATCGACGCATCCGGAGTACGCTCGGGTTGGACGATCCGATGGATCCGCTGGGTAAGGGCTCGCCGACGGAAGGGGAGGTGTGCTGCCAGGGTGGCGGCGGTGGTGGTCCTGGTGGCCAGGGTGTACCCAGCCCGGACTGGCTCGTGGGTAGACGGCCGGCGCTGGCGGACACTCGCCCCTACACCCACAGCCCCATCCCTCCGGCCAGCGCGTACGAGGAGCACAAGTTTTCCCCATTTTCTCCCGCCGGAAATGCAGGCACGCTGCACGACGACAACAACAACGTGGACAAGAAGACGTTTGTCGAATAGAACGCAACAATTTTGGACAAGATTAACGTCCCTGTTGAGGGCTGCGAGTGAGTTTTGTTCTATTTTTGAAAGGGCAAGTGATAGGAATGGTTAGCAAAACACACGAAACCCCCCGGAGCCTCTTTTAACGTCGGATTTAACAGAGATTGTAGACTTCGACACGAAGCTAGGTAAGTAGCGAGATAATGATGAAACGATCATACAACAGAGTGGTATGGTGGATATTTAAACTTTAGAAACCCAGAAGAACTGATTCGAAAATGAAAAATTTTGCGATAAAGATTAGAGCTCGCAGGACGGCATATCGTAGATTCGAGTGTCCTTGAAAAAACTAAAAGAAATAAAAACATAAACACACACACACATAGAAACATTTAAAAAGATGACTCTACCAATTCACTAAATTTACTATACCGGCAAAACATCTATATGTAAATTGAAGACGAGAACATTTAAGATGACTATTCGGAGCTGAAGAAAACAGGCAGACATGATCGTGAGATCGGAAAATCTCATGTGGTTTCACAAGCGAAATTTTAGGTTTTGCCTCTCGAAATCGGAAATAAATCTGATTATTTTTAGTAAATGCTTTTAACATTTAAATGGTTGAAAAAATGCAGTTTAATACGGCTTCGCTGTAGGGCTGAAGCTTTGTTTGGTTTTTTCGTTTTTATTTAAATTATTTTAATTTTTATTTCATTTTCGGTCTTTCACGTGGGGAAAGACAACAACAATGATTGTTTTATGAAAGACAACTCCTTCCAAGCTGGTTGAAAATATTTTGATTCATAGCCGATTTTGTTATTTGTTTAAATTAGATTTTTTTCCATTTTTCGAGATTAATAAAATTTCGAGGCAAACAAAAACCAATCTCGATTGCAAAAATTCCCGAGTAAACTTTAACTGGTAAAAACAATAAACAAGTTTTCCAAAACGCAAGTGGAACATTACTTTCGTTAATACAATTTGAAATACACCATGAATGCACCGGATGGGAAGATATCCAATGGAAACAACCACTTACCGATAATCAAAAGAAGGAATGAATGAAAAACATTACTTGAAAAGTCTTTGAACAGAACTTAAGAAACAAACCCTTGGTGATTAATCTAGACTGATTAGATAATATACAACTTACATCGGTATATACATTAGCAACGATCGGTTACAGGACTGGAAATGGGGATTTGATAAGTGGTGTGACGAAAATTAACAAACATGATACATTTGGTAGATATCTTGCGCGTACTAGATTTCGAATATTAAACAAGTGTAAAAGTATATTACTATTAAAGATAGCAACACGGAAAAAACACAGAAATACATATATGTAAAACGTACAGTTTCAAAAAAGGAATGAAAACAAATCCACACATACCACTGCAACGCATTGAAAATCTTATATCGAGCTAGAACGATCAGTTGTGACATAGCAATGTAACCAGAATGGCAGGTCTGATTAAGAAGACTTCGAAATAAATTGCAAATAAAACATGTTACACCATTCTT
Source organism: Anopheles coustani (assembly GCF_943734705.1). Taxonomy (NCBI): domain Eukaryota; kingdom Metazoa; phylum Arthropoda; class Insecta; order Diptera; family Culicidae; genus Anopheles; species Anopheles coustani. The sequence goes on along the minus strand of NC_071288.1, from coordinate 71,028,948 downwards.
CCAACAATTTTTTGGGTTCCATAAAACACACACAAACGCAGACGGTGTTTTTGAGTTCGTCATTTTCTATTCATCCGAAAATAACATAATATTTTCTTCTTTATTTCACAATCGATAAACCGTTAGTCAATTTGGTTTGTCTAATTGGTTGTATTTTGAATTCAGAATTGTTTTGCCTGTTATACCCGAGTGTTTATTGCACCGCACTGGGGACGAATGTCCTAATTTAGCTACTCAACAAATACCTAATCGATTGAAACATTCTATTTGAATGTATGTATATTTAATACATGTACATTACAATATATTAGCCGATAGTTTTAGTAATGCTGAAAAAGGTATGACCTTTATAACTATTTATAACATTTTCCCTCCAGTGGAAAATATTTTACACTATTCTTTTAAGGAAAACAAGCAAAATACAAAAGCTTTACAGATCAATTGTTTTATATTTTATTTTGTAAAAAATAATTTCTCTCTTTACCTTTATTTAGAATTTTTTATCATTTCTTTTTTCCTATTATGTTTATTTTCATCACTCAAAGTCAACGACGATTATCCTGTATAAGAGTATACTTCTTGATCACTTTACACTTTCTCTACCGAAATATTCGTAATTGTGGGTTTCATTGTTTTCAGAATATGTTCAACCCTGAAAATTCTGCAAATCGGATGCTTCAATGACCGGCATACAATGTTGGTAGTAGATTTATAAAGTTTTAGAAAAAAAGGAAGATCAAGCAATGAACTTCTTCAACACTAATAAAAACTGTGCAAACAAGTAAACATTCGAACATGCTGAAGAAGATAACTGATATACTGAGCGGAAAATCTCACAAATGATTTAAAAAATGTAGCCAGTTGACCAAAGGCAAACAGCAACAGTAGACTCGACGAGAAAAAAAGGTAAACCACTCCGAACTCTCTTTACATACAACCGAAAACAATCAATTGATAGGGCAAGTAATAATAATTGCTTCCTGGCGTAGGGGTAACGGAAAAAATCAACCCTTTTTTTCCACCCCATGGACAACCGGTACAGGAAAGGATCCTTCGGCCCACCGACAGCCGGTGGCAACTGCCGGTAAATGGGATTAATGGACAGCGGGCCCGTAGGAGGGCATTACCGGGGCACAAACCCGGCGTTCGGTAGAAATTTCAATTATTCTCCAAAGAACGTCGACACATATCGACGCTCCGTAACTCACCGTCCCTTTCCGTAGGAAGGCAGCTTTCGATCGGGCCGGACAATCGGGAAAAAGGGCTACACTCAGCTCATACGTCAACAAAGGCTGAACACAATGTTCCGCCGATAGCCAAAGCCAGGAACAGTCCTGCTCCTGTGTTTCCCGTTTTTCGTGTACCATTCGGCGTTATTGAGTGTGATGAGTGCAAAATAGCTTCGACGGAAAAGCAAATAAACACTTTCACGCCAGTCCCGGGTTCTTCACGACGGTTTCGCGGCCGAAACGTTGAAGAAATGGGGCGCAAAAAACAAACCGGGAAGCCCGGGTAGCATTCCAAACCGGCCGAGCCCGGACCATGTCTCGAACGGTTTTGGATCCTTTCGATGGATAAGCAAATATTTTTACCTTTTTACAGCGCTCTTACAACGGCCGGGCCAAACCGATCCGTGTAGTGTGAGGGAGTTTTCGTTGTCGAACGAGGCCGATGGTGGTCGTATGTTTTCTCAATCCGATCGGTGTAAGGTTCATCCGGTCCGGCACTAGTTCCAACGCTGGTAGCCTTGCGTAGGTAGACTAGTTCGCTTCATCCTGCAAACGCACTTTCCCTTCAAAACTGACCCTGCAGAAGCAGTTATGTCGGTGGAACCGAGAAAAAAAAATTATAGGAAAATCCACCGAAAATCCATATCAAGATTCCTCCGTTCGGCAACCAACCAATGCCTGGAAGTGTTGGAATGCCGTGCCGTTGCCGAAACACCGCCAGAGATTTGGCGACGCAAATTGTCGCCGATGTTCCTCAATTAAATCAATTTGCCACCACCGAGCCCGGGTCCGCAGATTCTTGTCGTCGGGGATGGACATATTTCGGCAATCAATTCGACAGCCCCGGAAGTCCGGGGACCGGTCGGCTGAAAGACGGCGCGCCAAGTTTCGAACTAATGTGTGACAATATGTCATGGGTATTTTGGTTCGTTTTTTGTGTGTGAACCGCGGTCTTTCGATCGTGGCGGGAAGTTAGCACCGTATCGTTGCCGTAATTAGCAGGCAGAAAGGTTTGATTGACCGCCGTCAGCCCGAAGGAAGTGACACCGGACCTGACCAAGCCGTCAATCGGACAGCTGGGACATTCACTCAACGGCGACCAATGACTACGAATCGACAGCTAAAGAACACTGTTGCTCTATTAAGATATTCACGGTGATGTATTTCCAGCTGAAGTATTTTTGAAGTAACGACAAATGTTTTTCACGAAAACAAAAATGTAGTTCAAAATGTTTGTTTTTGGATTAAGTTTACAATAAACAACATGTTATAGAATACTATATATTAAAACAGAATGTTTTAGATTTTTAAGCATTTGCATTTCGGCTGAATTTAATCACCTTACATTTTCTAAGAGCATCATTCTTCTTTAGAAAGATGAATTTATAATTGGAAACAGAATAAAAAACCAGTAAATATCTTTTTTCCAAAATATTATTGCAAATACTTGTGAAAAAATAACCAACTGCTCAAATATAAAGCAACATGAATTATTTCTGAGCAGTTAGGAGTTTTGTCCAACAATACAATTCGTACGTGAACAAATATGTAGATTACATCCATTACAGATTTTGCAGATGAATATTCGTCAGTTATAAATTACTTAGAAAAAAATATGTTACAATCAGGTAAAGTAAAATTTATGTATTGTGTGAATCTATTCAGCTTGATATTGTAAAAGCTATAGATACTTCCCGTCCATTTTGAAGAAATGATGATAAATATTTAAAAAATAAACGAAAATTGAGACGTTATACATCGATCAAATAGAGTTTAAATGTTTGAAAGCCGAACATACGCATCAACGTAAATGAGTTTTAATCTTATCCATTTGGAGATTCATCAATAATCCAAATGATGCAATGGTTGCATAAAGCAAGCACTATGCAAATACCAATTTTGCGACTGAGAGCTAAAATGTCAAATAAAGAATTTTATTGATACAACTCTTCAAATTGTTTGGAACACACATCGATAGTTATGATTGAATGTAACACTGCAAAATGTAATAAACCCCTCGCACGGTGATAGCATATTTTTACTTGCCTCATAAATTAGATTACACCCTGGTTAGCTCACGGATGTATCAAATGGACGGACCACCCTTTGGCTATCCCTTGCTTACCAGAAGAATTTCGAGAAGTGTTTGGGAGTTTGTTTTCCTCCGAAAAACGACGTTCATTGGGAAGCGTTTGTGTTCGCGTATTTTCATAACTCACTTCTTTGCGCCCCTAACTTTACGGAGTGGTGCAACATACGGTGGAAGGCAAGAAAAACTCGGCCCCCAAACAGGACACCGCGGGCTCTCCTTTGGGTTAAAAGTTTACGCTTTCCATTATCGCCCGGTAAACAATTGTTGTCGATTGAGTCCCAGCCCAAGGTCTGTGCCGGTGTGTATCATGCTCTCGAAAATGTGTTATCCCACCGAACAACTCGGCCCATCTCCCATCCAAGACCGACCGTCAATGATGATGGTCCCGTCGGTAAAGGGTTTTTTTCCAGTAGAGGAAGGGTTGCGAATTTATGAATCAATGTTTGCACATTTCCCACCCGCACTCCGGCCCGCCCCGCCCGCTTGGGTGTGTTTTCGGAACATTGTACAAACTTTTCGCATCTCTGCGAGCAAGGCGGCCGACGATGATTTACGAATCAACATGGTTAAGTTTGTTTTTGTGCCGTATTTTTGTTTGCCTCTCCAGGATGGAACAGGATGTACGCAGTCAAGTGCTCGGATCGCGCTGAGTTTAATTGTTTTCCTTAGCTCTTATCGGGGCCGGAATGTAACAAGGTCATCTTTTATGTATATTAATTTGTACAAGCCGAGGAAAATTACCAACCAATTTTTGCTTTCGTCAAATCTATTATGTTCAGTAATTTTTTAGAACAGGCGGATGTTAAAAAATAAAATTATTAAATTACGTTCAATCAAAACATAAAACAATATTGTTTTCGAAAATTATTACAAAAAAAGAAAGATATAATAGAGGTTTTAAAATTGTGTGTCGTTTCTTTGTATTTAAGCATAATAAACAAGTAAAATTTGACCACACATTGAAAAGTTTGACATAATATCATTATATGGGATCATACTTCTACACACAATTGGATTATAAAATCAACATCTTGATTCCCTCGTAGCAATTGAAACAAAAACCCTGCTGCTAAACTGGATCAATTTGGACGGATCTATGTCCCAGTATCGATGACACCATCATGCTTTGATACGATATATGGGGGAAGAACAGGGTTCGTCATTTCTTTCGCCGAGATCCAAAAGCGGGCACCCCAAGCATCAACTTGATTATGTGCTCCCAATCTGCTCGGAGTTATTTACTTAATTAACAACAATAGATGCTTGCGTTATGCAGCAGCTCCCCAAACCGCCGACAAAAAAGTGGAAACGGAGAGAAAGATATTAACAGATTCCTGTGACGCTTCCGGTGCCTCCCGCCGGCCCCCTGGGAGAAGGGGCCACCGATTCAGGTCTTGTCGAGCACTGATGTTCTCCCCTTGATCCGTAATTGAGCCGACGCTGCAGCAATCAGCAACAGTGGCGGCCGTTTGACGGCATTCACTCCGGGAGCCAATGTGCAGCAACCCCGACCAGAGTGGATAAACACGACCAAAAGTGTCGCGCAGTTCGCTGTCGCATTTGCATTTTGTAAAAATCGGCCTGCTGCTGCCCTTGCATTGCCATAAATCTAAGGAGACACTGTGTGTGTGTCCATATGTAACACGGATTGAAAAGTTCAATGGAAAGGCAAAAGCGAAGCATGAGAAAAATCGTGCACATTAGTTATTTCCTTTTTATAGATTAACCCCTTCACAATCCGGCCAAGTCGAAAATGGCTCAAAAAATTGTCACACTGTTTTTTTACATTTTATATAGTTTTTGATCTACTAAGTCCCAATAAAAAATATATTTTTCTAAAAAAATTAGGATTTTATTGATTGATTGATGACAAGTTTGTATAATTGTTGTTTGTGACAGTAACCTGCAATAATTTGCCAATAATGAGCAAAACTGTTGTTCAATTGCTTCGATTAGAGTCAAATAAGTGAATGGAAATTTACAATCACATAAGATCGTGCTTTCGAAGTAGGTGCACTCCAAATAACCACCGGGCAAAACTGTGAAGAGGTTGGAGAGGTTGGATGAAATAGACGAAAATTTCGCATTCGTTTACGCGACTTCTTTTTCATGAATAAAAAGTATACGTACTTCCAGGGAAGTTGCATTTTCCAAATGTGTCTTATTCTTCTTTTTGGAGTAATGACCGTCTGAGGTCATATCTGCCCATTGGCGGTTTATTAGACTTCATCCCTTTGTGTACGTAGACTCTCACAGGGAAGGGCCCGGGCTCGAGTTGGGATTTGAACCCACGCCATCGAGGAAATGTCTCGTTGCTTGTTGCACGAATTTTTAATAGAAAATGTGATGTTTTTGCAAAAAATTCAGACACAAGCGTAGCAAACAACTCTACTACATGACCAATTTTTTTTATAAATTTAAGTTCGCTTGCCGTTGCGACGTACTGCAATTTCTGAATCCTGCCTTGTATTAATCTTTTGACATCTGGCTCTGAAAACATATCAATTCGACGCGAGATGGTGCAAGAGTGTCACCTTCTATGACAGCTGTACAGACAAGATTGTTTAACATAGCCGACAGTGAAAAAGAGAATATCATTTAAAACTGGCGAAAAAACAATATGCACAACACAAAAGAGGGAGAGAAAGAGTCTTTAAACGCCGTTATTTCCATAATTTCATCAAGAATATCTCATTTATAATTTACATCCGCCGATCCGCTCACCCCATTTCTCCACCAGGACCGGATCGGTGGAAAAGTACCGCGGAAAACTGGCTTGCAACACAAAAGGAAACAGACAAAGAATAATAAACCAAAGACGGCACCCCGTCCCGGCAAAGATGAGAGCGGCCTCGGTGCAGTGCGAAAATTTTGCTTGCGGATGCATAATTATAAATTCATCTTGGAGAACCGCGTTTCGCTGCTTGCGTTTAGGCCGTCGTTAGCGGTAAAGGTAAACGGTTTCTTTTTCCAAACACACACACACACACATGATCCATTGGGGGGAGAGTGCGAGTGGTGGGGCTTTCGTGGAAGGAAGATTTGACTTTCGGTTTCGTTTCTTCGCTGTCTCCGACGAGGGAAAGGTCTATCCTTTCCGAAGCGCGAGATCCAACGCATATTGCTCCGGACACATTCCCGTGCAGTGTTGGGGTGGTGTTAACCGAGCTGCGGCAGCATCATCGTGGCAAATCACGTTTATTACAAGGTAAACATTCGATCTTTCTTGGCATGAAAATTTGAAGAACCCGACCGCCCGCCCTAACAACTTGCCGATGTTGTTTGCATTGCGATGCTTTCTAGTCGCAAGGGAATCGTCGAACAATGACTAAATTTGGTACCGGTACCATGAATTGTTTCACCGTTGGTAACTCTCCAAGAAGCCAGCCTCAGTGTCAACAGGACCTCTTGGGTAGCATTGTCAATAAATTAATTATGTATGATATCATCGATGCTTGGCAGCAATTATAGCCTGATTGTGGAGAGGCGTGTTCGTGTTGATAAAGTTAAAATAGAAATTTTTTATAAACATATTTTATTACATGGTTTAAATTCTCAAAAGAAACACATATATTTATCCTAAAAGAGCAGGTTAGCTAAATATGTTTCTTTAGGTTAAGGAAATCAAACGAACAGTTTAATTCAAATAGAATATTTCTTTTGTTGTAAAATTACTATTAAAGTGTTGTATGAAAAACAAGTCATGAAACCAATGCAATCGTAATGAAACAAGCTGAGGGAGAGTACGAAAAGTGTGATCATTACTTACCTAAATTGTTATTTCTCGAACGAAGTGATGAAGATCACCCGTTCAGATCCAGTGCCATCCTTTCATTTACCAACCATCCCTCAGCACACAGCCCGGCTAGCTCAGTCGGTAGAGCATGAGACTCTTAATCTCAGGGTCGTGGGTTCGAGCCCCACGTTGGGCGCGAGAAAAACCTTTTTATGATAGAGAAGCCATCATGTCATGCATGAATGAATTGCTGCTCCTTTAAGAAAAAGATAAATAAAAACGGTTGTAAAAGGAGCATTGAGTGAGCGAGAAAACGATACACTTTTCTTCATTCGCGATCAATGAAGAAATGAAAATGATCATAGCTATTGTTTGTGCGTATCCTTTCAGTACGCGTCCTGGGAAAGATCAGTAGCACGTATAAAAAATTAACATCAATAGAAACTGAACTCCCATTGAACGAAACTTAATCAAAAATAAATGTTTCTTATTGCATCGGCCGGGAATCGAACCCGGGCCGCCCGCGTGGCAGGCGAGCATTCTACCACTGAACCACCGATGCTTGTTGTAATTGGAAGTTTAATTGATCATCGGAACAACGCCATTTGACAAAAGTAGTTTGAAGATATTCAACAACACAACACAAGAATAAGCTCTAGCAAAAGAATTGTTAAGAAAAAAATTACCATAATTATATAGTACGAGTAAAAGCAATGCATTGTTGTATTTTCTTAAGAACCGAAAGATCAATCTTCATTGATTTTAGCTGTTGCTGTAATAGTTCATAGTAATAAGCAATATTAAAGTTATTGAATGGAACGGCCGATAACATTTTCTACCTAAATTTGCCAGATGTTTTAGTAGAACAAACAGTAACTTCAACCTTGAGTCACTTTCTCTTGCACTCCTTAACGTCTGGTAATTGCTCAAATGATGTAGTGTGGAAGAGAGACATCAGCATACACACAAATTCTATTTTTTTCCTATGATCTTACCCCTATTAATAGCGCACCACAATCAGTGGGGGTTCATCCGTCTAATGGTATTTATTCACGGTATTTAACAAAGGTAGAAAGGTATCATTTTCCCTCCCACTGCCAAACTCGTACGGGTGAAAAATCTACCTTTGAGGATCCTCGAAAATCATCTTTGAGCCTCAGTAAAGTCGAAAAAACAAACGCACAAAAATTAGGAAGCAAATTTATGCACACGTTAGCACAGCAACGTTCCAAAATGCTACACGCAATCAAAACTCTCCCAAACCTTGCCCCAACACGGTCAGTTAATAATAAAACGCACCGGAAAATTATCCGTATCTTTTACCCGTGGAAAAATAAACGGGGAAACAAAAATGAAAAGAAGGTTCCCTGGCCCGTAGGAAAATCAACGCGTGGGGAATCAGTAAAGAAATCATTCACACATGGGCGCACCCCGGACCCTAATGGTGGAGGGGAAAATATATTTTCCAGACGCACCGAAAAATCAGACGCTACTAAAGTGTACCCAAATCGAGGAAGAAATACATTAGCTTCCCTTGCGTGCGGCGGGATTTGTGTTTTTATTTTTTTACCTTATTTTTCCACCCCAAAAACGGTGGTATTCTCTTAGAGCGACTGGAGTTTGCAAGTGAACGTTTTTCGAAAGGGCCACACCAACCGGCGATTGTTTACTTTAAGGCTACACCAAGGCAATCTTCGCGTCCCGTTCGGGCGTCAGCTTGTACGGAAGGTTGGAATCGGAAAAGCGGGAGCTTGGGAAACTCGGTGCGACGCAGAGCCGAGCGAACGCCGTTGTCTGCGGACGATCGATAGAAAAGCCCAGCTTCCGTTCTAACTTACTCCTGCTCTATGTACTTGTGGGGTGCGATTTCTTATGTACTACTCCGCCCGGGAAGCTTTCGGCTCGGACCGTTTGGTACGGAAGCTTTTTTCCCTTCTTTGCGTGTACCCAAACGGCCGGCAACAGTTTCCCCTCAGACCTGCCGGTTGACGCTGTGGGAAAACGGGAAAATCTCGATCGATATTCATGTTGTGTTTTCCCCATTTCAACATTTCCTTTTCCTTGGCTTTCCCCTTGGTCCCCGTGCAAGCTCATTTGCTTGCTTTTCCGACCGCGTGGCGTTTGCGTGGCCGAAGGGCGAAGACAATTGGAAGACGCGCCATCGGCGGCCGCGCCAGACGCAATAAATTGAACGATCGGTAATTTCTGGTGGATTTTTCCACCGCCACCGGTCGGACACGCCGGGCCAAACGGACTGGGAAGGGGTGATAGACGCCGTCTTAAATACATTTCCCACCCTTCGGCTTAGAACGCGCCGTAACAAGCGATTTGTTGTGGCAGGGAGCGCCAGTACGCGAAAATTGGTAGGTTTGTGCGAAGGGCGTCTTACAGAAAAACAGTGGCCATTTAAATTCGCGTCGAAGAATACAAGGGCAATTATTGACTATTTAGTGAAATTTTTCACAGTGAACATTGATTTGTAAAGCAATGTTGATACATACATTTTCTTAATATCTGTTGTTATGTTTTATCTTATTTTATATTTAAAGGAAGTGATTGTTTTGCTGTAGACTAAATACTTTAATAATTGATTAAATTTAAGTAACATTATTATGTTTATTATTATTACAATTTCACAGAAAAAAAACCCTTAACTTTATTCATATCGACATGAAGGGGTTTTTCTTGAGGTTGGTGTCTTATTTATGCTTTTATATTTTGTTTGTATAATGCCATCCTTAGAATACTATTGGAGTTTGAGTTTTATTTTAAATCATCCGAACTATTTTCTTAAAATTAATAACAGATCTTTTTAAAATCGTTTGTTAATTATATTTTATCACGTATGAAAACATAAAATTATTCAGTATATTTTTATGAGCCCCTTCATTTTAACACCCTTTTCATGGAAACCGGTTCTCTTAGAGTCACTCAGGACTCCTCAATATTCACACATTTTTGAGCACCATAAAACTAAAACTGCCATTAAAAAGCACAACACGATTTCGGGACGTGTCACGTTCGCGGTACCTCGTTAGCTTCCGGCTTCTTAGCGATTGAAAATATAGGGGCCGCCGGTTGATTTCGTTGAACTTCCGGAAAAATTTGCACTTCAGCCATCGCCCCCTTTATCCCCTTGAATTATTTTTCCATTGGTTTTATGACTTTTCTTGCCGTGGAGCAACATTCTAGATACAAATGATGGTTGATTGCGGTAGGAAAAGTTATGAGTTTTCTTGCGCTTCCATCAAGCTTCAGACGGATTTTGTTATTTGGATTTCACCCTGGATGGTCAGAATGAAGCTTTTTCCTTGCCGCTATTTTCATCAATGTAGCTTCTCGGTGACCGTTAGTTGATCTTGCCGTGTTATTGGTTATCTAGTCAAAATATTTTTACATCCCTTGCCGGGCAAGAACGATGCTGCCTTTGACGTGAGTTTATGAAAGTTTTCCCTGGCCTTTGCGAGAGTATTCGCTTCGCCTCCAGAAGGACTTCCTTCCTCACGCAGCCGATCGACATCGAACGGTGCCAGGTGTTTGCATTCCAATCAAAAACGGTTATTTATTTGTTTTGCCTTTTCTGAGCATCAACCGCCGCCGCTCATCTGTCAAATGTCGCCGATACTTCGATTTACTTGCCCTTCCGTCGTGCGAATCGGCTTCCCGGCATTACTGAGGACGACAGACGGCAGTCGATCCTGTTTCCACCCGATCCCCTCTCACCCAGTGTAGCATTGTTGCTTGGAATTCGGGCCGTTATTACCTTCACTGTGTACACACAAGGCTTGTTTTCTTCGTTTTTTAACGTTTTGTGTTTCGCCGATGGTTTTCCTTTTGCTTTCATCAACATGCACCATGTCCTGGCAGCCGTTGCCTTCCAATTCATTCTTCTTTTTGAATGTCGCCAGAAATAGCCCAAAAATGGGCGTTGGGGCGTCAGGGAACGGCGAGGTCATCTATTGTATCAGACACAAACAATGTCCACGACATATTACTGCGCGTTGTCAATCGAATTCGAATGCAAACATCGGTAAAAAAAATCTGGGAGATGAAAGTCAAACATTTTGCTTATCGGATTTTCTGTAACAAAGCGAGGACCTTCAGTGTGTATCAATATATGTATTCGTGGAGGAAATGCTTGTAATTTGTCTTTGCTGTCGAAGCTCGAGCTTCAATAAGGTAAAATACCAGTTTTACCTAACTTTTGGTTATTTCATCAAATATTGTATTTACATTGAAACATCCTGTTTGATCCTTCCTATTGAATAGCGGTTTCTTATATAGTTTCTTTGATAATTTGTTAATAATATTGACAACTTGATCACTTGTTGATCACTTCGCACAATAAAGGAGAAACATACAAACTTATATGAAAAATTGTAATAATATTGTCATATTAGTACTCAGCCCGGCTAGCTCAGTCGGTAGAGCATGAGACTCTTAATCTCAGGGTCGTGGGTTCGAGCCCCACGTTGGGCGCTAGGAAAATCTTTTTATGATTAGCCATTTTGTCACGCATGAATGGATATATCCTAAATGATGAAAGATGATGATTATGTACATGTACATGCACCGATGATCTTGATTAAAAAGGATTCAGTACAAAAGAAGCGGCGTTATCTTCTATCTCGCCAGTGCAATCATGAATTACGTTTCTTAATCTGTCAAAAATCAATTTATTCATGTTGGGCCTTATGAATGTTTAGGTAAGATTCATTCAACATGAAAAGAAAATTAGTATGAATGGGAACCAATATGAGAAGAAGTAGCATGGCATCGAAATAGCTAATGCTACTTCTGATGATCTGTCATGTCAGAGGATCGTTGTTCTCCGGGTTATTTAATTATTTTGCATACAAAGATATATAAATGTTTGGTGATATGGTTAAGATTCATTGAAATTCTACTCAAATAAATTTTTGCATACATTAAATATGAGAAAACAACAAAAAAAGGATAGTTTACTGCATCGGCCGGGAATCGAACCCGGGCCGCCCGCGTGGCAGGCGAGCATTCTACCACTGAACCACCGATGCTTGTTGTAATTGGAAGTTTAATTGATCATCGGAACAACGCCATTTGACAAAAGTAGTTCGAATAAAATGTCTGAAATGAAGCATAGATTGTATTCACAAAAGTTATCCTTACATATGCAAAATTGTAAGATTGATACTACATGCCTTTTTTACGATCTATTTGTCGAATCTTACTTTACACGTTAGACAAACGGGTTTTGACCATAAAATAAATTTTGTTTTTGTCGGTATCCTTAAAATGAAAAAGAAGAAAGGAACGGATACGAGAAAATCAACATCATCAGCCCACTTAAAACGGCCACCACTTCAACACACCCATCCAATTGCACTACCAGACAATGGCGTTATATATGCGCAAACCAGCACTGCAACCCTCCCCAGCGCGTTCAAAAACAGCCAAATCTTTCCAACTTAATGATAATTTTATTCGCACGATCATCCTGCGACAGTTTCGATTATGGGGCGCACCATTTGTGGCTTTACAGTGGCTGGCACTTTGTATCGATCAACCGCCGGGACCGCCTTCAATCATAACCATCACCATCGGCGTAAAGGCAATAAACACAATCAATGCATGGTGGAGCAATAGCAGGAGCGGAAGACGCGAGCAAGCAAGTAAGCAAAAAAAAAAACACATCATAAAAACGTTGGCTGGGGCGACGGAACAGAGCGTCAGAAATATATGTATATCTGTTTGGCTCGTAATACAGCGGAAAAACAAAGCAAAAACAACACCAACTGCCGGTATGCCGAAAAGAAAATACAGCTACTGTAAGCAAAAATAAACTGCCAAACCAAAAACGCCCGCACGTACACAGTTTGCTCGGGCAGCAGATTTGGGGCGAACTATGGGAAACTCAATGATTGGATGACACTTTTGAGAATTATTTTGAACTAACGACAAAAAAAAAATTCCGGTAATGGGTTTACTGCTTAGAGCTCAAGAAGTAATTTTGTACCATTTTCGTCATCAACTATGGCTTCTTTTAGAATTCATCAATACATTCGTCCAAAATCTCTCTTACGGACATCATATAATCCAACAGTGACTTCTTCCATTTCACCGAATGTTTTATGGGTGCAACTTCGGTTGGTTCGGTCATAAAACGGCACTCTGGGTGGAGCGAACGGGAAGGGCACAGAGTGATGCTGGCGAGCCCCAAACCAAAGGAGCCACGATAAACATAAAGCAATAACATGAGGGAAAATACGAAAATCAATTGGAAAATGTTTGAACGGTTCTCGGCACGACGCGCGGTGTAGGACGTGGGGTGGCTAAAGCACCGTGCTGTTGGTGTTGGCAAGCAAAACATACAAAGCTAAGAAAAGCAAGCGTACCCACATATCGGGCTTATCGTGTGGGTGAGTCGGGTGAAAGTTTTCTAGGGGCAGATAATATCGCTTCCCACCGAGAGGACAATGTAGGGGATGATTAGAGGACAGATACACGTAATTCCTGCTCTGGAAGTACACACACTTTTCTGCCAATGACAACGACAAGGTGGTTGCTGGTTTTCTGGAACCCCAAAGCCCACCCCCTATGCACGGACTTAGGATGAACATTGTTAGACTTTTTTGAGAAACGTTAGGGTAATGTAGCTCATCAGAATACTGGAAAATTTGTTGGAATGTTAGTATTTTATTGGCAGACTCTTTTGAAAAAATTTAAAATATTTTTTCATTTACAAAATAGTCAACAATCCCGAAAACAATTACCAAAGAATGAAATGTATCAAGATCATTATAGAAATGGGGTAAATTTTGGTATACTTATGATATATTTGAACCGGATGGATTTGAATTTAATGAATCAACTATGATTTTCCACAATAATAAAGGGTTTTGAAGTGTTGTTGGATGGTTTTACTCTGCCTAAGCATATCTAAGAGACCAACTTCTCGAACTTTAATCTCTTCAAATCCAACAAAAATTATTTATTTTGATGATCATTAAAAAAATACTTTCTTATTCATTTGATTGCATCATAAAAATAAAGATTTAAAAACCTGATACTGTCATCAGTAACAGCATTTATGTCACTTATAAATGAGGATTCCCAGCAGGTATTTATGGATTTTCATTCAGTTACTACAATAATTATTTTTCATTGTATAATTTTTAGAACCATTCAATTTTTAAGAAAAATATCATTTTATAATTTTATAACTGATTTTGTTAAATTTTTGAATAATATGGATAACAAGTCTTTAAATTCCTTTTGAAATGTTTCACTAATTAATACTTGAATCAGTTTAGCCAAACACAAGTTTGTAGTACTGAGTTATTATTGGTTAAGCGATTTGTAAAAAAACTTTACGATTAAAGCAACTTATTACATTCACTACAAACTCACTTATCGAGCACCTGATTGATGTGTGCTAATTTGTTAATAGTCACAGCTTTTCCGTTTGCTGTCCATACCAATGGCCAGCAAGAACCAAGAAACTACCGATTTAAATGCACCCAACTTCTTCTCGACCAATCCAACGACCCGTACGTTTTCCCACCGCCTTTGCCTCTGGCAACACCAGGCTGCAACACGAAGAACAGAGGGCCATTTGTCTAGAGCAAGTGTCAGCAGTTTTTCCGATCTACTACCATTTTGCTGGGCCGGAAAACTCTTACCCAAAACCGACCGTATCCTCCAGCTGCTTGAAAGCTGAGAAGCAGGGGTTTCCTTTTTTGGGAGTTACGTATTTTTTTCGGTTTCATCCGCTCCGTAATGTTTCATTACTCACCGTTGCGTTTCACTTCGTGCCGCGTCTCGCTTTAGCTTTGGGATGACCATGGTGCGTCTTTCGTGAACCCGCCTATACACCCGCCTGGTGAGATCCACGTGCCAACACAAACATGTTCACGTGTCTCCATGCGGGTGAGAAATCAAAGTAAGCAAACCGGCGCTTACTACGCACGCAAGGGTGTGCTGGAAGACAAATAGAGGAAACACATTTACTCGTGTCAAACTTTTTCCTTTCCTAGCCGGGGTGTTTGCTTTTTTTCAACATTGTTTTCTACTGAGGCAGCACTTTTTCCGATTGTGCCCAGTGTTGGGCAGATTTTGCGGTGCGTTGGAAAATTAATTAAGGTGATTATGGACCATTGGAATGCTCTGACCGATCCCGGACGCTGGTGAAGTGTGGTTATTTTCCTTTCTTTTTTTAAAACTTCCCCAACATGCGAACACCGTTACCCGTTCGGGCCAAACCACGGGAGACTAGATTAAGCAAAACGAAGATAGAAAAAAATCATCGAGAGCACAAAATACTAGCCCCCTTTCGGGAAGTGTCACGGAAGCCATTTGAGGGGAAGGATTTCGAAATGTGTGGAAAATGTGTTCATGTGTTAGCGAACAAAACGAAGAAGAAGGAGAAAGGGGTAACACCAGCGCGAAACAATTACGACATCGTGGAAATATTTTCCACCAGTGCCAGAAAAATGACGACCACGATGGCGACGACGTCGATGACAGCGTACTGCCCGTAGGTGATACTATTTGAATAAACCGTGCGTGTCTCGGCGTTCGAATGAAAAGGAACCGTATTCATTCATTCATTCATTCATGCTTCTCCTTTTTTTCGTATCCTTCTGGCATTTGACTATTGTTGGCGACACGGTTTTTTGCCAATTGCGACCGCCAGACGTTCACTTGTCCACTCTCGAGGCTGTCCAGGCTGGTGTGTGGATATGGTTCCATATTCTGGACGGAACAAACGCCGCGGGACGTTTCGGAACTCCACAGTTTGCTGTTAATAAAAAGAGGGTGGAATAAGGGGATGGCAGTAGCTGGTTCCCTCAAGGAGCAGGTAATCGAGGGACGATCGAGATGGTCATCTACAATTCCGTCAACTTTCGTATCGAATGTCGCACGAAGCACGGTCGCATTCTCACACCGCTTTTCCTTGGCTGGCTCGCATAATACACCTCTGTGCATAATATTAGAAGATACACATGTTTCTTTTTTTAAATTGGTAACTTCAAGCGTGAGAAGTTTTCAAGACGTTCATTTTTTTTTTTTGAAAACTTTTCTCACTGAGTTAATCTATTTGAAGCTTTAGTTGACTATGGACTTTATTTCATACAACAAACAACATTTTTAAATCGTTAAGTATGAGTCTGGAATTTCAATATTATAAATTTATGGATGGACCACATCCGAATTAACATCAGTTGAGTCTTAAAAGTAATGAGAAATGCTTATATACTGGCTTCCTTTGTAACATTGTGACGCTTACTGAGCATTCATATGAACTTAAAAACTATAAAATTTAAAGAAAGATAATGTCTAGTATCGGTTTAATTGAATTTTTAAACTTCACAGTTAACAGTGAACGTAAGGATGTTTGGTGAAGAACGCTAAGAAGTGAGAAAAAATAGGTTTAATTATTTTTGTAAATGTATCTGATTTGATCAACAATTTCCCTTTGATCTGGATAATTTGTATTCCCCTAGTTCACCTACTATATTCCAACAACCATTAAGCCATGGGTCACACAACGTTTAAAAGGGGTGGAGTAATGGTAATCCCGATCGTCAAAAATTGTAGAAAAATACATATCTAAATAAATGCTGTTGTTGCGCTCTTCACTGTGCGTTCATCTAATTCACTGTGAAACAAACGGACAAGCGTTCCCGGCTACCGAATACGAGAAAGACATTTCTATTGATGATATAGGAAAATGACTTAAGGGACTATTTTTGTTATTTTAGACGATAACCCTCCTCACCGTGGCCAGTTGGCCATTTCGTTCCATCCGTTCCATTCGTCGGGAGCGTGTTTTGCTTTCCACCGTCCGCATTCCACTTCCTTCCCCGAGGGCGATGCAGCACACTTCCTTCCGACTAAACCCCCTTAAAAAAGCGGTAGAACCCTGTTCGCATCTCGTCGATCCATGCCGACCATTGCGAAGAGCCCCGTGTTGATGTTTGCCGTTTGCTGTATTGTTGTTTCTACCCGTTTCAGTGTCATCTTGCTCTCATTTCTCTCATCCGGCCCCACTGTTATCCTTCGATGCCCTGAGAAGCGACCGTCCGGCAACAGAAACACAAGCATTTCGCTCCAGGAGACACAAGCGATGACGACAGCGTCCTGCCTTCGCTGCGTTCGGCTGCTTTGAATTTACGCTTTTATTTTATTACAACCGTTGCGAAACCTCATCCTTAGAATTTCTCTCTCTTTCGTTAGAGGTGGATGCTGTTGTTTACCCATTTATTTCCGCTTGACCACTTGCCTATTACTGACCAAATCGGCCACCAGCGGCCGGGAACTCAAGAATCACGAAGGTCGAGCGGAACGGCACAGAAGACACGGTGTCGGTGTTTCCGTTTTAGAGCCACCCTCCCCTTCAGACACACACACACACACACAGACAGGAACACAAACACATTCCCACCGGACGGCCAGACGCCGGCAAGCCGGGGCAAATGGGGATGAAGAGTTTTGCAATGTTTTTCTATAATTTTCCATTGTTTATAGAGGAAAATTGTTTCTTCCCCTGTTTACGCAGGGTTGTCTGTTTCTAATGTGAAATGAGTGTCCTTAGGTGTGTCTGTCTGTTTGTGGTTGGAAATGTGCGTATGTTTGTGCTTACTTTTTCTGTTGTTCTTTGCATTGCAAGCAACGAGATTGAACAACCGACCAAGGATGTAAAAAATCGAAGTGAAGCAATGCTAAAGAAACGTGAACTCTTGGGGAAAGAAAAGTTTAAAAATGGATTCGAGTAACAATGAATCGCAAAAGGAAAGAAGTTTTAAAAATTTGAAGGCATTCTTTGTATTTTAAGTACTTTTAATTGTGTACATTTTAATATGCTAAAGAAAGAAGATATTACAATATATCATGTGAAATAATGATTTCGACCAAACTTGATCGGTTAAGAGATCAAGATTTTTTAGAAGATTTGGAAGGTATAAATGCTACTGCTTTGTATTTTATTTTTCACATTGTTATCAAATTATTGATGCCAATAACTTATCAAAACGTTTAAGTAGAACTGGATTAATGAAGTTTTTATATTTTTTATTTATTTTTATTTATTTAGACATTCCAATTATTATTAACACTCTGACAGCCGGCTACATCTATAGATGTAATGGATCCGTTTCAGTTTGCATCCGATCACATCATTTTGGTGTGCTGTCAACGCTGTCACCAGACAAGCACCACAGACTACTGAATGTAAACAAATATCAAATGGAAAGTAAACAAATTCCACAGGGCGCGTTGCTGTTCGTTCGTAAATTCTAATAAAGATTGAAAAAGAATTATCAAACAGGGCGGCCAGATACGGAGGAACTAGTGCAAACGCGCCGGTCGGAAAGCGTTGTGACACCGTGAATTGTGCGGCCGTCAAAGTGTTAAAATTATGCACTCCATACTATTACACATTATACTTTGTGGTAAGGTTGATTTTAGAAAAATATGAGCGTTAACGAACAACAATATTCGATTGATTTTGGTTAGAATTGAATGAAGAATTGATCGGTAATAAGCTCTCAAAATATGTAATTAAATTAAATCAATGTAAAAAGGTACCAACTACGCTGAGTTCTTACTTTAAAAGATCAACAATTAAATCTCATCCACACACTTTGAATTGTTCCACTAATCCTCAATGTCAAATCGATCGTCTGCCGCACAATCAGTCCCAAGAGTCAGAGTCATCAAAAAAGAAGGGGAAAAGGCCGACAGCAGGGACAGCAATCGACTAGCGGCCCCTTGAATTATTCTCTGCCAGGAAACTCAAAACTTTTCCATCCTCCAACGGTACTTCATTCACTTATCGATTGCCCGACCGTATGGAAATTAAGATCCCGAAAGTGCCGTAACACCTTTTCCCTATTCTTTCGGGTGCTTTCCGTTACTTTTTGCGCATTTTCCACCACTTTTTTTCCTGCATGTGTCTGTCTTCCCTTTGTTTCCCGCATCGTGCCGCCCATCATCGAAGCGTATCAACCCAGACGGCGGTGCGTTTGTTTGTCTTCCCGGCGTTGCCCTTTCTCTGCCACCGAAGTCCCGAATCTCAATAAAACGCATCGTTCGTGGGCGTTAAGGGCAGGAGGGGTTTTCGCAGACCGCGACGGAAGCATTCCGAGGCATCCAGACTGGCCACATGATTATCACAGGGAGCAGCAGCGACAGTCGCAAAGAAAGTACCTTAATGGAAGAACATTTTTCACCCTAAACCGCCGTTCCAAGGACAGACGGATGATGGCGGCCTTTATGTAAAAGGACCCGACCAAACCCCAACCAGAGCTGAGGGTGGCCTTAAAAAGGGCAACAGTCAGCGAAAACAGCTGGCCGCTTAAGGCTACACTCAGCGAAAAACACACAGGCCACGGTTGCCGACAGCAGGTACATAAGACTGTGGGTGACTCCGATTTTGTACATAGGCCCTTCGTAGTTGTGCTTTCTTCCTTCGACCGAAAGCTTTTGCCAGACGCTCATGTTGAAGCGGAACTTTGTTGCGTGTAGACAGAAAGCTCCCTTCAAGTATATAATCGCGAGCCGGTAGAACGAGGACTACGTGTAAAGAATTTAATTTGCCGGCTGTAAATTTGTTTGCACGGTTGAACAATTTAGTTATGAATTAGTGTGGGGCGAAGGCCATTTTCAGCATTCATTACGCCGGATACTTTATGCAAAGCTAATAAAAATATTCTCCAACATTAACCGGTGGGGATTTCATACCGTTTCTAATTATGTTTGCGTTTTTTATTAGAAAAAGCAAGTAAACTGACAACAAAATAGATAGTTAAATAATAGTTAAAGTTTGTGAACCATTTTACTCATTGTATTACATGTTTTTATAAAAGTTGAATTATTAAACTTAAGCATAGGGTAATTATGATGTTTTTTCAGTGTTTATCTGAAATAGTAATTTTTATTTGCTTGTTTTCCATCCATGAATGCAAGCAACATTGTCCAAGTCAAAATAAAAATGATGGTTAACATTAAACCAACCAATTACTTTAATTTAATTCTAGTATGTTTTTAACTTTATTATTGCAGTCATCCACTTGGCTCAATAGAAGAAATAAGGAAACTGCAAAAAAATCTAGACTACTTTCGGTTACCTATTTTCATAATTTATTTGATGTGATGCATTTCTAGCTTAATGGCATCAGAAAGCAAAATGTTATAATTTTAGACATAATCAATAAGCACAAGATGATAATGTAGTATCCGTTTGTCTTTCAATTATTTTATTGTTTCCTTGTTGATTGTCCATTCAGCCGGAGTAATTTTTTTGAATAAGACTTTAACTTTTGTAGACATCCGATTTTATTCTTCAACAAATACACTATGCATTTGCGTCTTTTCGGTTTATTAAAAACTTTATATTTAATTGGGGTCTGCGACAGCCGAGCCGTAGCGCCGGTTAGAAAATCGGCTCATGAGCGCCGGGGCTCACCACCTCGACGGCGTGGGTTCGAATCCCAACCGAGACCGGACCCTCCCCTGTACGAGAGGACTGACTATCCACGTACAACAGGGAAACAAGTCTCGTAAGCCCTTAACGGGCAGGCATGACCAAGAGGTCGTTTACGCCAAGAAGAAGAAGAAGATATTTAATGCGTTAAAAAAACATACAATAATATTTGTTTACCGTCAATAATAATTCCAATTTAACAAATATGAAATTAAACCAAGGTATTTGGAATTCACTGTTATCCCGGTTGAGCCCCCGCGAAAGTTTTTGGTCAGTTTTCTATATTCATTATTAACCAATCTTCTATAATCGCCCTCTGATTATAAATTGAATTCAAAAATTAGCTATAAGATTAGAATTGGTCTTCAGGAGGCGGAAGAAATGATCACGAGAGACCGAAAATGTGAAATTGAAGCCAAGCGTTATAATCATAGCACACAAGCTGGTACAACTTTGCATAAAAAGAAATATCTGGGAAGATTAGATTGAATTAGAATGAATATAGCAAATAGAAATATATCAAATTCAAATATCATAAAAATTGCAAAATATTTTGATTGCAAATAACATATTTAAGTAAAAAACTTTATTTTGTATATGTATGTTTGCAGCTAGTGCAAAATGTACAGTAAAAACAAGCAAGGTCAGTAAATCTCATTATTATCTCAATACATTTACAATACAATGAAAAATCTAGTTAAACCAATCAATCGATTGTATTGTATAAAGTGATTGCAGAATTGATGTCTATCTTAGAATAGTTTTCAGAAGGCCCATTCAAATTCAATGGTTTTTATATTACAAATAAATGGGAAAGCTAAGTTTTGCTGGTAAAAGACACTCAAAATGTTGATAAATTAAACATACTACGAATAAATATTGATCTGTACCCGGTACCCGTTCAACTTTTAACTTATTTTAATTTTAAGTTTTTTTCTGATGGCGATTGAAGATAAAACACCATGCGTCTCCATCCTTCGGTGATCATTCTGCACCAGGCGTCTCCATTAAAAATAGCTCAACAACACAACAACAGTAGATTCAGGCCAAATAAGCCGTATTGTTTTGTATGGCTTTTTCAACTATTTAAACATCTTTTTCTGTAAAGTAAACCTGTCAAACTTTTTGAATGTGAAATAAAATAAAACAAAGTAATTGTAAAATTTATTACTTTGTTCTGACACAATGAACAACACTCATCTAAAGATGTTTACCTTTCTAAAGGGAAATTGAAGTAGAGAATAAATGAGCGGAGTAAATTAAAGGTGAATGTAAGGTTTTGTATCTTATTTCAATATCTAACAGGTAATAGTGATATTCATTTCCTATAGCATTGCCAGCCGACTCTTCTTCGCTAACTAAATACAAACAATGGTAGCAATATTTATTTCCGGTATCTTTCATCTAAGTAATGTATCCCATGGAAAATCAATAGGTTTACCATTTAAATTACCAACTCAAAAAAATTACCCAGCAACACCAACTACCATTCCCTTGTGTCCGTAGAACATAAGCCACTTTATTTCGATTAGAACCATATTCTTGAAAGGGTTAGAGTAATGAATACTCGTTGGGGTTTTATAATGGTTATGTAATCAATACCTTTTGCAAATTATAGGTGATGGGTCTAGTTCAAGGTGTGGTCTATAACGTTCCTGAATTACTCATCGCGCCTAGTCTTTTTGAAGAAATAGTGATTTATGAACCAACGTAAAAATTGACTACAAGATACGTGATCGTTAGTGTACATCTACAGCCATGTACAGTAACATGTTTGCTTCGAAGGAAAATAACAAAAATGAAAACATTCTATGAAAGTGCAAGCAACTATCCCTTCCTTCTTGTTTTGCAAGTCCTGCACTGCACAATATGGCATCATTTCGCACGAAGAAAGTGATTGTTAAGGCATAGCGTGAAAAGCTCTCGATGCACATTTACGGAGTAACACGCCTACTTCCACTAGAATCGGGTTGTCAAACAGAGAGAAAAAGCTTCGATGGCAGTTGCGCTGGGCTCGATCTGTCCAACGGATGCTTCTGATTCGCTGAACCTGTATATCAGTGCATCGGTAAAGTGCATCAACACATAGAGCGGAGAAGAAGAAAGGAAAGAACGAGTTAAATATAAAGAAAGAAAATCAAAAAGGAAAATCACACAGCACGACGGAAGCTGCATCCCAAGGAGCGAACGGGGAAGGACGAAGTTGCAGTTTACTATTTTCTAGCACCGCGGGGAAAATATATGTATTTGGACTATTTTCCAAACGCCCTTCTCCCCGAGAGTGCAGGTATTGGTCGCATATACCCACACAACAAACGATTGCAGCCTCGACCCAGCGCCAGCGACAAAACTGCTACAACACAACAAGCGATCGTTGCGGACCAAGGAGGCGGACAAACATTGTGCAACAGTGCATCCGTTGCATCTCGACAAGCACGCTCGCAAGCGCCTCCGCCGGAAAAGGATAACACTCCCTCAAGACGAAGCTCTTAGATGAGGTTCGTGGTGCAATCGGGGGTGTCAACGCTGTCGGCAAAACACACAACAAGCGCGGGGTGTATTTAATTTGTATTTATGTAGCAATAGGAGCTATTATTCTGCTCGCATTCGCTCTCCTTCTCTCTCACTCAAACCTATTCCGTTGAGTCACGCGCACAACCATTTTCGCACACCCACAAAGCACCGAGTGCAGGGAGAGCGCGTAGGAGACGTTGGAGGATCAGCAGTTGGCCCCGTCAACAGCATCAGCAGACGAACAGTAGAAGCCGGAGCAGCAGCAGCAGCAGCAGCAACGGCAACAGCATTTGCAACCGAGCGCTTGCGATGTGTATGTAAATAATAAATAAACACAAATACACAACCCGAGCGTCCCCGCCAGGGAAAACAGTCGGCCTTCCACCAACCACCGGGCGTCTCCATCGTCCGTATGTGCGATCATCTTGTGCATTTTCACCGTCGTCGTGGTCGTCGTCGTCGTCGTCGTCACACTCGCACACTAGCTCGGCTGATCCGAGACCGTCGAAAAGATGCTACACACGCTGGCGAAGGAACCCACCATGCCTCCTCCGTTCCACACGTCCCGACGCGCAGCAAAAACAAACGGTTGTGTGTTGTGTTGCATTTTAATATAAAACATGTTTTGTGTTGCTTTATCCCCTTCAGTCGATGTTTTGACGCTGTGTTGTGTTGTAGTGCCGCTGGACCGGGCCAGCTCGAACGGTACCGTCGGGAGTTCGCGCGCGTACGAACAGTCGGTTCGCAGGGTTTTGCAGTTTGCACCGGTAGCATTCGATCTCGACAGTTTTGTTCGAAACCTGAAAACGCGCAACGATCATTCAATATCGGAAGAAAGATGAACAGCGAGCGATCGCCCAGCATCAAGAGCGAGGAAGTGAGCCAGGACGTACCGGAAGCAGCTGACAACGGCAATAATCCGGGTAATGACACGGGAAAACCAGGGGTTTTTAATCAAACTTTTTCCTCGAATAGATGAATCTTTTTCAGACATAATTATTTGCAGATTTGGGTTCATCTTAGATTTTTTACAGAATTCCACCGGCCTTTTTCCAGCAATCGTAACGGGGTTTTAATGCAAATTTTATTTTTCAGCTAACTTTTCAATCAAAACATGTAAAGAAAATGAAGTCAATAAAAGTTGTCCATTTTTTCGTCCTTCCGAAATTTATTACTACAAAGTAAACAAGGTGCCATTTATTTTGTTTCATTCGAAAATAGTCGGTGTTAGCAAATACATTGAATTTTTTAAAGTATTTTAACGAAGGTAATATTTTTGTATCAGAATTAATTTATTAAGTATTGTTTCGCGTTTATAGATAACATAGATATATAATGCAAGAAGGATCCATTTTTCCATGACTTTAGTTCCCGAAGAACCGTTCCCGTAGTATTTACCAATACATTTTTTGTCAACAATCTGGTTAAAATTGTTCTTACATTTTTTTAACAATATCAATTATCTGGTCATTGCATTGTTTTAAAGATACATAAATCAAATGTTTAGTTCTTGGCTAAAACTATTACAATCGTTTAGTCAAACAAATTACAACACGGAATTTCGACACGATTATAGTTTGATTAACTTTTTCTTGCAACCGTCTATTAATTTTGGTATTGAACGGAATTTTGATTCCACTAAACAATTTTTATTTAACAATATTTATAAATATTTTATTATCAATTTTCTAATGAGCTTGTATGAAGATTTCATGTATCTACAGGAACGCGTTTAGTTTAATATGTACAGTATTTATTACGCGAAATTATTGATCATGATTATGATGATGAAAATGATTTTCTGGCGAGTATTTTAAACATTACGAGGTTCAAACAGCCTCTTTTGAGTTTCAAACAGCCTCTCTACATGTTAAACACAAAAGCAAAGCGTTATCTTAACCAGTGATCGGAACTGTTCTAACCAACATGGTCGGATAATTGCACCCTGGAGTTTTGAATGGATATCAAACTAATTTGAGAGCACATTTGTGTAATCCAATCAACACAGAAGGAGCTTTTTATAATAATTCAAACAGGACAATTGGTTTGTTGTCTGCCTTACTTCCTTCAGTGACAGTAGAATTCATGGATCCATTTTTTTCGCAAGACAGTTGTTGATCACGTGTTTTCCAGGCAACGGTCAAAATGTGACTGAATTCGAAGCTTTACTTTGGAAGCAAACATGCAGACCAACTCTTTTATATAACCCGTCGGTTCCGAACCAAACCGTTCGGGTCCCATTCGGCATGTTTCGTCAAACTCTTCCCGAATGCTTAGTATATAGGCGCCCCGCTCAACCATAAACCCACACACGCACAGAGAGCAAAGGTATCCTTTGTGAGGCAAACTTCTGGTCGCATCCGCCATCCTTGCGCACGAAGAAATACGTTGAGGCAGGCCATGGGATGCTGCAGGCAGACGGCGATGAAATCCTTCGGCTGTAAACGATGCTGCAACTAGGCGCAAACAGAACGCTCCCTTCTGCCCCATGCGGAAAAAAACAGTAGTAGTGTAGGTGCGCCGCCGTTCGTTGTATATTGTGTAGTGTACATTCTTGTTGATGTGGCGTTGTTGGCAGGCGCTGCTGCGTTGTTGCGTTGTTGCCACTGTTGGGGCAATAATGTGTGTAGCCGTAAGCACGGACGAAAGCCATACCCAATCGGGGCGTCGCTTTCTTCCACAACAATAATGGCCGTCAAAAGGGGGAAGAGAGTTCCTTTCGATTGCACTATACCTACTGCACATCTTCTTCTTGTGGAGGCAAATTTGTGTGTCTATCACACGGCAGGCCATTATTCCTCTTGGCCTTTTTATTATCCACCCAACGAATGCGAACCATACGCGATGCTTACGGGAAACAAAGATGGCGGCAAGGTATCACTCCCCCTACAACCTCCCCGCACCACCCATCAACGAGAGCATATCGAGGAGGAAACCAAGGGAGAGTTGTCGGGATATATTTCCTTGTATTTTTCATCAATCTCCTGCTTCGAGCCTCACCACCTGCCCCGGGGCTGTCTGTGGGGGGGAGGTCGGGGGTTTCCCAGGCTAAAAAGGCGTGTTTCCCTTGGATATAGTGCTTGGGTGTGCACTAGTTTTGTATTATTGTTGCCTGCCTGTACACTCCCTGGCAATGGTTTGTGCACTATAGTGTCTCGCGTAGCCTTCGGTGCAGCACACAAATTGCAATAACACAAACGATCACGGCACAAGCGGTCTGCATGTGCGCGTGGGTATGCCTGTGGCCCTCTTCTCACTCGTTAGCCAGGCAGTGCGGTTGTCCCTGTCCAGCACATCCTGGGGATCTCCCAAGACAGAAACATGCTCCTCCGTTTCTTATTCGTTGCTGTTTTAAATGGTAAACCCGAGCGGGAAGCCCTGGCGAACACCGAACTATTTTGTTGATTATTATTTACCGTGTTTATTTTCTTACTCCCCGTGTGTGTGTGAGTGTATGTGTGGGTCTTCCGTAGCCAATTCCTTTTCCTCCTTGTTTGGGCAGCTTGGGGATAGTGTGGTACCGACCTCTAATCGGGGACTGCAATATCTGTTTATCATTTACCCCGTGTGTATACCGGGATACCGAAAGCTTTCCCACCAATCGGGACGCCATTTTCTTTTGCCATTTTGCAGGAGTTGCAGCAGAAAGCTGGTGACGCACCAGAAGCAACTAAGGAGGATCGACAACGAGACGATGCACATGGTGAGTGTGTGTTACATCCTTACAACGGCATCGCATAGAACGAGAGAGGAGTACGAAGTGGCTGCGAAGGGTAGTTTTTCTCACCATAAATATTGTTTTAAATCACTCCTTTTTTGTGCCCGTCCGGTTCCCTCCTCCTTCGATCGGGTGAAAGTAATGTCGAGCAGGTGGGAAAGTGGGGGCAACGGCATGTTCATGTTTTGGAGAAACACCAACATAAGAAGTGCAATGCTAAATGCTGTATATAGGTGTTAAAAACTCGTTGGGTGCAACCCAGCAAGTAACACAACTATGTATAATAACAACATAACAATAACAACAACGTTTACAGCGGGGAAAGGGCATCTCCGCCTCTCTCGCAATAAGCGGGACTGGCTGTTATATTTAGGCGACGATGCAACCCATTCCCAAGCGCACGAAACGATCGCAATAACACTCCACACGGGGCCAGAAAATGCAGCAATACAACGAACTACAAGCGCGCATTATTGGATGCAGCAATGTACGCCCTTACGCCAACGACGTGTACCATCTTAGTAGCAGTTTGAAGCCTGACCTGGTCGGTCTGAGAACTCGAGGACATCTAGCCCACATCGTACAGAATGGACTCTGCGACGGTTAGTATTCCCTGTCAGGTAGTCGATTTGAACAATAACTGTCAGTGCAGTACGGTTGAGATGTCCACGCATCGGGAACCTACGGTCGTCGAGCTGATAGCACCTACTACACTGTACCCCTCCGTTGTGGCACAAGCGAAGGTGGTCAGCGAATCAGCAGCGGTACTAACGCACGGAAGACTACGTCGAATAGGAGCCCGACATAGTCACTCGAAACGGCTCGGAAGCAAATGGCATCCTTATCGTTTGGCTTCTAGCCCAATGAAATCAAAAGTACACTTCGCCCAACATAATCTACAAAATCTCAACCAGATCCGGTTGGATTCCGTCGTGGAGCTGGTAGCTTGCAAGGAAGGTGACTGCTCCAGTACAACGAACACAAGTAAAGAGGAACATGACGTTATATTGTTATTCAGAAATAATATAGAATGTATTTCCAGTGAGCAGACCAATAAAATTTAAATTAATAAATCAAGTTGTTACCTTTCAAATGCTGTTACCCTAAACACAATACATTTTTTCGTATTACAAAATATCACAATTTGTGGTTGCGATTGAGAGAAAGTCATTAAACGTCCGAAAGAATTTTTGATCCATGATAATGGATTTACAAACAATTAAATTAAAAATAAAATAAGAAAAAGTTTTTAAATTAAATTTTTGATCTAATTTCAAGTGATCTCTAGCAAATAAGAAACCATTTATGAAGCAATATATAATTTATTTTGAAATTAAGCTCTAACGTATAATACATAACAGCTATTTTAAAAACTATGAACGACTTTCAAAGTCACGAAAATATTTCAATGGTTCGACATGAAATAAATTGAAAATGAACTATTTCACCACACGCATGCTTCAAATTTTGTGATTGATGGCAGTTGAATTTCTTAAAAACTAGAAAAAATAGAAAAATATTACCTTAAATAAAGCTGTTGATTTTGTAAAGGACTTTTATTTTAGGATCCTATGTCCAAATTGGTTCTAAAACTAAAAAGTTAATTACCAATTTAAAAAAAAGCCTAAAATTACGACCAAAGTTTCACACACAGTTTATTTATCTAAAGCTATGTAGAACGTAAAAAAATTTGCTGCTTAAACTTATCCGTCTGCAAAATGCTTTGCGTTTGAGAGTTTATTTGTTCATACGTTGGTCATAATGGAAAAATGCAAGGCTTTGGAATCCGTCACATGGGATTCAAATCTTTAAAATCCGTCAGATGGGATTCGAATCTTTGGAATCCGTCTAGGAATTGAATCTTCGAATCTTCTGAATCCTGATTATGCCAACTCTAGTCTGAACTGATGCAGTTTGATAACCAACGTTCTAATTCAGCTATCGATCCGTGGTGCTCTTTGCGTTGGATAAATCTAATTTCGAGTTATGACCAATTCCAACGAAACCGAAGAAAAAATGGGTACCTACAAGGTAAGCTTGGATCCTTGGCGCTGCATTTTCCATCTGTCGTGCTTCTTTTCATGCGAACGCTTGTTTTCCTCGATTCTCCGTAGCCGATTGATGTTTCTAAGGAAGACTTCCGTAAATACCTGGAAAGTACAGGAGTACTCGACGCCTTGACACAAGCTTTCATAAAATGCAACGCACAACGTCCCAAAAACGCAATAGAGTTCGTTAAGCAGCAGTTGGGCGATCCACTACAGGAAACGGATGTGGAGATTTTACGGCAGGAGCTACGAAATGCTCGTAAAGAAATTGAGCAGCTGAAAAAAGAATTAAGCTCCAGCAAGCCAAACACGGCCGGTGACGAAAAATTAGCATCGAGCTTGGATTCCGAAACAGCGGCACAAAACGGCACTGCGGTGGTGCACGCGAGCGTGGAATCGAACGTCGACACACCTACCACTGCTTCTGAGGAAATGGGTGCAGCACAGGCGGCACCGCTTGGTACAAAAGAACAAGCCAAAAATGGCGAAGGTACAAAGACCGATGCACCTACCGACGAAGTACAAAACGTGCCACTAGTGGAGAAGTCAGAAGAGCCGGAGAAACAGGGAGATGATAAGAATCAAAACTAATTATGCGTATAAGTTTAGATAAACGCATGTCAGCTCTAGCGGATCAGGCGTTCGAATAGTAGTGATTATTCCACTGGTGGAATAATGAATAATCCAATGACCCGTCCATCATAAATACAGGCTTGATATCAGTGTGAAGAACGGATTCGTCGTGTGAAAACTTAATCGATAACGTTATTCCTCTGTTTGCTAGCATGGTTTTTGTTAACAAAACAAGAGGTAGAGTTATGATTGAATGCCAAGTGCTTGTTCGTTTTGTATCACATATTTATCAATGCCGCTCATTAATATGTGTGTCATTCCATGAATTGCCATCATCAGCTGCTAGCTGCACGTATCTCAAATTATGTTATAAACTCGGAAGTAGAAAGGTGGCAAGCATATATCCATATCGGTAAGCGATAAAACCAATGAAAGCGATACGTGTCAATCAAGAATTAATGAAAATCATTCCAGCCAGCATGAACTATGAACTTAACTAAATAAAACATAACGATGAAGAGTCAAAAATGCAATTTTATTTCCCTCGCTTCAATTTCTTTAAACATTTGATGCTTCCTTGTTACGACTTGTCCTCCCCGGAGGCCTTCAAGGCTTGCCGTTTCTTAACATCATAATTGTGCACGCGTGCCATATTGACTTCGGTAGTGGTGATTTGGTCGCGCAAGAATTCCTGATCGTGCTCCAGGCACCGCAGGTTCACCTCGGCCGACTTTTTGTTTTGACGTAACAACTCCTCCGCCTCATCCAGAGGGTACTCCAGCATAACGTTAGCCCCCAACCATAAGCATACCGTTTTCGTGGGGGGCATTGTGGTCTTCACAAACACCTGCTCGCTGAGAAGGAACTGTGTCTCCTGGTCGTCCGATTGGTCGCGTAGGATCTTTATCATCTCCAGGTTTTTCGTTAGGTCTGGGATTTGTTGTCGCAGGCGACGTTTACGAGAAATCATGCTATACTCCATGAAACGATACTTGCTGTGCTGCTCATCGAAGTTTTTAAGCACTCTCTCTACACTGTCCTCGTTGCCGGAGTCCTTCATGTACTTCTCAACATCGTCCTGAAAAGCAGTGGTAATGATAATGGATACAATCAATTCAAAGATACATCTTTTAGAGCGTATAAGGGTTTGCGGTTGCCTATCGCTAGCACAGAGCGGCGGGACGGAGTACACAAACCAAAACATTAATCCAATAGCTATTGGGCTGATAAATAACCATCCTAATCAGCGAAGCATTTTGTAGTACATTTTATTCATAACTTTACTGCCATCGCTTCTATTCACCCTCGTACAAATCACCGTTTCAGTGCATTGACATAAAAGGGCATTAACATAACACCTACTCACCACAAACACGGCCTCCGGTATGCCCGCATATGATTTTTGGTCGTTCTCTAGTTTTGGTAATTCTACAACCTCCATCGTACGGCTGCTGAATAAATGCTGTGGCGAGACTAATTGTTCTGTGACGACAGGATCGATAGTTTTAGTGAATGTGAATACACGAAACACGCATTAATCACGATATGCGGCTAGCCGCAACAACCTTTTCTGTGCAGCAATATCTTTGCAGGAGGCAAGGTCTTGTCATGAGAACAAAAGTCGTCTTCAAAGTGGATAAATAATTACTTGTGCTTTTTACGCAAGAAATATGATTCGAAATCGATTGTCAAAAGTTCAGCCTGATCATCAATTACTTTTGTGACAAAACGGTAATAGCGCCCAGCTGAAACGGGCATTAATAATTTTAGAGTTGTTTTTTTAATATATTACATGAGCACAAATGTTTTTGAACACCACCCATCAACAGCCCATAAAATACATCGTCCAATCAAAGGGTTCAGTTAAATGATACAAAAATGTTTACAGGCAATGAGTGCTCGTCATTCTGCGTGCGGTGTTGAGCGGATCACTCGATCATACCAAACAAATCATAATTTTGACTATAAGTATTTACATTTATCTACCTGATATAACAGGGTCGACCGCACATATGACTAAACCTGATGTCAAAGGACTTCGACAGCGTTTCAAGATGCTTGAAAAAGTTTGTGGAGTGAAAATTTGCTACCTCGTGGCTTTTTTGACTCAAGTCTGGCAGCACGGTTTTGAGAAACTATTCCGCCAGCTTCAAGTGACCCATCGTCGTGCAAGCTTTGTGCGTGCACATTTCTTTTCCATCGTTGGAAAAAGATATTTTATCTTTTTCCGCGGCACCTACCCGCGACGTCTAGGTTACGTTCGTAACACGACGGTAGCAAAGGTTGAGAAAAACTAACTCCGCAAACACGCCCAAAGGAGTTTAGAGCCTCACACATTCGCCATTGCCTCGCGGGAAAGGAAGAAGAAACCAGCAATTCGTCGTAGCCGACGGTGTCATCGGCAGCAGCAGCAGCAGGCACGAACGAAAAGCAAGCGGAAAAGTAAGCCGTAGTGGCGGGAGGAAGTGAATGCAGGAAAATTAAGAAAAAAAGACAGCTTCCAAGTGTGTGGCGAACCTCGCGTGTGTGTGTGCGTGTGTGCTACGAGTTTGCTGTGTTTTCTTCACTACTCGACGACACCGCGAAGTAAACGGCGACGACGGAGACGACGTAGCCGCAGTAGCAGCAAAACTCAGCAGCCATAGCATCGTCTGTGCAAGCGGAGCTATTTAACTACCCTGCTGCGAGTACAACGGAAGAAGGAAAACGGAAGAGCAAAAAGATCGAAAGTACGATCAACATCTTCGTCCCGCCGTCCAAAGTACGCTCCTTTCGCGTCCCGTCACCATTGAGCTGAGTTGAACAAATCGATCCAAAATGTCGGACGTGGAGTTATCAAACATAGATCATCTGATTGCGATGCTTTTAGAAGGTAAATTGAAGCCAAAGATTTCGACCATTATTCCGACCGGCGGTGCTTTTGTGTGTATGTTCAAAGATGGCCTGCGCTCGCATCATTTTACCGTACCGTAAATATCCATCTATCTATGGCCAACGCCCCCGCGCTTCGCCCGGTGTGTAAAAAGTGTTCTTTAATAGTGCAAAAGATTCTTCTTTGATGCGGTTTCTAGCGAGTTTAGGCCATGGCAAGCGATGATCTATCTGTTGCTATTTTTTTTGCCTTTTAAATGGTCGGTAACTGTGAATGTCGAATATTTCGTGCGTGCATATGAGTCAGTTCGAGTCTTGGCCTCTGGTGGAATGTGAGCGAGCGGGAACGAAACGTTCGAAAGTGCTTAAAAGATAACGAGCGAAAGAGAGCATCGCCGAGATGTGTAGAGTGTGACAGAAAAGAGCAAAAGATACACCGCACATCGGTCGAGATAATGAGTGAAAGAGAGCGATGCGACGCAAAAAAAAGAAAATAGTTAAATGCGTGCTTTGGCTGGGTGTCACTTTTTTTTTACTCTACTCTGATTTTCATCTATTTTTCCCACAGTTCGCGGTGCAAGGCCAGGAAAAAATGTACAACTGTCGGAAACGGACATTCGTCTGCTGTGTCTGAAGTCGAGGGAAATTTTTCTCTCCCAACCGATACTGCTCGAGCTGGAGGCACCGTTAAAAATTTGCGGTAAGTTTACGTTGTGTATTCGGCACTATTTTCTTATCCTACGTTCTTTCCCATAGCGCCATCTTTTTAGAGAGGTCTTAGAGAGAAAAAGATAAAAAAAGACAAGATGGAAATCGTAAACTCGGGGATGGCTGGAAGCATTTGGGGCTGCGAGAAAACTGTTATTGAAACGGCATCTTCCCAGCGGGATATGGTACGAGGTGGTAATTGTGCTATATTTTTGGGATCAAGCCGTTTGTTAATTGCTGTTTTTGGGTCCGGCACTATGTACCGGTGCGGATCATCAAATTCGCTGGTCTCGGGTGCTTCGATTTGCGCACACCTTTATTTAAAATTCCAGTCTGCCCAGTTGTTTATCGCGGGTGTTTCGTATGGATGTGTTGTTCGCTGTTTTTGTTACCAGATAGTCCAGCCGGTTGTATGTGTATAGGAGGTGTAAATTGACCCGCGAAATGTTTCGCCACGGGGTGGAATACAGAACGATGGAGGGAGAGAATTCTTTATCTCTGTAGGAACCAGCCCTCCCTAGGTGAGGGAAACCCGTGCGCATCTTACAGGCGGTCCTTTGCACGTGCTTCGCCCATACTAATCAATGCGAGCTGAAACTTAACGCAAAATGAAAAGATTAGAGAACCAACGCTCTATCAAGCGCCGCAACCGTGTCAACTAGAGTCGTTCAAGAGTGACCAATTCGAAGATAAAAAGCACCGGGTGTTAATGATCCTCTCACACGCACGGCACAACTTGTGCCACCGTGTTGACGAACGAACGACTATAATGTACTGCAACTTTTTGTTGTTGAAAAAATTCACTTGCCTCCCGAGAAAAACTGTCCGTCCGTCTAAAGCTGCCCTCGTAGCTGCAAAGTAGTGATCCCTCTTAGGGGGTTGAGGCAGTGTGAAGCGATCAGTATACATGGTAGCGTGTGTGTGTGTGTGTGCGTGGATTAGCGCACCGCGTGATTGGGCTAGTGAAAATGAAAGCACATTTGTCACGTTTGTCGCTACCATCATCAAACAAGGTCGCGAACCGGGCGGCAGCGAGCCATTGACGGCCAATCCGCCGCCGAAAACACCCGTTCCGAAACAAAACCACCCCCGGGGTGGGTCGGTGGTGGCAGGACGGAGGAAATTTGATAGCGAATTGTTGGCTTCAAACCCGTCCGCCGTGCGCGGCGTCGTCTCGGTACCGTATCAAGCGAACCGAGGTAGCATACCTTCCGAGGTTGTCGAGGTCGTCAAAAAGTAAGCATAGGCAAAGTTATCGTCCCTGTTAGGGTTCGGTATAGTTGGTTCGAATTATGATGATTTTTTTACGCCTTTGTGATAGAAAATCAATACTTTCGTCATCGACGCCGTTCTTGTAACCTTTTTTACACCTTTTTTTCCCTTGCGACTTTCCTGCGTCAGAAGGTAAGGTCCAACGCGCCAACCTCCAACCTACGGTGGGCAAGTTTCCACCAAAATTGTTGGCATGATTCCCATTTCGTTTTTCAGCTCGTGTTTTACTTAGTTCGATCCTAAGCAACATACCGAGGTTGGCTGCTGATATGTGGAAAATAATTAATTTAAAATGAATCGATCCACTCTCTGGAATAGATGATATTATTTTTTATTTAATCCCTCTGGCGAACGATCGATGGCGAAGTGATCGATATTTTCACCGTAAAACACATTGCCCACACAGAGCAAAATAATTTTTTTTACATGGCGTTCATATGCGAAAGCTTTGGAAATTCTCCTGGTCCTTGTTGGAAAGTAGTTTAATCTAGCAAACGTTCGCATCTAATATTGAACAGTTAATTGCGGCCAATTAGAAATGACAAACACTCTTCCGTTCTGCCGTTAGTAAGTTTTATATAACCCTTCGGAAATCAACGAACCTCGAGCGTTACACGTTGTGGCACGTTTCCGACCGAGAGATAAGAACGCAAAGGTACGGAACGAAGGTTGTAAATTTGTTATCATCGTGTGCCGTGTTTCGATTGTAATCATTTTTTGAGCTCAAGTTTCCGTAGTCTTTTCATATACTATGGTATATGGACCATCAGATGTGTTAGTGCTAGTTTCCGCATTGTCAGCTAAAGTCACACTTGTTTAATAAATTGTTGATTATTCTTTTCCAGGTGATATCCATGGTCAGTATTACGATTTGCTGCGTTTGTTCGAGTACGGTAGCTTCCCGCCAGAGTCGAATTACCTCTTCCTGGGTGATTATGTCGACCGGGGAAAGCAGTCGCTGGAGACGATCTGTTTGCTGCTGGCGTACAAAATCAAGTACCCGGAAAATTTCTTCTTACTGCGCGGCAACCATGAGTGTGCTAGCATCAACAGAATTTATGGGTAACGCAAGCGCCGACCGATCAAAAATCCCACGACGTAATCATCAATCATCATGCAACTAACCCGATTGTGCTTTTGTTGCAGCTTCTACGATGAGTGCAAGCGGCGCTACAATATTAAGATGTGGAAAACATTTACCGATTGCTTCAACTGTCTGCCGGTGGCGGCCATCGTCGACGAAAAGATCTTCTGCTGCCACGGCGGTCTCAGCCCGGACCTGCAGTCGATGGAGCAAATCCGGCGCATTATGCGACCGACAGATGTGCCAGACCAGGGACTGCTGTGCGATCTGCTCTGGTCCGACCCGGACAAGGATACGAACGGCTACGGCGAGAATGACCGTGGTGTGAGCTTCACGTTTGGTGTCGATGTGAGTATTCAAAAGGAACACAAACGGTACAAGATGATGGTAATAGCAAGCATGATGTACTCACCAAAACTTTCATTTTACATTGCAGATTGTCGGCAAGTTTCTCACTAAGCACGACTTTGACCTAATCTGTCGGGCACATCAGGTGGTGGAGGATGGCTATGAGTTCTTCGCCAAGCGACAGCTGGTGACCCTCTTCTCCGCCCCCAACTATTGTGGCGAGTTCGATAACGCCGGTAAGTGGAAAGCCATCCGCCGGGGAATTCACAACAGCCTCTTAATTCCGTTCTGTTTTCGCTCCGCCCGCCTACCTCTGAACTTGCAGGTGCAATGATGTCCGTCGACGACACGCTGATGTGCTCGTTCCAAATCCTGAAGCCAGCCGACAAACGTAAGTTCCAATACGGTGGCCTCAACTCCGGACGGCCGGTAACACCACCGAGGAGTTACAGTAAAAACAAAAAGAAATAATTTATCAAAAATTAGTACCACAAAAAAACTACTTTATAACTCTACTACAGTCTACAACCTCTACTACACTACTACGACTACAAAATACTATTATTGCTACCACACACCCCCTACCCCCTCAACTCGTACAGTTGCATAATGATACGTACTATTAAACTGTACGATATCCGTTCTGTTTCTCCTTTTCCCCTTTCTTTTTTTCTAATCGTGCCTATCCCGTACCACGAACGTGTCTCCCTCCAAACACGGAGGCCCCCCACTTCCTTTCCCCGCCCCCCTAAAAAAACAATCCCAGGTTCCCGTACGTTTGTATTCTTTCAACAAAAACAAAAATCTGTAAGCTAAATTCGAAATGCAAAATAACGTAAAGTAAAACAAAAACCAAGATCGACTGATTAAGCCCGCCCGCCCGCGTGCGTGTGAGTGTGTGTGTTGTGTATCTGTGTATGTGTGAGTGTTGTGCAGAGGTTCGTGTGTGTTTGCGCGCGGTGGGGGTGTGCGGAATGCAGCATCCTCCTCCCAGAGACAGAGGCACGCTAAAAAGTTGCTCGCGATCGTTAGTCGTCAGTTGGAACAACAAAAACGAAAAAAGAACAACTGAAAACAAGGAGCGCAGGGCAAACCAATCACCCGCGGAACACTAGCGTGTGCGCGCACATCTTCTTCAGCCGACAAAAAAGTTAGAGGGTGAGAGAAGTAGAGAGTCAGGGTAAAGAGAGGAAGCAGAGAAAAAGCGGATGGAAATCTTAATGAAACGCCAGAACACGGGGAAAACGATTAGAAAAAGAAATAGGAGACGCTGGGGGAGGGGGACTGGACAGCGGGTGGCGTGTGGACGGGTTTGGTCATCACATCGAATGCGCCTACCTTTCCATCACTAACCACCGGGATGTTTTCCAACTTCTTTACTTGTACCACATCTGACGGGGAAGGATGAAAGGGATGGTTTGAAAATTTGCGCTTGAAGATACCCTCATTTAAACACCAGCCAACACATCCCACACTTTTCCCCCGCACATACCCGGTGTGTGACATCACTTGGAAGAGAAGAAAGGCAAAAAAGTGTGTCAACAAATGGGAGGGAGCGCGCAAAATACGCTACAGTTTCGACAGTGTAGGTAAACAGTGATGTGTGTGACGAGCTGTGGAGAGGTAAAGGTAGTTTCCGAATGGTAATTTAATTAGAAACATATATGCAGCATCAACACAGGCGGAAAGAAGGAACACAGTAGGACAGCAAATGCAAAGTAAACAAACCAGCCAACAACAAGCAAACGAATCAACAAGAAAGCATGCTAACAGCACATGATAACACACGGTAGACTTTGTGCCCAGCTGTGGTGTGTGATCGGCAGATCGGATTTTCGGAACGGCGGGCAGCTGTAGAACAGAAGCAACAAACGTGTGCGGTGTATGTCATGATGTAGTAGAGAGATGCAATGCAATGGCACACACTACTCACTCCACGCGCAATGTCCGGCAAAGAGATAGATAGTATCCCCACGGAAGCAAGGCAGCAGTAGTAATTCACTATCCCCCGCTCCGTGAGAGGGCAAGGGAGTCTATTGCAGGTCGAAAAGAAGAAGAAAACACACAGCACTTCGCAATGAATACTGATGTAACGTAACGAACACTATGATTATGAAATATTTAAGGCAATTTTTCAACAAGCAGCATCAAATAATAAGTGCGCAGCGCAATTTATTATAGTAGTGGGTAACGTAAATAAAGCATTCAGTAAAAGAAAACAAACACACCTACACGTATAACATATTGAGATCTACAGTTTCAACCAACAACAATCCCACAGCAGCCATTTCCGATTCGAGAAATGCTGCCTAATTGTGCAACAATGGGGAAATAGTGTGGAACCCCCTCAAATGTATGTTAGCAGCTTCCGTCTCTCTGTGTATCGCGCAGCGTTCGTTCTTGGATCAGATCAGAGGAGCAATCAAAGTGTTGACACAAACAACAAACAAGGAGAAGATGTCGTCTGATGTGGAATACTGTCGAAATTATGGTTGATCGTTTCAAGGGATGGAAGAACCGTGGTCAAATCGTGGAAAAATAGTTGGTTGGCATTGTGGGCATACATGGATTCATGAAAATCTAGAAATATTACGCTGCTGTAAAGCCAAGCCCTGCGTACGAAAGCAACAGTTGATTGAGCTTGCGGTAACGATACAACACGGTACACAAGAAGTGGGCATCGTTTCCAACAACTGGAACGAAGCAAAACGATAAAACCGAAATGAAACGCTGCTACACGTAGAGCTGAGCCGGTGTAGGCCAGATAACACAATAAAAACAAAACAAACAAAGCAAAACAGAAAAGTAATACTACACAAAATGGAACAAAAACACACCTAAGTAAGAATCAAAATTCAAACAGCATAAATAAAAATTGTATCACACAAAATGAGAAAAAAACGAGAAAATGAGAGTGACTCGAACCATCCATACTTCCATACTTTCATGCGCATTTTGAATCGCATCTTGCCTCCCCCTCCCCTCCCCTCTCCGCCCGTCCTTCCCATGCCCCACATGCCAATCATGGTGAAAACTTAGACTTTAAGATAAAAAAATTCGTTGGCGGCCTCTTTTTAACGACAATTTTCCTCGAGATAGACGAATAGTTTTTAATTTTTAAGATTTTGCTTTCCATTCGTACTTTCTTTAAGTTGCTACAGAACCGGATGTGTTTTATTGAACCATGTTTACGTTTGTTCCGCTAGCTTCGGTAGGACGTTAGACAAACATTGAGAGATTAGTGGATGTTTTAGGCACGATTTTTTTTGAGCGCGCAGAATGTACGTTGTTCACTATACTCGCTGGAATAATAGTTTGGCAAAAAAGAAGAAAACAAAACACACTGGTTGTTCGAAAATTTAGTGGATTTTGTTTTTTGGGTTTTCATGTTTTTCGACTCTTTTCGGTTGTGAAAATTATATATGAAAGGCAAGGACTTGGATGCTTTTATCTTTTTTGATGTTTTGTTTTATGTATCGTTTCGGCACTCTTTCCCACTCTCCGAACCGGACTCTCTTCCCGCTTTGTGTTGCCCTTTCCCCCACGTTGTTGCCAGCTGTTGCATTATTTGGCGGTTGTTGATCTTTCTTCCTCGACTGACCTCGATCTGTGTTGTGCTTCCCGTTTACCCCCGTATTGCTTGACGTTGTTGATGATGATCCTCGGTATGCTGCCCCAAACAGTTCACAAATCACTAATTTCGCACACTTTTGTTTGTTGCCTATACGCTTCGAATGTAGGTGGCTTTCAGAAGCTCATCAAAAGCAGCAAATTTTAGTGCGAATAAAAACGCTCTTCGCTCCAGTGCATTGGGTTTGTGTGTGGGAGAAGGAGAGAAGAGGAAATGATCACTCCATCGGAAAAGGACATTATGGCGAAGAGGACGGGCAGCAGTAAAACACACAGTAGCATACTTTCACTTTGCGGACAAAGAGACGCATTACTTAACACGGACACGAGAAGAAGCACAAATGTCACAGGACATTATGAATTATAAATTCATCTCTACATAAAAAAATGAGAAGATAAATAACAGCGACGCAGTGGGCGCGATTCTTCCGAACGAGATCAGCTACCATACCGCCCAAGCAGCAGCACACACAACATACACCCTGTCTTAAGGCCTAGCGGCGCTGAGCCGTTGTTTGATTATCCAAATTTCCTCCCGTAAGTACCGCCTTTTATCGGACATAGTTTACCAATGTGTGCTGCTTTCCGTATGCCACTAGTTTCCTTTTGCTCCTATCCACCGTGTTAAGTGTCGTTACTTCTTTATCCTACTTCCCTATGGTGTGTCGTGGTGGTTGTTTCCGGTTGGTGCTGTCCGCAAAACAATAACATCAGCTCTCTCTCTCTCTCTGCTACTACATCCGTTTCGGGCTAGTGGTTGTCCAAGTGTTTTCCAGTGCGTGTGCGAGTAACGTTCGTTTGGGTAGTGTCTAGCCGGACACCTGGAATTGACTCCGGTGTGTGCAAAAAAGGGGGCAGTAGAGACGATTCCTTCCTTTTTGCCGGTACCGGCATTAACCAATTTGTTATCAACTAGTGTTTCTCAAGCTCCGCTCGTAACTACCTGAAAGAACCTCATTATTTACCGTGCTACCGGTGGTGTTGAACAAAAGTGTCCTGGTAATTTCCAACATGATTCCAAAAATCTGTTGAACGATCCAGTATCATAGAAAAGACATTCTTCAGTTCCGACGAGCAATGAGATCCCGTTGGTGATGTTTATTTATGCACCATGAATGATTTAAAACTTCTTCAATTGCTGCTGCTTCTTCATACTAACCATGTTATCTGTGCTTTGTTTACTTTGCTTGGTTGGTTTACTATTTTGTTTACTATTTTCGTCTTGGTGGAGTTCCTTATTAATTGTTTCTTCTCTTCTGCTGCCGCTAAAAAGTCTTTTCTAGCGTGTTTTTTTTGTATCCATCCCTTTTTGTGCCTTCCACATTATCTGGTTGTGTGTTTTCGTTTTGTTCCTTTCGTTGTTCAATAAAACGGGTGACCTTTTTTATCATAGTTTTTTTTGTGCTGCAATTTTTATAAACAATGTGTGAAAAAACAGCAACATGTGTTTCCCTTCTTGCAGCAATGAAGTGTAGTGGTGGATGAATCACGTGGCGAAGGTTGATTGAGCCACTCATCCGGCTTAACATCGAATCCCTGCGATAAGGAAAGACGTAAAAGCAGGGGATAATTTAGCTACAAACTATAAAAAGTGTACGACCATCGAGAGAAGATGTTTATTAAATCACTCTCCTTCAGCATTGTGGTTTTTTTATGTAGGTTCTTTCTGCTCATCAAGTTTATTATCTGCTGCGACTAATTAGAAATTGATAAAAAGTATTACACAAGACCAAAAACTAGACGTTTTATTTTAAAAACAAAATTATTCGATATATTTGAAAGAATGCAGTTTCCGAAAAGTGGACACGAAATAGCGATGGTCATGGTAGAAAAGGTAAATTTTGATATTTTGCGTTCAATAGATAACACAGTTAATTAGTAATGAACGCCTACTGAGTCACAATACCACACAAAATCACGATAAAGACCACGTTTATATTAAAGAAGTAACGGTTTCAGGAAAAATGTCGTCTGATGACGTTGTGCGTACGAAAATAAACCTTATCTACACAGTTCCGGTCGGTGTCGTTCAGATAAACATTGAAATGACGATTGCAACTGTGTATCGTGAAGGATTTTCTGTTCGGCGTAGATTACAATTTCATTGAGCTTTATCTCAAATCCGATTGATAAGAATTGGTACTCTAACAAATATCTTGAAACGAGCGGAAGAAGGAAAATGCAATCGATAAATAGAACATCTCTGCAAAGTACCAAACAAATAATTTGGTTTCTCTGCGCATCTTACTGCATCTGACCTTCTTGAGATACAGCATCGTTTGTTTTTGTCCCACGATCGACCCACCGGCCTGTTGTACGAACACTTTTTCGACGATTCTCGGATATTACGTGCGCATCTACCAAAACACCCACCGCCCCCACCGGCAAACGAATGGCATCGTGCTCCCCGGTCACATTATTGTCATTCCGCCGGTAACGTCTTCTTCACCGTTGGCGTGCAAAGTTTGCGTTTTGGCCTACGCACCGCGGCGTAAAGGTATGGCAAAAATGCGTCGCGGTCCATACCTTCCTTTCACGATTGGGAGGATGGTTTGCGCGTGCAGCTCCAATTACGGCGGATTGGAGCCGACGCACGCTAAATGGGCGAGCAATCGGTGTAGGTGGTTTTGGCCGAGGAAAAGATTGAAAAAACTCACCATACACCGACAGCGGTTCGTGTTAATTTAATCATATTTTTTGTGTACTGCAATGGATTTCGTATTTGTAGTACGTTGACTACGTCAATGGCTACGTACCTTGGTTTATATTTTACGTTGGAGGCTCAA
Source organism: Anopheles coustani (assembly GCF_943734705.1). Classification (NCBI taxonomy): domain Eukaryota; kingdom Metazoa; phylum Arthropoda; class Insecta; order Diptera; family Culicidae; genus Anopheles; species Anopheles coustani. The sequence goes on along the minus strand of NC_071288.1, from coordinate 70,986,874 downwards.
CAGCGTACAGTGTCGGATTGAATAATAAAATCACTTGTCGATACTTTGTACACTTAGAAAAATATATATTAAAATAGCCAGGATTGAATTAACCAATAGCTAACCAAGCACCACAAAATAATGTATTGATGTTAATGATCAACACTAGAAAAGATAGGAAAAATAACTAAATCAGTCAAGAGTTTTGTTAGGAAGTTTTAAATTGCAGTAGATTAATCACGATTATCCGCGAGAAAAACTAGCAAGGCTACCATCGCGGAAAAGCGATATCCCTGGATTTCCGGTGTAAAACACCAACATATCAATTCTAATTAACACTTACAATAAAGTTTATGAACAACACACCGTGACATGTTAACACCTTTCATTTTTCTTAAACATTTTCAAATCACTTTTCCTCATGCTTGGGCAGAATATCTCGAAAAGACGATATATTTGTAGTAAAAAAAAGTAAAACGATCTCAGATAATCGGCTGTCAACCGTATATGCTATTTTAAGCTGTTTGATGCAGCCTGCAGTGTGTCGTTCTCCATTGGACCGGAACCATCCCAAACATACAATTATTTTGCAGAGTTTCTCCATCCTTCCTTGTGATAGAGAGGAATTCATTGTTGATTTTTATGTTATTATTTTTATCCTTATAACTATGAAACACAACGAATTTGAACATTTTGCTTTGCAAATCGAAGTATTGAAAAATGGTCGAAGATATGCAGTTAGTGTAGAGTTATCTTTTGAAAAATCTACTTGTTAGAGCGCTAGATTTGAAATGTATTTCAAATTATAAATTAATTTAATCCACTTGCTCGTTCAGATAATTGTTTGAGCTTCTTCAGCTGCAGTGAGATAATGTATTGTACCACTGTGCATATTAGCTACTTGTCTCCCAGACGACATCGCAACCGCACAATGGATGGCGCAAGGTCTTGAACTGTCTGCACCTCGACCAAGTGCAAGTGCAAATGGACAATTTCGGTGCAGTTCTTTCTTGTTTTTCCGCTATCTTACGGTTTAACCTTCGATGACGTAGCCGAAGTACGGTTACGGTTGGAACCACCCGCGTCAGTAGCCGCCGTCGGTGGAACGTGATCTGTTTGATCAAAAACCTGCTATTGCCGTGCGCCAGCGTACAAAGATGTACCATTCGGGAGGGCATCTGGTATCGCACCGGGGAACCTCTTCCGGGTTTTCTTTCTGGTGGTGTGCAGAGATCGGTAGTACACCTTCCCCGCACGGACAAAGCGAACCGCCGGGAACGGTGGCGTCCTATAAAATCGATCGATAAACGTCAGAGTCCACCACAGTGCGGTCCACACCTCGGGCGAGAGCAAATCGTTGCTGGAGACGACGATCGAAAATGAATCCAAACGGACGCACTTTGTGCGCAGGCATTCTGCAGTGCGCCGTGGGCATTTGGTTACTTTCGATGGGAACGGCCATCGATGGAAAAGATTTGCGTAAGTAAACGTAACGAGAAAATACTTCGCACTGACGAAAACCCTCATGTTCACCTTCTTGTCTCTTGTAGCCAGCAGTTTCGAAAAGTGCCACCGTAGCAGCCCTCAGTTCGATCAGTGTTTGCGGAGCGCGGTCAACGGTGCGATCCGGCTGCTGAAGGATGGTCTGCCAGAGTTTGGCATCCTCCCGCTGGATCCGTTGGCCGTGGACGCCCTCTCGATCGAGCAGGGTGAATCGTCGTCTCCGATCAAGCTGAAGCAACACTTTACTGGGGTTCAGTTGAGCCGGCTAACCGAATCGAACATCCTGAAATATCGGTGAACTAATTTTAACAATATCTCGGTTGCAAGCTACTAATCCTCGTGCTGTTGTTCGATATATTTTAAGGACGGACTTAAAGAAGTTGATCATCAAAGCGGAAGCAATCACGCCGCAGGTGCAGTTCGTGGGCAACTACACGATGGACGGGCGGATACTGGTGCTCCCGATCACCGGCCAGGGGTTGGCCAACATCACACTGCACCGGCTAAAGACGCACCACGAGCTCATCGGTGAGCTGGTGGAACGAAACGGCGAACAGTACATGCACATCCGGAAGTACCTGGTGCAGTTCGAACCGAAGCAGGTGACGTTCGAGTTCGGGAATCTTTTCAACGGTGACCCGACGTTAGGTAAGTCGACCGTCCTCGACCGGGCACTGTTGGAGTACAAGTACATTTCCTTATCTTCAGGCAAAACCATGAACCAAGTTCTGAACGACAACTGGGAGGTAGTGTTCCGGGAACTACGCACCGCGTACGAAGACATTTTCGGGTACATCTTCAAAAAGATCTCCAATCAAATCTTCCTCAAGGTACCAATGAATAAAATCTTTCCAGAGTAGCACTAGTTGTTGTTGAAGTAGAACGAAGATCCTTACTTTTAATGTTCGCACCAGTTTGATGACAGTTTTTATATTAGAAGAAAAACATATTTCGCTTGAATTTCTCATGTCCATGGAGCCATTTATTGTGGGTGATCATTAGTATTACTTCCCAACCAGCCTGGGATGGGTTCCATTTGAAAATTGAGCATGCCAGAGAAAACTCCATACAAAAAAAACCAGCTCTCTCGGACTTAGCCGATTTTTGCGATGCCACTCTCGATGATTGCCGTCCACAGATGCCGCGAAAATGGCGAAGACCCGTCGCTCGCGGACTTAGCCAAATTTTTCGATCCCGTTCTCGTATTTTTCGATGGAGAGATCTTATTTGGGTGATCGAACGCGCGCACTCTGCATCGCGCTCTCTCCCGTACACGAGGAGCGCACCGAGCTCAAAATTTTCCATTGCGGAACATCGCGTTGTGCGTTTGTCTCAGTCACTGCGTGCATCTGTCGCTGCGTGCTCCGTCGCTTCAAGCATGAGCTTGCATTTCTCCATTAGAACGATGGAGACGTGAATATTTTTTACTCCTTCGCTGCGTTCATCACATGCGTAGAGCGATTTAGCCAGATCGACGTAAACAAAGCAACACGGTAAGTTCGCTAAAGTTTTTCGGCGATAATTACATATAGTTTTTACATTTCATCTATTGCAGGGTAGTATATCTGGTATTCAATCAACTATCAACTATTCAACCTACGATTCTAGCTAGTTGGAGACATCTTTTTACGAAGAATGATAAGTTCCGGAGCAACGCACCTGACCGATTGCAGCTGAGCAAAAAACTTCCTCAACTAGCAGGTAAGCTCTGCAGTGAAGTGTGTATATTTCATACGAAATAGTTTATTGTATAGTGTGTATGCTGTTCTTGATGGATCATAGATGTTAACTTACTTTTCGGTGTTATTGGATTCACAAGAAATCGAGAAATAAAAAGGTGAAAACGCAACAACAAATTTCGTCCAGTGTATTCATTCGCGCAAGGGCTGTGATGTCACAGCCGCGCGTAGAAGCGAAAGAAAAAATCTCTCGGAAGTAACTCTCGGGTCTGGGGCTCTCGCGCGCTCACCTCTCAAAAATTGCACGGATGCAGCTGCTATTGTCACAACTATCCGTTGAACGGAGAACCCTCGGTTTTTGAACGGATATCAACTCATCGCGAGGTTAAAGCACGCAAAAGGTTATTTGGGTTGCCTCACGTCCCGTATAGATATATTTTATTTATCAAAACACTCATAACCGCCACGCAGCCATCATGCGGGGGGAATATGTGGCGAAATTGTTTCGGAACACAAGTAACATTTATATATTCGCTGTAGTAGTTCCATTATTGTCAAATGCATTCCGCCATTGCTTTTCCATGAGGCAGGCGAGGGGTGATAGTTAGTATCAAAACTATTATTAACACACATACAGATACACAATAAGGACATACGAAGGGACACACAACAAGCACTGGGTAAGAATAATTTAAAAAAAAACCTTAAGCATATCATTATTTGTCCATTTTCTAGTTTTCTGTGCTTAAAAAATAATATCCTTGCAAAGGATCAATCTTTCTCCATATTCATATGGCTTTCCCGGGCTTACAAACGCAATAGTCTATCATTATTTGGATGGTTTCATGTCTTGAGTTTGTTCCTTGTGCATTCGTTTCCTTACAAAATAAGCCAATTTCTGGCCGCCAGTTTTTGCGATTATGTACTTAGTTATAGTACTTGGTATGTCGGGAGAACAACAACTATTGCTTCTATTGTACGGACTTTCATTGGACACCGATGCAACAATAACATGAGTATAGCTTAAAACAGCTTAGTAACAACAACGATTCGGGTTTCTTTTTGGTTTTTCCTTTCTTGTTCCTTTGGTTCCTGGCGGCTTTTCACACTGAGCAAAAGTGGTATTTTGATTGATTAGTTACGCCGTTCCGGACCCTTTTTTAACAGAGCGCCTTGTACATGATTTTCAACCTATCGTGCGGTGCACCCACGTGGAAAACCGGACGTCCGTCCTGGTCGCAGTAGTCGTCGTACAGTACCTCGTGTCTGGTCGCGAAACCGAGCGAACTGGCGACACGCTGGGAAAACATTCCGGTCGCATCCGTTTTCATGATCTGCAACGAGGGATAGAGTTAGAAGAGAAAAGTTCGTCGCAAATCAAATTTATAACAATCTATTCCTACCCGGAACCCTTGCGTACGCGCCACCTCTTCGCTTTTCCGCATCAACTCTTTGGCCAGCCCTTGGCCTCGAAATCTGTTTAAAAAAGGACAGTTAATGGGGTTAGTCAAATGAACCCAAAGAGGCACACACCGAGCACGTACTTGGAGTCGACAGATAGGATGCGAATTTCAAATATTTTCTCCACCGAAAACTGCTCGAATAGGTCAATTTTCAGATTCTCCTCGTAAAGGAGAGTGAAAATTTTACGAAACTTGTCATCATCCATTGTCGCCAGCTTATCGAGGGCCCGGCTCGTATCGTCGTTGCCGTGGAGAATGCCATTAACGACCACTCCAGCTATCTGTTGGAAATGGGAATAGGGTGCAAATGGTCTCGGTTGGAATGCGCTACCAAATGTCATCGTTATAAATGCGTCCCTCTGCTTCTTACCTCTCCGCTGGCGGTTACCGCCATTACACTGATCCCGTCCCGGAGGCTGGAAAGGCTATGCTTTTCAAGAAGCGTGTGACCATCGCCAGGACGGCATAGGCTTACCGCCTTGTTCAGCGGTTCATCGGCGAAGAACGTCCGCCGAAGGTGTTGGATCACTTCCGGAAACCAGGGCTCGGTGATGATTTCCATCCGTAAACCGTTCGAATTGGCCAGCATCTCGATGATATTGGCTATTTAATGAGAAAAGCAATAAGCTGGAGGGAAAATAGATTAACTCAACGGAAGTGCTTTGTTCATGTGGCAGTTTAGTTGTTAGTTTTAATCTTTCACTACCTAGGTCCACTTAAAGAAAAATCTTTTACTTTCATTCCTCAATCAAATTTTGATAAAACAATTCTCATTCTAGGTTCACTCGATGCAATCAATGGAAATTTGAAGCACTTGGAAGGTCACCACTTACCGCTCGAATGAATCGATAAAGATTGGAAGCTGCAGTGGAAACGAGGCGAAAGATTATTACTGCAAAAAACAGGACACACAACAAGCCTGCACTTCTTCACGGTCGCACTCGCGATAGAATGACTTTATATAGTCTCCAGCAACCAGGACCCGTTCTGACGAACAATGTCTGATTGAGTTTGTGTCGAGGAACACAAGGACGAACCCCGTGGGACAATAGCGACGCTTCCCCCTTGCCGTTTCGAGGGCGCAAGGGGGTTGAATAAATGCCAAAGAAACGCAGGAGACAGGATCGACGGTTCGATGGGACGCTAACAATCCCTTTTTACGCACTTTCTACGCATGTCCTGTTTGTGTCGTCGGTCACGGATGGAAAGAGTGAGAGAGAATGTGACTCGTAATAATACACGGCGTATCCTTGCCGACTTGTCGGGCCCCCTTTTGGAACGTAGAAAGGAATGGAGGGGTGCCGAACTGAGACGTGAGGGGTTTAAATGTTCGGGAAAGGTTCTTGATCCGAACGCTACCGAATCGTTTCGTGGGGGCTCGTCCTGCAACAGGTGGTTGTTTGTTGGAAGCTGTCAGGATGAGGCAAAGAACACATGTTTCTTCTACGCCTGTCTTGTTATCATGTATCATTGTTCAATCAGTAACAGTATCATGTATTCAACTTCAAGCTCATTTGAATGAAAATGTTGTGTAGTTAGGAAAAGTTTTAGTTATTATAATGTACGACAATTTCATATTGTTTTTCATTATTCTTAGTTTAACGGCCAATGTTTGCATGAGTACGAAACGGCTGTGCTTGAAATTATTTTTAAAAATAATAGAAATTGCATACCTTTCAGGCGCTAATCGTGACGCTAGCGACATCTGGCGGGAACAAACTTTATCCTTCTAATTTCAATTGACAAACCGTTGGTCAAATCATATGTGAATTTAATTTTCAATCAATGTTGTGAGTTTAAAAACTATTCAAATCGACTTTTCTGAAATGTTTTTGTTAATAAGGTACATTATTTTAAGACAAATGCTTACCTTTTCTCACATCGTTTGGTTATTATCCTTGCATTGGATCTCCTTCAGTGTCATTTGTGATTACCATGCCAACGGATAGTCATACCAAAACAACAGTGTTCAGTTTTTCCGCTGGTGTATTGTTTTCCTCATCGTCCTAACAATAATTTTTCATTATAAATATTTCTTTACATTGATTTTTCTGTATGTGATACTGTGAAGTGAACGAAACGAAAGTCGAAATTCAACTAATGATGAGAGTACAGTTCAACTGCAGGCGGCCCACGAAGTGAGGAGTATTCTATGCGCAGTTTGAGACGGCACCTCAGGAACTTTGTCGAAACAGAAGGCAGGAAAGGAACGCCTTAAAACATCGCTTTTTTCATCCTACCGGAAAAACAATTCGCAGTGAGTAACGGGCGATTGGATGGGGCAATCGAATTGTTATCTACTTAAGCTACGGTACTCTGGGATCTTAATGACGATAGAAATCTCAATGCTTTGTAGGAAAGTGCACGATTTTTGGGGGAGTGGGGCTAATGTCCAACGATGGATGTGACACTGGCGATGCGATTTGTTGTTCTCCTATTTAGCGACTAATTAATGAGCAATTCATTCATCCATAGGACTCCTTAATCCTGACTTTAACTTTCGCGAAACGTCGCTAGGACCATCGCGAATATTCCTAACAGTATTAGAATTCGGTTGACATGCACTGTGCAGGCCGCGCTGGTGTGCAATCGATCCGCCGGTGTCGGCTCGAAGAAACCATCGTTCTTGTCACGAAGCATTTCCGTTCGACTTCGAAGACTCTCGGTGGAGTCCTTGAACAGCACGTCGCTCCGACTGTCGAATGTGCCGTACACGTTGAACGCCTCCGCCTTCAGTCCGTTCTTGCGCCCGAACAGCTTATCGATGTCCTTCATGGCGTTGTAGATTTCCTTCTCGCGACGCGAGATCGTACCATTGTTGATCATTACGCTGCCCACCGACGTCCAGCCGAGATAGCAAAGTGCGTTGTGTTTGATCGGCTTGTTAAACGGACAGAAGACGGTCCAGTCTTGATGTTTGGTGGTGTTAGAGCTCTTGAGTGCCTTGAACGTTTCGTAACTCACGAATGCTACGTCTCCTGCGCCATCCTGGAGGCACCGCATGGCACCATCGTCCCCGTCGTACACTGCAGAACAGCGACTCGTTGACTTCCAGTTGCACGAGTTGTCCGAGAAGAAGTTTTGTACGTCTCCAATCGAGTGGTTCCGAAGTGCTGCCACCACGGCCAAGTGGGCCGCACCCTCGTACTGCGGGAAGCATGCCTTCCGGTTGCGGAGATCTATGGATAGAGCAATACATCAATGCAAGTCTCAGCCACACAGAACACAATCTTTCGTCTTACCGTAGCCTGATCGTAGACTCGCGCTACGGGCGACGACGGCCACTATCAGATACTTGTGTAACGCGTTCGACGAATACTCGTACAGTATCGGCCGCAGTCCGTAGTCCCGTTGGGCACGCATGGCATTGTCCTGATCGACGATCACCACGTCCGCGTCCTTCGAGTGCACCTTAGCCAAGCACTGGTCCAAGCTCTCCGTCCGGATGCACTGCAGACCCGGCTCTACACCGTACACGCTGGCCGCCTCCTGCAACCAGGAGCACTTGGACAACTCCAGCAGCGATTTGGTGCAGAACACGATCGATCTCGGGGGATTGCAGCCAGGGTTGCTGTACGCCTGCTGGAACCCAACCGCCTGATCCAGATAGTCGTCCACCGGGATGACGGTATCGAGTGTCGTCACATTCACGTGATAGGTCTCCAGAACCATCAGCAGCGCGTTCTGCCAACTATTGACGTCGTCATGCGTTAAATGCGCCACCAGGTCCTGCACCTCCTTGGCAACATTTCTACAAGTACAAGAAGGCTATTATTAGTCACTCATAAAATGTCAAAACTCCAAGGTTTGGTCCATTTTGTTTCACAACTTTTGGTTATGCATGGTAGAATAATTTTTCAATATTCAAATGCTTATTGTTTACTTCGGTATAATGCTTGAAGATTATAATTGGTTGACTTACGACTTGGCGGCGATGGCAGGCCACGGTTTGGCGACCCAGACGCACGGTTTCCTGGTGTCGAGTGGCTGCAGGTGCCCGTCGGGGCACAGGAAACTGTACTCGGACGGATTGGCTTCGGCCTGCAGTCCCGCGAACCCAAAGTGACCCTGCACATCGTCCAACCGGGCCCAGGCGACCTCGCCGGCACCACTCGTCAAACAGTACAGTGGCCCCCGGCGGCCCCAGTGTTTGTCACCGATGGCACACTGGTAAGAATTGTAGCAGAGCTGGCACAGGGACGGATATTTTTTCTCTGCGAAAGGGAAAGTAGGAAAACAGAGTTAGAGAGGCGAGGGTCATGGTTATCCTCACGTTGCTGGGCATACTTAGACGACGATCCTCGGTCGGATCCGGTACCCATGGTCCGGCGCGACAGGATGGGCCAAAGAAGGAGGCGACGGATTTAATCCTCGATTCGACCGGTGAAAGTTCTTCCTCGCACTCCCGCGGAGTAAGCCTCGTTTCGAAGTACTGGAAATGAAACGGCCATTACTCCCTCGCTAAAAACGGGTTTCCTTGCCATTCCACTCGGTATCATACTTACATCAGCCAACACTTCCGTCCAATGGTTCTTGAGACCGTGCCCCGGATGGCAGAATTTGCTCCCCCGAAGTTCCCGGGCCGTGTTGATCTCGGCTTCATTGTCCACCACCACCACTATTTGGTACTCGAAGTGCTCTGCAAAACCGGAACCGAAGGACGAAAACGATTAAATCGCGCCACAAAGCGGGTAATGACAGGCGAACCGGTGTAGAAGAGAGGACAAAAGATTAACGGATATCTGAGCTGAACTTGAAACCGAGCCGTACCATTGTGGAAGCGAAGCTCGCTGGTAACCAGTATGTCCACGCCGGACCAGCGGGCCGCGAGGAAGTCCTCCGGGGAGAAGGCGGCAAAGTCGGCGGTGCCCTTATGTATCTTGCGTAGGCAGTCCAGCCGGTCCAGCCCGAACACGCAGCGCACGTTGGAGTTTCTCTCTAGCGTCGGGCAGTTCTGGGCGCCCTTCTTGTAGTTGCCACTGCCTTCCACGATACAAACGCGCACTGTTCGAAGGAGTGGTTCAGATTGAAGAAAAACAAAGGGTAAAAATTGTGCAAAGAGGGATTCGATTACGTTCTGTTTGGATTCGCTTGACAACAGTGTTAATTAACGTATTGCGATTTGCTGGAATTTGTTTCGCCACTGTCTCTCCGTCTTCCTCTGTGACAATTTTTCTCAAATGTGTCAAATTTTGTCTTCAAATTGTATTTTTGCTACTATGCCGAACCGACGTATTGCGTTAATCGCGAAAAACATATTGTTGGAAATAGTAATCCTATCTTCGAGAAGCAAATGAAACTTATGAATGCAAATATGCAATGCATGATATCGTTTGGTTTCATCTTCCATTACAAGCTTCTGCCAACATTTTTCCTTGCCAAAGGATGTGCATGCTAAATTATATTGAAGATAAGAACTATCGGCTTTTAACATAATATCAAATAAATAACATTGATTTTGAGCAAACTAAAGTTTGTAAAAAATAATGAAATCTTAGGTAGTGTAGCAGAGATATTTTCAAATACTTCTGAATCTTTTCCTAAAACATTATATAACATCACTTCTGAGTGTTTTCTTCATCAGCTATAATTATCCAAAACTTTACAGAAATTCTTATGATGTTTGCTTATATTTTATATGTTTTCATAGATTCTTCTCTCATGAGAGAATTAAATTAAATTCTTCAAAGTTTTGGTCCGGAGTAGAAATGCTACGGAAACACATTTAAAACAAATGTGTTGTTTACATTATATTCTGTGGGATTTTGAGCTTCTTGAATTACAAAAATATCAAAAAGTTTTATATAAGAAAATCATGCTCTAGGTCCACGTGATAATTCATTTGTTGTTTAAAAATTAAAATCTGTATTTAAGAAACGTTGCCAATATCTGCCTTGAGTCGATTGTCAGAAGATTTCGAGCGTCTGGAATTGACTTCAAACCGTTTTGTTTTTCAAAATGCGCGCGACTTAGGTCTTTTTTGAAACTAAATCTGTTTAAAACTGTTCAAATTGATGACGAACATAAGCCACGGCCTTTACCCGTCCATGTCGTCGTCTTACATAGTTTCTTGGCCTGTCCAACCAAGCGTACGGGTAAATATGTACCACCTTTATCTACGTGTCGTCGACGTAAAGACGCACCCGGTGTTTCCCCGAGCCTTTGAATTGCGCATTCGCATTGTCGCTGATGCGAACGGATAAACCGGCTTGAAATGTACCGGCAGTACACACGCAGGCCACAGTCATCGCCCTTTCTCCCCAACCGCCGTCATCGTGCTGATTGAGGTCTAGGAGCCAGGTATACATGTTTCGAGTTCAGGTTGCTCGGAAATCGACCGACATAACGACGTGACCTTCTCGCACCGGCAGTAGGGTAAACGTAACGCGAGTTGGGCACGTTGTCGTAGGTGGGATGTTTTGATTTGCGGTTCTCAACGCACGCTCCACGGATCGGAACGAATGAAATGCATGCGAGTGGAATTTCTAACGAGCTGCCCCCTGATTAGTATTCGTCGAAACTCTTCCTGCTTTTATGTGCCTTAGACTTCTGGTTGCGCTTTACACTCAATCAATGCATTTTTGATTAGGTTCTCATTAGTAGCTTCGCCGCTGGTTGCGAAATTTATAATAAGTAACAAAATTATGACATGACAATGAAACTCTACGCAAAACGAAATAATTGGCGAGATTGTATTTTAATTTACATCCTGATACAAATGGCTGGTTGGTTCCATTCAAGGAGGGAACGCCGAGGACACTCTCACCGAAATAAATTATGCAATGCATTACCGAACGAATGCCACAAAACTGTCGGCAAGTTTGCATGTACGGTACAAAAATGTGGCACGAAAAATAAAGAAGGAAAACGATATTATTTCTTCGAAAAGTGAAAGGATACCCCCATTTTACGCCACATAACCGTGCACCGGTTCGTCCGAGGCGGTCCAACTTAAACAGCAGATAAACCCGCTAACATTGGCCTCGTTGATATGTCAGGACTCGATGGACGACCTTGAGCCAGAGGCAGTGTGAGAGCAGGACAACAACAGTCATTTTTAGCACGTTTTAATGGACGATTCCTCATCCGATCCCGGTTGGGGAAAGTGACCGATTGTGAAATGGTTATTCGAGAAGAAAAGACACACCGAAGCGAATCGCGAGCGCGGGGAACAATGTTTTATTTTCGAAAGGGAAATCAGCACTTTGGGTTTCGTATGGAACGCACCTCGCGCGATGTTTGTCAAGCGCGATCGGAGATCGTATTGAAATCTGTTTTTTTTTCTTTTATTCTTTCACCATTCATCAGACTTTAATTACGCACCCTGCGGCAGTGGTTATATAAGTGAATAAAGAAGAACTGTACACGGACGATGACGGTATTACATTTTCCCACAAGCAAGCTGGACAAATTACACTCTTCGAATGACAGTGCAAAGCGTTTAGCGAAACGTTTCCCAGTAGGCGAAAAACGGGTTCGTCGCTTGCTTTGCCATTGAAATCACTTGTTCTATTGCTGCACTGAATACGCGCAGCAACCAGTTTGAACAAAAAACAGCACTTGCATAGAACACACACACACTCTAGCACACAAATGAGCTGTATTTCGCATACTTTTTTGGGGGTTTTGCACTGCTTGCAGTGAAAACATAAACCGCGAAATGTTGGCGCAACTTACACTGCTTCGACGTCTGCGATTTGGCATCGATCGGCGTAAAGGAGCGGGAGTATTGCAGGAATAGAAACACAACGAGCAGCCATCGGAACACTCCCCCAACAGCCGTTGGGCTTTGTATTGGGAACTGCATTTTAAAATGTCCCGAAACTGGCTGCTGTTTTATACACTAAATCACTGGCACAATTTTTAATGAGAACGTTTCGGGTGAACGTAGGGAAGAACACGGAAGGTTTTTTCAATGGCACGAGCGAACTTTCTACACCCTTACACACATTACAGACACACCATTTCGTAACGCGTCGCGAAACAATTCGCAATCGATTGCGAGTCCGAGGAACAGAAGGAGCGAGGCTCAGACACAATATACGCACTGTTGTGTGTCTGTGGCGGCGAACCATCCACACTGCTAGCCGTTCGCAGGTGATCTGACGGGTCGAACCTGATCGTAGTATGCGCGTAGCGCGGGTTTGGTGGCTCAAACGCTGCGTACGAACCCCACATTACCTCACCGCGGGTTGTCGGAGACGCGGTCAGGTTTTGAGCATGCCAACACGACGGGCTAGAGAAGGGCGGAGGAACAGGTTGGAAGGGTAGGAAACCGCCGAAACAATCACGCACACCATCTCCGCGCAGACGGAGGAGATTAGTCCTAGACACAACCAAGCCTCACCTGTGGCATCCGATGAAAACAAACGCCACACAAGCCGGCCAGTGTGCACCCTTTTCTTGTCTGTTGTCGCTGGATTGTTTCATCTTTAGGAAACTCCGTCTGTGGAAATTCCTAAACATTTCGGTTCACCCCACCGGCTCCTAAACATGTATCATCATGGTGGCATCTAACTCATTCGCGATTGGATTTGGGTGCGACGGATAGTATCTCTCAAAGAAAACAAAGAGAAGAAGTCCTGAGAAGAGGTGACAAAAAAAATCAGCAACCTTCAGAAGAAGACCGCGCATCGTGCATTGGATTCGGGGTTCCGCTTGTTTTATGCAACCAACGCTAACAACGGATCGACGAGACACAAGATCTCCGGAGACGAAAATTGGAGCCCATCCAAGCAGCCTCTGAACCAGTGGTTGCCAAACTTTTAACCAAAAACGAGTCAAAGAGATTTGTAGAACTATATTATTGATACAACAAAACTGATGTGATGTCCAAAGGACAGTCTTTTTCCTTACCAATGACTAAAGGATACTAATATAAAATAGTTGCACTAGAGTTTGGCGACCACTGATCTAACACACACCGAAACCCCAAAATCCAAAGCTAAACCCGTTCCCTCCACGGCTGAGCGGTTCCCATGCTAATTAATGCATTTGCCGTATCGTATCTATGGCGCAGTGTGCGGCTTGAATGGCAGTCTCATGCTTTATCTCACTGCTGTAGATGCGATCATCTACATAAATTTAAAAGATGCGATATATTGATTTTATCTATAAGCTAGAAGTAACTACCAGCAGTAGAAAAACGCATGATACAGTGTATGTATTTTGATGTACGTAGTATTGCGAAGCATTTAACCACTAGCGATCATAGTCTCTTATCACGTACATTTTAGTGGGATTTTTCATCCTTCTGGCCTTTCCACATCTGTCTTTTTTTTGTGTGAAACACTGGCAAACGTGCTAATGCAAAACAAACAACTCAAAAGCACGCTCGGCGATAGTGCGAGAAAAACGAGCGGGGGTCGGATGGTGATCGACGATCGCGGTTTACACAGCGATCTTTCCACTGAGTCACTGCGCCGACTCTGCGGGTTGACCGTTTGGCCATGAAATTACCAGTTCTTCACTTCTGCGGTCTCTCTCCTTTCTGATACCAGCTGAGTGGGATTGGGGATGGTGTTTCGGTACAGTACGTTCCGAGTTTTTCGCTGGTGGTCAGTTTTAGGGAAACAAAATATCTCTATAAATCTATAATAGACCTTGCGATCGTTTCAGTTTTATTAAATTAGTTTTTTTATTTTAGTTATTATTATTTAGTACTGTCGCGCGCTCATTTCATGACTCTGTTATGGAAAAAGTTGTGAACTTGAGAAAATGAAAAAGGCAAGCATTCGTCATTACAAGAACTAAATAAATGAAGAGTTTTATGCAATGACAGAAGATTCAAACATTCATTCTTCAAGCAAATTCTAAGCTGCACTTTGATGTTTTCTAAGTATTTTATTCTCAACTCATTTAAATGAGTTTTTAATACTATAACATATTTTATCAAATAAAAATCATTTTTTTTACTTTTAGTTTATTATATCGTGTGATTGAAAACCCAAAACAATATAGAAGCCAGTTCAGTTCATAACTTGCTCAAGCTATGGAATCTTTAATAAAAAATATTTTAAAAATATGGCAGCTGAAGTGAAAACTATAGTTTTATTGCTATGCCAGAAAACAGCACTCAAGGATAAAGCCTATGTTTGCAAATAACTGTATATCACGCAGCTGCCGGAATGGGACTGATTTCTGCGTTGGACTATTCAATCTGACCAGACCATGCTGAACCGCATTGACACCGTTCCTTGATCCGTCGTTTCCATTGAACCTGCCGAGTGCTCGTACAAATAACGCGTCGAGAAAATGGTCGCGACGGGCGAAAGTAACCGCAAAGTGCACCTGGCCGTTAGAAATTCGGCACTCGCGAGCTGTCTGGCTGACGTAAAGGAGGATGGATTTAATGTGACACGGCATCCTTCGTGACGTGTATAGCGAGTTTTCCCCCCAAAACGCCCTAGATTGGATCGCGCGATGAAAATTCAATCGACGGCGGTTTTATTTTGCCGAATCAATTTCACGCTTCTCTCGTCGGTTCGGTAACTTTATGGACCAAATCGCCCCTTTGGCCAAAAATGACACACCGAGCAAATACCAATAAACCGATTACGCCATCGTGAAAATCGCGCGGCTACGATGGGGTGGTGGGTGGTTTCCGTCCATAGTTTTACCACGCGTTTGTGCTTTTCTCCGGGGAAATCGAAAGCAATCACTTTGAAATAATGAACGCCGGTTGAACGATGTGGTCAACGATAGTCAACAAATACTATAAATAACAACAGGTAATATTGTCTCAGACTGTTCTATCATCCAATGGGAAAATTAGTTGATGTAGGTTAATATAAAATGTATGAATTTTTTTTTATATTTTGTTTTAATCATTTAACAACATTTATATGCAAGAGATGGTGCTAATATATGGCTAAACCATAACGCATATCGAACATTGAAGAAAAAAAAAGTTGTATCTGATACAATTACCTTTGAAGTCAAACAATTTTTGTTTATTATTTTCTTTCCTATAGCCTTTTTTACCATAAGCAATTGATTTAAATAAATTGTTAATACCTAATCTTCTTATTGATCTCTATACGCCTAGATGTCGTTTGGCCCACGGAAACCGGTCACTGGTCCACCACGTGCCACCCGTCCCACCATCGCCAAAAAGGTGGTCAGTAAAGCTTCAGTGACGCGGGATGTTGCAAAACCAAACCGACAACCGGCGACCAAACCGAAGGCACCACCGCCGGCAGTTGCTCCACCGACCAAAAAGCCTCCAACGTTGGCCGTACCGAAGCCACCAAGCGTCCCGAAACCGCCGTCACCGGAACCAGTGTATGACTACGAGTCGGATTTTGAATCTGATGAGAGTGTCCCGAGTGCAGAAAGCTCCAGCTCGGAACAGGAACCCGTAGACAACACAGAGTCTGAAAACTCCACCTCGGACGGAGGGGATGACGAAAACGATGACAACGATGATAAGCTAGAAGAAGTGGAAAGTGAAGGACATTCCAGGACGAAGTTTGAGGAGGTCGAAGAAAAGCCTCCTCAAGTAAAGTACGAACAGCCGGCCCAGAAGAGTAACCCACGAAATGCTCGGAGTGTAGATATTTTAAGCAAAATATCACTGAACGATGTGACGGTGGATTTGTACAAGTTCGATCCCGAGGAGTACGCCGAGTTGCGGACACACTTTGGCGTCACCACGACGATCGCACACGGCAAGCACGTTCAAACCGATTGCAGTTTGGTATCGACGGCTCAACAGACATCCAGAATTGTGACTCACGATCGTTACACTTCTATGCACGGAGGTCTTCGCAGTTTGCAGGCGGATAATAATGAATCGGAGAGCATCGGGAACGTGGAAAACGACGAGGATGATGTGCAGAATTATAGCAGTTTGCAAAATATTGAACGAATGTTTACAACTTTGAACGGAGCCTTGGAGCGAAGGTTTTCCAAAGATACCGCAATGCTCGACCAGGTGGTGGTTGGCGGACGTAAGAGTATCCCCAATCAGCAGCGAATCGTTCTTGAGCTGGTGAGAAAATCCGCACCAATCTTCGAAGCATTACTGGAGGCCAAACGATCTAAACCTCGCCGTACAGACGTGACGCGGAATGGTGAAGGTACACGACTGGAAGAAGGACGCAAGCAGGATGGCAAAATGTCGACGAATGTGATACGATCATTCGATACGGGCAAAATGTGGCCCGAGTATGAGGTGAAGTTGGTGCATGCGAACCAAACACCAGAACCGGACCAGTATGTGATTGAGTTTTGGGCAAGAGGAACCTACTCTCGGCCGATGTATCGCTTCTGCTCGTGGTCTCCGGTGCAATGTGTGGACTACGAATGCCGCAAGCGGATGATGGTTTTCGGAGGAAGCAGCGACGGGTAAGGAACGACACAAGGTTAAGATTCAACAGGCAAGTGAACTTCATATTTAATGTTTATCAAATTTTTAGAACCCTTCAAATGTGGCTTGGAGATGCCGGTCGGTGCTATAACGAAACTTTACCACCCCATCAAATCGTAGCCCCAAACGTGGGACGAAAACACAAGCTGTCTTGTTGGGAAGTGGTGACGCTTAAAGTACTTCCGGTGCCGGTCACCAAAGATGGCTCTATGGAGAGTGGAAATGAAAATGTCCTTAATCAGGTATGTTTTGAACACTCCGTGGATTAGAGTGAATCTTTTATTTTCATTTTTTTTTTATCCTGGAAAATAGGTGTTCGGGTTGTTTTCGACCGGTATCATCGTTGTTTGGCTCGTGCAAATGGACGCAAGAAATGTGCCATCCGTAACCAACACACTGAATGTCACGTTGGGACAACCGAACGTTTCGCTAGTGCAGTCGAAAGTGATTGACCTGAACTCACGTATCGGAAATCGTTTGACTTACGACGCGCTTCGTTCGTTTGGCAATCTGCTTCTGCATGATCATCACCAGATGGTGTTGTCCAGCGATCGTTCGGTGATAAGGCTAAGCCATTTTGTGGAATCGGAGTACGATCCGGCGCTACTGATTCAACCAGACCCTGGTTAGTGTTTTTGAACATATGCACATGTATAACAAAGCTATGAAGTAATGAAAATTTTATATACCTTCTTGAACAGCCCACTCGATCGTGACCCTCAAAAGAATGGCACATACGACCGACACACTGTTCGCGCTGTACTCTAACAAAACCGTCCACGTACTGAAGCTCAACACCTCGCCGGAAGGTGCTGAAAGTGCACACCATCACCACCGGAAACATGATAATCAGCCCAATCTGATGCTAAGCGTTTGTACGAACAAATCCTGTACCATCCAAAGTATCGTGCACGAGGAGGCAAAACGATACGGCACGGGCAACAGCGCTAGTGGAGGCCGGGCCGACGGTGGAACTATAGCTCCGAGGTCGACCGACTTGGAGCAAAACGGCCACGTGGAATTGGCGACGAGGCCTCGTTTTCATCATGGGCAGCAGATTTTATTTTTTGGTTCGTGTCATCCGGACAGTTTATTGACGGAACAGAACTTCAACGAAAAAGCATCGATAGGATTTTAGCGATCTACGTGACTTTAATATTTTTTTTCGATGTGACTTTAATATCACTTGATAATCGAGACAAGTTGTGGCTTGAAATAAAACCGTTTTTTTCCATCCTGATAAAAAATTAGAAATATAATGTTATTTTAAGTATGTATAATTAAAATGAATGAAATGGAGTGATTTGATTAAAAGTAACGTTATTGCTGGTCGTTGGACTGCAAAATATATGTACATTGCCAAACGTAGTCTTTATTCTAGAACTGCTACCACTCCTGTACCAGACAAATGTTTGAAAGTAGATATTGGATGTGATTTTTCCGTACACGTGGTAATTCGTTCAAGTGCGTTTAGGAGTTGGTATCGAGAGCAACGAGTTTCATAATAACAAACACAATCCGTTATCAATTTTCTTAATTGTCAATTTAAGCTGTAGTATCACCACCAGTTCATAATTTACCAAAAAGACCAACAACGTAAACTGTTGAATTATGAAATTTATAAATACGCCAGCAATTCATAGTGGTAATAAATAAAGGTTACCCTGTGTGCTGTGACACAAAGCGTTTGCATAATTGCAAAGGTAAACTTCAAGGAACTGCTTTCCTTATCTTATCGCACGCTTGAGATTTTTTTTTTGATAATTCTCAACAACACCACGTGTCGCAAGCTCGATGATTCCCGCCAAAAATTCCATCTGCTTGACTAAAACCGTAATGTCAAAATCAAGGTTAGTTGATAAATAGGTAAGTTCATCCCGAACAAATCGCTTTGGTTGTATACAAAAAGCGAATGGAATTTTGTCAATTAGGGTCCCATCATGTGCTCTAAAATTATTGTTGATTTAGGCAATAAGAAGACAATTCATGAATTCTTATTTCATGTTCTATACGGCTGCCAGGAGTAAAACCTAACCTGCTCATGAACTCATCGTGGTCGGAATTTGTTTATCGATGTTTGACATTTTCGATGTCAAAATGCTGTAGATTCGCCCACCTTGTTCAGTACCACCTATCTTGCTGCTGTGACTGGCGGTTCACAACAGTTGTGTGAACCACCGCCTTGATGGCCGTTTTGATTCCGTCCCGCAACAGACACAGTGTGCCGTGTAATTCGGTCTGGCGCAGACGACGAGAATGGTAAGCGATAGCAAGCACAAACTCATCAGCGAGTTCTTCATACCGGACGAGCTCAAGGACGACATTGCATACTGCCAGCGATCGTTACGGGACTACGTGAAAGTGCATCAGGTGGGTTTCCCGTTGTGGGCTGTGCGTACGTGCGCGCGTGTGTGACAGCAGGTGCGACCTGCTTTTGGTGGTGGAAAACATGGTCCCCCGTGATGCGATTTTCCCGTCTTATCATGCCATTTCTTGTCTTTTTACTGACCTCTGTCCATCCTCTAGCACTTCGCGCTGCAATGCAAAAGTTTATCTGGAGCGCAGGTAAGTCATCATAGGATGTAGAACAAAGCAGCAGGCTACATTTTCTTAGAACCATATTCATGTTTCGCGATCATTCTATTCGTGTTCACGTAGCAAACGCAGGTGCAAGGGTTTCTGCGCGAGTTAGAGGATGAGATGTTGGCCATCGGCAAGGACCAAAGCGAGCTGGTTCAGGACCTCACGAAGCGACTGAGGCTCTTCCAGCGAAAGACGGCCACTGAGCGGTCCATCGAGCTGGAGGATGACTTTGCAAACGGGTACGTCGCGTGGGTACTGTCAACACACTGCGAGCTACAGGGCGCCCAATCGTACGTGCCCCGTGCCGTTTCGGAACGGTTGAATGAATCGCAGCTCTATCAGAAGTATCGACTGGTGGACGTCGGACGTAACGTGTCGGTCCTGCCGGACAAGCGGCTTCGAAAGAGGCCTGTATTGCAGACGTCACTGTTGAAACCACTAGCAGAGCGGACCATGGATCCAGGAACGCAGCTCCATCCGAAGCCTTTCCTCACCCCTCCGAGCTCACAAGCAACACTACCTCCACTGGCGCCACCAGCCGTTGTAAAGGTACCACCAGCCAGCACCACCGCCAGTAAGCGAAAGGTACCACCCGAGCAGCCTATACATGCGAAGATGCTTCGGTCACGTACGTGCACTGTGAAGCAGGAAGAAACTCCCATAAAGCAGGAGCCAATCGAACAAGGGCACGAGCCGGCAAATGATTCTGAAGAGTCTTCCCCTAACTCGTCGAACGGGGGAATGTCAGACTCAGCGGCCGTCAAACGTGGTCGGTGCAATCTGCGACAAGCGTTGAGTAAGGTAACCAAGAGTAACCACCAGGTCAGTCCGCCTACTTCGACTAGCAAATCAACCACAAATCGCTGCAACCGACCGCAGCCGGGTGGAACACAGTCCAGTTCACCAAGCACCGGAAAGCGTAGCCCTTCGCTGCTATCGTCGTCGTCGGAGTCTTCGAATTCACGTGCCTCAACTCCTGGTACTTCTGCCAACGGCAACAGTGGAGCAGGTGTTCGCAAACAGCCAGATGCCGCGTCGGATGACTCATCCAATGAACACTTGCCGCCGTTGATCGAGGAAGACCATCCCACACTGCCATGCACCATCGACGAGATGGACCAGTATGACTTTCTGAAGCCCTTCGGGTTGTACACGATCACCGACAGCAATCTGCTGAAGGGGCGCAAAAATGAACGGAAGCGACGCAGCTGCTACAGTACCGAGCGAAAGGACTACCACTACGGCAAGCTGGACTACTTCGAGCAGCAGCATCTGTATATTATGCCGAAGCGCCGCCAGGGTGCGAACAAGCGGCTCCTGTACAGTGCAACGTCTGCTGAAAAAGCGAACAAAAACAGAAAACCCTGGTCCAATGGTGTATCCGCTCTACCACCGCCGCCACCGCCACTACCTCCATTCTTGGTATCGACGTCGATGGTTGCCGCTGAACAATCTCTCTGTGAAACCGTTGCCACCGAAGCGCTGAAAAAAACGGTCGATAATGCGCTGGACGAACCGAAAACCACAGTATGCTATGTGTGTACTAAAATTAGTAAGTATCACATCTAGTAGTCAAGTACTGTTTTCCTGTTATTACGTAGAGTGATCATGTTATGTACGTGTGTATAACACCACTCTACATTTGTTGACTCCCTTTGCTTAAAACAAGCATTTTGTTACAATTCTTCTTTCTAAACCATTGATGTACTTAGGGTAATTGACTAAATTAATTTGATTCGAAATTACATTGATTGTTTTCAATCACTACTATTTTGCGCAATTGATGCTTTCACTTCTTTATCACTTTCATCGTAATTATTCAACATGCAACGTAAGATGTTCTTTATCACTTTCATCGTAATTATTCAACAATTACTTTGTTAAATCTTTTAAATTATTTGAAATTTTTATTTGTCGTTTCTCGTTAATACTGAACAAAAATAAATTTAAAGTTTTCAACAAAATATGAATAATTGTGGCAATGAAAAATCTAAACGTTAAAGGATATAAATACACACGAAAAGTATATTTTTAAACCTTATCTACCAACTTGACAGAGGATGGTAAATTTCTTTTTATTATATGATAATTGTTAAATTTAATTACGACTTCCTCATATGACAAAGGACATGTTTTTCTTATCTGTTTCGTATTTGTAACCATTTCTGTCTTCTCGTTTACTTCCGTAGGCTCCACCTCCGATGCTCTTAGTACTTGTTCAGAATGTTGCAATATGTATCACCTAAGCTGCCACGTGGATGATGAAGAGGATCGAGTAAATAATAGGAAAGATACAGTGGAAGATTCTAAATCATCCCTCTCGGACAAAGGCCTCAATAAGGATGATGAAAACGTCGAAGGCGGAAATGGAAATCAAAATCATTCGGCTGTGCAGCTGTTATCGAAACGCGACAACTTGTGCCCGAATTGCTTTGCCTTAGCGAAAGGTAACAACCATAAGACATGAGACTTTTCCTGTTGTTGATTGTTAGCTAATAGTTCGTTATGTGTCCACCTCCCCGCGCCGTGTGGAGGATGTTCTGTTGTAGAGAATGAACAAATAAAAATAACCCCAAAATCCCAGCACCATCCCTCCCTGCCCTCCGTTAGATAGTTAAGAAGAAGTATATCATCATGCCATGCTGTGTCAGGTGTTCGAGGGGCGAGATCCTCGAAGGAACCAATTCGACTGTATGTGCAATAAATTGAGCAGGTTTCAAAAAATGTATTTATGGTTTATTTTTGTTTTTGTTTTTTAAATCCATCCCGGTTACAGATAAATGCAACGAACAGATCATTGAGATAATCCGAAAAAGCAATGCCTCGGTTTCCTTTTTTTTTGCTTGCCTGTGTTTTATGCCTTATCCAGTGCCTGCTTGAGGTCAGCGATTAGATCGTCCACATCCTCTAAGCCCACGGACAACCGCACAAGTCCATCCGTGATACCGAGCGTTATGCGTTGCTCCAGCGGAACCGAGGCATGCGTCATAACGGACGGTAGCTCGGCCAAACTTTCGTACCCGCCAAGACTTTCCGCGAGCGTAAACACGTCGAGCGCCTTGAGGAAGGCGGTAGCTTCGTCCAGCCCACCGCGAATGTAGAACGACATGATGCCACTGTGACCGTACGTTTGCCGCTTGGCCAGCTCGTGCTGCGGATGGGACTCGAGTCCCGGGTGGATCACCCGCTCAACCTTCGGGTGTGCCTCGAGGAACTTGGCGATCGTCAGCGAGTTCGTTTTGTGGCGTTCCATGCGCAAGGCTAACGTCTTCAGGCTACGGTTAACGAGATAGCAATCGAATGGTGATGGCACGATACCGGTGGCTGGAAAAAGAACCAATCAATCAATGATAAGTTAGTAGGAACACTATCAATTGTTAAGGGAAAGTGAAAGCGTTGCATACCGTTTTGCAAAAATTTCAATTTCTCATAAACCTGTTCGTCATTCGTTACCATCGCTCCCATGATGACATCCGAGTGACCGTTCATGTACTTGGTCAGCGAATACATGACGACATCAGCTCCCAGATCCAGCGGACGCTGAAGGTACGACGACAGGAAAGTGTTGTCCACCACCACAACGATCTGCGTAACACAATTTTGCCAATAATTAGCCATTTACTTTTGACTTCATTTCAAAGCGGTTCGAAACAACTTACACCCGGTTGCTTGTGAGCCACATCCGTGACGGCCCGGATGTCGATCACCTTCAGCAACGGATTGGTCGGCGTTTCCATCCAGAACAGCTTCGTGTTCGGTTTGATCGACTTCTCGACCGCTGGCAGGTCGGTCAGATCGACAAAGTCAATCTCGATGCCCATCTTCAGCGCGACGTTACGCAGCAGCCGGTTCGTTCCACCGTACAGATCGTCCCCGGCAACAATGTGGTCACCGCTTTTCAGCATCGTGATCACCGTCGTGGTGGCCCCCAGTCCGGATGCAAAGGTCAGCCCAAAGCGACCATTGTCGAGCGAGGCCAGGCAACGTTCCAGGACGTCTCGGGTCGGGTTACCGCTGCGTCCGTACTCGAAGCCCTGTTTGAGAGGAGTAACGTATAACTAAGTAAATGTGGAAAGAAATTGATTGGCCAATGGTTCACGTTGCCTACCGAGTGCTGAGCCGGTCCTGACTGCTTGAAAGTGGTGCTCATGCTAATTGGCGGCACCACCGCTCGGCTGGTCCACTGGTCGGCATCCTGACCTACATGTATCGCCTTCGTGGAGAATCCCTTCGGTTGGCTCAAAAACCCATCGCTGCTGGAAGGAAATCAAGCAAGATATTTATAACTGACACAAATAACTTTCCCACTTTTTTCAAATTTATTGCAGGTTCATGTTTCATTTTACAAATATGAAGCTTTATGTATTAAACGAAAACTAAACTTTACCAGTTCCGTTCATTTGTGTAATAGTGCGCTCCTGGACGATGTTTATGTTCATTTGTTCTTATACGCTCTTACTGCTTTTCGTATTCAAAACTGCTTTAAAACAACTATGTACTTTTACATTATTTTTATTTGCCTTCTCATATTAGAGTTCTTAAAGATTTTAATCAGTTCTCTGATTACATGCGATAAAGTACATAGTATTGAAAAATATATTAAAAAATTTTTGTACATATTTTTATAGTTTCTTTAAACATTTGACATTTCTTATGTAAAATAAACAAGAATACACGAAAATGCAGGGTGCTGTTTGATTTTAAAATTGCAATTTTTGATAAATCATATGGTTGGGCATCGTTTAAAAGCATCCCCGGTAGAGCGAATCTTGCAATACGCAGAACAGAAGATAATTTTTCATGCATTTGCATTCCTCTTAGTATACCTCTCGGTGGCGCCCTGGCCTGTGGTAATATATTACATTATATGTTTCGTTACGCTGATAACGTTGACCACGAATGACGCGGATTGTGTATACTTGCGCTTTTTCGTCTGCGGCCTCTTATCAGCGTGTTTTGGCTTTTCTTTTATTTTTTTGGCAACTTTGTGAAGCTCAAATTGTTTAAAGTACTTTATTGTGTCGCTCATCAGATGCGATTGTACCGATTGGTTTTCCTTGTAACGACGTTTTCAATGCATATTGTTCAGATAGAGTTGCAGTGAAACAAAAATCATGACCAGTTAATCATGAAAATTACTTACAATCAAAAAGGATAATTTCAATTGCAGTTTCCATTCGTAGAACCTTCTTGAAAAAAAAGGTCATGATGGGGAATCGCGGACGACGAAGAACTTCTTATCAGCAACCGGTGATAGAGGATTGTGGAAAGCATGAATGACAAACGTAAATCGTACGACGGTATGATTTTAAACCCAATCGAGTGACGGAAGACACAGGGCGATCGGGCAATGTATGCTTTGGCGGAACGAGATTGACAATGAACTTTACCGACGACGACATGCCCCTGAATACGTTCCGTAAACCCTACGGATCAGTTCTATCTATATCGCTTATCTGGTTCGCTTTTGAAGCCCTATCATACTCATGCTATCTACTTAACGATAAATACCTGACAATGGGCTGCGATTAGGAAAAATTTAAACACCGCGGCGTGCCGGTAAAAGCGTGGTGCCGTTGGTGCGTCAGATGCCTCAATTCCGCGCTTGTTAGAGGTTATTTCTTTGCGAATTAGGGTAGCGGATGCATGGAACCGAAGATCGTTATCTGAACGTGTTTCAAATGAGCTACATATCATTTGTCAAGACCATCGTCGTCGCAGAGGATGATTGATGGGCTTCGTCTCTTGTAGAAGCCATTAAAATTCATTTTTAACCGACACGCGACACGTCGAAATTAGACATGCTTTTACCACGCGGTGTGGTGTAAAATTACTGAAACCAAAACTTGAAATGACTGATCCCTAACGGCCAAGCAATAAAACCACAAACACCAAGTTCCTCGACGGTGTATGAAAGCAAGCCATGATCACCGAATGGGGTATGAAATTTGAATGAAAAATCTGAATTTCATTGAAGCATCGATTAGCATGCCAATAAATGGTTCAAAATGCGTTTATGATAGTACGCGTAAACCCTTTGGGTTTGAACGATCGTTGTACGCTCGTATTGAGTGCAGTGTTATTTACCAACGGAGGGGTTTTTACCAACCCGCAAAAAAAAACCAGACCTAAAACGAGTTCTCTTTAGTGCATGGAAAATCCTAGCAATTCGTTTCATCATGCTGATCGTTGCAAAACGAACAATACGAAGCCAACCAATGCGGCAAAAAGATGCGATCTCACGCGATGAATGAGTAAACAAAAAAAAAACCAAATAAACAGACAGCCGGCAGTCGGCGGAAATATTGGCAGATACATTTTTTTCCACTTGAGTCAATGATGTTCACAATAAAGTGCAAATTATGAGGCGTTTTATGACGATATCATAGCCGTATTGTGCACGTTTCGTTGTGAATGCTTCCTATTTGCACGGATTTTTGCAAATTCTTGCATCATCCAAAGCGAAATGTACGCAATCGAAGTGTACGCGATCGTGTACGCACCTGTTTTGCTGAGACATTGCTACTTCCGTGAGCTGGGAGCACTACGTCTGAACACAGATGAAGTTGTTTTCGGGATTCACAAACTCGGCCGTTGCCGTTGCTGATAGGGCAATAGTAACCGGACGAACTACTGTGGTCTACAATAGTCAACACACTGAATCAGCCGCACTTGAAGCGCCACTTTTTATTTGCGTTCATCTCGCCACCCGGCAGGTGTTATAATGCTGCGATCACACATGTACATCTTCTACTCGCATGTAGGTTTTGATAGAATGGAAAAGTTATTTGTTTCTATTTCTAACTTCATCCAACCCATCTTGTTCAAATTGCGTTCTAAAAAATTTAGTTATAATTTCAGTTTAGTCGGTCATGTGTGAACCCTGTTTAAGGGCAAAAAGTCGATATACGTTTATGGCATAACTGATTTCGACTATTTTTGCATGGTTTCCAAAGACGGTTGCAGTTTTGTTGACGGAATTGTTTTCAGCTTTGGCTCTTCATCAAATAAAAAACCATTCTTTCTGTATGAGAATGAGAGACTTACCTTGCTGCTTATGATCAGTTTTATGTTAAAATATTAACTCAGACCTTATGCTCAAGTAAAATTCATAATTTCACATGATTCACATAATAGATGGTACAAACTCTTCGGATAGCTACGTAGCAGCTAATTGTAGAAGCTTATTGTTGAGCTATTTTCATCAAAATTGCTTCGCGTAAACATTGCCAACAGCACAGGGTACCTCAAAAGAAAATCGATTTTATAGCATCTCTGTTTTCGAGCCTAGTTCAATTCTTCATCACATGTTTTTAGATGAATTATTCCATATAGGTTGAATCTACAATACATTCAGGTATACTTCTATGACCATAATAAAAATAAACAAAGTAGCTTGTTGATTCTATCGTCTGTACATCGTTCAATAAGAAGCATATTCGTAATCTTTATGAGTTTTTTGAATAGAAGAACTCGCGCCTCCTACCATAAACAGAAGCATCAATAAGCCGAAACGTCAATAATTGTCAAATAAAAGCGGAAATGAGGTATTTCTCCTCGACCTTCTGACAGTTCTTTTTCCGGTGACATTTGTTGTTTAGCGGACGCGTTGTTCCACGGTCTGCTACAAATTTCCCTTATTAATAGGTAGGAAATCGTTCGATAGTTATTTGATAGCGTTGTACAACGATCGGTGAATGTGTCCTCATGGTTATAATGGTGTTTTTGTTTCATTTTAGGTAGCAAAGATGGTAAGTTTTGAAGTGCTCCGAGACAAGGTTCCATCCTTGACAGGAAAACACCGACCCGTTCCCCGGATGCTACAGCAAGATCAGCTCACGTCTAATGATGCGACTCTCGTTTCTCCTCCTCCTCCTCCTTTCGCGATCGGTTACAGGCAACAAAGGATGCTAAGGCCGTCAAACCCGCATCGGGTAAGGACAAGTCGAAAAACGTTATGCGCGACTTGCGGATCCGCAAGCTCTGCCTGAATATTTGCGTCGGTGAATCCGGTGATAGGCTGACACGTGCCGCTAAGGTGCTGGAACAGCTGACGAACCAGACGCCCGTCTACTCGAAGGCCCGCTACACCGTGCGTTCGTTCGGTATCCGTCGTAACGAAAAGATCGCCGTCCACTGTACGGTGCGTGGCGCTAAGGCAGAGGAAATCCTCGAGCGTGGACTGAAGGTGCGCGAGTACGAGCTGCGTCGTGACAACTTCTCCCAGACCGGCAACTTCGGTTTCGGTATCCAGGAACACATCGATCTGGGTATCAAGTACGATCCATCGATCGGTATCTATGGATTGGATTTCTACGTTGTGCTCGGCCGCCCAGGTGAGTGTCGTCCTGTGTTATCTGGAAGTTATACACCGGTGCCAAGTGTTGTTTTGTGTTGACGTACGTGCCAATACCATTTGCACTTGGTTAGTGATTCGAGAGCAAGAGTAAGAGAACACTTTGTTGTTGGAAAGCAATCAACCAACACCAGCTGCACATTAATTAAACACAATTCTTATACCCCCTGGAGTTGAGTTCAGTCCTGTGCAGAGAAAAAAGCTTATTGAACGCCTGGGAACGATTCAATTCTCGTTAGTGTTTGAATTTAAGTCTCAACTTTTACATGGGTGTTCCGTACATATGTATATTGATTTGTTATCAACTTGTGCAATTTCTCCCTACTGTGTGCTAATGCTCGTTCTTTCGTTGCTTGCATTTCAGGATACAACGTTGCTCAGCGACGACGCAAGACCGGCAAGATCGGTTTCATCCACCGCCTCACGAAGGAGGACGCCATGAAGTGGTTCCAACAGAAATACGACGGTATCATCCTGACCAGCAAGGCGAAGTAAGCTGTGGCAGCAAGTTCCAGCTTGGATTCCGTGAGGAGGAGATGTGTGTGAGAGGAGTTTTTACTTCCAACTGATGCGCAGGGCATCGTGTGGAGGATAGAAATATCTGAGGATGAAGTAAATAAATACTTCTACCAAAGCCGTTGCCCAGCACGTTTGGTTGAAAAAATGCTGTACGCTGTAAATTTGCGTAGTGATTAGTTGTTATCCGAAAAAAGTATTCTTGCCAATTTTAAAATCATTTCCTCTTTCGATAAATTTATTTGTAAAGCGCATATTAATATGTTTGAAAATAGTCGCCTTATTAAAAATAATGTGAAATCCCTGAACCATTAGGGAACAAACTTAGTTTAATAATTCAAATATTCTAAATGAGTAACCAGTACAAAATAGCAAGAAGGGTGATTCAATTTTTTATGTAATTTCTTTCAAAAACGTAATTTCAACATAATCTGTTGAACCTACATCAAATTTTCCACAAGGACATTATTTTATTCTCAAACGTTACGAAATTATGTAAATGGATACTCGAAGGTAGAACCAACGCCTCGATCTTTAATTGTACGTCATATATCTAGGAGTGGCGCTAAACTTGGCGTAGCTCTTGATCACTTTGTTGACCGCTTCCAGGAAGTCTTTCTCGGTTGCCACCTTGCGGCGGGCACGGATGGCGAACATTCCCGCCTCAGTGCAAACGGATCGAATTTCCGCACCCGTCGAGTTCGGGCACAGACGGGCCAGCAGCTCAAATCGAATGTCTCGCTCAACCGACATCGAGCGGGCATGAATTTTGAAGATGTGCGTCCTTCCCTCCAGATCCGGCAGACCAAACTCCACCTTACGATCCAATCGACCCGGACGCATCAGTGCCGGATCGAGCGTGTCGGGACGGTTGGTGGCCATCAGCACCTTGATGTTTCCACGCGGATCAAATCCATCAAGCTGATTGATAAGCTCCAGCATCGTACGCTGCACTTCGTTGTCACCTCCTGCACCATCGTCGAAACGGGCACCACCGATGGCATCGATTTCGTCGAAGAAAATCAAGCAGGCCTTCTTCGAGCGGGCCATCTCGAACAGTTCGCGCACCATACGGGCACCCTCACCGACGTACTTCTGCACCAGTTCGGATCCGATGACGCGAATAAAGCACGCATCGGTACGATTGGCCACCGCTCGGGCGCACAGCGTCTTACCGGTTCCGGGCGGACCAAACAGTAGTACACCTTTCGGTGGTTCGATACCCAGGTTGACGAATTTTTCCGGATGTAGAAGTGGCGTTTCTACGACCTCACGTAGCTTCTCGATCTGCTCCTTGCAACCACCGACATCGCTGTACGTGACATCCGGCTTCTCCTCCACCTGCATCATCGTCACTGTAGGGTCGATTTTCGGTGGCAGTGGTATATGAATCTGATACTTGTTACGATCGACGCTGTAGTAAATGGGAAAGAGTGCTCTTTAGTAGGAAATGTTGATAATAGTGGGCAGCAAACACTTACCCCACACGCATTCCTTCCTCAATATCAGTCGGAGCAACGGAATCCGCCAGATCAACGACAAACTTTGCAAATTGTTTTACGTTGATGATGTATTTTGGATCATCCGAGTCAGCGTTGATGATCTTTGTGCAACGAGCGACCTACAGAGAGAAGCCGGAATAAGCGTTTAGTTTGGGTCATTTTCTGATGGAAATATCCAATCGAACCGTCTCACCTGTAGAGGTTGTTCGTTCTGTAAGATTTGTTTGTCGGAGGCCAAATCCCACAGCGCCGGAGGTGCCAATCCGGTATCACTTTCCTTGATACCCGTCAGTTCATTAACCTGCTTCATCGCCTTCTGGATGTCTTCGTCGATCTGCTTGATCGACTTATGGTATTGTCCTTGCCCCTGTAAGTAACCGGTGAAGAAAACAATCAACTTCCAGACCATTGCACGGAAAACATTTGCCAACTTACATAGGTTTTCAGGAGCTCGATGTCGACCTCATCGAGAGCTGAAATGGACAAAAACATATCGAACGTATTTCAATGGTCGGTGGGGCACCAACAAAGCGCATACCGTCGTACCTTCTATTTCGGGTTCCACTTCCTTGTTATCGGCTTTCACCTTTCGCATATCGTCTCCCAGATGGTCCGGCATTGTGAAGAATAAGTATTCGCGGCTAGCTTTGAGAATAAATCGTAAACTTTGATCCGGAACGGTTCTTTAAACTGGAAGGAAATTGTTTGCTAGAGGAAAACGATGAATTCGCCAAATTTCCACTCGCAATGACAAGCAATTCGACAAACGCCAAACAGCGGCGATGACGGTTCTGGTTGGCACAGGATTGTTACAGGTTAAGCTATACCATATTGTTGACATGCTAAACAAATGTACAAAATATATCATATCTTATTGATTGAATTTCTCTAACTTATTGTGCATCACAATAGTTTACAATCTGAGATTTATGATGGCAGGTATTTTCAATAAATAAAAATTAATTTTAAGTTTTAAATTATCTTCAGTTGTATAGACCTTTTCTCTCGGAGGGAAGAACTGTCAAATGTTGCTAGTTTTTTTTACAAGAACTTCGTCTTGATTGACATCCCTAGAAAAGCACAAACTCGTTTTTCTCTTCTACCTTTCTTAGCAACTACGAACAAACAAGCGCACCAGAGAAAATTAATTTTGTGGTTCCATGTGGCAAAAGATCCCTAAACCATAGGAGCTTTCTTTTGCCTGAAGAATGGTACAAACCGTTGCTAAAAGTTGCTGCCATACGCAGCAATGTAAATCGCAAGCATCAGTTGTTTTCGTGATGTGAAGCTAATCCCTTGTTTCCTCGTTTTCTCATCCGTCCTCGCACGTAGCAATGTGCTGTACTGTTGCTAGCGAACAGATGATCACAAATCTACTACGAGTGCACACGGTGTGATGGAAATTCGATCAGCAGCTTGGTTGCAGCAGTGCCAGCTAGTAGCATAATTGTCCGAATCGCGTAGAACCAAAGGGCTAAAGTTGTGAAACACTAAAAACGAGCACGGAAAGCAAAGTATGCTTTCAGCTACAAATGTGGCAAGGGACCGAAGAAAAAATTCTGCATAAGTCGCCGTCGTCGGACAAGCTAGTGCTACCTCACCACCAGTTGGATGGATTTCCGTGTGGTGTGTTCAGGAAAGTGCGAACAAAATGAGAAACATTCTATCGAGTGTTTACTTTTCCACGGGAATTCTGCATGCCTGTAGTGCGATACCGATCCCTTACAAGTATACTGGTGAGTCGTTGGGTTGAAAAAAAAGAAGAACCTTTCGAAGTAATTAAATGTCAAATTGGCGTTAGCTACTAAGTGATTACAGGGGAAAAGAAGAAAAAAAGCATACGATCAAATCCACTAGATTAGTAGTAGCTCCCTCGAGCAGAATATGTGCCCTTCGTTACATAAAAGTGTCTAGCTAATGAACCCTTTTAAATGTTGGCAAATTTCTTTCGCACCCCGCACAGGTCAACACGATGTAGTGCTCATAGGAATGCTCGCCTGTCTCGGTCTAGGGTCCTTCATAATGGGAGTGTGCATTTTCTGTAAAAAGAAAAGTGGGAAGTTCAAGGTGAGTAGCTGTAAAATTGAGGTGGAATGTTTCGCCGTTTAAACGTATTCGATATAACTACTTTTTGCATCTTATGTCAACAGAAATTCAAAGATGGAGATATTATACAAGAAGTCATTTCTACAGAGTATCCCATACTCAAGGCTTTGAATGTACTGGACTCGTCAGTACCTTGTGCTGTCATTCCGTCAAGTCCTAATAATGTAAGTTAACAACGGGTAATTGTGTAGATTCAAGCTCCCCTCGCATTGGTAGCTCTTTATTGGTTGACTGATTATCGTATCTTCTAGCTTTCCACCGATAACCTGCTAGACAAAATAGAAACTTATCAAATCGACGTGGATCATCGTCATGATTCATATTGCACTCGAAGGAGCGACCCGCTGACCTGCACCTATGATGAATTCGATCCGAACGATGAATCCGACGACAGGACTGAAAGAACGGCCACGACGGCAACGGTGGAACCGCCGATCAGTGAAGAACCGTTGCTGTTCTCCGATGTGTTCGACGAATCGATGGAACGGAGTGAGAAATGCGCGCTAAGCACGATTCCTATGCAGCTTCCCACGTCGTCGGGGGAAGAGGATGATGAAGTTCTGGTAGCGCCACGGTCCGACGCCGAGGACGAAGACGAGCGGCGTCCGTTGGTCAGTGACGAGAGTATCGACGAAGCTGCCGCGACTACCGCCACGACGATCACGGTGACGGCCACAATGGCACAGTCGGCCGATGCTATCAGTATTGAGGAAGCCCTGCGTGCCTTGGATATTGCGATCGAGGGCGAAGAGGACGAGGAGGACGACGACGAGGAAGAAGGTCAAGCGACCCCTCTCAACGTCGATACCGACGGTTCTTCGGGATCACCGTCTATCTACTCCGAACCTCCGGCGGACAATGCCCTAACGCGGGAAGATGTTGAACAACAAGCGGCCGAGTTAGTGGACGACGTGCTGTACAAGTGCCAGTACATGCTGCAGATGATGGATGCCAATGGAAGCAACCTGTCGCCGCTGGAGGCGGAAGAGTTTTCACCCACAAACTCCCGGGGGAACATATTCGACGGTTGGGGCAATTACGAGCTAGACGAAAATGGTACCTTCGCCGCGGTTGGCGAAGAGAACGACAACGACGACTGGTGGAAAGGATCTCTGGAGCCGTTTGATGATGAGGAGGGTTCGTGGAATCGTGCTGGCAACGATCCATTCGAGAATGACCAAGCGTACGATCTACTGCGCCAACAGTTGTCCCAACTGCTACCCCAAGCTAATGTAAGTTGGTCCGAAGGAGTGTCACATAGTTACCGGCAGACAAAGAAATCGTGTCAAGCATCTTTCTCTCTTATCTTTGGCCCACATTACAGGATTGCGCCGGTGGAGCTATTGGGATCAACAACGATGATCAGTAAGTAACCTTCATCATTCGCTGCTTTTGGTTTCTGTTTACCTCATTGTCTCCCTTTCTCTTCCTCCGCAGGGCGCAGGGTAGTCCGAAACTATCTGATAACGGTGGCCTGAGTGGGTTCGAGCGGGCCGACCGAGAAACGGAAGAGAACGAAATCATCATCAACTACAATCGATCGTTATCACCGATCATGGAAGAGAACGAGGACGAATACAGTCTGCCACCGTCCATCAGCGTGGCGCACTGTTCCAATTTTGTCGAAAGTACGATCATTAGGTACGTGGATGATCATCGCATTTGGGGATCCTAATGGTTTGTTAAATTCTTTTTTACGAGTTCCCTATGCTAGTTCAATTCGGGTTTGAAAGTTTCAAATCTGTTCATGCAATCGCTACTCCGCTGGCTGTGTTCGGTTAAACGAAGAATGAACACGAATTATAACTGGCAAAAGTGCATATCTTATCATTCTCTCTTTAAAAATTATGTATTATTTTGTTCTCCACAACTGTTCACTACTCTGGCTCGATGTAAAGAAAAACTGATCGGATTGGTTCTCTCATCTGTTTTGAGAACGACTTGAATAACTTCTGAAGGAAAACTGTAAGCTCAAAAAACTGTGCGCTTCTTGTTCAAAAAAGCTGATAGCGAAACACACTTCATTAAAAAAATATGTTCTTAAAACGCAAACTGTCAAAATTATAAATCCTCCAGATTGACCTCCATAAGAGAGCCCCCCTTCTTTTGCTCCCAATATATCAAACCGATACGGAGGCAGTACAAAAACGTGGCGCACGCTGGTATGATAAGTTTTAAAGAAACGTTGTCGTAAATAATTAAAATTTGTAGTGTTTGTTTAGTTAATCTTAATCAGTTGTTTGTCCAAACAAATATTGCATTCGGCATAGTAAATGTAGTACCAGCACTGCGGTCACAGATGCACTCTATTGAAAAAGCAATTAGCCAATTGAAATTAATTGATATCCAATGATACAACCAGTGATGAAGTAGAATTGATGTTGATAATAATTGGTCATAAAAACAATCAAGCCATTCAATTTGTGATATGAGATAATTTTGCACACAACTAATACTAAAAAAAACTATTTTGTTCTGTGATGATTAAATAGTACTATTTCTACTGTTTCTTCTCGCTAACTAGCACTGAGGGTCCTGTGGTATGCGAGGCGACCGAATCCGTGCCTGCTCTTGCCAAAAGAAGCTCTCTAACGGCGTCAAACGACACGCTGTTCAATCTGGAGGACGTGCTCGAGGATCGCTGTATGACACCACAGGAATCCGATACATTCCCGGCGGGCAACAGCGCTTCACCCCGGACCCTGTCCGAGAGCAACAACCAGGGGCTAGAAAAATTATACACTACCTTCTCAGCATCACGACTCATGCCGCTCGCATCGGTAGCGGTCACTTCTGCTACTCCTCCCCTGCCTCCTCCTCCCGCATCCATCGTTTCCCCGCTGGGCATCGGCGTGAGCATGGACGACCATTTCCTTCATCATCATCACCATCAAAAGCATCACCAGCAGCAGCCACATCAGCAGCAGCACCATGTTCTGCTGTCCTCCCTCTGCCTGGAAGACTTACGCACCGGTGATATTATGGAGTGTCCGTCACCGTCGCCGCCACCGCTACCGGCTGCCATCGTAGGACTAAACGGGGGCGCTGGCGGAAGCGGAGCGGGCACCAACAGCGGGCTACTCATGGGCGAAACGATGCAAGATCTTCCCTCATCGGCTTAGGAACCGAACCGACCTAGTTGAATCGTTTCGTTGGTGTCGTGTACCCCGGTTTCTGTGTATTTTTCTTTTCTACTGTAGATCTGAGGTAGTCAACAAGTGTAGTGTAATGAATCGAATGAAACAATTTTCATTCCCTGGAGCGCCCTACACGCGGTTAACCATTTTTCCTGTGTATCCCATTTTTCCTTTCATAACGAGGAACTGTGCAGACCTTAGGCCTTTCGTAGGCAAACATAACTAAATGAGGGGTTTGTCCATCAATGTAACTGTACGTGCGCGCGTCTGTTAGTAGATTTCCCATATGGGTATTGTTATTGATAACGCATCACATCGATCTATTACTATTCTTTATTTTAAATTCCCTTTGGAACATCGGTTTCACTTCTTCGGAACGTACGTTTATACTTTCTTTTGATCGTGTTTTTGTTGTTGTAGAAAAGTGAGTAACAAAGTAAGAAGTGTTTTGATTTTCGTTTAGAAATTGTTGGCTATCGACATGTGGCTGTGGTATGGATTTTCAACCCGAGCAAAACGCGTAAAACGGGATCTCCTGCCTCGGGACGGCAACGGAATAGGGGGGTTGATTTTACTCACGTGTGTCAGGACTCAGTTATAACATTCGGTTACTTATTTAAAGTAGTGTCAATTCTCCCGTGCGACCGAAGAGCATAACCACTTACGTATGTATATGATATGCAATAAGCAAACACTTACCGTGCACAGATTTCTCCATTTGTTATTTACTGCATTAATGCATCAACCACCCCCACCTTCATACCCCCCGGGTGGTGCTGATTCGTTCCATTTTAGTATTTTCTTTCTTTTCCCTAATTTTCTTTCTCACTAGAGTGGAGGAGCGGTTTGCTAAATGGGAATCGGTCCAAATCTATCGAATGTATCACCCTTTTCCTGCGTAGGTACCGAAAGAAAATTGCCTGTAAGAAAATAGAAAATGTGACAAAATAGATTGCCTAAGATTTGTAAACTATTAAAGTAATAATTGATAAACGAACTATACGCTACTGGTGGGTGCTTATTTCGATGTGTGGCTTTCAACACATTCAACAGATATGTTGTATTGAGAAATATTGTTAAAGTGATTGATACTTTTGGTGACAATGCATGTGTATAGTTTAGTAAATTAATGGACTATAGTAGACAATATTTGGGTATTAGGATCGTGTAGTATGTTATTTAAAAACATGGCTATGCTGTAGGTATAACAAAACTTAATTTTATATTTCTTGTTGAAAACGGATCGTTGAACCTCTTGAGTAATTAATTGATTACTTTAATAAACTATATCTTCAAATAAATCCGTATTGTAAAAGAAGTGCTTTGCTTATTTCCATTTTGAGCAACTTCAGTTACTGAGCACATGTCTTTGAATGAGCGTCAATTTTGTGCTTTCAAAAAGAGGGCCGTTGTAGAAACGCAACTACATCGACGGCGCTGTCATCCTTTTCTGCCGGTTATCCTGTTTTGTTGTGTCCCGGCACTTCGCAGGGATGCTACGAATAGGGCACCAAAGCGCACTTTGTGGCAAAACAAACCCCTGCCGGGCGATATGCGCAAGCCCACAAACAACGTGGTTCGTCAGCTGTGCAGCTGGAGGGGAAAAAGGATGAATGAGTTTTTTTTCCGTAATCGTAGTAAACATCGAGCGTCGTGTTTTTGTTCGCGATTCAAATCGAGGGGAAGTTGGTTTGGTCAGAAGGATGTAGGACCGTGTGGTAAGAGGGTGAGTGGAACGGAGAGAGCGGTGAGGGAGTGAGAGAGCCAGGGGATGAAACCAGCGAGGTGCAGGAAAATATCGATTTTTCACATCCAAGCCCTCGTTGCGTACAGGGACAATCGCCATTCGGTTGTAGTTACACCAGAGACGCCCTTGTTAAAAATTTTCTTCATTCATTTTGGTGCTGAATATTAGTGGACGGTACGCTTTTTGGGGGAATATTTCAATTCCCGACGGTTCTGGTACACGGCAGGCAATGGAGTTGTACGATTCGGCCCGATATGGGTCGGTTTTCGGGCACATTTTCCTCTCGACCGAGTCGTCCGAGGCGAACGATGGCGTCGCGAGCTCCAAAAAGGATACGTCAAAGTCGAAGCTGCAGTTGCTGCTGGAGTACACGGCAAACCGGGAGCGGTACGAAATTGCTTCGAATGCGTCCCGGTTTGCCGTGTACCATGCGGTGCGGTCGATTGTCCTGGAGCGCGAAACGACGGCCAGGGCCACGGTGTCCTCCATGCGAATCATCGATACCGCCCTGGACGAACCGAAGTCGGTCGGCAGCGCACAGGCAGGGTCTTCGCAGCGCGTTCCGCAGATTGTGCTCGCGGGGTTGGACAGTTTGTACGGCATCATAGCGGAGACGCGCCAGAGCCAGCCCCGTATAGCCACGAAGGCGCTTCGCTCGCTGTACGACATCCTGCAAGGTGAGTTTGAAAAAAAATGGCTACTATGCGTTGACAGCAGGTTCGCAAGGAAAATTGATTTTGTTTCGTTTTTTCCTCGTCATTAGGGCAAGACCCGGAAGGTATGCGCCATGAACCGGATGCAGTGTTTGGCCCGCTCTTTGATCTTCTGTTGGAACTATCGACCACAAGCAGTCCTCCGTCGCCCGTTGGTGGTGCCTGGTCATCGCTTGCCTGTTCCACCCTACTCTCGCTTGCCATCGCCAAGGGTGACACTGGCCGTATAGTGCGCGCCGTGGCCGCCATCTTGATGAGCTCCGCTTGCGGTTCTAATGGGTCGGGCAGTGCCGCCACCACTACGACAGCCGGTGGATGCGTACAAATGCCTCAAAGCGTGGCCAAGCTGCAGCGTACCATCTTTTCAATGGCAACGGGACGGGCCACCATTGCCGACTACTTCCGGTGTGGCATTCCACGTGGCTGCATGATCGGAGAGTTTCGCCTGCCGCTCGATTCGTCTATTGTCCATTCGGTGGCTTCGGATGGGAAATTTCTTTTCCTGGTCACCGCGAAAGGGTTGTTGAAAATCGGATCCGGTTTCAATGGAACGCAGGAGGGTTTAATATACGGCGCGGTAACGATTTCAATGGCCAAAACCGAACTGCCAGGGTGGCTTGGTTACGCCGGGGTATGTTAAGAGAAGGGTGGGAGCGTTTTTATTCCTACAACTTTTAAACTGTTTTACATTCCACAGGGAAAGCTTTACTATGGCCGTATAAACAAGGCAAACGTTGCCAGCGGGTGGACATTTCAGCTGTACGACCCGACAACGCTTACCGCCCTGGGAACGATTCAAACGGCACCCATCCCAGCACTGCAACGTCGCTATGGTCAGTTGTTTTCCGATGGTGATGCAATCTGTTGGCTTGGCGCCGTTTCGGACTCGATCCGTGACAGTATGGAGGCGGATGAGCAGGAGGAGGACATCCTGGTCGTGAAGCAACTCTATCCACCTGTGCCCAATGTCACATCGGGTGCTGCTGGCTCGACCGATCCGCGCCCGGAGCTCCGTTTGAAGCTGGCCAAAAACCGCTATCACACCTACGGTTGGGCTGCTTTCGAGGAGGACCTGATGGAGGGGGGTGGGTGTCAGCCACCATCGAGTGGCGTCTCATCGGCCGTGCTGGACAGTAATCCCCAAGGTGCGACAATCCAGTCGATATCGTGCGGCAAAGAGTTCGGCCTTGTTTTGGTCGACGATGGTTCCCCGGGAGGTGGTGGTGGTGGTAGTGGAGGGTCCGGTTCCAGTGCTGGTGGCAAGGTGCTCTATTGGGGTCGCAGCATCGCACTGGGATTAAAGACGTCCGCTGGGGCGTCCGGTATGGTCGGATGTGTCATGAGCACCCCAAAGTCGACCATTTCGATGAAGCTGAACGAGCTGACGGCTTTGCCGAAGGGTATCACTAGCTTCCGTCAGGTGGTTGTTGGCCATGAGGCGAATCACGGGCTGCTGCTGACGGCCGATGGAACAGTTTACTTCACCGGTACGGCCAAGCGCGGTGAGGACGGTGAACTAGCCAAGACGAACCGACGCCAACCGAAGGCGGTCAAACCGAAGCGGCTGAGCAAATTGGATGGCCATACGATCACCTTCGTCGCGTGCAACAATGGTAAAATGTTTTTCATCATTGTTCATAGTTAAAATACTATAACTTTTTTTTTGTTAATTTTCCACAGGAACATCGGCGTTCGTCACGAAGGAAGGAAAGCTGATCATGTACGGCAAGGATACCAACTATTGCGAACCGAACGGTGTCGTCGGTGGCCTGACGGATGTTGTCATTCGAAAGGTGGCCCTCGGAAAGGCACACTGCGTCGCGGTTGATGCCCTCGGACAGCTGTACACGTTCGGGCTGAACAATAAGGGCCAGTGTGGACGCAAATTTCAACGGGAACGCAACGGTAATTTTGATGAAAATAGTAGTAAACAATCAATTAGAGATCAATTGGTTACCATTATTTTTTTTTTAGTTGAAGAACTGGCCACTACAAACATTAACATTCAATCGAATGCCATAACATCAACAGCGAATGGAATGAGCACTATTTCGGCCAATAGTCCCAACACAACCAACGCTACTTGCAACGCCTGCCACACGGTCCCGTCGGCCACGAATACCGATCCACCCGCGTCGGCCGCTGCCAAGTGTGGCTGCGGTTGCGGCTGCTGCTGCCATTGTGGAGGTTCGAACGCGGCGGCCAATACTAACACCAATCCCGACCCAGACACACCACGTATCGTCCCCGTGCCTCCGCAGCGCGTCGATCTGCCTCATCAGCAATCAGGGATGGATCCGCGCCGTCCACCGATAGTGACGCAGGTGGCCTGCGGTCAGCATCACTCGCTGGTGCTAACGGCTGCCGGAGATGTGTACAGCTTCGGCAGCAACCAGTACGGGCAGCTGGGAACCGGTGATCTTCAAGCACCGGCCGGCGGTCGGCCACATCTCATTCGCTTCCCGTCCGGGACCGGTACGATTTTGGCGGTGGCGGCCGGTAGTAACCACTCTGTGGTGTTGAGCAGCCGTGGTGCCGTGTACACCTTTGGCAACTACCACAAGGGACAGCTGGGCCGCGAAGCTCCCGTTGGCAGCGAGGGAAACTTTTTCTGGCACTGCGCACCGGTGGCCATTGAGTCGGTTGGACCCGGAACGGGGCGCCGTGCGTCGTGGATTGCGGCCAGCGGCGATCAGATGTACATCAAGGTGGAGGAGTCGCTCATCAACGGGGTGGCTTTAGCCAAGTACAGCGTAACGGCAGATCGATCGACAATTTGTAAGTGGTTTAGAATTTATTTAATTTACATCAATACCAGGGATATACAATTTATTTTTGTAGAACCACATTGGTTACATTTGAATAATTTGATGATCAAGCCCCTTTTTCCTAAAAATGTGCGTTGAAACTGTTGAAGGAGGTGTTCAATACTAGGTGACTTCCTTAATTCTTACTATTGACCGTTTTAAAATTACCCAGTCTCGTGAATCTCGTCCAGAGATGTTTTTCGGCAAATTAGAAAAAAGGACCTTTGAATACTAACCATTCGTGAAGCTTCAAATTTTCAAAAATATTTTTTTTATTTTTTCATAAATGGTCATCCATGTAGGGTAACTGTACCAATAGTGGTGCACTTAGTAATGTAAATACCAATTAGGTGTAATTTATGAGTGTTAAGAACACAATATTCTACATATTTGAATCGATTATTATCGAAACATGACTTTTCTTCTGAAAAACATCTATTTTAACCGGAAACCATACGAAATACACGAAAAAAGCGTATTTTGCTTCCTAGCCGGTTGCTCCTATTATGGTGGTATGGTTCCTATAGTTGTGGTATCGTGTTCCTATAGTGGTGGTAGTACGAAAAACTTGAATATATTTTGACTATTACTTTTTTTTGAAGCATATTTCAAACAGAACGGTAAAATACTCCTTGACCAATGCGTTGTCATTGAAAAGACTGTATTGTTTTACCGAAATATGTCCAATTTTAGTTCATAAAAAATGCTTTGAATATTACAGCTAAAACTAAAGTATATGCTTTATAGCGTATCCTTCGCCCGCTTTATTTTTTCTTTCCTCTGCTTCTTCTGCTGAGCCTTCACTCCAGGTCCGCTTTGTTTATTTTGTAGAAACAGAATAAAGTCACTAAATTTACCTGATTATATTGGCCAAAACCGGAATAAAACTAAAATATACTTGTGAAAAAATCTATGGCTACTATAGGAACAACTTGGGTATTTGTGCCTATAGTGGCACTATAGTAAAAACTATGAAAATATAATAAAATTATGCTAAAATGCACTAAGTTCGTATAAATCAATTATATTGGGGTATGTCAGTAGCGAAATCATATAGTTTTAATGATTTTGCAGTGTTTTATAGCCTTAAGGAAATCATGATATTTGTTATAGATTCTTAAGGAATGCAGCATGTTGGGACAACCTGTTTTGAAAATATGAATTTTGGAGCTTCTATATTACGGAATGAGATGGTTCATCTTTTTAACACTCCGCAGAAGATCAAAGAACATTTCATAGAAGAACAAATATCTCCATTGTATATATATCGGCGTAGAGCTAGGATTTTATTCCACTACAACCACTATTAGTACTAGCTCCACTATGGGTGCACTTACCCTAGTTCAGTTTTCGTTTTCAATAGTTTGAATGCTCACTCTTGTATTTTCCCCCAACTGCTACGTAATTTCAGTGCTCATACCAAACAATCAACCACATCTGGCTGGTTCGATTACGATCGATCGTCGAACGGGACATTGCCGTGCTCATCGGACGAATCAATACGATGCCCGTGCCGACTCCGGCAACGGCGGTATGCGGGAGGCTTATAGGCGCAACCGTTGGCACTTTTCCTTCACCCTCGATCCCCTGTTCAACGTCCTATGGGGCTACGATGGCATCCGAAAGCGGATGTTGATCTTCAATCCGATCGCCGCCGAGCTGTACCGCCGAAAACAGAAGCGAAAGCAGTCGACAAACCAGCAACGTCAGTCGCACCAGGAACATCCCTTGGATCCGGTCGATGCGGTTGACAAAGGTGATACCATTCGCTTCGGTGGGAATGAACCGCTGTCGGTTTTGAGTCCAGAGATAGCCCTACCCCAACGGTGGAACGGTTCCGAGGTTCCGCGGTTTCAGTTGGCTCTGAATTTGCTCGCCTGCTTGGATGTGCTGACGGAGGCAACCGAGCGACTTGGGTCATCGGGCCAGTGGCCACCGTTCGAGCCATCGTTGGATGGATCCACCACGGGTGGTTCACTGTCGTCGCCTCTGGATGGAAATGTCAATGTGAACGCATCGGATTGGTTCACGGGATCACGTGGTGGTAGGTGGAAGGCAAATGGATTATTTTGCTCAGGTTTGTATAATGTTATACCATTGTCTGTTTGTAGCATTCAGCAGTGCTAATGGACGGCAGGTGAAGCTTTGTGATCTCACCGTCGAGGAGGATCCCCAAGAGGAGGACCTTCCGGAGCATCGATCCGTTCTGCTCACGCCAACGTTCGGCTCGGGAAGCATGGACGAGGAGGTGCCAGCAATCCCTACACCGAACCGTTGGAATCTCGGGAACGCGGACGCTGGCAGTGGATTCTCCAACATGGCATCCGCCAACGAGGGAAGGTTTCCATTCCGCTCCGGGAGCCGTTCCAAGCAGTCGAACAGTGGTGGTGCGAACGCAAACGTACACTACCGCCGGAAGAAGGCCTCGGGGGGTACGGGTTCAGCAGGTGCGGGTGGCGTAAGCAGCACACTGACCAGCTCGAGCGTGGATGAAAGTGTAATCACGCTGTGTCCCATTTCGCGACGTTTTGCAACCGGGGT
The DNA here is from genome assembly GCF_943734705.1 of Anopheles coustani. NCBI lineage: Eukaryota > Metazoa > Arthropoda > Insecta > Diptera > Culicidae > Anopheles > Anopheles coustani. The sequence goes on along the minus strand of NC_071288.1, from coordinate 70,943,872 downwards.
CAATCGGGAAACGTTCGAGTCGCTGACGGCACTGTTGAGTTGGGCATGGAACGCGTTCCGCAATTTGTCCGGCGAGCAGAAGAAGGGTACGATGGGGGGAATGAAAAATTCTTCCACGAATCCCATGATGTCGAACAATGCAGGGCTGATCGGAGAAGCGAAGGTATTGCGGGTTAATTCGCGTGACGAAATTATCGATAATTACATAACGTTTGTTTTCTTTCTAGCTTATCGTACGGCTATCGTTCATATGTAGAGCTTGTTTGAGACTTCTGCGGCGGTACTTGAACGCCATCTATCATCCGACCGGATCCCGCTCGACGGAGGATGAAGCGGACGCGCACGCAGAAGATCAGCTTCGGGCGGAGTTTTCGGTGCCACCCTTTGGAAGCTCCTATCAGAACACCAGCTCGCCAATGTCATCCTCCGCGGCACCATTACCGACATCCGGCAGTCACCAATCGCTCGCGGTGGCCGTCATCGAAATACGCACCCTTCTGATAGACATCCTAGCCGATCGGGTCACCCTGCCGGTAATGGAGCGTACGATGCGACGTCGGCTTTGTAAGGCCAAGCGGGAAGTGTTGGCCGAATGTCATCGAACGTTCGTACGGTGTTTTGATATCTTTTACCCGACACCTCCGTTGAAGTGGGAAGTCCTGTGCCGACGGTTGCTATTGTTGCGTGAATCCGACTCCAGCCAACACGTCGTCGGTGGTAAACCGAGCGTGGATCGGTACCGTTACAGCTACGGATCGGCCAGTAGCAGTGCCAGTGCGGAGCGCTATACCGGGCGTCTTCTTTTGAGTGCCATCCTGGCCGGTCTTTGCCAGCCGTCCGTTAACCTACGGGTGACGTTTTCCATCCTTCTTAGCCCATCCCAAACGCCACCGGTACCGTCGACCTCCTCGCGCCCCCAGTCAACCTCAAGCGGGGGTATGCTGATCTCGCGGAATCGTGATATGTTGGCCAGCTTAATCGAACAACTGACGAGTGCGGGTGCGGTAACGAACTCGACGGAGGGTGTCGGACAGTCGCAGGTTGGCGTTCCACATCTTCCGGACTGGCATTTCCGGGATGTGCTCGAGTTGCTGCTGGAGCTCGTTTCGGATCCGGTGCGCCGGAAGCTGGATCGCATCGGAAGACATCGGCGACGGGGTAGTAGCAGTAGTGGGAGTAGTAATAGCAACACAAGCACCGCCAGTAGCTGCCGCAGCAGCGAAGGGGTTGACTACGATTACGAGCTCGACGAAGACGAAGGGACTGATGGGGCGACGGAAAGTGTACGTCGTTGCCGGGCTCCGTCAATTAGCGAGGAATATGATAACGAGAGCTCACCCGAAGGACGCAAGAGACCGATGTCAACCGGTGGTGGTGGCCGGTGCGCTTATCGAAATGAATCTCCCGGCGATGGGGACAGTGAGGGCGATGAGGACGATAGCGATCAGGACGACGATCCGGATGATGACCAGAGTCAGGAGCGATTGCTAATACGCAACGGATGTCGACTGCTGGCGAAACTGCTCTCGGAAATCATCCATCATGGGTGCGATCCGGTCGGTGAGCAGCGTGGCGATCGTGGCGATCAGGAGGACACCACGGCCCAGCAGCCGGCGACAGATTTGATGGTCCCACCGATGGTGCCGATGGGCAGCAACCGTTTGTACAGCACCGGCAGTCGCTTTGGGAAGATTGATCTCGGCAAGACGTGGAACACGGGCAACTTTGGGCCAGACGCAATTGCGTTCACCGTCGATCGGCCTGGAATATCGATTGCCGGAGCTTGTGTAAGTATCATCATATCAGATGCGAAAATTAATGTCCAAACACATTTGATATTTGCTAGAAAAAAATCATTGTAATTGTCATGTAAGCATCCAGAAATGCTTATAATTAAAAAAATTGCTGCAAAGAGAACTTGCAAATTAATTGAATTGTTTAGCCGACGAGCTTGACGATTTTGTATTCAATGTTTCATTGTCTAAATTACTATGCTTCTTGCTACTAATTACTTTAGTTAATAGTACAACAGCTAGACAAGACTAAACAGGAAAAAAAATTGATTCTCATTTAAACTTTACTGCACGTGTATATATCCTTTTATTTTATAGTTGTTGAAACAATGTGTTTCCACTTACCAATGTTACCCTTACCACTAGGCTGACTTTTCTGGTCTGTTCTGCTAATTTCTTTTTTCATTGTTGTCCTTATCACAAGTAGTTTATTAGTTTGTTTTATGTTTTTGGGTTTAAAAGCTCTTTATTTTCTACTTAGACTCTTAGACAATAAAACATATTAAAATTATGAAACCCGTTACGCTACACACGTCCGAACGCACCGGAGGTCAGGTAGCCAGAGAGCGAGGCCAACGCTTCGGCCCCGTCAGCTACGGCGATCCCTTTGTGATCCCGATCGTGGCATCACCCGAAGATGGAACTCATCTACGGAGAGCCCGGGTTCACGCTGCATCTTACTGGCGTATAACAGTTTGTTTCCGAAATATTAGTTGTAGGGTCTTCCTAATTTTCCTATATATAAATATTTTCACTTTACGAAGTTCCATGTGTATTCGTTGACTTAGATTTAGTTCCACATTAAGGTCCACAGTTTCTAATACTACTCCTGTTTCCATTCCCCGCAGGTCTATTCCGGATCAGGCAGTTACGAGTATCAGCTGGAGTTGCTGTACGATAGTCACCATTCATCCCACTCGCACACCTACTCCCATTCGCACCGTTGGGAGGTACTGGAGTCGATCGTCGGATCGTACGATCAAACGGCAGTACGACAGCATATGGCCGAACTACGTTTCAACCGGGCGGTGCTGCTGAAGGAAAACCATCGCTACGCGCTGCGTCTGTGCAGCCAGGGAGCACGAACGCTGTCCGGCGATTGCGGCCAGTCGTCGCTTCGAGGACCCTGCGGAACGGTGACGTTCCGTTTCTACCCGTGCGATCTAAGCTTCAACGGAACGACCCCGGCACGGGGGCAGATACCGGCCATCCTGTACCACTGCACACCGGCCGGTGCCGCTGGCAGTTTCCAGCTTGGCGGGGCAAACGGTGGCAATGGACGCGAGTTGGGCAACTGTCGGACACAAGCGCGTGATCTTGCATTGGAGGTAGCCCGAGCTATTGTTGGTCGCTGCCGGGAGTTGCTGACCGTTGCTCACGAGCTTGCCCTGTGGACATCCGCTTCGCCCGGAATGCGGGCCCCTTCGTCGTCGGAAACATCCTCGACACCTTCGTCGTCCGCATCGTCCGGTGTGGTGGGAGCAAATGGAATGATGCTAGGTGGTGGTGGTGGTGGCGGTGCTGGTGGTTCCGGTGGAGGAGTAGCGATCGATTCGGAGCACAACATAACTCCGATCGAGGAACATCTGGACGTGGGCACGACGGGGCTAGTGAGCGTCCTTTCGTCCAACGCGGCGGCAACTACGATCGAGCGAACGCGTCGTACGATCGGCAAAGTGCTACCGAAAGGACTGCTCGAGACGTTCCGAGGCAGTAGTGGCACGGCCGGAGCAGCCACCCCGTATGATCCGTACGGCGAAATCGACAGTGCATCGGAGGCGATTGGTGGTGGTGGTGGTGGCCCGGCGGCGGTCAGTGGCGCTGCGAACGGTGCCGGTATCGGGATGGCGGCAAATGGAAATGAAATGGAGCTGCCAGCGAGTGCTGCGGCAGTGATGGCCGTGGTACCCATGCGCAAGCGAACCGTTTGGGATCTGTTCCGAGCACGTACGACCCGCTCGCCGTCGGTGGTGAACTGTCTGTTCCGCTACCTGCTTCCGTTGACGTTGGCACAGCTGGAACGCTGCATCCGGATGGATCTGAAGGTGTCGGTGGAGGTGCTCGCGATGGTGCAGGAAATATTACCACCCATTACGGCGCTCAACGAACTGCGCCGACAGCGGAACGGCGTGATGGGAGTGGTGAAGGCCAGCAGCGGGCACATGGGCCACAGCAGCGGTGCGACGCTGATAACCTCGTCGGCGACGAGCATGAACACGACCAGTCAGCACTACTGCATCCTAGAGAGTGACCATCCGTACCGAACGGCCGGACTTACGGCATATCGGGTGCGCTTTCCACCGACCGTGCGCTGGATGTGCCTTACATTCGACGCGCAGTGCGGAACCGTCCAGGAGGAGGATCGCGTGAAGGTAAAGATTCCGAGCCGGACCGGAGCGAGCGACAAACCGGAACCGGTGGACGATTGGTGCACGGTGCGCATGTACAACACACCGTCGCGCTGGTCGTACGGCGGTCCCGGGCGAGCCATGCTGCTTCCCGGCCGCGAGGTAGAACTTTCGCTCGAATCCTGTTCGACGTACGTCAACGAACCGAAAAGTCCCGCGTTCGGGTTCAAGTGTTTGGTGATAGGGTACGAAAATGCCGACCAGCTGCCGCCGGCCTCCGTCGAGCACGGCGAGCATGGCCAACATGGTGGAACGAGTGCGGGGGGAACTCTGATTGCCCTCGAGCACGAACTCGCGCACCTTGGAGGGCGCTGCAGCAGGAACCTACTTCGGAAGGAGCTCCGCTTCGACGACGACCCGGACGATCGGCTGACCGATCCGGAAGCGACCACACTGGAGCGCTATGGCACGACACTGCTGGCGAAGGGACTGATGGTGCCGGACGCGATGCTGACCATCCGGAACGCGCTCGACTGCCACCTGCCAGTGCTGTGAGTATATTCGATATGAAACATACAACTAACCTACAAATAAGCGTAGTTTTACGTGATGTCCAATTCGGGATCCGACCCTGTCTAGAAGTCGGTCTTGAGTGTGCCGACCGTTTCGAGCTTGAGTAGTATTTGCGTTTCTCGGTACGTGCGTGGAGTTGGCTGGACGAGCTTCTGCTCCAACAGTAACATCCGCTGACGCTTGCGGTGATGCCGGTAGCACAAGAAACCTCCGAGGCCACCACCGACCAGAGTAACTCCAAGCAGGGACGCTAGAACGATCACCAGCACCAGGTCGGGTCCTTCGGCGTCACATCCTTCCTGCTGGCGGTATTCCTCAACCGACACGTACGACTCCGGATCGTCCCGATTGGTGACGCTGAATGGTCGCAGGAAGAACACTTCCGGCCATACGGCTGGAGAAGAAATATTCGTACTCTCGCACGTGGCCAGCTGCGCAATTCGGAAAGCTTGTACGTTAAGGGAAAAGTTGCGCGGAATCGCAAGGAATGTTCGGCCTTCGAACGATTCGATCAGATTCCGCTCAAGCATAATGTTGGGCAGTGCGTTCCAGGCGGTCTCGTTCGATATTACGACACCTGTGTCCGAACGGAACCATGTGAGTTTGTGGAGATGAATATGCTAGCCGGTTTACTTACCACGGAATAGATTTGATGAGAGTTGACCGAATGCGTTGCCTATCAGCCATATGCGAGTTTTCACGGCGAGTTGAAAAGCTTCATCGGCTATGGATTGATTGAACACGTTGTCCTGGATAACAAGCTCATCGGTTGCTGTGAAAAAGATGGCAAATAATTATCATTTAGAAGCCCTCCTCCCTCATATCTACACCGTGTCTCATAAACTCTTCCTTTTCTGTATATTTTTATTGTATTGCATTATTATTATTATTATTATTATTATTATTATTATTATTATTGTTATTATTATTATTATTATTATTATTACTATTAGTTAATAATATTACATTTATGTTTCATCGATCAGATCATCGAAAGCTGATGGAAAGTTCTGTTTGTTGAATGATGATGAAACAGTTTTAGGAAAAAGATCTTTCAGGCGCTATTTTCAGCAGTTTTATGAGATTAGGTCGTGATTATGTGTGTCGACATATTAGAAAGTACTGTGGGACTAACGATCGTTAGATGGCCGGAAAAGATTCTGTCGAAGCCTTCGGTTAAGCTTGAGTTAGCGATCAAGAGCACCAGGGAGGAATTTTGCGCAGAAATAAAACGGTGAATGCAAAAAATTGTCCCTGATCCTCATAACTGTAAAATTGGCGCTACTGTACTAGTGTACTGAAACAAGACCTGGGATATCACGTTGTCAAGAAACAGTGATTCATTTAGATTTGAGTTCTTCAATTTAAAAAAAGCCCAAAAGAGTAACTTTCTTAATTTTTCGGCATGCTGGAAGTGTTATTTCCAACGATTTTTTCCGGCAGCAGGCTAACCATCTTTCGAAAAAATTGATTCGAAATTGTTTCATGAAGACGCTAGTGATCGATGATTCTCTAAAGTTTTGTCGTTTTTTTAATTCATCAAGGATATATGCATCTGCAGGCATGCATAAAACTTATCCAACTCTTGTCGGAACGCCTTGTTATTTTGGTCCATAACTGATTATGGACAATTATATCGAATTGTTGAGCAACGGATTTACGGACTTCTAGTACACCATGAGCCGCATGCAAAAGGTATTCACTTTGGTCCTGTTCACTGTCGCAACATCGATGAAAGTTATTACTTAAAACCGGTTTGGGTCGGTTGATTGAAGGTGGAAAATGTTTGAAGGTGATAAAAAATAACTTGTTCTGTAATTCCAGAACATTTGCTATGAATTAATTTATATTAATAATCAGTATCCGGCTAAGTACTATGAAACAATTTATGCTTGTATGAAAATATATTGGAAACGGTGTATGTTCTTAGGTAGAGAGTTTTTAAAGTTTGTGATGGAGGACTTTTTAGCTGGAATCGATCTCTGAACCGATACTATTGATTTTCAAAGAACGCTTGTAACGAGTTGCGGCGTCGAATTTGGATTACGGTTAGAAAAACTCAACATAATCTCGATGTAAAAGGTCATTAAATGGCAAATTAAAACCTTTGTAGACATGGAGACTCCTGAAAGTCTCTCTTTATACTTACTACTTTCAATGATGGCGGCCGGATGTACCGTTTGCAGAAAGGTGGAGTTGGTAATGCGTATCGATTCGCTGACGATCAGTCCCTGCCAGGCCTGCGAGGGCCATGGGTCGAGCATCGTCACGTTATGCAGCTGCAGCTGCTCCATCTGGGCTCGCTTGAACGAGTGGCGCCCGAAGCGGCCAACGACACTGTCGGCGATGCGAAATTGGTGCAACCGGATACCGACCGCTAACGAGCGAATGGCACCGATCGTCGTGCCGACAAACTGCACAGAACGAAGGGCGGCCCCGTGAAACACGTTGGCCGGAAGTTCCTCCAGCTGGCAGCGTTCGAAGCGCAGCGCGATCGGACCAAGGATCGGGTGGCGGTCGTGGATGTTGTTGTTGATAGTTCCGGCCCCGCCCGTGGGAGCTCCACTCGTTTCAAATGCGAACGATTCCACCGTCAGCTGATCAATGTCAATGAAGCGAACCGTTCGGGGTAGAAATCCGGCGCGTAACGCGCGGAACGTACCGGTGGGCACGAGCAGCTGGTGACAGTTGGCGATCAGAATGTCGGTCGCGACGGTCGTGGACTCGAAGGCAGGGAGTATGTATGGAGGTTGCTGCGCTTGCAACTGTTCGTACGTAGCGGAAGAAGATAAAATAAATAGAGCACCATGAGCGCACAATCACATACGGCGGAACTTTCCATGACTCACTGTCGGGCTATCTTTAGAATCGTTTATTTAAAAGAATATTTAGACGCTCGTAGAAAGTTTCTTGCAAACGCCCGAGGTGTGACACAGCATACATAAAATGTTTGTTTTATCACTTTGGACCGGGTTGTATCACACCCGTTTCAAGGTTAAAGCAAATCCCTCACGACCTACCTGTTGCTCGTGGTCGTAATCGTCCGTATCGAACGGATTCCGATGCCCATTTTGCTGGCCAGCCTGTGCACAATCGCACAGCAGCAGCCGGTCCCCGGCACGGCCGCCCAAAAATCTCCACTCTTGCTCGTTCGCCAAACGTCCCTGGGTGCCGTCGATACGCTCGCATCGCAACGGCTCCCGGACAATCTGTTCCAATTGCTCTTGCTCGCCGTATGCAGCACGACCGAGGAGACCACCGAAAAGTAGTAGAAACACGGCGAACTGTCTGCGGTATCGAGATGATTCCATGGTGCGTTTTTTATTTATTGCGGATAAAGTTTCTAAAACATCTGTTTCCGCACACTGAACTGGTTGAGAAACGGCTGTGCACTGAAAATACTCGGGCAGGTTTGCTTGCTGTCCACCGATTGGATATACTGATAACGTGTAGAAGGTGGAAAAATCGGTACCAAACAAGTACAAGCGAAGAATGTGCACGATCAGCCACACACAAACAGTCATGGTGTGCTTATCGATACGACGAATTATCACGCACAACGAGGTCTTGCGATAAGATAGTAGGTAAACGCTTCGAAGATGTCTTCCAGCGGGAGCAGGACAGCTGGCATGACTCACCTTAGGGGCAGATGGAATGTTTGTTCAGTTCACTTTACACGCTTCTCCGTAACTGACCCGACGACAAGTGGACGGATATGCTAAGCAGGTTTAGATTTTGTTTAGTTTTATTACTATTTATTACACTCAAACTGCTCCACACTAGGGTCCCTCATCGGCAAGGGTGATGTCCTCAATGCGAACCGTTTGCATACTGCTGCCGGAATGTTCCGACCGGTTACCGTCCGTCCCGTCCGACTCGTCGGTCGCTTGTTGTACCGCCCCGGTTTCTCCTGCTGCCGTCGTGGCGGCCCTCGGTGCCGGCAGTGGTGGTAGCGGTGTATTGTCTCTCCTCGCGCCACGGTTGAGTTTCTTCATTGAGATAGCGTACGTCGGCCCGCCGGTGGCACCGACACCGGCGGCATTACCATCCGAGTCCGTGTCCGGTGGGCGCAGCATCGTTTTGCGCTCCGGTTCACCGTCGATTTCGTCGTCGTAATCATCATCGTTTTCGTCGTCGTCGTCGTCTTCTAGTGTATCGTTGCCGTTACCGGGCATCCTCATGCGCGGTCGGGGAAGGATGACATCGGGTAGATTGCCCGATTCAACGCCAGCCGAATTCCGCATCACAGTTGCATCACCAATGGCATAAGGGCTGACGCAAGATCGATTGCCTAAGGGAGTGAAAGATAAAGATGAAATTGTGAGAGGTGAGAGAAGCGGAAAATGTGATGGACACAAACATGATCGTTCTTGAAAGACATTATCGTTTTATCATCGGTTTTGTATAAAACCATCCAGTTATTTTGGATTAGAATTGTTTGTCAAAAATGTCTATAAAAACACATTTTTGTCTCCCACTTAAAAAGGATAATGTCTTAATGGCTTACCATTGCGTTGCAATAGCTGGTGATCATGCTCATTACGTAATATTGGCTCGGCATAGATGCCTTCCGGCACCGTCGTTGCGCGGCCATGATCCAACGGAGCCGCGTAGTCCCCAAGCAGACCCAAACTGTCATGCGTCATAAGCTGCCGATTGTGTTGAACCTCGGCATAGATGTGCGCCTGCGGATCCTCGGGTCGCTCGTTATCGGTTCGCGCCCCATCGGTGGGATGCTCCGAAGCTGATGGGCCCAGGTATTGGTAGAAAATGGCATTCAATGCCACGATCTGATCGCCGTTGATGTTGTGCCGTCTGAAGCTCTCCAGGATGCTTCCGATCAGGCGCACCTTATCCTGCTCACTGATGGCCCCGTTGGACTTGGTCAGCAGCTGTTGCATTGGGTCGTTGATTTCGGCCCACACCTTCGGATCGTACGTATCCCGCAGCCAGCGTAGTGCATTTTCCATTACTTTTTTATCACCGCGGGTGAGCGAGGCCGGCCGTGGTTGGACGGCGGGTAGCATGGTGCCCGCTCGGCTGGATTGATCTGTCATGGGTATATGGGTTTCCTTATGCTTGCGATTGCAGTAGATCCAGATGAAGAGGATTACCGCAACGCCCAGCAGTAGAACGAAAACAGCTCCACCGTAAAGCCACTCACGCTTGATACTAGCGAGGCCACCTTCCGCATCCCCTTCTAGAGAGTCGATCTTTTCCGACGGTATAAACGGTGGAGGTTTCAGTTCACTCTGCTTTCCACCTCCACCGGCACCGGACGAATAGGTTGAACATTGATTCGAACCACCCTTCTGGCAGAATTCCGTCAGATAGAAGTGCACATTAACGCGCTCATCGGATGCCGTTTCGTTCGATGCCGGCACGCTTCGGTTGAAGCAGTAGCGCAGGCTTTCCTCAACCTTGCAGGTCGCGGACGCGGCGTTTGCTAACTGCGCCGTTCCGAACAGATCCGCCAACCAGCTGTCGTACTTGCAGTCGCATTCACGGTAAAAGTGCACCGCATCCACTCGACACTTGCGTGCGAAAGCGAAACCGCCATTCTGCGGCTGAAGGATGCTGTTGTTTCCGAAATAACAACTAGCCGCTGAGCCACCGTCAGAACTGCCCAGCGAAAATCCATCGAATGCTCCGAACGAATTACCGGTTACCGTTACGTTCGTCCAGCCCTTCGGGTGTAGCCATTCTTTGCCCGTTTTTGTGATGATATTGTCTACGATGATTGTGTGAATACTGGTATAATTGAAGGCACCGGGGGCAATTTCTTCGATTCTACATAGAAAATTAAAAATGATGTTTTAAATCTCCTCAGTTCAGTCTGATTTCAGAAAGATGTTCAACGATCGCTTCCGAGCTTAGCTAAGCTCGTTTATCTCATTATCTTATCATTGCGACAATACTTTGCTTTAGCAGTGACGTACCTGTTCCCTTCGAGCTGCAGCTCTTTTAATCCGCACCCGTCCACGAACTGCCTCTCGATGCGCTGGATGGCACATCCACGGAAGATGAGGGAATTGCTAAGCAATTTGTCCGTCAGCGCCTGCTGGTGGAGGTTCTTCAAGCGGCAGTTAACGAACTCCACGTGCTCTATCTCGTTCGCATCGAATGCGTGCGTTTCTATGTCATTAATCTTACAATCGTTAAAACTTAGCAAGCGAAAGGATGCCCCGAGCTTTGGAAGACTATCGATGGTGGTGCTGTGGATTTCCACCTGAAAATGATTTGGTGGTTTGTTTGATTCATTTTGGTGTTTCAGCATAATGCAAACGTACGTACCTTGGACGATGTTGAGCCACGGAAGGCGTTCGGCTCGATTTTTAACTCATGGACATCTGCTATAAAAAGTTCCGTTCCATCCACCGATAAAAATTCAGTCTTTAGCCACACAGTTTTCACGTGCATGACATTCAGTAAATGCGCACCTGAAGAAAGGAAGATGCATATGCCGTTCGTTAGGACGGTGGTTTATTGAAAATAAAAATGAGCGAACTTACCACATGATACATTTTTATGCAACTCCAGCCTGCTGACGTTCGATACCAGAATCTCTGGAAATGTGCCATGATTGTTGCACAGAGCACCCTCGTGAAATTCGACAGTTGAGCTGGCGCCCACTGGGAGGTCGCCTCCATCGATCGAAAGGTGGTTAACGTTGTCCTGCTTGAAGAATCCTTTTCGGACGGTAACGTGTCCACCGGTGACCAGCTTGATGTTGAGTGCCGTAGCGCCCGAAGGAAGTTGCAGACGATCATCTAGCACAAAATGTCGATCGATCGAGTTGCCCGACGGAGCTAGCTGACCCCCGAACACGCAGTCCACGGTGATGAACTTGCTTTTGGTGCATGTACACAGCCCGGGACAAATCGGCTCGCTGGCGGAGGTACTTGGAAGGTTGGACACTATCGCGAGGATCAGTGTGAGAGCGGCAACTACGCGGCTACCCATCGAAACGATGGGCCCCGGTCGGCGTGGTTCCATGGCTCGTTTGTACTGGTTTGTTCACTGATGGCACCTTGCTGAGCTGAGTGAAGAAATCGTCTGTTGTGTCACATTTTCGCCTTGGATCTGGCAACTGATAGTTTTGTTCGCGCGATTAGCGGGCGCCACTTTGCCGTGTGTTTGGAGATCTTCTGTTTTCGCGATGACTCACAGGGGATTTATGGTTATTTGTTTATTTGATCTGCTCATCGTTTGGGAGGAGCAGCACGATCCAGCAGCAACTCCCGTTTGCAAACCAATACTTCTATACCTGGACGTACGATTAGGACGGCGTAAGATAATGTTTGGAAAATTTTGTTTATTTTTTCATTGCCTAGCACAACACTGCACTGCGAGATTTTGTTACCCTATTTCCGTACACAATTATACGAGAAATATGTGGCATACATTCATCACAAAAAGACACAGATTGTTGAGAAAAATCACTACGTAAAACGGTCGGTGGAAGCAAATCAAGTTTAATTGCCTCACGCAGGGTCTCGGTGTCGGTAAAGCCGTTTGCTAGCCAAACCTATCACTTCACAAGCAATTAACATCTAATCACGCATGGGAAGGTTCCGATCGGGCGAAGGAAAAAAATAGAATAACTTGCCCTTCCGAACAATTTGTCCACCCGCCCTCCGTACCGAGCCCGTCCGATCCTGTTTGCTCTTGCACAAACGACCGAAGCAGCGTACACTCTTGACATTTTCTCACTGCCCCGCACCAAAACAACACGAACGATCGCAAGAAAAACAAAACATAAAGATGGTGATGAATGGACAACGCAAGACTACTGCTGCAATGGGGTGTGGAAGGGGTGGTGCATCGCGCGAGCTACGAATAAATTTGCTGCTGCTGCTGGTGCTTCTGGTACTGCCAGCGGCCGGATGTATCTTTCAACGAGCTTTAAACATTTAAAGACTTCACTTGCTGCACTGCACCAAAGTGTTTTGAACACACTTCTTAATCTCTAGTCCTGTACAATCATGTATACAACGTAGATGAGTACGATTTATAGGAGCACGAAGTGTTTGAAAAGAATAAAAAATTTACAAAAACAGCTCTACTGACCGCACCCACTCCGCTGGACGGTCAATACGCACTAAAACAAAGACCTGCGACGAACAGGTTTTTAACATTCTAGCGAACGATCGCTTCGGATCAACTGACAGTTCTGCGGCAAGTGTCAACCGCAAGAAGCAAATGTTGCTTCGTTCTAGTAACCCTGTGGAAAAGTGAACCACTGCCAAGGTGGTTACAGCACGGTGGGTTTTAAAAATTTAAAAGGCTTGATCGTAGGCTGTTTAAAACGTTTTTTTAGATTAAATGGTCGCGGCTCTGTAGTAGAATTTCGTATGATATGCACATGTTCAAGCCTCTAATCGATATCTCTTACTTTTACAGCGAAAAAAATTATGAGAAGCAATTCTTGCGCGATTTTATATACGTCGCTGCCGGGTCGCCTGGGGCACGCTTGGCCTCCTGGCTCCAGCCCGAATCGCGACTGGATCCCAGCCGGTGTGAGATAAAAATAATTTCTCCCCAAGCGCCACCCCTGCGAGCAGGATGGCCATCGCACTTCCGGCTGGAGACGCGGGACCAGTACGGGGAGGAGATTTTCGTTCCCGGAATAAAGGTAAGCCATTTTCACGGCCATAGCGATGCATCGGTGCCGACATGAAATACCATAATGCATAATATGAGAAGCATGTGTAGTTGGAATTTTCTTTTTTAACTCTTGAATTTCTTCTTCCCCCGTGAGCTAGATCGAAGTAAAAGCATCACTCCGCCGCGACACATCAGTTAACGCAATTACGCCAAAAGTGTCGCCCGGAACACCGACCGCTGCGCCACCCTCCGTCCCGTACGAACCAACGTACAAAGAGAAGGAAAAGAGCTGCCTGCAGGCAATCAGCGCCATGCGCCCGTATCATGGGTACTCGTTCGAGGAGCTGCGCCTGTACGCGTCCAACATGAGCAGCACCAGCACGTCGACGACGGCGACGACGGAAATTTTAACCGCGAACGATCTGGGTAAAAATAAGTACGGCTTCGTCTGGACGCCGATGGTGGCCGGCGCGTACGAGCTGACGCTGCAGATCGACGGCGTGCCGGTGGTGGTGGAAGACGAGGAGGAAATCTACCGTCTCGAGGTGATCGACGCGGGCGGTGCCGGTGGAGCCGGTGGAGCTGGTGGGGGTGGTGGTGGTGGTGCGGGCGGAAGTGGTGCGTCCGGTGTGGTGTCGAAGGCGCACTGCGGCGAGAAGGGAGCGCCGGGGAGTGGACAGGGGCTAAAGAAAGTCCATCCACCGACGAAGCTGCGGAAGTTCCTAGCGAAGAACTCGGCTGGGTTGCGCGTGCGGCTGCATCCGACGCTCCAATCGGAGCAGATTGGAATTGTCCGACCCAATGGTATTGTCGCTTATGGTGACGAGGTAAGTGAATTGTTGAATGATTATTGTTAAATATTTTTGAATTAAAGTTAACGGGTAACATCGGCATTGATGGGAAAAATACCTAAAAGCAATTGGATTGGATGTAAAATTACGAAAGGGTAACATTGTTTAATGAGGACTGTCGAAAGTCTGTTCGGTGGATGATCCTCAACCTGTTAAAAAATTAGTAAAAAAGACCAAATTCGCACGTGGTAACGAAGTTTATAAAAACGCTGAGATATACTTTATTTTATAGAAATAATAATAATTTTATCCATTGTTTTGTGGAAAATAATGCCACAGATAGTACCTTTGAATAAACATGTTTTTCTAAGTCCATAGTCGTTTTCTTAATTGAAGAGTAAAGATCGCGGAATGATCACGGATAATCGTGGAGGCTCTGTGTCTAGTTTTGATTATGGATCGTAGGGTTTGTTCTCCCACTTAACTTAGAGAATGAATAACAAAAACAAAACCTTTTCTAAAAAATAAAAACTGGTTCTGATGCATCATTATGCAAAGACGAAATATATTAAACTCATTGTTACCTTTCCATGCAGCTTGAGAACGACGACGGTGTCTGGGTGCGTCTGACGGCGGAATCGATCCGCGAGCACTGCCCAGCATCCTGGTTCCCGGTGGAGGCTTGGTGTCTGCAGTACAACCAGCACCTCGGCAAGACGCTGCTGCACCCCATCGTGGACACCTGCTCGACGAAGGTGCTGCTGGAGCACACGGCCGCCAAGGAGGAACCGTCGGTGGCGGCTACGGACGCGGCGGACGACATCGAGGCGGAGGACGACTGCGAGGGCGAAGGTGAGGAAAATGAGAACACCATAAATTACGGTGAGTTTCGAAAGGCCGCTACAGCCGCTCTTTCCGAGGTAGTCGGCGGGGGCGCGAAGGCACTGCAAAAGTGGTTCCACCGTACCGGCACCGACGGTGCGCTGCTGGAGGACCAGGTGCAATCGAAACCGGGCCCATTTCAGGCCCCAACGAGCCTTCCCGCGTTGCAGCACCAGCATCAACAACAACAACAGCAGCAGCAACCATCAACCCAACAACAGCAGCAACAGCAACAGTCATCACCACAACAGCAGCAAGAATTGCAACAGCCATCCGGTCAACAACATCTCCCCAAGCGGGCCCTTTCACCGTCGGTGGCCGAAGCACTGCGAGCCGTGTTCGCCGCCTTCCTCTGGCATGAGGGGCTCGTGCACGATGCGATGGCTTGCGCGTCGTTCCTGAAGTTCCATCCGACCATCTCGAAGACGGCTGGCATCGGGCTCGGCAATGGCGGAGGCGTCGGCGTCGGTTCGGCGGTGGGTATCGGTGGGCAGCTGCCCGATCAGCTGGCCATGCCGACGGTGCTGACCCGCGAGCAGAAGGTCCTGCAGCGACATTCGGTGGAGTTCTCGAACGCCACACTGGACGCCCTGGAACGCAGCGGCAATCGGTGCATTATCAATCGGCGCCATCGGGGTATCGGAGGTGGGTTTGCCGCGGGTATTGACGCCGGTGGCTCACCGTCGTCGGCGTCGGGCGGAATGAATGCCGTTCCGCCGGTGGCGTTGCGTTGCCTGGTGCACCTTTGGGATCAGCTTGGCTCCAACTTTGTACAGCTGGTGGAAACCAACTCGAACGACAAGCGCAACGACGATGGACACGGGGTGAAGGATCCACTGGGAGCTACGCCGGCCGGTCAGAGTTCGGGAGGATCAACCGGAACTGCAAGCGGACCGCAGCTGGTTGCCAGCAAGAGTGGGCTGGCGTTGGCACCGACCAACAACGCTGTTGCCGGCGGACCAACCTCAGGCCCTCAGGGCTCATCGACCGCGCCGTCCGCCAACGGAGTCGCCGATGGAAGCTACTGTGAGCTGTGCCGGACCGTGCTTCACTCGATACCCGTCACCTACCACATGCGTCTGGCTCATCCGGGCTGCGGGCGTCCGGCCGGTGGTCAGGGCTACAACTCGAACGGGGTCTACTGTGAGGGTTGGGCGGGCGATTGTGGTGATGGTGGTCACGGTGTGTCCAGCTGGTACCTGCTGTGCGAGGCATGCCGTAAGCGATACGAAGGAACCACACCCGTGCCGCTGCCGGTGTCACAGTCGGCCCTGGCCAGTGCAGCCGATCGCCGGGGCGAACCGCCACGTTCGACCCTCCCGTCGGAACTGTTCGCCATGATGAAGGAGAACGCTTTCTTCCTGCTCGACCTCGCACCGGTAGAGTCATCGGGCGGTAGCAGCGGGCCGTCCGGAGCTGATGGGTCGCTCACCGAGGTGACGGAGGCATCCGAGTGGCCCACTCCACCGGATCGTCCAGCCTGTCTGGGGACGTTCATCGAACCGGACACGGACCGGCAGCAGTCGGCTGCCCGGTTTCCCGGCGACGGTGCTACCGGATTCCCGCTATCGGGAGGCAAATTCCACCGTAGTGTTTCAATGGGACAAGGTGCGGGACCGTCGGTGGTTCTTAGGCGTCGACAGCGTCGGGAAGATGAACGATCCGACGCTAACCTGCTCAATCATCCATCGGAGAACCTACGTCGGTTGGTTCCGCTTGAGGTTGGCATGCAGCATGCAACACTGGGGGATCCCGTTGTCCCTTCTGCCGTCGGTGCTTCCGGTGGTCTTCTCGGTCGTCCCGCGATGGTATTCATCCTGGAGCGTCATAGCTTGGATCGCCTGCGCCGCCTACTTATCCGCCAGTTGCGCCGCTCACTCTGTCACCGATATAGTCTTCAGGCGTTCAACTGGCTGCTCCGACAGCTAACGGAACCGATCGGCCTGCACGATGTCATGTGGTGGTTCGTTTCGGCACTGACCGCCAGCGACGCAGGGGACGTCGATCCTTCCGATACCGAGTCCGAGCTGGGCCTGGAACATCCCGCCAGCTCGTGCGAGGGACATCTCGGCCGTGGCATCTCTCGAGCCCTCCATGCCCTCCTGTCTACGGTGTCCGAGTTGACGCTACACTTTCCACTCGGCTCACCACTGCAGCGCATCGCGGTCCAGTGTTTCGGGCTACGTTTTGTCCCCTCGGACCACCAGTTCCTGCACCGGGTGAACGTGTTTGGCAACATTTCGCGCATCCTGTCCAAGTCGGAGGAGGAAGAAGAACGTGCTCTCGAGTCGCAGACGTCCCGTGCCCGTGCCGCCGATCTGCTACTGGGCGTGGAGGAGACCGCCATCGAGGTGACACTATTTCAGGACATTACTGATATGTACGAGGTAAGGCTCGCGAGCGGAGGGCAGGTCCACTTCAATCCACCCTGGTTAACTCTTTTTTTGGCCGGCGTTTAGCTCACCGTTTCGTCGAGGCCAGCCCTTGCACCGGCCCTGCTGGACAACTCGACGGAAACCTTCTGGGAGAGTGACGAGGAAGATCGGGGCAAACCGAAAACGATTGAGCTATCGTTGGGGGGTCGCGCTGGACCTTCAGCAGCGGGCCCTGCCTCTTGTCAGCTGGCGTTAATTGCAATCCACGTCGACAACAGCCGCGATGTCGCTGTAAGTATTTAATTCGAAAGTCATCGTACGGCTTTAGGTTTTTTTTATTAAACCGATCGAGTTATCAGCTTGGCACTGGTGCAGTTCTTCTTACTTGGACTGACGATGCTCCACGGTTCTCGGGTTCCAAACTGGTCCAATTCCATATCCTAGCTTCGTCTTCGTTTACGCCATCTTTTCTCCTCAATTGAATCCTACTATACCTCCTTTGTCCTTCGGGAAAACCTGAAAGAACTTTACCGGATGGGTCTTCCGATAGCGGTCGCATTAGCAAGAACATCTCCGGAGGACCTAGCGAGTCTAACTCCAAATACTCCTGAACATCGCCCTTTCGAACACAGCTTAGATAGTTTGTTTCAATCACGGACAAAATCACGGAGGCATTTTTCAACCCTGGGACAATGACTATAGTCCCAGCTCCAACCTGAGTAAAAGATTTTTTTTGGACTGTACTATATCCGGTTGGCTTCCAGGAACCTAAGCGCGAATTTCCTCTTCGCGAAGTTGTAGATGGCATTGCACCTTTTACGCAAAAGGTAATTTTAGACAACTTCCAAAATGAGTTCGCCTACTTGTATGGTAGGCTTTTGTAATTCTTGGAAATGGTTTTTTACTCGTTTATTTGCAGACCGCCGGTTATTCGCCGGTACGAATGTTTAATAAATCTTGTTATATTATCAAATTGAGGAATGTGATGTTTTATGAGTTTTCAAATTTAATATACATCTTCTCCTAGTGTAAAGTAACGTCCCTACTGTTGTACGGAGGTTTGCATATCAATAATGCCAACGGCACTGGGGAACTGTCCCTGTTGCGTACGATAGAGATAGATCCGGCTGCGTGCGCTTGGCAGACCATTCCCGTGTCGCCCGGACAAGGCAACACTGCCAGTGGTAATTCCGGCGCCTCCAGCGGCCACTATCGGCTGGAAATTCGAGGTCCCGATGCGACGCTGCGCATTCGGCAGGTGAAGCTGTACGGAACGCGGGCCAGCAACCTTACCACGTCGGAAGTACCACCACAGCCATCGCTACCGACCCCACGCCAAGTCCAATCACGGCTCTGCGAACAGGAAACTCTTCGTGTATTCCGGCTCCTCACTGGGCAGGTGTTTGGGAAGCTGCTGGAAGAGACGTCCACCCACCGGGACTCGTCAGTTGGTGGCAATGGCGCTGGTGAGCGAATGGTGAACGGCAGTGGCAGTAGCACCGGGGAAGCCGCTGGCACGGAACTATCCCCGTTGCCCTCGTTGTCAGAATCGATACACGATCTTCGGGAGCACGCGGTCGGAATATTGTTCAGCCGGCGGAAGCTAAGCCATCTGCAGAAGCAAATCATCGTGCACGTGGTGCAGGCGATCGAACGCGAGACGGTCAAATCCCGAGACGCCTGGGAAGCGACACTCAACGGGGACACTAGCACGGCGACGATCTACAACGATGCGTACTGCTTCGAAATGCTTAGTATGGTGAGTTGACTTATTTTAGGTTAGGTGCTCGGTTTTTGTAAAATTTCCTTTCTTTTGCTAGGTCCTGGCCTTATCTGGAAGTTCCGTCGGTCGTACTTATCTTTCCCAGCAGCATCATCTGCTGAAGGATCTCTTATCGCTGGCGCACACCGGAAGTGATCGAGTTCAGCGGCAGGTTACGGCACTTATTCGACGTATCCTTCCGGAACTTCCCTCTGAATCGACCGGACAGCCGCAGGCGAATGGTTCCGTCGAAAACGCCCCTTCCAGCCAGACCGATTGTGAGGCCCTGCTGGACGTGCTGCTAGCGCTTATTGCCAAGTCCCTGCAAGTGCAACTGAAGGTGAAAAATGGTGCCTCCAATGGGCAACAGCAGCACAATCAGGTGGCACAAAATATCCCCCCATCGCTCGCTACCACCGGCGTCAGCTTGGCCAGCGTTACACCCGCCTCAGGGCAAACGCTCTCCTCGGGGACGGGCATCGGTCGACATCAAAGGTACCGCTGGTACCTGCGGGGATCGATTGCGGCGAAGCAGGCCGAAAGCATCATCGCCCTGGTGCGCGATATGGCCAGCGGGAAGCTTTCGGAGCGCTGGGCAACGGCAAGCCGGGCAGCGGTGGCCAGCTGTCTGCTCACGGTGACGCAACTCGAGGAGGAATACCGGCGCAGTGCGGACGCTTGCATCCGTACGGCCACGCTGTGGCTTGCCCTGGCGGCCCTGTGCGTTATCGATCGCGAACAAATTGAACGGTAGGACACATCTGGCTTGCTCTTAACCCATTCCCGCTGACCTAACCTAAGGATTCATTTATTATCTTTTTTTTATCGTCCGTTCACTTGCAGACTCTCCAGCAATCAGTGGCACCGGCAGTCGGAATCTAATCGACCGCTCTGCAGCAACCACGACGATGAGGTAACGTTCGCGGTCTTGAACTGTGCGCTCTGTGGATCGCTTTGTGCCGACTGCGATCGAGTGTTGCACTTGAACCGGCGCACCAGAAGTCACCACCGCACGGTAAGTGGAGTGTTTATCCAACGGATTATGAACAGTTTACCACCGAAATGTGAAACGATAAACATTTGAACTCCGGCTGACCGACTCTACGTACGCCGAATGTACTGTCGACGCTGAATAGGATGGAAAACAACTTTTGTAATATTAATAGAGTTTTTGTGCGGGAAAAAATTACAATGATTAATTTTGATGCACCTCTTTATCAGTCTGGAAGGAAAAAGAGATCGGGTCAGAAATGGTTTTATCTTTTATATTTTCCGAAGAAAAAATATTAAACCAGAATCACATGTTCAAAAAATATTTTTATATTTTTACGATGCAAAATGACGCCATTCTCTTAAATCGAAAAATGACGCCATAAATTGACCTCGAAGAACGAAAGTAACGCTAATTTTCATCAGAACTGATAGTAATCTTGCATAACGCATCAAACTGTTCGCGTTTGGAATAATGGAATAAACCACAGAACGGAAGCAAACTATGAAAAATTTAAAAATCTACAACTTTAAGGTCAATTTATGGCATCATTCATCGCCTTAAAAGTATGAAAGTGTTATTTAAGGGATTCTTCCGTCCTGATCTTTTTTTTATTTACACCGAGCTAGCGGTATGATGGAGAAGTGTATCGGAATGCTAAAAACGTCGAAGATAGTCAACAAATATAATAAAATACAATATACAAATATACTAATTTCGTCTGTGCAGGTTTGCAAGGAAGAACAGGACGCCATCCGGGTGGAGCTGCACGAGAGCTGCGGCCGTGCGAAGTTGTACTGGCTGTGGGCTGTGGTGGACTCGCGCACGCTCAAAGGCATGCTGGAGTTCCGCGGGCACGACCCTAGCGCCAGCTGCAGCGCCGTGCCGGTAACGGCCACCGGCGTTGGCGTGTGCCGTTTCTGTGGCGCTACGGGAAGCAGCGGGCTGCTCGCACTCGGCAACATCTGTCCGGACGCCCAGTGTCAGGAGTACGGCGCCGTGTCTTGCACGAAGGTACACGCGCGCTGCGGGCACGCCTGTGGCGGTATCCTCAACGAGGGCCAGTGTCTCCCGTGCCTGGTGCCAAACTGCCAGGCCGAGGGCGAACCGAACCACTGCGGGCCCGGCGTGCCCCGCCTGACGCAGGACGGCGAGGACATGTGCATGATCTGCTTCACGGAAACGCTCGGTACGGCACCGTCGGTACAGCTGCGCTGCGGCCACGTTTTCCACTACCACTGCTGCAAGACGGTACTGATGCGCCGCTGGAACGGTCCGCGCATCAGCTTCGGCTTCGCGCAGTGTCCTATATGCAAGGTGGACATCGAACATCCTTCACTCGAACCATTCCTGGCACCGATAGTCGCTTTACGGCAGGACGTTAAGCGGAAGGCACTTATGAGGTACGATATCAGTATTAGTTTTCCTAATGAAAGAACAATTTTCCTAACTTTTGGTTGTTAATATTATAGACTAGAATACGAAGGACTGGCAAAAGCGGTTACGGCGGACGGAACCGATCCGACTCGGTACGCCATGGAGCGCTATGCGTATTACGTTTGCAGTCAGTGCACAAAAGTGAGTCTCATCATAGCATCCCATGACCCATGGTGACCATATTTAATTTCGCCTTTCTTTTTCACAAAACACAGGCCTACTACGGTGGAGAAGCCCGTTGCGATGCGGAGCTCGGGGAAAACTTCAACCCGCAGGAGCTGGTGTGCGGTGGATGTAGCGACGTCTCCAAGGCAAAGATGTGCCCGAAGCACGGCATGGACTTCCTCGAGTACAAGTGTCGCTACTGCTGCTCGGTGGCGGTATTTTTCTGCTTCGGAACGACGCACTTCTGCGACACCTGCCACGACGATTTCCAGCGGCTAACGAATCTACCGAAGGGCAAGCTACCGCGCTGCCCGGCCGGCCCAAAGGCCACCCAGCTTACGGGCGAGGAGTGTCCGCTGCACGTGGTACATCCACCAACCGGGGAAGAGTTTGCGCTCGGTTGCGGTATCTGCCGCAATGCGCAAACATTCTAGAACCGTTGACAAGTGTAGAGTGAATGTCCTTTTCCATACTTTGATATATGATAATGCCTTGCAATAGTGAAGTAGTCTACAGAAGAAGAAAAAAAAACATGTAACGCCGTTTTGTACGCTAGATACTGCTGCACCACCAACTGGTATTCTCCGATCTTCCAACACATTAGTAACAGTATTTATCCATCAATTTGATACGCAAGCCAATGCTGAAGCTGACTCTGATTGTGAAGGTAGAACTTAATTAATAACTATCTCAATAAATTATCTTTGCTAGTCAATTGTGCAATGCTGATATATTTCGTGTTTTGTCTTTAAATTATTTGGAAAATGTTTAAAACAAAAAACAAAAAAAATGCTTTTAAACACTGGACCGTAAAAATAAGTTTCAATGTACTTGTTGATGCAATTTTGATCCATTTTGCTGAACCAACTTTTTTGCATTTTTTTCTTTTTTAAAGATTTTTAGTATGCATGCACATGGATTTATTCACCAAATGTTATTGCGATTTTAAATAAGTCTCTCATAATCCCTATGCCATCGCTATTTTTATCTTCCTCAAGTAATAGTAGTATGCATTTAATTTAGAATTTACTAAATCATTTTCCATTTTTCCGATGTTTTTTTTTGTTTTCGGAACAATAATTGTGAATAAAAAAGATAGTGATATACGGGTGAAACTATGGTACTTAAATGTTCAATCGCTTTTTGATTGAATTCTGTATTTTAAATTGTACATGTATGATTGCAGTAATACTATTTTGAGGCAAAATGTTTGCTATATTCGTACTGTTCCAGTTAAATGAAAGCGTTTCTCAATATTTATCCATTGACATCATTATTGGATTTAGTATTACTACGGTATACTGACTACAGGAATTCATTGGTTTTAATCAGTTGTATCACATTATGTCCAATTTTTACATACTCCTCTTAAGCGGCGCTTAACGATAAAGTCATTGGTAGGCGCTAGAGTTGATTAGTATTTCACTACACTACAAATAGTTTACAAACTAGCTAAAATACAGCTACACTTGGTACCGTGTGCGTCGTCCTCTGCCGACCGTAAAATCGTCGTGGCAAGTGTGTAAGAAGGTGTGGTCCCATCATCGCCCCCATTCCGCTAGTGGTTGTGATCGTGATCGTGATCATGATCCCCATCAGAACCGTGACCGTGATCGTGACCATGGCCGGCTAAAAGAAGTACACGGAAAGAAGAAAAGCCATCATTTAGCAAAATGTTTAATTCTTTAATACGAAGCAGTTCAAACAATAACTTAGTGGGACATGTGGGACACAAGAAGTGGATAAGTTATTTGACAAACGTTGACCCACCCAGCGTCAAATCTTGACTGATCCTGCTTATCTGCCGTGTTAATACTGATAATGCTTTTGCGGTAATTTCATAAGCTTATAAAATGGTACCCTAACGGCGCTTGGTAGTCTGCCTTTATGTACACGAAATCGGTCAGAAGGCAGATAGTCTTCCCCAATGGGCCCTATTAAGAAGCTGTTTTGCGGAGTTATCTTATCTACTTAATCCTGGTGCAATTTCGAAGGATATATCGCTGACGTTAACGGTTGTAACGGAAATAACGAAGCTCAGACAATGCCATGCATGATGATGATGACTATGATGGAGTGTAAAGGGTGACCCGCACGACTGCTACATTGTTTTAACGGCGCACGATAAGGGCTACACTAACGATCGTTAAAGTGTGATATGATACGAGAGCGGGTTGCGTTTGTTCCGAAAGCGGCCTGTTGTCATGCCCGATGCCCAATCGGGTGCATGGATCGATTGTTGTGCTTCCTCCTTGAGAGAATTTGAAAATTAGAGCACACATTCTTCAGACAATGTTATGTAGTATCGGTAAATAGGCTATAAACGAGGCTGGAACTTCAAGGTAACGGGCGATTTCCGATCCGTTATCGTCAGGCAGGTTTAGAAATTGTTGTCCCTCCGTTCAACGGTAAGATAATGAAGAATCCATAAATGATCTGATAAGATGCCGTTATTGACTACTTCAGTTTTATGTGGAACATAGATTGATGTTGGTAGAAAATTGAATTTTAAAAATATCGTTTGCGTATGTTTAAACATTCATTGCTGTTTGTTAAAGAAAAACGGTTCCCAAACAGCATAAATTTTGGTGTTACAGAATCGGTATACCATGGTAACGTGTACTCCAACAAGAAGCGTTGCCATGGTTGACCGATTTAAAAAAATCAATTTTGTCGAATAATGTTGTACAAGTAGGCTTGTTTTGGCTTTCAATTTAGACAAAAAAACTTATTTTACATATCAATTAATACACTTAAAAATATATTTTTAGGATCCACTCAATCACGGATTGCATAAGTGCACAAGCCACTCGAGCTTTCAAGTGCCGAGCAAACACTTCCTTGTATACTTTTTATACGTATTCAATCAAGATGCTTCGGTAACGGTTTTTGTTTTTTCATTCCTCGCGTCGTCGAGAACTATTCAAACAGCCACGATCCATCAATCAGCTGGCGCTGTAAAAGCCTTTTTAATTAGGCTTTAATTGTTCCGCCACAGAGGTTTGAACCAAAGGACAGGTTAATTTATCACGATTCTTCTCAGTGCAAGGTGTTGTTGGAATGGTGAATCAGTATCGCATCTCGGTGGGGTTTTTTCTTAAGGTTTCAGCTTACTAGTTCAAGTGTCGTCATCCGATCTGGTCATGTTTATGTTTCCTCCCAAATGGGGGAAATACCTGCGATGTTTACCCAAGTGTTTTTGGGCCTATAGTATGCGTTCGTTATCCATTCCACCAACTGTAGCTTAGGTGTAGCTCCAAGGTTTTGGAACAGTTTTAAACGAAATAAAAAATAATAAAAATTATAGGCATACAAAAGTTACTGACAACATGCCAGATGTAGACGTGAGTGCATTTTTAAAGTTTAAAATATATGTGCTGCTCACATACAACTACAGAACTGCATATGTTTTAAAGAATTTGTTATACAAGTTAAAATACATGTTGGGCATATATGAGCGAACAATAATACGTAATACGGATAGTTGTGAAACGGGAATATTATCCAATTTTTCTTACTCATTCGTTTTGGCAAATTGTAGTAAAATTAATTTCTACAAATAACTTGGATTCTGTAACTTCATCATACCATATTTACCAATGTTTCATTGAACTTGTTTGCGACCTATAGTTGTGAATTTAGACAAATCAATTAAGGAACATGATAGCAAACTCGAACAAAGTTTTACAATACATTGGTTTCATACAGAATTTGAAAAACATTTAGCATCGTTTGTAGTAGAGAAACAACACAAATGAGAGTCATGTACTATTTGTCTTTTTTCGGTGGGTTTAATTATAAGTATTATAAGTATTTTCTACCGTATGTAGAGTTATACACTTAAAAAGTCGCCTACAGGGGTTTTTTTTAAACATTATTTCTAGCTTTTTAATATAACAAGCCGTTTTCGGATAATTATGACCCGTGTACTGTTATGACCCATGATATGACCGTGTGGAAACATAGGAGGACTTTTGCTACACATACACACACACACACACATTGCAACACGCGATGCATTCTGGTGCGATGCTCCCTGCTACTCACTTGCAATCTTGATGCCCAGCAGTAGGCCGAAGCCAACCAGCACGGCAAAGAACTGCCACAAGCCGTGGGTGGCCGAGGTGGTAGGGTGATCATCATCAGCCCCGTTACCACTACCACCGCTGCCGTGGCTGTGGCCCGCATCCTTGGCTAGTATCTCGAAGAAGATGACGTAGATAAGGGTCCCACTGGCGAGCCCCTGCAGTATCACCGACACGACCTCAATCGTCTGGCTGGTGTCGTCGTTGACGGAACTGAGCGCAATGCCGATGCCGATGCCAATCGGGCTCACGACCGAGTAGACGAAGATGTACGCCACGGCGATGCGGAAGCGCACCGACGCCACCAGCAGCTCGAACGCGACGCAGAACGCGATGACAAACTTGTGCGAGGCCACCGCCCCGAACAGGAGCCACACGGCGGACGGGGAACGCTCCAGCCCGACGGCAAGGCCCTCGAACAGCTCGTGGATGGAGAGGGCCAGCACAATAAGCAACCCCCGGAGGGGCCCATTCACGTTGGCCGGTGCTGGTGGTGGTGTTGCGTTCGAGTTTGGCTGCGGAACCGCCGGTGTGCCGTCGATGTCCGTCACCGGATAGACGGCGGTTACGTTCCCCCCGATCGGGAGATGCGAATGACCATGCGAATGGTCGTGCTTGGCCGGCTCCACCATCATCGTTCCACCCTTTTCGTCGCTGGTGGTCTGCTTCCGTGCCCGAGCCCTTGCGTTGGCCGACCGTCGGTGCATCCAACAGTGCACCAGCTCCTCGGTGAGGTAGATCATAAAGAACCCGCTCGTAAGCAGGAACTCGCCGAGCGGGAACGGGAGGTCTTCCGGTGCGGGTAGCGCCCCTGTGGCCACCAATTCCTCGATCGAGTGGTTTATCTCCGGCAGGAGGTGAAGGAAGGTGGTGCTGAGTAGCGCACCGCCACCGAACGAAAGCAGCAGCCGGATGAGGAAGAGATGTGTGCCACCGGACGGTGAGGCCGGATTAAGGTTAAACCAGCGCACCAGCTTGAACGGGACCAGGCCACAGACCATGCTCACGCTGAACAGTACCACCATCGAGGTTACTTTGGCAACCGTCGGTGTGTCATCGTCCCCGTCGTCATGGATATCGTCGCCGCCATCTTGCCGCGAGTTGAGCGATAGCGTCGCATTCGCACCCTCCAACACCAGACTGGCCAGTGTCGTGGCGGACAGATCTGTCGGTAGAATTTGCATCTCGTCCGTGTTTGGTATTGCCTTCTATTGTGTCGTTGGCTTAACCTTTGCTCGTTCGCTTTGCACCGCCGGATCACACCTTCGACTGTTGTGCCTCCAAGATCCGCCCGTCACCGATCGGCCACGAGAGACGCTGCGTAGCAATGTTTTGTTGATCTTTTACTTTATCACCTAGTAACCTCAAAACCCTCCACCCGCTGGCCCCCCCTCTACTCGGTCGTCGTTGCTACCTTTCTCCGTCTATCTAGCGCTCTATCGAGGGTCGATCCTACACCGATCGATCACTCTCACTATTCTATCCCGTAGCACCTCCGTTAGCACCTTTAATATCTTTCACCTTGCCTCACCGCACGCGTCCACCTGCCAACATTATCGATCGTGCCACGGTTCACGTTTGGTACGGTAAAACTGAAACCGATACAAAAACCTAAACGCTCCCCGTGTCCACGTGCTGCAGACGGAGTATATGAACGCCACGATACACTCACGAACACACACACACACACGATCCCACTCGATGCTAACCGCCGACCACCGGAACGCTAACTGACCGGGTCGGACCGAATGTGGATCGCTTTTACCTGTCTAATGGCTCTGCCGGGATCCCTTGGGGAGGCAGGTTGGATGCGTCGTGGCCGTCTTCGCTCGCGAGACGTTATCGTGTGAAATTTAGATTACGACAAATTTTGTGCCCTAGCGTTCTCTCGCGTTCCTTCTACTAAACTCTCAAACTACCTATCTGTACGCTCTCCGGGAGTTTCTCGCCGATTACTCTAGGATCACCTGTTGATGCGACCAAGGCACTCTGGGGACCCGCCGTTTGTTATCGGATGCTTCAGCTGCTGTGATGACGTATAGACGACACGGTGACAAACGGATTGGCCTATGGGACCTACTAACGGGGAGATGCTGTTCCTGTCCGCTGCAACGCTCTCAGGGGGAAGTTCGCCACAAGCCGCCTCAGATCATCAGCAGCTTAAGGGATGCGGCCTAGCGGAACCGACCAGTAGTGTTTTCCTCCTCTTCCTTGGGTTTGGAAGGTGTTACCGGTCGGGATGAGCGAAGGTGAATAGCTCGTGGACACACCGCACCCGGAATTATTATAGATTATAGAATTATCTTAGCCACCACCAACACGGTACGATAGAGATCGCGTACGTGCCTCTGTCCGCCAGTGGCACAGATCGGATCGGTTTGGATCACCATTTCTTTATCACGTTCCGGTGGTCATTGTGTGTTTCATGCGTTTCTTGGCGACTCCTCCACGCGTTATCATTTTGAAAAATGAAAAGAAATGTGCAGAACAAGGATGGCAACAATTTGTCGGTCCAATGGTCTGATAATACGGTAGCATAGCTTTAGGAGTATATTCGAGTGGTATAATTTCAAACTGCCGATGCTGTAACGTTGCATATTTGAAATATTAACTTCCTGGTCCATTTAGAACTAAACGGATAATTCCCTTTCTATGAATGAAAAATCCTTGAACTGAATTCATTTTTCTTTTTATTAACTAAAAAAATTGTTAAGTTGATTTGAACTTTTTCAAATATATGATGTAAATAGTTTATAAATAATATAATACTAAGCAGTTTTATAAAAAGCTGGGTTTTCCGTCACCAGAGCGATGTTAATCCCGAAAAGTTAATTCCTCTCTTTCTTTCTGTACTCTAAACCCTCTGATAAAATGTTAATTATCAATAAAAGAGCTTAGTTTGTCTGATACATTATTTATTAATGTTACGAATTACCTGGTTATCATGAAACACACATGCACATGTACCATAAGCACACACCACATCAGCATATCCGATTGGACGAAGCTTAAAACTTAAGCTATAATTCGGCGTTACGATTTGTCCTCTACGGTGGTATCATGCTTTGGTTGTTTTCCTCGCAATGTAGAATTTAACCACGTTGCTCTGAAACGCCTACTGGAAAGAAAGGAGAATGTTGTAGTTACCCTTTCACACGAAACAATTCACTACCCTACCTAACCCTAGAAAACCGGGACCTATCGAGGATACCATCATCCTGTGATGTTTCTACGTCATCGGAATTGATAGGCCCGAGACAACAACAGTGCTGCCGTTTGATGGTTGAAGCTGTACCAGTCGATTCCTGCGGCATAAAAATAAGAAAAAAATGTAAAGAAACAAGACGCAATTAGAAATAAAATTTAAATTAGCCTCCCAATTTACTTCATACCTCCTCGGGCGGGAGACGGCATAGGCACTGTAGTATTTTTGAGCCCCGGAGGGCTTTCTTAAATGTTTTGTTTGTGAGGCCATAGATGAGGGGATTGATGGCGGCATTCAGGAAAATGAATGCTACCTTCGCTAGCCACCATATGAAAATGAAACTTTCACTGAACTAGAAAATAAAAAAAGAAAATGGGCAAAAATTATATTGATTCCCGTACACAATTATTAAAGGTTCACACCTTTAATAAAATCGTTCTCACTTTTAACAGTGTCGAATAAAAGCTTACGATAACAGAACGAATACTTTCGAGGGAAATTATTAACTGAACCATACCTGATAATATTCAATCGATTCAATGCTGTAATAAACGAATACCATTATAGTAAAGGGCACCCGCACGACAATAAACGCCAACAGGACAATGTATAGCGTTTTGGCCACGCGACTTTTGTAGCGCACCACCATCGGATGCTGCCGACGGAGCGCATTTCGCTCGTACCGATCCAGCTTCACGATGATCAGCGTGTAGGCGATCAGCATGACACCCAGCGGGAACCACACGAGCATGACCAGCAGAAACTCCCAGTAGGTCGCCAGCACAGAGCGATCCTCGTAGCAGTACATCTCCACCAGGTTCATCCAGTGGCGCACCTTAAAGTGCCGGTACAGCAGCAAGGGCATTGCCATTACAAACCCGACGATCCAACAGAAGCCGATCGCTGCCACGGTTCCGCGTCCTTTGAGCCGTGTTCCAGCCGATAGCACCACCGCCGACAAGCGATCGTAGCTAATTACACACATTCCCAGCACGGAAGTGACCAGCAGCCCGCCTGCGATAGAGCGGATGGCATCAATCAGGGAACGTGATGTGCTAGCGAATGCTAAACCCTACCTACCCTCGATCAGCCCTTCCAGCTTGCATCCGATCGGCCCGAGCAGGTAGTTCTGGAAGAAGTCATGCGTCAGGAAGAAGACGGGACACACGAGCAGTGTGAGAAAGTCGGTGATGACCAGATTCGCGATCAGCAGGTGGCTGGGGGTTCGCAGCGTTCGGTTGGAGAATATGACCTCGAGCAGGATGCCATTACCCAGCAGGCCAAACACGATCACCGGCACGAACACGCACAGCTTCACGATCAGCTCCGACTCCGGGATGGTGCTCCACAGTTCCAGCGGATAGTTGTAGAGTGAGGTGTTTGGCTGCGGGATCGAAACACAGGAAAGTCGGTCAATAAAATAAGCGAACGGACAGATGACACACTCATGTACTTACGGCCGACGGTGTTACCCAAAACACTCGTGAGGCGGGCAGATACTGTAGTGGCCGGCTCTCCGGTATGAATTGAAAGCCAGTTCTCATGGTGAAGCGTGTATTTTATTGTGCACAACATACAGAAAAACAGGCACACACTCAAGATGGAAGAGCGGAAACTATACTGTCGTAAAAATCATAGTTAAATTTAGAGCGAAGACAGTTCCACAGATGTACAATAATATTTTTGTTTCAATTTGTATAGATTTGAACACACAACTCTATTGGACTCCCGACTATCCACGATCGGTCCAGGTCTTGGTTATGAAGCAAATCATGTCCAGAAGAAATGTTTTAATAAAATTTACTTCCCAGAAGACAACAAACAAAATTTTCCAACTGTTGAAGTTTATCTCCTTTCACTTTCAGTACCCCTTTTCTCTATTTCCCTATGCTTTCCTACTGCAGCTGGAGTTTAAAAATCGGTTTTATTTTAAAAACAATAAATAATGCTTCCCTGAACCATAAATAAGAGTGTTATTTTTTAAACATTTTTCTCGCATGTTGAATTTTACTGTTTTGTTGGTCTTTTAAACATTTCGGAAAATAAACCGCGGAATTCGATTATTCGTACCACTCTCTAAGCAGATATTTGAGAGTACTTCCGCGCACAAAATTATTATTTTGCGCACAAAATTATTTTTATAGCAAAGATATCATTTCAACCGTTTCCAGCAATAACTAACTTAAAGTCGTCCGTCCAGATCGATAATTTAAACTGTATTTTTTAAAAGCCGGCAACACAACCCGCTAGAAAACATTTTTCTGACCATCCGCAATGTGTTGAACAACAAATACGGCAAAGGAGCAAGGGGCATTTTATGTTTACCCCAAATTAATCTCTATCGTTCAATTTAACTGCAATAGCACCACAAATTGTGCCATAAAATCAGCTTTAAAAATAACCTCCAGTGATCTTACACGCCGTGTTGCAACGGAATCATCACACGTGTTTGGAGCAAAAGACTTGAAATATTATGTCGTTCAGCACACCGTTTATCATGGGCTTGGCAATGTACGTTTTTTTCCAAACCTGACCGACACGATCACAACACAACTCTTCCCCTCGAGAGCGTGAGATGCGCATCTCAACGTGCCCGATGGAAAACAGAACCTTGTGTTCGATCAGTGTGGCTTAGTTCGCGAGAAATTAAGGCGGATAAAACACGATTGAAATCAGATTTACTGTTGATTGAAACATTATTATCCGATCGCATTTTCACACCCGAATTTAACTGCTCCTCCTTCTACCGGCAACGATCATCGATCGCCATGCTGATCCTCCCGTGAAGGGAAATGGCTTGTAATGGTAATTGCAGGTGAGAAAAAAAACCAAATATAAGATCGGAACCAGGTGTCTCCATTTCGCAGTGAACATTTTCCGATGAGTCACGTTTCGTTATATCTGGTTTACCGGAACTGTTCAGCATTTCTACATTGAATTTCTTCATGGGAAAGTTTTAAGTTAAAAAAAAATTACATTTTATTTATATTCAACTAGATTTGTTTTGCTGAATAGAGTACACAACAATGCACAATTGGATAGCAATGTCTAAAAATCACAATGTATCCGTTCAACATTACATTAACCTTTAAACTAAACATTTTAACATTTTCGCACCTTATTTGTTGTTTCAAATATGTACTTATATATTAACAAATATTCCGCCAAAACACCGACTCTTCTTAACGTCCAATCACCATTTTTCTTACAAAATTTCGCGATACTATGCACAAATTGTCACACAACAATCAAAGGCACATCCGTACGCTCCGGCGGCGCAATCCGCACTGATCAACCGGTGTGGCCCCGAAGGAAAACTAATGCCACCCGTTCGCCGGGTTTACTTAACGCAAAGGATATGGGGTGGTGGTTTGTTGATGTTGCGCTGTAGTAGCTGTTGCAAGATTAAATAATTCTTCTTCCCATTTCTCGCCTCCCTCGCGAAATATCGTCCGGTTTATAGTGGAAGCAGACGGAAACAAACAAGACCTATTTTTAAACCCATTGGAACTCAGCGATTGGGTTGGCAAAAGCTTGTGCTACGTCATATAGTATCATTTTTTACATTTAAAAATATCTGTTTTGGTTATTTTCTTATTACGCGATTGAATGAAAATCTTTAGTGCTCAAAGACGCACCCGTACGCCCTTGAATCATTTTGATAAATATAGTTGTACTATTTATCTTGATGCATTTACTACTTCATGGAAAACTAGTGAGAGTACGTGCAACACTGTCCTATTTCACCAACCTAAAAAAGTGACCATACGAATACCCATAGGTATCTACCCATTTGGCGTAGACTCCATACTAAAAATCGCGCAAAAAGAGCTCTTACGATAAATTACGCCATTGACAGATAAGTTTTCGGAATAGAAATTATTAAATGAAATCAATACGGAAATGCATGCGAACAAAAATATGTTCTGAAATTTTCAGCTTCAATTGAAAAGTTATATTCGATTGCGCATTCTGATTTCTTCCACCGTTCATCAGAGTAGGCGGGGAGCTGAATATTACAAGCTCAAAAGTCATTGTTTTCTTATATTAAATTGTTTTTCCTGATCTGGACACAAAGTGTTCAAACGATACAATAAAAACTTTGTCGAGTCAAGACCGTTCAGCGGTTTTAGCACCATTTAAGTTAAGTTGATGAAGAACTTGTATGTTTGTGGAACATACGACTCATATTCCATTACCTTTTCAATCCTTGCAAACCGAACTGCAAGCATCCGGATTTTTTCTATCAGCGGAAATTTAAGAACCGCCGAAGTAAACACTGATATCTCGGCCAATCGGCTAGAGCTGGATTTACGGCGCTCTACGCCAAAGCCAATGTAAACACTTGTGTGGCCGCACTGGGCGGCTCTGTCCGTTGGACCGTTAGACAAAGCGGCCGATCGGTCGGAAAAGGTGGATCGAATTTCTTTCGAACTGCTCCTTAAATCACCAAGAGGCACGGCCCGACAGGACCTCGTATGTAACGGGGTTAAGCTACCATCTGACTGTGCGGGCGACAGGACAGGACATCAAGTGGCGCACACGCCTACTAATGATTTAGCGAATTTGGTTGACGAGTTATTCAATCCCCCTCCATCTCGGCGAGTTAATGGTAATTTAATTGCCGAGACTGGATAGAGTTTGGTTTAAACCAGTGTCGATAACAAACCGTTTGAAAAAGGGATAGTTCTTTTGATTGATGTATAGTACGATATCATAACATTCAAAGTACAACTGATTTTGTTTAGTTACATGAACCATTTTCGGAAATTAAAGAAACGAAGAAGTTACTATTGAATTAAAAACAAAACTTTATAATCAACCCATTATTATGAATACTTTCACCCATTGTGATATTATTGTGAAAAAAGCTACTACGTACTATTTCTGTTCATTTGTTGTTAAATTGTTTTATCTGTTCTTCATTTAAAACATAGCTCTACTAATCCAATTTTTTTTTTTTTAATTATTGTGACTATTATAGAAACGTGCAAAACAGTGCCCTACCTAGCATCTATTAATGTATCTTACATGATGGGTTTATTACAATTTTAGGCTTAATATCTTTATGCGACAAAGACTGCTTAAGAAAAACAAAAGAGATCGGAACAAATATAAGGTGTTTAAATAAAAATAAATCGAATCGCTTGTTCGAAACACAAATGGGATGTTTTTGTTAACAAACGGATAAAATGGCAAACAATGAGCGAAATCCCGTAGCACAAAATGAAGCGATACGTTGTAAAGTATCGTCTTCGATTCGATGTACATATAATGGGTACACTTTGGTAGTTAGGAAAAATGGTTCCATCGGTAGGGATGGAACAAACTAAAACGATTTAAAGCACGGTAAACGATGCGAAATCCTCAATATTAGGCCGCAGGCGTGATCTATGCTTTGATCAGATTACACATTATAGGGTATGAAAGCCAGGCCTGTTTTTGGCAGATCTAGTAGCGTAATTCACGATTCCGCTTCGTTTACCGTACCGTTTTTAAATTTAATAAAACTAATTGGCATTATATTCCGTACACATCTGCTAAATTATATTATTCTTTAAAAAGTAGAGCAGTCTTTATCAACATCTAGATTGCTTCTGTAGCTAGAATCTGTCGTTCCGCTCATTGACTTACTCACCAGGCTGAAGCATCTGCCAGTTACGAATGTTATGAATATCCTGGTACACCATCGAGGCCGATGTGTTGGTATTCATCAGGTTAATCGCATCCCTTACGTGCATTGTACCACTGTTTGCGAGGTGATTTACAACAGAAAAGTTTCCAGCTGGCTGCTGGTACGACGATTGGGTGGCATGCACAGTAGTGAATGGAGATGTGGCTTGTCGAGCAGCAGTGATGCCGTTTAACCTGACTTCCGGTGCCGGACACACCTGCGGTACAATATTTGGTTGTCCTATTCTGTGGGGCGGCGATGGCACGACGGTGTGAATGTTTAGTGAGGTCGTTGCAACCGGAAGAACCTCCCTCGGAACCGTGCAAGGAGGTGTGGGGAAACTTGGGGCCATCACTCGCTGGGGCGGTAAGATGCTTTTGGGTCTCACCAAAATTTCCACATCTGGTTGCTGCTCTACGATGGGAGATTGTTTTCCTCCTACCGCAACGATGTCTGACAACCTACGCGTCAACGTAAGTTGACCGTTGAGCAGGATGGATTGTACGTTTCGAACCGCAGCTGGCACGACTAGTGGCGGTACCGGTTCCGGGACCCGCAAAATGCTGGAATGTATGGGCTGATGTCCGATTTGATGTGCGGCCGGTGATTTAGCACTCGGTACGGTCTTTGAAGTGGTTTCTTTTGCTGTCACCTCTCCGTCATTCTTTTTAGTAATGAATTGATTGAATACATTAATAAAGTTTTTACTCTTGTCGAACAGATCCGGCGATGGATTTCTTGCTTTTGGAGCCGGCAGAAGGATCGGACTGCATACTCGAGCCACTGGAGGGGAAGCGACCCGGCTGGCCACGTTGTTGGAGAACGAAAGCGCAGCGCTTTTAACCGACGGGCTGGGAACTGGGAAACCTGGTTTTGGAACGGATTCTACTTTACCAGAAGACTCCACGCGTGCATCGGTGGGCGTCCTCTTCGGATCATGAGGTTTGGGTACCACATTCGACAGCAAGCTCGGCCCGGTGGATGATATCTGGTGTTTGGTGAGAGATAGGCTCTTTGGATTACTCAAATTATTGCTGGAGGGACGGTTTACTACGTTGGGACATTTTTTCTCAGCATTCGAAGGTTCCACCGACCGTTCAGCAACGCTGGCTGTTACCGTAGGTAAACGGTTTTCTGGATGTTTCCCAGACGCCATGGATTTTCCGCTCCGAACGGCTAACGGATCGTCGGAACTGATTGTTGGCTTAGTCGTTTTACCCATCACAGCGGACTTACGTGGTGTCTGTTTTTTGAACAGTGATATTTTACCTGCAAACTTGCCCGGACTCTTTCGTATCGCTAGCGGGTCCGGCGTTGGTAGCGGCGGTGGTGGATTTATTTTCCGCTCCTTGGATTTCTTAAGCTTCTCCAGTGCCTTCAGCTTGTCTTGTGCTATTTTGAGCTGACGTTTCGCCCTCTCCGCACTCAATTTCTCCTCTTGGGCCTTTTGACGTTTTGCAAGCTCCGCTTCTCGTTCGCGTTGCTTCGCGTCTAGTCGAGCTCTTCGCATGCTGGCCGCATTGGCCAAATCCTGCTGCTTTCTTTCGACCAGCTCCTGCTGCTCTTGACGTTCCTCCTGTTTTTGCTTTCGCCGCTGTCGCTGCTGCGGCTGCTGATGCTTGTTTTTGGTTGAAGTAATTTTACGATTTTTCGGTTTGACTACGTTCGCTGAGTACCAATCGTCGTCGTAGTCACTGTCCACCTTTTTCCGACGATTCGACTTCCGCCCTTTCCCAAAGCACCGTTCCTCATCGTCATCATCGAACGGATCATACGAAGACTTTTTAAACTCCGATATCGGCACGTTTGGGATCTGCTCGTCGCCATCACCCATAATCTCGTCACCGGTAATGCCACTCAGCGACTGCTTTACGTCTTCCGGCAGGTGCGGATTGTTCTGAATGTCGCTCAGGTCGAGATCGGGATTTTTCTCCTTAAACGACATCTGGCGAATGCTGACCGTAAGGTTGCAGGCTTTCTTCATCGTCGGTGTCGGTTCACCCTCCTCCGAGAACGACTCGATGCCTTCATCCCGGTCATCACCGTCTTCGATTAATCGGGGTGGCGGGCCGACAATGTGTGTCGGATCTTCCGGGTGCGGTCCGAAATCGCTACCGTCCATCCACGAAAGGTAACGCTCGGGCTGGAACCGCTTGACGAAGGTATCCATAAGAATTTTCACCATTTCCGTACTACAGTAGCACTGCGCTGCCCGTTTGCCGTACTCGATCCATCGGGGCATCGCAAAGTTGGTCGATTCGGCGCAGTTGAAGCCATGGTTAAATCCAGCATGATACCCGTACGGGAAAGTGATCATAATCTCATTCGCCTCCTGTGTCACCTTGTCGAACGGTATACCGTGCTGCTTCAGTATCTGCGGGCTGATCAGCGTCATCTTGTGGCGAAGAAACGACGAGCAGGTTTTGTTGCTCGCCGGGAAGGAATCTTTCGCCAGTTTCTCCAGCTTGCGCCCATGCTCGGGTGGTACGGCGTACCACGTTTTTGGTTCCCCGAAGTGCAGGTAGTTTATCGAGTACAAATCCATATCCTCTGTGTGCCATGCGAATGTCGTTTTCCACATACCAAAGTATAGATACGCTGTGTTTACTCCATCGATGGAAATACCGTAATCTTCATTCACGTAATCTAAAATCGTCCTTAGCCGATTTATATTCCATACCTGCAGGTTACGGGAAGGAAAAGATTAATAAATATCTCAACAGAGTTTTTTAAACATATCACAGCATAACTTACATCACAATCAGTATCAGTAATACTGCCACAAATGTCAGCACCATAAATGGGAGCGACGTAGGTTATATTCTTCCAATATTTTCGCTCTAAATCTTCAAAGTCCGTATGCTTTGGGGTATTATATCTGGGAAGGAAACGAAACAATGACAAACACAAAGTTTTTTTTTATCACAATCAATGTTTACAATTGACATTACCTTTCGGAGAGCGCCAACTCCTTGAATTGTTTGACGGATAAAGGATTCTTCTGAATGTTGAGTTGCTGGTATAATCCTTGCTTTCCTGCCACGACCTGGCAAATGGGCGAAGGAATCGTGAGGTTTATATCGTCCAAATTGTAGCCCTTTTTTCGGGGTTTCCATTCTGGGGGCGGAATTATCTAGGAATTATAAAGAAAAAATAGATAAAAAGAAACGTCAATGGTTGGTGAACTGATTAAATATGTTAAATAAAAAAAACTGGTTGTTGAAACTGGTGGGACCGGAAAAAGGTTTCTAATAAACAAGTTTTGATGCCAAAATAGCGTTTAGCATTTAACTTTACTATACTCCGCAACTGTCTTTTGACTACGTTATGTGATTCGGATAACGAACTTTAGAAATGAGTTTCAGATTTGGATATTTCTAGTCAAACCTGTCATGCAAGTATCAGATTTGTTTAACGCAGGACATTATCTTTCGAGGCCAGGGGTCGGCACAGATTTCACATAAAAGGAATTATTATGAATGAGACAGAGATCGTGGGTATTTTAAATAGACATTCGATGTGCTCTAAACAAAGTGATGTTTTAAAAGGTTTATAAATTCATTCACTTATTTATTTAATACTTCTTTGCAAAACGACGACTACCGACGAAATTATTACGGGGTTTTATTATATAGTACATTTAGTTTAATAAATTTTGTAAATTTGTACAATCAATTTTAATTTTCTCACCGAGCAGAAACACTTTTTTACCGCTGTGGCCACGCTTTTAGTGAATCTATACAACCTATTATGGTATTTAACAATTTAATTAATAATCTTTAAAACTTAACTTTAACTTAAAAATGATTTATAACACGTTTTAAACTTTAAAATTTTATTCGGGCAATGGCTAATTCATTAGCTAATTTTAATGCTCTGAATCCGCCATTTCAATAATGGTGCACGCGTCATCTCAAATGCTGATCCAATTGCGCTAATAGGTTGGATGGATTCATTAAAAGCCATGCGCATTGCGTTAAAAGGTGGTAAAACTGTTCAATCGACCTCTTGTCAAAATAATTATGTTTGATAGATAAATTAGCAACCCAGCTGACACGAAATTTTCTCGCCTAATAATAATAATATATAGGCATTTTAAAGGAGTTGAAAAGTATGCTTTTATATAAAACAGTTTTGTGGAAAAAAATTTAAAATGACTTTCAATCTTTTTTTCGAGATGTCAAACGTTGTCTGTCAACAAATTAGCATTACGATAATGAAGTGAACGATAATGCTATCAATATGGTCATACTCTATTTCAAGAATAAATTCGAAAATTCTTCGGCAAGAAATGAAAAGAAGAAAATTATTCGCCAAAAAACGAAAAAAGAATGACCAAACGCGACGAGAAATTTTCAACTGAAAACCGAATGCGTTCACAACAGCCACCCTCTTGCGTCGATTCATGAACGATGAGCACATGAAAAGACCACGAGAAAAAGACTGCAAGCAAACACTTCCTCGTCTTGAAACCCACCGTACTACGGTTTGTTGCTATCGGTGTATGCCATGAGAATCCTCTCGCACCGTCACGCTCTCGTTTGCTCTCGTTTTGTAGGAGAGAGACAGCAGACACCATGTGCGTTAGTTCCAAAGCAAAAAATGTAAACAATCTCCCTAGCCATAGTTGATGTTTGTTTACAACGCAGGGCTGAACAAGTATGCGTGTTGCCATAGTAACCGGCATTATCACAAACACTACGATGTGCGGAATAAACAGAACGTGGAAAAGAATAGTAACTTTTATGAATGGAATTAAACAGAAAATTAAGTGTGAAATCCCAAACAACAAATTCATATGAAATACAAAGGGAACAAAACAAATTATAATCTCACGAACAACTATCGATATAATTGAGCAAGAGTTGGCAAGCGGCATAAACAAACTCGTTGTTGTATTAGTGTGATCATGCCGTATGACTTATACGTCAAAATCAGCTGTGCGCGAAAAGCTACGAATTGCAGGACGATTTGGTGCGCGGCGCAAAATATGGCCTATAACTGGAACTTTAGTCCGAAAATTTACAAAAATTTACCAAGCATATTAAACAAGAATAAAGCAAGGGGCTCCGTAACAGCCGAACGGTAACGCCAGCGGTAGAAAATCGGTCCATGAGCGACGGGACTCACCACCTCGACGGCATGGGTTTGAATCCCAACCAAGACCGGACCCTTCCCTGTACGAGAGGGCTGACTATTCGACAACATTAAGCCAGGTTAGCCCGAGTATACTCTCGGGCCCTGTCAACAAAGTGTTAACGGGGTTGCATGACCAAAGATGGTCATTACGCCAAGAAGGAGAAGAAAGCAAGCTATAAGGATTTTTCTTTTTCGTGCGACTAGAGAACAAAATATTGAGGTTGTTTGTCGCCGTTTTCAGGACTTGGGGACACTGTTGTACAAAGTATTATTTGGTAAGGTGTTTTGTACTCGTCGGTGTTTTTGATTACACAAATGGTACCATTTCGTATTTCATTCACAAACTCCTACGAAAATGGCAATGCTAAGTATGAATGTGTTGATAATGTAAACATTGGCAAGTGCAGATGCCATTGCACGTAGAGTAGAACACCGTTCAAGATGTTTGTGAGTTTTGTGATTTTTTTTATTTATTGTTTACTTGCATCGGAGTTTCATTGACGTGGATTTTCGTTCGATTTGAATGAATTTT
Source organism: Anopheles coustani (assembly GCF_943734705.1). Classification (NCBI taxonomy): domain Eukaryota; kingdom Metazoa; phylum Arthropoda; class Insecta; order Diptera; family Culicidae; genus Anopheles; species Anopheles coustani. The sequence goes on along the minus strand of NC_071288.1, from coordinate 70,903,513 downwards.
TCATCAACTTACCTTTGCTAAGCCGGCTTTATGTGCTCCTTGAGATTCGATGTACTCGATGTACTTGGCGAAATCCTTAAACTCTTCCCAGGTCGGTCGGAACACCTGAATCCTTGCACGGGTGTCCTCCGACATTTTGGCCTAAGGGATTGCGTCCTGTCTGTTTTGAACTTTTTTTTTCTGAAAAAAGTTTCGTATAAACTATAAAAAGAACTGTAAACACTTTTCGAAAAGCTTAAACATTATTTGCTTTAAAATGGTGTATCCTCCGACAAGCTTTAACAAACTCTCTACAAATTATGTAAAACGACAAAAAAATAAATATTTTGGGTCACTTTATATTTTATAAGGTAAGCTTTGCAGGTAAGGTACTACAGACAAAAAACGTCACCAATGGCCTACGTGACCAAAGCACAACTGCCACCGCCTAGGATCATCCTCCGTGCGCATCCTCGCATTGCACTTCGACATGCTCCATTTTTCTCCAGAATATAACTGTGTACTGCCAGAAAACAATACCTCACTTTCTTTTAAGAGTGATAAGATACAAATCAAAACTAGCCTCCTTTACGGTGCACCGAGTACCAGGGATACACCAAGCACGCAGAGACCCTTTTCTGCCCTAACCCTTCCTCCTCCAACACAAAATGGTGGAATCGCCTTAGATGATAGTATGATGGAAGCAGCTTACAACGAAATCTCTGCACCAAAATAGTACCTTTGCTTTAAGAACCACTTTCACGCTGAATGGACGTAATATTTCCACTAGTTGCAAACATTAGCTGATGAAACGTAGACTATTTGCTGATGAAATGCACCGTACAACTTATTTCATGTTCTATAACCATACCTCTCGGACACCACTGCACTTGCTTCTGCTCCGTAGCTTGGACTTTTTCTTCTGAAGCTCGGGTAACCATCCGTGGTTCTCTTTCATTGCCTTCTTTGCAGGGTAGCGTGGGGTAAAAATAAAATGTTCACACATATCGACTAGAATGTTCCAATGCCCAACGTCATACGCGTTTCTAAAGCGAAATCAATGGCCACTTCAGAATATAACAAGTTTCATGAGCAATCTTCATCAGTTTTTCCTCCATGCCTCCATAAAAGATAGCTTTAATATTACGAAAAAGGATTATTTTGCCCTTCAGTACTCTAAATTTCATTCGAATGTCAAACATAAGTATACAGTAGAGTTCGTGTCGGCGGACTGTGGCGTTGTTTTATAGACTGTCATCTGTTCGATGTTTTTTTATGTTAATCTAAATTATTATTGAAAATAACCCTTGAAAATCGAACATTATTACTATTTTGGCGAAAATGAAATGTTTTTTTTTTAGTTTAGTGTTTTTACAAATGTTACAAAGGGTTTTCTGCCACAATACAAGAGTCTAATTTTTGGTCATAGCAAAAAACATAGAATTTTTAATTGACAACTTGTCCGTGATGGTTTGTTTATCATTTGCTTGGTTTTAATTTTGAAAACAGGGAAAAACGAATCGAAACCAACGTAGGCAATATGGATGGAAAAAGTGTTCTGGTAGCCGATAATCTTGATGCCGAATCAAACGCATTTTGTCGCCTTTGTGTGGAGTATACTACGGAGCAAACACTATTCGTTTCCAGTGCCGCAATCGCTACCTTGTTCAAACGAATATTTGAGTGCACCGGTGTGCGGGTAAACATTGATCCCAGTCCATCAGATGGCTTGGTAGTAAATTCAGTTAAGAATATCTCTGTTCTATTTTAGCTGATAGAGTCGCCTGGCTTGCCGAAACGAATTTGCGATGTGTGCACATCCCAGCTTGTAATTTGTGAACGATTCATCAAGAAGTGTCGCGAGGCGGATCAAAAATGCGTCGATTGGCGAAGCAAACGAGCAGCTGCACTGGTTGGCAATCTTACTCCAGCTCCGGTAGCTCCGGGACAACAATCAAAGCAAGAATGTAATACAATGAAATTAGAGAAGCTAGTAAATGTAAACCCAACAGATGGTAAAAGCGAAGAAGAGTTGTATGTGGTTGAAGTTATAGATACACATCAGGAATACGAAATTGATATCTCCGACAATCAGGATGTACCTGAAGAGGGCATTGTAAAGCAGAAGAAAAAGGACGTACCCGTAGAAATACATATCGGACAAAATGCTACGACACTTAACAAAAAAGAGAATAGGACTAGGGTATCAAAAACACAATGTCCTGAGTGCGGTAAAATGCAGCAAAATTTGAAGCAGCATATGCTTGTCCATACAGGCGAAAAACGACACGTTTGCCCGTACTGCTCTAAAGCATTCTCACAGAAAGGTAATCTTACGCACCACATAAACCAGCATACGGGAAATGCGCCGTACAAATGCGATCAGTGCGGTAAATCCTTCACGGATCCACAGTCATTGCGTTCGCACAAGGTAGGTAAATTGTTAGTTCAACTTTTGGATTGGCACCGTTGCTAAGCTGAACGACATTTCCAGCTAGTACACACGGATGAGCGCAGGTACGGCTGTGAAGAATGTGGTGATACATTCAAGTACAAAAATTCGCTTGCTGTGCACTTACGTGGACATAATCAGGACATGAGATTCTCGTGCGACAAATGTAGGAGATCATTTATTTCCAGGTAAGCATAAAGTATTTTGGAGATAAGCAGTGTAATTAAGAAAAAAATTCTGTTTACAGCACGGGTCTCAAAAAGCATATGCGAACACACACCGGAGAACGACCCTACCCATGCACGGATTGTAATAAAACGTTCAAAACGTCGAGCAATCTGAGCTTGCACAAACTTTTGCACACAAAAGAACGACGCTTTCAGTGCGATATCTGCGAGAGGTGGTTTAGCTACAAGCATGTCTTGAAGACGCACATGAATATCCACCTGCGGGAGCGAAATGGCGGACAAACGGAACGGCAAGATGATATTGAAGGGTAACGAGGGGTAACGGGTAAACATGTGCCAAAAACATGAGGCGCGAAAAAATAATCCTCCAACAATCAAATGATATCGCCCAACCGGTTCCGTTATCTCTCTTTCTTCGAAACACCCTTAGCGTTTGTTGAAGGATGGTTGCGTTTCCGCGAACCGTATCACCTGTAAAAACCTTCGGTACGTAGATCGACCCAGCCACTGAGCTCACACATCGCACGCCCAGCCCATCGTGTGGGGAGAAAATATTTGGAAAATAATTACTTTTACCTTGTGCAGATTGTATGGCAGTAGATATGCAAGACCGGAACAGGCGTGGGAAAAGCGCAATGAAATTGTACCCATGTCGGCACGTTTGTTACGTTGGCCAATGCTAATTGTGCAATATGGTTTCACGGTGTGACCCGCAAGCAGTATAAAAGACACTTCAGGTATGTTAAATCTTTGGAATCGATATTTCTCTTCTCATTAGCACTTCTAATGTCAAGAGCGCCAAAAACCCCATGGTGAGGCCACTATGGTGTTCTATAAAAATATATGTTCATTTCCGTTTCTCGTACGCAAAAATTAAAAAAAAAACCTCATTTTATTATCAAGAGATCATTGAGACCGATCACCTCAAGGTCGCGTCAGAGTAGCATATCTCAGGTGGAGATGAAGTGCTCTTGTGGAGCGCATCGACTTGAGATGACCATGGGGTTGTCTTTGTACGTCTCGTGTTGAGCTTATGCGTTTCTGCAATGAGAAACATGAAGGTGAATGATAAATTCTAGGGTGTTGCCTGATCAATTTGCCAGGGCACTATCAATTCATTGTTGTTGAGTTGAGTAGGAAAGGTATAAAATTTCTTGAATGAACGAAATGGACTTCAAGTGTACATTTTAGTCCTTATATGTATTGCAAAGGTTCCAGCCAAGTCTCTTTAATTTCTTTTACAGATTCTAGCCAACTCGACATTAGCCAATACTGCAACGAGGCTCGTGAATGCAGTAAACGGGTTGGCCATTTTTTATTTACAGAGCTGTTTTTTGTGCTCAATTACGTCAACGTTAGCTGTAAGATTTAAGCGTAAAAAAGCCACCATGTTATCAAAATCGGGTTTAAGCGTTAGCTACATGTCGCACGATAAGGCTATGCTATTTTTTCTTTCATTCAATGAAAACATGTATTTTTCAAATTCATTAGCAGTTCTGAGGGGGCTCCGGGAATCGGGCACGGTATAGTTTGCGCAATTTTCCACGCGAACTTTTTTGATAAAGAAATGGTCTTGTTAACGTTGGCGTGAATAATTGAAACCGTGACACGACGATCTATTCAAACACTTCATATATACGGTCGGAATTTGTAAAGCCGAACTACACGACCACGGTCAATCAATTATCATCACGAAAGGTCACATTCACCCTGCAATCGGTTTTTTGGGAATATCCAAAAATTCAAAACCTAATCCAAACATCCGGAGACTCCGTTGCCCGGAGAGTTCCCGTGGAGAGCAGCGTTGCCTGTGGGGGCGTCGCGCGATCGCGATTTTCCATCGCGTGCTCAACCACCGGGGTTGCGATCGCGTGAACCTTGGGCCCCGGCGCCCCGGACCCGGTAGGCGTGAGTTAAAAAAAAACTAGCAATGACAAATGCTCTCTCACCTATCTTCTTGTTCCGTTCCGTGTTGTGCATCTTGTTCGAACCATTCCGACCGGATTCGCTTCGTTTCTTCTCACCTTCTCTGCATTTCTACACCCAGTGCACAATGGTGGGGTGTTGGGGTGTTTCTCTCACCGTGGCTCTCCGTTTCGATGCACGGCTTTTCGGACTCCAGCATCCCCATTCGTTATGCCGACAGTGGGGTGTATAAAAGTTTCCGCGAGTCGCACGGCCACAGTTAGTTGTGAGCGAAACGCGGAACCGGATAACCGTCCCCGGTCAGCTAGTGTTGTAATCAATCACTCGTGTGTTTCTGTGTGTGCGCAGGTATTACCTGATTTTTCCTAATTTCGAACGAGGAAGTGTTGTTGCACGTTGTTGTGTGTTGTGAAAGATGTGGAACAAAATCGCTACCGGACTGCTGGTCATCACGATCGCCACTTTATGTCACGGTAATAACAAATCATCATCGTAATATCGATAGAACGTAATAAGTTTATCGCGTGGCCGGCTTGGAAATGGCTTCTGGGAGGGGAAACAATTGATCTGCCTTCGTCTGCATTTTTCACCACCGCACGTGTATGGCGAATAGCTCCTGGAACTGGTTTTGTCGGTCTCGATTTTGCAGTGGGGATGGCCACGGTTACGGGTATCGGGTGTGTATCGGTCGCAAACATACCATAGCTATTGGCCCAACACAACCCGCCAGACGACAATGAGCATCGGGCTGAACGAAAGTGACCTCCATGCTAGTGGATAGGTTAAACCGGGAACCATTAACTTTGGTTCAATATTTATGCTAGCGTGTGACCTTTTAGTCACGCTGGAGTTCAAGTGTAACCACCTCGTGTATTAACCAAGCTCTACAATTCTTCACTTCTATAGGTTTTCTTTAATTTTTCATTTGCATGTATGGTGTAAAATTTAACAGTGAGGAATTTTAGCTTTAACACGTTTTTTGGCATTATTTGTTTGGTCACGGAATTAGCCAACAAACCAATAAATTTTATTGGTCATTTGTTATACGAATGGAATAATAATACGAAAATACGAATCAATGGGACATTCAAAGTAATTTAAAAAAAAACAATAGACTCAATTATAAGCTTAATGTTAAGTGCGGTTTCTTTCCCGGTTCAAATTTAAAGTTTATTGTGTGAGGTCAGAAATTCATGTGCAATAGAAATAATACGTAAAAACAATTGGAAATCATTTTCCACATTTAGAGCTGCGGGTTATTTGCAGAACAGAAAAGAATAAAATGAACGCTGAATTGTGAATATTAGAGTAATTCCTCTTTTAAAAACATTTGGCAACCAAAAATGTATTTTGTACTGAGAATCAACTAAAACCTATTTCAGTCATTGAATGAAACATGAGTCACCTTGATACTGTTTATTTCCAAATTCTACTACGAATGTTGTAAAAATTCAAGGGTAGACGAGAGAAACAACAACCAACATTTTGTTTACTTCAAGGTTCCATAGCAGATAACAATCTAGACAGAGATAAGATTAACGGAACATTAGTAAGGTTCTGTAAATGTTTGGAACGAATTGAAATTTCGTTGACATATTTTAATGGCCAACGGCGTCGTAGTTCGCGCATCGTTTGTCTATCCGCGTATCTTACGGTGCGCAACGGAAGCATAGTTAATTTATGCAGCAACACGTTTTCGCAATGGTTCGTTGACTTTTTCGCGTGATTAATTTATTTTATCTTTTATTTTTCTACAGCGGCGTGCGATGAGCCGTGTCCTCCCACACCGAAACACTACAGCGAACTTGGCTGCAAGCCAGTTCTAGAGGAAGGTCAATGCTGCCCGAAACGGTAAGTCTGCTGCGGTGAATATCTCTGCGTACGCAACTCGCCGCTAATCGCCGGCTCGCACTATATTCCAGGTACGAATGTCCCGAGTTGACTGATCGCGATGGCAACAAGTGCTACTTCAATGGCAACATCTACAATGCCGGTGCCAAGCTAGCCAAGGCGGACCAGGACGTGAACTCCTGCTCGCCCGCCTGCTTCTGCTCCAAGTAAGTACACGAGCAGCGCGCGGCATTGTTTTCATCCTCTTTTAACACTTGTCCGATCGATAGTGACACGCAGCCCGCGTCCTTCAAGTGTGCCAGCATCGACTGCCCCGAGTTCTTTGATGCTCCCATGGACAACTGCGTCAACCAGTATACGGTGAATGGCTGCTGTGCCGATCGGACCGTGTGTGGTGCGGAGCGGGATAAGCTGGCCCAGTGCTACCTGGAAGGCGAACAGTACTACGAGGGACAGCGGATGTACCCACGGAACGAGACGTGTACGTATTGCTTCTGCCGGCCTGGCTTCGACAACAGCACGTTCACCGGCAATCCGGACTGCTACGAATCGAACTGTGGGATCGAGCTGCACGCGGCTGACAAACTTGCGCATGGCTGCATACCGATCTACTACGGCAACGCCCGATGCTGTCCAATCTTGTGGAAGTGCCGTAAGTACACAGCACAGGGGAACGCAGTGGCCTTACGTCACCGTTTGATTGCGGTAGCGCACCATTTCCGATACCACGAGTTCATCACCGTGTTACTCATCATCAACCTTTCCGGCTTATCTGCTTTTTTCTTCTATTTCAGCATCTGATAATGACACGGTGCTGGTGGATGGGCGCAACGAGCCAGAAGAAGGCGATGACAAGCCGGAGATGCAGTGCAAGTTTGGCAAGCTGACGCTCAACAAGGGCGATGGTGTGTCCAGTGACAACGAGTGTGTCGAGTGCAAGTGTACCATTCCTCCTCTGGCACACTGCATCCAGCGGGAGAACTGTTAAAAGTTTCTGCGGTTGTCCTTCTTTTGGCACGTGTTGTTAATTTTTTATTTACCAACTTCAATAAGATACCTGTAAAATGTATGCTAGTGTATTTAGTAAGAGAAAAGAATAAAGTATTCACGTCAAAAAACCACATTGATTCGCAGTTGGTAGTTGGGAAGCACACGTTACGTGACAAGAATAAAAAGATGGGGTAAACATTGAAGTTGCATAAATTACCGTAGGCTTCCGTAGGCAATTAGCAAACCGGTCCATGGCCAGTAGGGTATAAAGCCGCTATATTTACCATCGCGATCGCAAGAGCTGTGGAATAACGGCAACGGCAATGTACTATTTATCTGCTAATTTGCAATATAGGAAGTTTTGTCTAACAACATCCACTTACAAAAGCCCTTGTTCATGTGTCGCTCTTGACTGTAGTTAGTCAAATTTATGGCTTTTTAAAAGCTACACAAACACTAAGATAATCTGAACTACCCTCAGAACGTAATAACTAGCGATTTCGATTGATTTTTAAACAATTTATTGGTAAGTTGACTCATTACAGGTTTTTCTTTACATTTTTCAACCAGAAGAAAAGAACGCCTTTGGCAAAACATGTTTTGTAAACTGGTTATTAATGTAGGAGAAGTATACTAATTGTAATGTTTAGAAACAGAACCTGTTTTTCCCAGGTCATACAACCGTACCAAATCCAGATAGAAATCGTGTTGAAAAAGAAGATGTTCATCGGAGGTCATAAAATATTGTGACACTGTTAAACTTAGGAGCATCCAAAAAATAAGCTTCAATAACCGTTGAAATTCAAACATTTGTCTGCACATGCAAATGCGTACGTGGATGCTGTACATGCAACATGCGTTTTTTGGGATATGTTATACTGGGACTTAGGAACAGAAAAGCAAACGAAGGAATTTGAAGGTTGGTACGAAGATGTATGAATTGGTTGAGCGCTTTCCACGGCATGGAAACCTGTATCGTGTATCACTTTAAAGCCAATAACGATATTGGAATATTTCTGAATATTACAAAAAATTATTTATCAATTTCCATTCTAAATTCTGATTTTAACAATTGGACCAACTCCCAGAATAGAAAAGAATCGTTCCGTGAAGAACCGGGTAACGATTATCCTGACCATCCTGATCTTATGGGAAACGTAATGACAAAACTAATTGCCAAAAGACGATGATGTGTGATGTGTGATAAATATGGTTCATTTTTTGACAAACATAAAGAAATTGTGAAGGTGCTACCGAAACTGGTTTTCAACAAATTAACGAAGGTGTTGTTTTACTTGCTTTTTGTTTTCAATGATATTTTTCTTCTAAACAGGTTTACACAAACATACGGTGGACCGGTTTATTTAATAATTTTTTTTCAATGAACGATGAGATCATTGGTTCTTCTCTGCAACGGCTGTCGGGCGCTGTAGCCTTTTAAAGATCTGCTGAAGCCACCGACAATCAGTCGTTGAACGTTCGTGAAGGATATTGGTTGTTCAAGGTTAAACATCAAATGAAAATGCACTGGCCAACAGTTGCATTAGTTGCACTCCTCGGAGGTAGGTGAACACACAAATAGGTTAACTAAAATCGGTTTTCATGATCGTGTTAAATTGGATGCTTTTCAGCAGCCGGTGTCCTTGGCTGTGATGTTCCGCTCAGACATTACACAACGATGGGATGCACTGCCATTGGAAAGCTCTCCTCCGGCTGCCCGGAACGATACGAGTGTCCTTCGATAACGGCACACGACAATGAGAAGTGCTACTTCAACGGAAAGACATACAAGATCAGCGACAGTCTACCGAACGAAGAAGTTGCCCAATTTTGTTCGGCTTTGTGCTACTGTCAAGCGTAAGTATAAGGTGTAAGACTTTAAGTTTCAGAGGTTTTGTTACGCAAGCTTACCACAATCATAATTTCACAGCGCGGAACCGTTTGCCCAGTTCCGTTGTGCCCACGTCGACTGTGCAGAATTTTTCCACCGTTTCGATCACGAAAATTGTATTCGCACGTACAAGAAGGGTAGCTGCTGCTCAGCGGGATCGGTTTGTGGTGCCGAGCGTGACAATCTGGCACAGTGCAAAGTTGAGAACGAAATCTACAAGGAAGGTCAGCGTATCCAATTCAAGGATAATCCTTGCCGTACCTGTATTTGTACCGCAGACTTCAATGCCAACGCTACCGACACGGACCCGAACTGCTACGAAACAACCTGTGGCTTCGAGCTCTACGAGGCGAATAACGTTTTTGGTGGTGGTGTTCCGGTCTACAAGAAGGATCGCTGTTGCCCGTGGGAATGGCGTTTGCGTATGTTTCCACTAAAGAACGGATAAGGATTGGGGCACACACTTCACATGACAAAAAATATTTTTATTTTCATTGTTCTTTCAGCTAAAGAATCGGATAAAGTTGCCACGGGCGCCAAGGCGGCATCAAACGATCCTACCCTGCAATGCAAGTACGGTAAGCTGACGCTCAATGTAGGAGACAAGTTGGACATTCAGCAGGAGGCTGAAGAAAATGAGAAAATGAGCTGCAGCTGCGCGGTTCCTCCACTGCTACATTGCCTCCTGGACTAAAGCTGACCGTCTACATCGAATATGGCAATGGCAGATGATAAACGTAACGGATGGATTTAATAAAACATTTGAAAATGTTTCAATGAATTTTCTGGAAAGCTTCGCAATATATAGTATTTTTTCATTTTACCATGCCCGAAAGAAAAATTAAAAGATATGTTATCTCGAAAATAACGAAATACAGGTGAACGTCGATTATCCGGGGGTGTCGGGACCGAGAGGTCCCCGGATAACCGAATTCCACGGATAATCGAACATATACTAAAATACGTTTATAATACCTGGTTTGAGTCTCGGCTATTTCACTTTTGACCAGTTCCAGTTAGTTGATTAATCATAAAAAATGTTTGAATTATTTTCCTATGGTATTTTTATTGCTATTTTCGATCAGAGAAAATTTATTTGACACATTATTGCTACAAAATGTTGTGAACCAACCCAATATTCATGGAAACATTTAAGCCCGGTTGTGCAGTTGTCAGTTGCAAGACCCCCGGATAATCCGCCCCCCGGTTAATCCGGCCCCGGATAATCGACGTCCGACTGTAGCTGTTTTTAGTAGATAGTTCAAATGGTAGCTATATTTCACATCAACCTTCAAACCTTCAAGCCTTCATCAAACCATCAAACCATCAAACCATCAAAGAACTAAAAAAAATACTATTCCAACCTCTTCTCTCAAAGTCTTCATTGCAACTAACTTATTTCTTGGCTGACCTATTCTATCTTATTTACTCAGCCTTCTTTGATAATATTTTTAAACTTTTCTGGCAGCGCTAACACCCCCTCCCGTAACGTCTCTCGGGTTCTAACGAAGACTTACGAAATCTCCAACGTTGCCAGATGGATGGCTGCTCGTCTTACGATTTTCTTATTCGCTAGCTCTACATCCGCTTGTCTAACCCTTTTGTCTTTACCTTTTATAACATTTACTACTTTCCCTCTCATCCATTCATTTCTAGTTTTTCCTTCAACGACAAAAACTAGATCTCCAATTTCCAAATCTTTTTGGTCCTTGAGCCATTTACCTCTCTGGTTCAAAGATGTCAGATATTCCTTTATCCAACGCTCCCACATTCTATCTGCTAAATATTGCGACCTTTTAAATTGGTTCCTAAGTCCCTTGGCTAAATCGTATGGTTCACAAGTTGCAGTGTATGCCCCTGGTACCCTTAGGAATTGATTCGGAGTAAGCGCTATTGGTTCTGATGAATCTTCAGCGACATATGTTAATGGTCGCGAGTTTATCATTTCGCAAGCCTCCGCCAAAGTGGTTACTAATATTTCGTCTGTCAGTGTTCTGTTGTCATTAAGGACTCGCATCGCTTCTTTCACCGAACGCACCATTCTCTCCCAAACGCCGCCCATATGTGGAGTTCCTGGTGGATTAAAATGCCAGGATGTTGAAGTTGAGGTCACTTTTTCGGCACACTCGTAGAACACCCGTTTCATCTGTTGAAGTTCCTTGTCAGCCGCTTTGAAACATGTTGCATTATCCGAGTAGATATCGTTCGCCTTTCCAAACTTGCTTTCAAAACGTCTAATCGCCATCAAACACGACTGAGTTGACAGACTGTGAACTACCTCGAGATGTATCGCTCTCACAGCCAAACAGGTGAACAAAGCAACCCACCGTTTTTCCTTTCGCCGTCCAACTGTAACTTCTAGTGGTCCAAAGTAATCGATGCCAACTGCGCTGAAAGGACGAAGATTTGGTGACATCCTCTCCACAGGTAAAGGTGCCATCCTTGGAGTGTTGGGCTTGCACTTATACACTTTGCACCAATTGCACTGACGGCAAACCGTTTTAATTGTTGCTCGAAGTTTCGGGATCTTAAATCGTTGTTGTATCTCGTTGAAAACTGTCTCACTATTAGCAGGACCATAGACTTCATGATAATGTTCAACGATTTTCTTGGTGATGTTATGTTGTCTTGCCATTATAATTGGGTACCGTTGATCGAATGGAAGATCGGGTTTGTTGGTCAATCTGGTATCCATTCGCATTACTCCTTGGTCGTCTAATATTGGAGAATATATGTACACTGTGCTTTGCTTTTTAATCTTTTTCATAGCACTTGAATCTGTTTTTTGCAAGTTAGCTTCTAGAATTTCCATTTCGTCCGGGTAGCTTTCCCACTGAGCCTGCCGTATTAAAATAGTTTCCGCACTTCTCAGTTCTTCTCGTTGTAGCGGTATTTTCTGGGTTTTCAGTGGATATTTCAGTAATTTTGAAAGTTTTTCATTTGCTTCTACGGTGTGGATCACTTGGTTTTGTTTGTTCATCAATTCAGGTCTTTTCTTCAATTTCGGTTCAAGTTGTCTAAATTTCTTCGTTGCCAACTTTCTTTCTTTTTCTTTCCACAAAAGTCCTGTTTCGAACCGTTCGCCTACTCGTTTCGTAGTTTCTTCCATGATTCTTTTAGCTTTTAGCGAGATGACGGGCTCTTCTAACTGGTATTCTTCTTTAATGAGTTCGTGCAGATCTTCGTTGGTCACTCGTTGATGAAACCCTATATGGTTGGTATTTGAGGTGCCGGATGTAGTGTAGCCATAAACTGCCCAACCAATCTTTGTCTTGACGGCTATTGGATCATTTTCTTCTCCAGAAACTACATCTAACGGAGTGAACATATCGATGTTGTTCAATCCTATCAACATCTCGGGTCGTCCTTTGTAGGATTCCAAAGGAATGTTTTTCAGATAGTCGTACCGTTCTTTTAGTTTTCTAGGATCCAGGCGTTGATGCGGCAGCTCCAACTTTTCTACGGTATGAACATTTTTCAATAGCTGTCGGTCTGTAGAGTCCTTTGATGATATGGTGAGACTCAGCTTCTGAGACCCTTTTTCTACACGTTCGATCCCAGCAGTCCATGTTAATGTCAGTTTCTCTGGTACTCCGGTTGCCCCGAGACGATCCGCTAATTGACGTTCGACTAACGTTATAGCTGCACCTTCATCCAAAAAGGCTAGTACCGTTAGTTTTCGACCATCATGATGAATGTCCACAGGTACTACACGAAATAACATACTGTCGCCCGTACCAACATGAGCACTGAATACGTTCACTGCTGCATATTGTGCATGTTCGTGTAGCAGAGGATGATTCTTTTTAATACAACCATCAACGTTGCATTTTATGGGTCTTAAGCATGATCCATAGTGAGCGTTGAGACATTGCTCACATAATTTGTACTTTGTAGCAAGCTCTTGTCTTTTCTTCACGGGCCATTCATTAAATGACGTACAATTACGCAGGCGATGCTCGGTTCTATTACACGCAAAACATCCTTTTTTCTCTTTCTGGACTGTATGATGTGTAACTGCTTCCTTTTTACGCGAATCTTTCGACTTAGCATGCTCCGCCAAGTATTCGTGTATTTCAACGGTGCTATCTAACACTTCCGAGACTATTTCATTTAAAAAATCCGTCAATGTCCGCAATGATACCGAATGCTGACCTCTTTTGTAACGCGACCAGGCACGCTTGTCAGTATCTGGGAGTTTGTCTACTAACTCTTGCATGAGTAGTGGGTTATAAAGATGGTATTTTAACCGCGCTGCCTCAAGATGTTCGCAGAGCTCTTCGACCGCGATGCTGAAAGGCAGGAAGCTGGTCATTTCCGTCGCCTTTGGAGCCTTAACGTCGCGCACTTTTTTCAATAAGTTATTCAAAATAAGTTCCGGCCTCCCATACACCTGACGTAACTTTTCGATTGCGTGTGGCACTGAATCTGGTCTTATTAATTTTCCGCGTACAAGCTCATATGCCGGACCTTTAATAGATTCTTGTAATCGAACAAGATTTTCGTTGTTGGTGAATCCGCAAGCTTTATTCGAGGCTGTATAAGATCCGTAGAAGTGCGGCCAATCTTCGGGTTTGCCATTGAAGACCGGCAATTTTTGGGAAATCCCGAGCCGAGCACGACGCTGAGCTTTGGTCGGCAATTCGTCCATGGTTTCTTCTTCTTCGTCGCTAGAAGAACTTTCACTGTCCGAAGATGATTTCACAGATTGTTTTTCTTCTTCTAATTTCTTCATTCCGCGCGTTATCCGTCGGGATGTTCCTTCTCCAGAATCGCTATCTTCAATTTCCTTACGGAACTCTAAACGCTTCTTCGATTTTTTCAGCACGGCTTTCTTGTCCGGAGAATCATCTCCGCTTTTCACCGACTGCTCCATTGTCTTTTTTGATCACACTCTCACTGACTTTTTGGTTAGTGTTTCAAACTTCACACACGTCTCTTTTTTGCAATGTCACTCTCTTTCTATACGTTCATCGTATCTTTTCTCAGCGTTAGCACAAATTTACGCGGTTTGGTTCTTTTAACACTCACTGTCCAATGTCAATGGCGGAGTTGCCTTTCTTTAGCTCACCACTTCACTCGTCTTTGGTTTTCACTTGTGAAGAGGTTCACTACTTTTTCGAGGCGAAAACTCTTCAAGAAGATTTGTGAATTATTTTTGAGAATAATTCCTAGTTATTTTTTTTAGAATGTTATCTCGAAAATAACGAAATAGCTGTTTTTAGTAGATAGTTCAAATGGTAGCTATATTTCACATCAACCTTCAAACCTTCAAGCCTTCATCAAACCATCAAACCATCAAACCATCAAAGAACTAAAAAAAATACTATTCCAACCTCTTCTCTCAAAGTCTTCATTGCAACTAACTTATTTCTTGGCTGACCTATTCTATCTTATTTACTCAGCCTTCTTTGATAATATTTTTAAACTTTTCTGGCAGCGCTAACAAGATAAAAAAAATCTCTTAGGCAACAACATGTGGCAAATCTCGTTAAAACATTCATAGATATGTAATTTAAATATCATACTAAGGAAATTAGTTTTCCATTTCGTTTGTTAATTTCAATGGCCATATTTCAAACCAAAAAAAAAATGGGTAAAAGAGAATATATTCTATGTTATATCACTATTGCATGTTTCATATTGAATTTAAAAATTAATAAACTTCAGCTTCACAAAAAAGTTAAAACAATCATATAGAGTCTCTGGTTCCTTTCGAGGAGTGTGTGACAACCCCTGGTTGGAAGCATTAACACAAAACAACAGTTGAAGTACGAACATGGGCCTGCACAAGCAAATGCATTCCAGATGTAAAACAGTTATACTCGAAGCAAGCAGCTAGGATAAGGGTCGCCATACATTTCCTGAAAAGAGCCAGATGATAAAAAGACCCCGAAAGCGCGGGCCGCATACCTTAATCGTTGATTTAATGTTTTCAAAGTAATATTAAACCCTTTTGAATGGAGTATCAACTCTTTGAATAGTAAAGTTGCATAAAAAGGTGGAATAAGAAAAAACTATTGGAAAATTTTATCGTAAAAATTTTTTCGTTGACTTGGTTTTGAACTATTTCTAAATTTTGGTTTGTTGTACTATCAATTAATTTCTTTAATTGTATTTGACTTTAGCCCTCGTCTAAAATTTTATTTCGTAATGGTAATAAAATAATCATTGTATTCTGGCTCTAGGATACACGAGACTAGGAAATTTTAAAACGATCAATAATGCAAATAGGATAGAATAAGTGTAGCAAACAGTATACTAGGAAGTCACCTGGTAACAGCTCGTTCAACAATTCCAATCTTCATATTTTGAGAAAAAACCACCATGACTTCGTGAACAAGTCCGATAAGAATAGAGATAGGATTTTCATATGTAACACTAAAATTTTCTTATAGGCCGAATAAAATCAGTTGACGGGCTGGACTTTGCCGACCCCTGAGCTAGGAGTTGCAGAAAAATAAATGACGAAACTCCAAGGATCGCGATATAAAACAGGTCTTGCGATACCTCGACATAGGAATCTGCAGCGTAAAAAAAGAATAGTTCCAAAAATTATTTTTACTCCAGTTAGATTGTAGAAAGTTCATTAAAAAAACGGTTGAATTTTAACGAAACGCATATTTTTTTCAGTTGAGCAATCTTGTCTTCCCTCCCTGGATGCTGACTGTTATCGCTGCTGATCGCATGGGAAAAGTAATATCAAAACAACCTGGCAAACAACGGTTTGCATTAAGTTTCCTCAATATGGTGCATTTTATATTTGGACCAACGAAAAAACATTGCAAAGATGTTGTTGAGACTCTGTTTCCATTTGTTTTCGTGTTTTTAATGATCAATTGTATAAAAAGGTGTTTTAATAAACTTACAATTGATCGGTTTGTTTATAGACATTTTTTTCAGAGAGCGATGAGATCATCGGGTCATCTCTGCTACGGCTATCGGGCGCTCTAACCTTCTCGATGAAGCAACGATCCCGACCGGGGCCGACGATGATCAGTCGTTGCACGTTCGTACAAGCGTTTGGTTTGCTTCAAGTAAAAAGTTATAGAAAATGCGCTGGCCAACAGTTGCATTAGTTGCACTTCTCGGAGGTAGGTGAACACAAAAATAGGTTAACTAAAATTGGTAGTGATGATCGTGTTGGACTGGTTGCTTTTCAGCAGCCGGTGTCCTTGGCTGTGATGTTCCACTCAGACATTACACAACGATGGGATGCACTCCCATCGGTAAGCTGACCTCCGGATGCCCGGAGCGATATGAGTGTCCTTCGATAACGGCACACGACAACGAGAAGTGCTACTTCAACGGGAAAAAGTACAACATCAACGACAGCGTGCCGGATGGTGAAGTTGCCCAATTTTGTTCTGTTTTGTGCTACTGTCGTGCGTAAGTACATAACATAACACTTTAAGTAGTGATGGTTTTGTTACCCAAGATTGCCACAACCTTAATTTTACAGCGCTAAACCGTTTGCCCAGTTTCGCTGTGCTCACATAGACTGTCCGGAGTTTTTCCATCGTTTCGATTACGAAAATTGCCTACGCACGTACAGGAAGGGTGGATGCTGCTCGGTCAAATCGGTTTGTGGTGCCGAGCGTGATAAGCTGGCCCAATGCGAGCTGGAGAACGAAATCTACAAGGAAGGTCAGCGTATCCAATTCAAGAATAATCCGTGCCGTACCTGTATCTGTACCGCGGGCTTCAATGCCAACGCCACCAACACGGACCCGAACTGCTACGAAACAACCTGTGGCTTTGAGTTGTTCCAGGAAAAGCTTGTTTACGGTGGTGCTGTTCCGGTCTACAAGAAGGATCGCTGCTGCCCGTGGGAATGGCGTTTGCGTAAGTTTCTTTCCTGTAGAAAGGAGGGGTTGAAACACACTTCTCACGATGTAACGAATTTATTTTAAAATTCTGTTCTAGCTCAAGAATCGGATAAAGTTATACGGAGTGCCCCAACGGTCTCCAATGATCCCAACCTTCAATGCAAGTACGGTAAACTGACGCTCAATGTAGGAGACAAGTTGGACATTCAGCAGAAGGCTGAAGAGAATCAGAAAATGAGCTGCACCTGCGCGGTTCCTCCACTGCTACATTGCCTCCTGGACTAAAACTGATGATTTTAACAGCAGATAATAAATATAATGCTGCTTTAAGTTAACGAAAGCTACATTTGAAAAATAGTTCCAAATTTTTAAAACGTTTCTTTTATTAAACTCAATTTCTCCAAAGCTCACAATTCATAGAATCTTTCATTACTCTATGCCCGAAAAAACTGCAATGATCAAAAGAAATAAATAAACCACCAGCACAATGCCGACGAAGACGCAGTACACCATCGGTGGTATGTTACAGAAACTTGGGCTGGTTGAAACGTGTGAGTTGAAAAGCGCATTCACTCAGAATTGTCCGTTTCGGGCAAGCGACACCAGTTTGGGCATGTGCAAAATGCCAAACAAGACGATTTATCGCTATCGTCCACAATTGGATCGCTTAGTTCATACGCTTGACCGTACAGATAACACTTATCACTAGTGCAACTTTCTAGCGCCGAAAAGGTGAACAATGGGAGGTCTATAATATAATAATTAAATAATTATTGAGCACTTAAACGTCGTAGAGTGTATTTAAGTAACTCTTGTAAAGTTGCTCTAAAACAAGGAAAAGAATAAGACGTTTATTGTTTGTGTACATGCAAACATTGAGCTTATTTCCACAGATAACAACCAGTGTTATGGATCTGCCCTAATTTTATTATTTACATAATTCCTTATTGAAAGGTAATTTACAGATAACAATGGCATAAGTAGCGTATTTACTTTTTCTTTAATATTTGTCGAATTCGCGTCACGTCTTTGACGCTAAGATGCCTCATTTCTGCAGCGAAAACTACATCGCTAATTAGTTTTTCCGCCAGGAGATACTGTAACCCATCGAGTCGCTCCAGATCTCCTGCCAGCTTCCGAGCGTAATCATGATCAGGAATTGTAACAATCAACGGTGGTATAGTTGACATATCGCTCGATGGTATCAATACTGGCTCGGTTATACTACTATCAGTATCATCAGAGTCTTCTTCGCTAGAAGCCACATCCGTATCCTCATCATTCACAGCCATATCCATGTCCTCGTGCTTGATAACGGTAAATGTGAAATATAACAGTACCTGATAAGAATTTCATAATTACGGTACACAAAATGTAATTAAGCTATATTTATAGAAACTTAGAAACTCATGTTTGAGCTAAGGAAAACTACTAACTAGGCAAAGGAAATAGTAAGCAGCAATGTAAAAATGCATAAAAAATTAACATCATTGGTTTGAACTTACTTGAAGTATGAATTCCAATTCGTAGTAATACCAAAGTTTAGGAATGCCTACGGACTTTCCGTTTACTTTTTTCCGTATCCGATTTCGGGCTCTTCTCATGTTCTCCCGCAATGATTTTATTTTATATTTTGCGCTCTGTATATCCGCGTTTGGATCGGTCTCCTTCAGTATGGACGCAAGTTTTCTCCATGCTTCTTTTTTGGCCCGCCGGCTATTATTTACGTCCCCGTCTTTTGCTGCCTTATCCCACAGCACCGGATTGTCACGGTATGTTCGAATTAACCTGAGCAATGCTTCTTTTCTATCTATAGACATTGAGATTCACTATCTTGATAAGTTTAAACCCAATTTTAACATAGAACTATTCTGCTTCGCTCCTAAAAGGCGCGTAAACAATTTCCACTATCAACCAAAACAAACATCTCTGTAAACTGTCATTTAGTTCTGTTTTCGTCACTATCCCAGGTATCCATAATTCTTAAGGTGGAGTTTTAAAAAGTTTCGCACAATGGCGTCAGTAATATTTTAGAAAGTTACAAAACCAATATATCACATGCTTGAGCGTCTCTTCAGCGAAAGGAAAAGTAGTTTTATGCTTAACTGTTTTTGTAGCACACATTTTCCAAATCTATGGCTAAAGGTTTAATAAATCATAAATCTAGCAGCTAACTGCTTCTAACTGATTTTATCGATTTTTGCATGTGATATGCCAACATGCTGCTCATGTCACTACCTTTTCCGATGTTATACATACCTCATCCTACATCAAAACAAATCACCAAATGCCGCAACAAACAGATGCTTTGGAAAGTGTGTTTTTGCCGGCATTTTTGAATTTCTAGTAAAAAAGTGATCAGTGGTTGCTTGAAGGTAACAAACGAATAAAATAGCTTTGTCATAATGAAAGTGAAAGTGTTTGCATGTCGTAATAATTTGAGTATGCCGGGATCAAAGGAAAAAAGTATTGCGAACTTGAAGCAGTAGCTTCTGTGTAGATAAATTTGGCAACAACAAAGTGTACAAAGCAATTTATTCTGTTGCGGTAGGTTGTAAGATTTTCTCATATTTAATTGTTTTGATGAAGGATTCTTCGGTATCATTTGTACGGTACGACTAGACTAGTGATCGAAATCAATAAGCAATAAGCGTGTTTGGGGTTTATTCTTGCAGCAATCAAAAAAAGCTTTGGATAACCCTCTGAAACGTCGCAACATGCCGAACGAGTGTGGCAGCTTCCCCCAATCAGCGGTCCCAGAGCTGGCTTCTTTGCGCCCACTAAATCCAGCACCTCAAAATGCAGGCACAGAAACTCTACCACCACTTTCCATCAAAGTCCAAACCAACGCGATGGAAGGATGTTACTCAATTCTTCCGCTGATGGCATGCAAACTGAAAGAAATTGGACCTCAGCAGCGATTACTAGTGGAAAAGATTATTAACGACACATTGTTTTGCGCTGAGACAGGTGAACTGAATCTGCAGAAAGTGTTGTGTATACAGACAATGTTAAGAAACCCACAGAAAAGTTAAAGTAATTTGGCGTTCAGTGTTGGTGTGTCGTTTCCTTTTTTGGTTTGTGATAATTGAAATTGAGTGTAATGTTTTAAAGACAGTTTATATATATATTGAAATATATACTAAGAAAGTACAAGTGAAGTGAAAATGAGAACATCGAAAAATCTACGGAATTTAATCATAATTTATTAATGTAAGTTCTTCGATTTTTTTTTTCATTTATTTACATTAACATAATATCTCCGCTTCTGTTTGTAAAATCTGTTATTAACACGCTTTTTTAAGAGGGATGTCCACTGGGGGCCGCCGATAAAATGTCGTGCAATACTGCTTGAATGTCAGTCACGTGGTCCATTGTAAGGGACCCCACTTCAGCCTTTAATAATATTTCCTTAATTATATCTATTACCACATTTCTCTGCTGAATATTAAACCCCGTCAGTTTCGTGCCAATATGCGTTGAAAATACGGTGCTCCTATGAT
The DNA here is from genome assembly GCF_943734705.1 of Anopheles coustani. Taxonomy (NCBI): domain Eukaryota; kingdom Metazoa; phylum Arthropoda; class Insecta; order Diptera; family Culicidae; genus Anopheles; species Anopheles coustani. The sequence goes on along the minus strand of NC_071288.1, from coordinate 70,882,904 downwards.
TCGATTTTTTTGGGGTAGCAATGACTACTGGGATTGGCTTTGTTGTAAGCGGTTTGGGAGTTGGTTCAACCATGTTCTTATTGTTTTCGGTAGGCTTGAAAAAGGCCAACGGAGGCAAATTTGTAGACAATGGGGCCAATTTTGGAGGATTCGGTGGAGCAAACGAACGGGGGACCAATGGAGGTGGCGAAGTTCGTGAGATTACTATAATTTTTTTGGGTTCATTCCCAAACGATGAGCCTGTATGATAATCGGCCAAAGGATCCGCTTGTAACGGAGGGATGGAGATGGAGGTCTAAAAAAAAATAAGTTTGTTAATTGATAGATTCAGAAAACGAGAATGCCAACATAGAACTTGAATAATTACAGCCGATTGAAAGGAATCCTGTGAGTCGTTACCAGAAGACACTGTTGCATTACCCGCGAGAGGATCCATTTGAAAGTGATTGACGGATAGAGAGCCCTAAAATTGAAAACAAAAATGACGAGTAACAATCAGCTGCACTTCATCTTGTTACAATCGTGTAACATGTTACTACCGTTTCATTATCCAGTGGGTCCACTTGGACAGGGGCATCCTGTAAAAAAGAGCATTTTTTATAAAGAAAATTTTCACTAATACCTGATCTGTTGGATTGGCACTAATCAAAATTTTTAAAAATGTAGAAAAAGGATAAATTGTTTGCCAGGATTGATTTTCAAATATGGCATACCGTTTCCCCTAAAACATGCTAACATCAAGCTTTCTTCAAACTCGATGTAAACTGACAATAATTCAATCCTCGTTTTTTACTTATTTTGATAGCAAAGAGGCATATTAATATAAAATATCTTCCTATTTTAAGCCTTTGCGGTTCTGATACGCACATCTTCCACTTTGATGTCCACCTCCATGCTCAGTGGAACGTCATCTTCAAGCCGGAAACTCTGCACCCCCGGCATGTTTGTTGTGGGCGAATTCAGAGTTAGTGGATCTCCGTTAGTTGTATCTCCCTCGAGTTGGCAATCTTGTTCTGTTATGATGACCGTGTTCTGAGGCCATGCTACGCCGGGGGGTTTTCGTAACCAAGGCAAGTCTCCCACAAATGTAGCATCAGCACCAACTAGCTTCGCATCCACAAGAAACTGAAGCTCTCCATAGTACCACAAACAGGTTCCGCGTGTTTTCGACCGACTATTCTCACTATATTCTTTTGCAAATACATTAATGAATTCGTGTAACCGTTTGAACACATCAGCAACGTCTGCTTCCGGCTCGCTGATATGTAGTACTTTGAGAAGGTTCGCGTAAGCTGCTTCAACCCGGCTTGCATTGCCGTAATATTTATGTTTGGCATCCCAGAGCTCTGGTAGTGCACGGAACTGTCGCAGCAGCACTCGTAGCACCGCTAAGGTCTGTGGTGTCGAATTATTCATCACTTGCTACTCTCAGAAAATACGAAAAGCTTTCCGGTGGACCCGGCACAATCGGGATTCAAAACAAAACACGGACGCTGTCAGCTGACATTTGGAACAGAAGCGTATTCACACACACACACACTCACAATATTGTACTAAATTTTGTTCTAAAAGTCCCAATCTCTTTGAGCACCGGCATTAGTGGTGGGGAAACTGAATCCCTACAGGGATTCGAATCTTTCGATTCAAATCCATTCTGAGATCCGGATCTTCGAGTCCGACTCATAATCCGTCATATCATGCATGCTTACCAAACTTGCCGATTTTTCATATCATTCGTTAAAGTAACAATTAGACAATCAATGGTTGAATTGATCCAAAGGCAAAATCGATTCTGCAGCGATTTATAGCTTTAAGGAAATCATGGCATACCTGATAAATTCTTCAGAAATCCAGCATATTAGTACAACCTGTTCGGATGTTATCCGGCCCGGAAGAAAATTTGCTTCATACAAAACATCTATCTCAATTTTTACGGAATTTGTTCATGATGTCAGGTTTGATTTCTTCCCAAAACTGAAGATTAAAATTGTTGAACGAAGTATTCCTGTTAAAAAAATGAATATTCAACGAAAATATGTTGTCTTTTACCAATTTTTATGTAACTTTACTATTTAGAAAGATGATACTCCATTAAAAATGGTTCTATTTTGACAACATTCAGTCATCGGTTAAGGTATCCGGCCCGCGCTTTCAGTTTCATTTTAATCGACTGGCTTTTTTAGGAAATTTATGCCGACCCCTGTGTTAAACTATTAGCGGTATAAAGTGAGAACGCGGGGTAAATGATTACCGGTATAAAGTGAGAACGCGAGGTTTTGCATCATGTTAAACCTTGTATCGTATCATTTCGGTCGAAAATTGGTTTTCAATGGCTGCTTTTCCCATTGATCTGAATTATGCACTTGCATGTGCACACAACTTTTGCCACAGGTTCCGGTGCCTCGAATCATCTCCGAACAAAAATGAAAATGATACTTGCTCTACGCTACATCTAGAGATATTTTTCTCAAAAACAAATCAACTTAATAAACTGCAACTCCTAAGGTGCATGGTGTTGGAAGATAAACGGGTAGGCGAGAGGACAAAAAATACGATAAGAAAACGAGCGAGTTTTACGTTGGTATTGGTTGCAATATGCGGCATACAACCCAGCGCCACCAGTTATTTGTTTTAAATGGCCTCGTTTTCAGTGTTTGTTTTTTTCCTTTCTGCTGCTTTGGGTTGAACTAATTGAAGTTCGTGTACAGAATGTAAGATTGTTGACGTTGGTTTGCATGACATACATAATCGATACAAGAAACACACCACGCAAGGATCTCGAAGGGTTTCGACCACAAAAGAAAAGAAAAATCTTTGACCGGTTGATTTAAATCATAAACCCTAGCGCCACTGTAGAGGAATTGCCAAATTCTTTCAAGCGGAATGAGAGAATTATTCAGAAACGAGAGAGAAAAATTCGCGCATTTCGCGTTGGTGAAAAGTAAAATAATAACAAGACCATTAATAACCAACACCCAAGAGGCGCCCGCAGATCGAACGAACGAGGTGCCATCCTTCTGAAGTATGCGTAAATTTCACTCGGATGTGTTTGTAGCTGCACTGATGTTTCGCCGCTCTTGTTCGGAGTGCTGTCCGCGGATACCGCGAGTATCGACGCTATCATAATGGCCTGTCTCCGGAAATTCGTCATCCCGCATCGGCGAAGGGAAAACGCGTCTGCAATAGAAAGAGCGCAGAACCGAACCGTACAACGCGGCCAATTTATGTGCAACGGCGATATGTGTAGGACATATTACGCCGCTGTGTATGGCCTTCAGATGCCAACAGTACAACCTCTTTTACGATAGACGAGAGGGATGACGACATGATAAACTGTTAAGAAAAATCAAATCTGAAAGTGTTACTTGATTATAATTTAAGAAGTCATAGATCAAAGATTCCTTTTCCAAGAGAGGAGTTCGTTGGAGTAGATTAATCTTATCCGAACTCCTTTTGATATTTAATAGTACAACGAACGATGCAAAAATAAGGTCATTTTATTGTGGAGTCTTTTTATTTTTAAACTCCTTCTAAATTCCCGAAATCGCTCCATAAGATAACCTTCTCATTAAAGGAACGGAGATTTATTTATCGTAGGTGTGAAATAATTTCAAAAGTTGATGTTTATCTTAAGATACTGACGTGATCTTCCTATCAGTCATTTAGGAAGTTAACTAACTAAATAACTGAACGAATCTTTTACAGAGACCCATTCTTTTGAAAAAATCAACATGTTTTTGGGTCTTTCATTTATTTTTTTTTAAATTTGCCCAATTTTTCATCTTTCGACTATCAAAATGTGTTACGAACTTTGCCATTTCTGGAGTATTTAAAATAATGTAACCATTTGTCTTAAACGAGAGGTGTTTTAACCAAAGTCAAAAAAAAGAAAGGGAGAAGGGCCAGAAGTATGGAATGGAAATTCGTTTGCAAAATGACTTCCAAAACCAGCCAACCAACCCGCAAACCTTTTTGGAGGACGTTTATTTATTTACCTGATGTTTATTATTGTTTCGTGTCGAGTTCGCAGCTTAATTACCGAAAAATGGCCACGACGGAGAAGGAATGTGACGCTGAAGGTCGGTCTGTGTGGTGCCCACTTGCATGGCTTCGTGGCCTAAAATGTTGCGCCGTAGGGTTGCCTTATTTGTTTACTGCTTTCGTTGGCTTTGGTTGGCTTTGCATTCAAACGATTTCGATCGGGAGTCGTTCAGCCATTTTTATTCACTCTTCTCGTCACCTTTTAATCGCGTGATCATTTTATCCATAACGATTTAACTCTAGATAAAATGGCTAAAATTTGCTTTATTTTGTTTAATTAGGTTCATTTCATGACCGCTTGATATCAAGAACACGAAGGGTGCAAACGTTTGCAACGCTCAACCTGAGTGGGGTGGAAACTGTAAAAACTGTTGAAGGAAAACCGAAGCGGTGGACCAGGAGGGATGGGTTGCTATTTTTCCTACATACCCCTCTTACCCAACCGCCCCGGGGCTGTCTTCTATCCCCGCCCGGTCACCTAATACGTGCCCATGGTCACGTTTCGTTGCGAAACATCGTGCGGCACCGCACCGATAAGCGGGCTTTTTGTCCTTTCTCTTTTCGGCCAGCAAACCGACACCCGGTTGTCTTTGCAAATGGTGTACAATTTGTGTGTGTGTTTTTCATTTGCCACCATCCCCGTCGCCATCCCCACCGTCAAATAGCGCCCGCGAAATAAATTGGGAAGGTAGGCAACTCCCGAAGATAGACAAAGATGGTAAAGAGGGGTATTTCTTGCGTCTTTGCGAAGCGTTAAAAATCTATAAAAAATCGAAATCGTTTCGAGTCGCGCTAAACTTCTTCCCCAACTGGCGTGAATCTATTTTTAAGAATTCGTCCATCGTAACGCAAATAACTTGTCCAAACCGAGGAGGCTCCCCGATGCACCGACGGACGATGATGAGTTATTACTGGCAGGGTTGCATTCCGTTCGCGACACAACAATGGTCGTTCGCTGCCCAATCGATGGAAAACCCAAATGGCAGAAGTAAAGCAGTAAAGCAGCCCCCATTAAAACGGACGCCCCACCAAGCGACGCCATTTTGCAACGGATAGGAAACCCACAGCAGCTGGGTTGTTTTACCTGCACGGTGGAGGGGGCAAGAGAAGAAAAACAAACGCTTCACTTGCACAGTGAGCATTAAAAAACATTACGTCGACTCCAAATAATGGACTACTCAGCAGTGGGGGATGAAAAAAAATGATTGAGATTTGAGGGGTGCCACGAGCGTATCGCGGGAAAAGTTCTCTCGGGGAAATACCCTTCGATTCGAGGGAGAATGCAAACACGTACAACTGAAAAGAAAGCACGCAAAAACAGAAACCCCCCGGAAAAGTTTACGCCACAATTGGAAACGCGGGAGAAGCTCGCTCTCGAAGAGATGATGGCCTCGTTATTCGGTCGGTGCAGGATCAATTGCAGCGTGTGGTAGGTGTGTGTGCGGGTGGTCGGAAGGGAGAGGGGGTGTAAAATTGCTCCAAGGAAGGACGGCAGCATGTGGCGCGAGTAAACGGTAAACCGCGGTAGTACAAGCGGCGTCGATGCACACAACCGACAAGCGCACGTTCGAAACATAGGGACAAATTAAATAAGATAGAGACGGCTAGCCAGAACGAGATGCAAACAAAAGATGAGAGAGAAAGACGAAAAAAGGGTGGTGTGTGGTGGTGGTTTTCTTCAAACGCTAAAGGAAAACGGAACAGCATTGAATAAATGTAAAGCTATAAATATGTGGACTTTGTCGTATTTTGTTGATCAAGCGTTGCACTTAGCAACGGCGGATGCAGCCTACCTTGATTCGGGCTACCTTAGAGCCTTTATGTCCCATCTTGAACTGTCCTTTTCCTACTGCCTGGGAGCAGAAAACTATCGTGGGTTGGTATTCTTTTCCCTTCTTGATTATTTTATCATGCAGTGACGCGTGATTATCGGCCTGTTTTATTTTTCTTATTCCTGTGCATCCGCCCAAGTGTCACTCGCGCGCTATGACCTCGTGTCGGAATTGTTCCGTTGTGTCCCGGGCGTAAAGGGCGCCAAGGGGTATTATGGATCCCCAGGAGCAATATGAACTCTTTCATTTGGAAAAGAAGAAGCGGTAAAGCATTAATTATCGAAATTGATATTACTCAAAGTGGGAGAAGATGGTCCAGGGTGGAGATATTTTTATGCAGAATCACACAATTAAAAACCTTTAAATCATGGAGTTAGATTCATAATGCTTGTATTCTTGTTGTAGAAATGAAAACTAAATCATCCTTACTATGAATAAGGCACAAGTTTAAATGTGAGGCAACACACTCCGGTTTTTCATACTTCTTCAATATGGCTCTATCAAAACTAAACTAAGTCAAGGTTACACATAACTTACAAGTGTTTAATTTTCGATAACTCATATTGAATCACAAAGTCATTGCTTCGAAACGAATTTTTATCTTGGCGTTTTTTTAGCAAATTTAATTTACTTTCTTTTTTTGGGGGTCCGCGACAGCCGAGCGGTAGCGTCGGTTAGAAAATCGGCCCATGAGCGCCGGGGCTCACCACCTCCCAAACCGAATCCGGATCGGTTCGAATCCCAACCGAGACCGGACCCTCCCCTGTACGAGAGGACTGACTATCCACGACTAAACAAGTCTCGTAAGCCCTTAACGGGCAGGCATGACCAAAAAACAGGTCGTTACGCCAAGAATAAGAAGAAGAGTTTACTTTCTTAAGGAATGGTTAACTTTGTTTTTCTACTCAAACATGTCAAAAGAGAAAATAAGTTGGGCTTTTTGTTTGACGTTTGCATTTTTGCTAATAGAACATATATTAGAGAGCTGAACTGTGAAAAAATTGGGTTTATTACTTGACTGTATTACTTCCGATTTGTAACATTAACTCAACTTTATGCAAATTGTGATTTTTTCTGATTAGGATGTTGTTTATGAGTCTATTCGCTAAAGAATAGATATTTGATCCATAAGCGAGAAGCGAATAGTTTCCCCTAGCAGGTGTATAACGCCCCGATTTACCCTACGCGCTTACTCGAGATACGCGTAAGAAAGGGAAACAAATGGTGCATAAAAGAGAAGAAGAAGCACGATGCGAGAGAGAGCGAGAGAGGAGAGAGATAAAGGGAAAACCTTAAGCGACCACTTCAACAAAAAAAAAAAAAACCGGTGGCTACAGAGTTCGCCACCTACCTTGCCAGAAGGATTTGCGAAGGTGTGCGCGCCTTCCCGATTTAGGACAAACTTTCGGAGAAGGGCCACCGCTGATGGGGATGAGGGAGAGGGGTGGTGAAAGGGGGAACTGCACTAGCACTAGTCGGCTGAAGTCGGCTGATCATGATGTATGCTGCTGCAATCGATGCGCACGACATGGCCACGGCGAATCATGCATATTCACGTGATGCACATGAGCCGAGCGCAGGTGAGTGTTGGTGTGTGAGGGGGAAAAAAAGGAGCAAAACTTTCCCCGTCCTTCCTGCAGGTGGCAAAGGGATGAGGGATGGTGTGCGGTCATCCCGTATATAACCCCCGGTGGCCCCCCTTCTTCCAAGCGCGGTTACTATTTTTCTCCAATCTCTCATGCATTATTTCTCTCTTTCTCAGTCTATCGGTGATGATTTCGGGTTAAGATTTACTTGGCGAAACATAGGAAACCCCCTGGGGGGTTGCTGGTGGTGGGTGTTGGGCGCTGTGGTTTGCAGCAAAGCATAATTCGTTGAACTCGCTCGCTCGCTTGCTCGCTGTTCGATCTTCATCCCTCCCCGAAGCTCTAGCGATCGCCATCGTGCCCGCGTTTATGGAGCAATAGTTTTTCCACACTTCTTTGTGTTTGTCGTTAAGCCTCGGTGTGTCTTGCACATGCACAAATACCCACACAAACAGGCAAGCAGTTACGCTGCAGTCGGGGTGCGATTTGAAGATGGATTGATGTCGGATTGGACTCGAAATCGAAACGTACCGATCTGTGCGTCTTGCGATTGGCGTCGACATGGAACAAAGAACTTGCTGAAGGTCCATGCTATGCCTTTCGGTCGGCGGCAAGTGTATGGGTGTGTTGGGATTTCGTTGCTTGACATTTGATTTGCGACATCCACTGAACGCATATTTATTTACCTCTAACCCCACTTGTGACATTTTTCGTAATAGTTTGGGCATGTCAGTATTTTCCCAAATTGGATCAACGTCAATTGAACACGCTCTGGGTATTTTTACTGCGCAATGCGACAGATCAACTAACATCCCACGTCACAAGGTGTCTTCTTCTTCTGCTAAAAGTGTTCCAATCGTCGCGTGCAATCTGAGCCAAGGTCTAAAATTATCTCCAAAACATCGCTGTATCTAAGTGCCGATCGGAATTCTTGTTGTTCATCCCCCAAACAAACATTACGCAGTTCCTGGGATCCGCGTAAATAAATAGACGTAATTCTGACGAAATACTAGCAACCTCGGGTGTGAGATAATAAAATAGTATTTCCCCGCCACATCGTACGACCGATTGACTCACGGCACCGGGCTAGGGTTATCAGATCGCTTATCAGGCTTTCTGGTCGTCATTGACGCTTGCTTATCTGTTCTGGCTCGCCGTAAACGGAATTGCGTACTCGCCAACCCCGTCCAAAGGTCCCCGCGGTGGTGGTTTATTCCCGGTGGCAAATGAGGTGATTTTCCTCTTCCCTCTATTTGATTACCATCTGCGTCAATCTCGGTGTATCGAGACACGGGGCCGGTTTTTATTAATTTACTTACGCGCACACCTTTCCACACCCTTGACGTGCGTCAAGTGAAGCGGAATAAATGCAAATATAAAAATATCAAACATGGCGGACCGGTTGGTCGATGGCGTCTGCTTTGCTTCTCTGCTCGGATGCCACGACGCGGCCGTGGGATGAGATGAAAGAAATAAAAAATATGGAACTGAATCAAAAAGGTGGAGTAATGGAATGGTGGGGGGGGAAGCATGCACACACAGGCGCAACAATGCTGGAAGGTTGCCGCGCGAACGAACTGATACAAATGTACGAACTAAATGGCCGCTTCGTTTGAGTCGTGGATATCATTAGCGACCAGTGCTTTCCTTCGGGCAATACCTTCGATGGCACATCTGTGCAAACAGTGGGCCAACTCCGTTACACAAAAAGGGCAAATTGCAATATATCCGCCGATAAAAACATAGCCTTCCAAATGGGATCTAATTTTTTAAACGGAATATTACTAGGCAGAATTTATACTTAGCTTTGTCAATTACAAACATGATATTGCTGATTATTTATTATTTCTATATTTTTAGGTAATTTTTTTAACCTACATAAGAACACAGATAAACACGCTTTTCGATAACAAATGAGATACCAAATAATGTGTTTGATATGTCGAGTCGACAAAGTTGAAGTTGAGTCGTTATCTCAAGTGTTTTTTTCTCTATCAGTCGTGTATGAAGAATCTGCCAAATGATCCTTTCGAGGACGTGTCTTTCATAGAATAGTATTTCACAGAGATAGTATTGAAGAGCATGCAGAGAAGTGGAAATAATTTGTCAGCTGAAGAAAGGGATTGACATTAATATACAAACTCAATGACCGTTTGAAAGTTGCAAGAGAAAAAAAGTAAAGGGGAATGCAAATAGTGTTTTGTAGAGGGCGTAATGGCGTATCGCCGAACGTGTGTATTAAATAATTATTTTCAAATAATACTTTTTATGTTTAATCTAGCATCTAAGTGCTTTGGAAATCACCTCGAGAGCATTTGTTTTGAACGACATGCATGGAGAAATAAGTACAGCCATTCCCCGAGTTACGCGACACTCGAGTTACGCGAATTCGACTTACGCGAATGTTCAAATTTTGACAGTTCATTGAGTTTATGACGTAAACTTCAGTTCTTCAGACTCATCATACGTCACTTGTCATTTGCAAATTTTCACATCATTACACCGCCATTCAAAACACGTCGTCAACAAAATTAAAAGCGAGTAAAATGAATAACATACGCAAAAATACCGAAAAAAGAAAGAGAAATGCAATAACTTTTGCTGAAAAATTGGAAATAGTGAAGCTGTTCGAAAAAGGAAAAGGATTTACAGCTATCGCCCGTGCAGTGAATCGTCCCGAGTCGACAATACGGACCATTGTGAAAACAAAAGATCGTTTCCTTGAATCCGTGAAAAGCAATGCGTTGATGCAGGGTACAATAGTTACGTCGCATCGTGATGAAACGATACAGAAAATGGAGAGTTTATTGCTGATATGGATTGAGGATCTAACCACAAAAAAAATTCCGCTATGTTTGCAAAACATTAAAGATAAAGCCGTATCGTTACATCACGATATAAAACGTCAAGCCAATAACGACGATACTGTAGGATTACCATTTAAAGCAAGCAATGGTTGGTTTACACGTTTTAAAAAACGAACAAATTTACGAAACGTTAAAATTCACGGAGAAGCGTCCAGTGCTGACGATGATGCCGCCACCTGTTTTCCAGACACATTTGCCAGAGTTGTAGAAAACAATTGTTATCTTCCACAACAAATCTTTAATGTAGACGAGACAGCGCTTTTCTGGAAGAAAATGCCCTCGCGGAGTTATATTACTAAAGAAATGGACGCAATGCCAGGCTATAAGGTAGCTAAAGATAGAATAACGCTAATGATTGGGGGTAATTTAGAAGGAGATTGCAAATTGAAGCCACTTGCCGTTTACCGCTCTCTAAAGCCACGAGCTTTGAAAAGTGTAAATATTAACAATCTGCCGGTCACGTGGAAATCTAATGCGAAAGGATGGGTAACCCGAGCCATTTTCGTCGAATGGTTCAATGAAAGTTTTGTACCCGAAGTGAAACAATATTGCGAAAAAAATGACATACCGTTCAAAGTGCTATTGTTACTGGACAACGCTCCTGGCCATCCGAATGAACTTGAGACTATGCATCCAAATGTAGAGGTATTATTTTTACCTCCAAGAACAACGTCTTTGTTGCAGCCGATGGATCAAGGAGTGATAGCTGCATTGAAATCGCATTACATTAGAAACACATTCGAGCAAGCATTGAAAACGGTAGAAAATGGATCTACGACACTTAGCCAGTTTTGGAAAACCTTTAATATTTTAAATGCAATAAATAACATTGCAGCTTCTTGGAAACAAGTGAAACTGACAACAATGCAAGCGGCTTGGAAGAAGGTTTATCCACATTTTTTTGTAAATTATCATCCACCAGTCAGTAGCCAGGAGACTCTGGATACTGTGTTAAGTGAATGTGTTTCCTTGGCACATTTTCTCGAAATAGAAGTAAATTACGAGGAAATGGAGGAGCTTGTAAATACAGCGGGAGAGCCTTTATCTAATGACGAGCTCATTAAAATGCAAACGCTAGAAGTACTCGAAGAGTATTTAGAAGACGAAGATGAAAATGTTATTGAGGAAGATAAATGCTTTACATCAAAAGGATTAGCTGAAGCATTCAGCCATTTGGAATTAGCTTTATCAGCCATCGAAGCGATGGACAATGATAAGGATAGATTTGAAGCAGTGAGCAGCAGTGTACGAGAAAAAATGCAAATCTATAAGTTAATTTGGGAAGACAAAAAAAAAACTGCAAAACAGTTGACGTTGGACAATTTTGTTATAACTTTGTAAATTAAAAAATATTAACAATGAATTTGGTATAGAATACAATTCGCATAAACTTAATAAAAAGAGGAACTTAACGTATTCGTATTATTTTGAATATGTTTTGAATGATGATATTAAATACTCGATCTCTTAACACCAGGTATAAACCAAGTGTCAAGCGGAACTCGACTTACGCGAAAACTCGACTTACGCGAATGCCTCCGGCACGCATTATTCGCGTAAGTCGGGGAAAGACTGTATTATGTTTACCTAAACTTTAAATAACGATATCAGTTGTCCCATGGCAGTCCCACCGTGCGCTAGTGAAAAAAATCTCACGCTATCGAAGGAAGTGGCGAAAAGTCACAGCCAACTTGGGCGACTGCAGTCCATTGTCGGAGACGGACGGATGTCGATTGTGGAATTTTTATTTGGTTTGCTTGCGCACACTCCGGCTGCTTGTTGGGTCCGGTTTAATCTGAGGAAAATCAACAAGACATTGGCGTTTTCTCGCGCCACCCCCTCTAGCGTCCATCCCTCGTCGTGCCACGGAACTGGAGTGAGTGGGAGAGACAGAGAGGTAGAGAGGGAGAGAGAATTAGTGAAATATAAAGAAGCTGTCGTTTCGATGAGATGAGAAGCAGATCAAAGTGTTGGGGAGGTGGCATTGGATTGAAAAAAAATGGATAGCCCCTCTACCCCTCAACGTTACACCCCCGTAATATGATGTCGATTGGTTCGGGCCACACCACCGGGGGGTGTGAGATCTCATCTCCTCGTTCACGGTGGCTGTGATGTAGCATTTGGAAAAGAGGTATAAACCGGATAATACTACACTTACAACCGCTTCTAGTAGTGTCGTTGTTTGCTCACCAGATCGCGCTTGACCACCCCTTTGCCACAGCTTCCTTTCTCTCTCTGTCTCCTTCTCTCACTCCTTTCGCACTCACTCTTTCTCAGCCGCGCGTTGAAGGTGAGAGCGGCAGCATCCATCAAGACAATCTTGACGCTTTCGAGATTTGAGGCCACATAACGCGAGTGCGCTTAAATGCCACTAATAAAAACATGACTTTCAAACACGAAGACGCTGACCAGTTGGCCCCGAATGGATCGTCCGCCCTGCCAATCGTTCGGAGTTTCACTGCTCGTAACCTTTACCGAGCAATCCTAAGACGGATGGGCTCATTTTGGATATGGCCAGTTTTCCTCCGGTAGCCATATTGCCACGCTTATTTTACATGCACCCACCTCCTATTTAAAAAATCCCTTTTTTCGGCTGTTGGTACCTTTTTTGTACTGTTTATCTATGTAAAATGCTTTCCTTCGCTGGTCTACCATTTGGACAACCCTTGAAGGCGGTTTTAAATCTGTAATTTTTTCCAAAAACTCTCAACTGAGATTTAACTTGTAATCAACATAAGCGACAAATTTGAGTTTTGCAGCTTCTTAAAAATGCTTAATTGCTTTTTTGTCAAATTTTTGGCATATAAATGATGAGAAATACAGTTGTAAGTTTAGCAGAATAGCAACAATGTGTATACTTTATAAAAACCGCACCCTGGTTCAATAAACCTTTAATTAGATAAGAATATTACAACATTAATCTATAAACTAATCGCATCAATAAACTCAGCTTGAGAAGAAATGGAGATGAAATCACCAGCAAAACCATTGATATTTTGTTTTTTTAGGATCGCGAAACAAATAATTACTGATAACCTCTGTGTTTTGCTCTACTTGTCCACTCACGAACAATTGTAATTGCTAAAGCCGTTCAATTATAATTGTATCGCGATGCGTTAGAAGTGCTGATGACCGATTGCTTCTGTTTAAAGCAATAGTACTACTTTGCAAAACGTTTTAAGCTCCAATTAGTGACAACTTTAGCATGGACCTTGGCAGCATAAGGTTAACTCCTCGCTTCTGCCACCCTCCCGCCGCCCTGCTGTCGTCGGGCGATCGGGCGCAAATTCCATCCACCCTCTCACCTCACGGGAAGAGGGGATGGCGAGCCTTTTCTCTCTTGATAGCCCAATTTATACATACACACATCCGCTTTCCGCCCGCCCGCGTTCCAGTGTATGTGTACACCCCCCCCCCCCCCCCCTGGCCTCATGTCAACCTTGCCGTTTTCCTGTTCGGGGGACACCGAAACCGCTCGGATGCTCTCATTCGTTGCATCTCTGTCGCGCATGCTGCCCGGATGAAGATGCTGCGGCAATATGATGAAAATGGCCAACACAAGCCAGCATAAAGTGAAAGAAACCGACCGAGGGAAGGGGGGTGGAAACAAACGTAAAATAAAACCTGATTCCGCTGGTCGGTTGAAGTTAGCTGTTGTTGTTGTTGTTCTTCCTCTGTCCTGTTTCATTCCCTCTGCGCATCATCGCTCGCAGTTTCCGAAACCCGGGCCGGAATCAACGTCAGTGTCGCGCGGCGTTTGGGCGCTTGGGGGGGGGGGGGGGGGGGGTTCTTTTTTCCCCCAGTTTGGTTTGCATGTTTCCTTTTCGTTTCTCATGTTTATCTTATGCTCTCGCCTTTGAGAGACTTATTGCCCTCTCCTAGGTCCTAGACATGGGCCAGCGCTCTCGCGCGAGAAATCGCCCGATCGCTTTTGTCCATCCAACCTTCCCCGGAGTTCAAACTAATTTGTGTTTTATATATGTGTCGATTTCCAATCACCCACCCGTCGCCATGGTCTGCTTTTGTTTCGGTGTGTGTGTGTGCGTGTATGTGTCTATGCTTGGAGGGGTTGTTGTAGGGTGGTGGGTGGATTACCCAAGGGGTAGTTCGCGCCCCTTTGCATTGGAATCTCTAAGTATGTGTGCACTTTTGAGCGGGCCCGCGCTTAATATTTCGTCGTCCGGTTGCGTGCATGAATAAGTGGATGCGAATTCATCTCTTCTGACCATCGCCATAACATCCCGAGCGATATTCATACACATATTTACACACACACACACATACACGCACATAAACTCACTCGCTCCTGTTTTCTTCTCCCATTCGAGTGTGGCTGCTGGATTTTTCTTCAAGCAACGACGTGCAACATGCTTTTTTAGCTGAAAACCGTTTCATTTCCGTTTGTTTTAAAAACCCATCGGGGTTGGGTTGAGTTGGAAGTGACGCCTCTCGGTTTCGGCATTCGACCGCGTGACGGCGAGCCATCGCTTTGATGGAAGCGTCGCACCGATTATCCTCTCTCTCTTCCGGGCCCCGCATCCGACGCCATTTAGTCCTGCAGTTACACATAATGAACTATGCTGGGGTATTCAAGAAAAAGAAAAATAACAACGGGCCCGAGAAAAGAAGAAAAGGTCAAAAAGGAGAGGGGAAAAAGAGAGAAGAAACGTGTTTTTTCTCGAGTTGGTTGAGGTTTTCTTGTCTTTTGACCTTTTTTTTCCTCGGCCGAACGTGAAACCGCGTTGGGAAGGGTGTTCTTCGGTTGGTTTATTTTGTTTCTTTTCACGCCAATCGAACTTGTTAGATTGATAAATTATATAAAGAGTAGCTCTAACGATACAACGCGCCACTGCACCTTCCTTTTCGTAAGCTCATGATTTTAACGATAGGGTTTATTTCTTGTATTAAACGCACTTGTCGTGTAATCGGAATGTGTTAAAACATTCCTAAATTGTTATAATTCATCAATTTTTAAATACTATAATAAAATTAAGGACTAAATATGTAGTGCTGTGATAAGAAAGCATGTTTGAAAACATCGCAACAAAAGTATTTAAAAATGCATAACCTTTAAATTACCTGCCTAGTTAACATCTTTGCCCCTGACATAAAAATTTAACTAAGGAAACAGAAGAGAAAAACAAACGTTAACCCTCCCTTTCCCGGACACGGAAATAATTTGTCAGCGGTTAGGGTAGAGAACATCTCAACCTCGGCGACATCATAAACGACCCACCATTCCAATTGGCTTTTGCACTTCTCTCATCAATTGCTGCCATACGGGAACCCTCGGTGGAAGGGCATGGCGGTGTCACACACACACACATACAGATGTGCCCGCACAATCCCGTCAGTATGCGACAGCAGCATGTCGGCTGGAAAGTGATTTCTTTCCGTCCGAAAAATTTCCCCCAATCTAAACTTTCCCATGCGGAGATGATGCGTACGCCGATCCCGGGAGGGCTTCTTTGAGAGGGCGCCACCGATGGCCAAAAACCAGCAGTGCTGGGTAGCTCTGTTACACATTATCCCTTTGCGTGGGTTTTTCCCACCGTAAAGAAACCGGGAAGTGTGCGGATTTTCCTCCATTTGGGCCCGCGTCCCGTCGGGGCGCCAGGGAAGCGCCTTGTGGGAAAACGATAATAAACATTAGCAACTTTTTCGAAAGGCGATTTCGGTGGGCGAATATGATTCTTCTACCCGCAAGTGGGAAAGCGATCTCCCGACAGAAACGGGAGAAACCATAGGAGGGGAACATATGTCAGCCTGGATAGTCCTGTGGGTATTTTTGAAGCATACAAATTAAGGAAACAATGTGGGTAGAGTATGTGCTGTAGGAAATTTGGGAGAGTTTGACATTTCTCCTCCTCCACCACCGGGAGGTTGTTGTTAATAATGGGTCGGAATTTCACAGAACCAAGAATTTCCAAACTTCCGCAACATATCGCACGGGTTTTGTTGCCCCGCATACAATCAATTCATTTAGCGGCGTTGGGCTTTCCGTTTGTTAATCAATGGCAACCTTTTTTTTTGTATACGATTTTGACTTGTTCCACAGCGTACCGAGGTTTTGTTAGCGGATTTTTTGATAACACCAGCGGTTCTTAATGTTCCAGTTATCCTTTCAGTTATGAATTGTATTAGAAGCCATTCTCAACCTTAATAACAACACAATTATGTAGAACAGGAAGCATAAATGTTGAATTTTTATTGATTTTATTTTAATTCACAAATTAATTACTCAATAACGGTTATGGCTTGAGGACGAAGTATTCCAAATTGTAATGTGCTGTTTCTGGGTTGAGAATAACTGGCCTAGTCACAGGGCAGAACAACGACTTATAAATAAATGTAATAAAATTCAAACGGATCGATCGAAACAAAAGCGTGGGGAAATTTTGCGTCTGGGGTGGAGAAGTTTCGATCAAATTAAAATAAGTACTACATTCCTGGCCGCCCAAGTGGTATTTCCAATCTTTTACGACTGACGACCGCAAGCCGTTGGCGAGGAAGAAAACCCTTGCCGAAAGGGTCAAGCGGAATACAAACGAGACAGATAGAGAATGTTCATACATACACAGAAGAAAAGAAAGCAAGAAAAACCCCAAACAACGTATACCATCATCCCGCTACCGATCGCATAGTGAGCGTTTGACAAAGCAAATGCTAAGGGAATAAATGGAAGGGGTTGCAGAAAAAATGGGAGGAAAAGTGCATCGCACCGACGAGGAAACAGAAATAAAGTTGGAGTATCGAAGGAGCGGAGGCGGGATGGTCAGCGGGGCCCTCGAAGAAGAGCTCACGCTAGCGGTGGAAAGAAGGTCATAGATGAGGAGAAAGAAACGCACGCGGATGTGTACAACACGGGAAGCGCGAAAATGGCCACCCCGGAATGTGAAAAATGAAAGGTGAACGGTTGCGGGAGCAGCGATATACTAAAGAGCAGGAAAAACTCCGCGCCAAAGCAATCGATTGCTGAGGAACGGTTCGGTTTGGGTAGATGGAAAATTAAAACAAAACAAAAAAAAAAGCAAGCGGAAAACGACCACCAATACCACACTCGGGGAAAGGAGGAAAAAGTTAGGGAAAAACAAACACACTCGCACACAACGAGACAATCAAATTAACGGAAAGACTTCTCCGTAGACTTTAGCTCTTCGGATTTGGATACAGAATGATTAAAGAGGGAGAGAATTATGGAAATTATTATGTACATGTTTTTTATTCTCCAAGTGTGTGGAAAACCAAAGCAACCTGTGCCCTCCCCCAGCCAGTTGGTACATTAAGAAAACGTGAGAAAAAAGAACGGTAAATCAAAAAGGCAACGCAAAAGAGATACACCACAACGTCGACGATTAAGTGCGACCTCGCGGATATCCGCGCATTCTCGTTAAAGTTTTGCCGAATTTTGCCGAAAACATGCTCGGCGCCCACGTACCATACCAACACACAACCGGAAACCGTTGTGCTGTGGAGCAAATGAGTCGAACAACTTAGCAACAATCAAAGCAACCCACACTAGACGCGGCGGGCGTAATAAATAAATAAAGAAATGAACCGAAAATTCCTGCACCATCCCGGAGGGGGATGGGGGAGTTCGGGGAGTTCTCTTTCTGATGGGGTTGGTGGAGCATGGGTTTTCCCCTCGCGCGCGCACAGTTTGAGGTTAGGTATTTTGTCACGGTGCGGAATGGGAAAGCATAAGCATAAAGTGCACCTACACTCAAACACCACCATCGCGTGTATCGCGCAAAAATGCTGGAGTTGGGGAGATGAGAAATCGGATCGGAATCGGATACTGTCGTGCCGTACCACCACAAGCGTGCCGTGTCACCTTAATTTTCTTAGCGGCGGCCTCAATTTGCCCTTCTATCAATTTGCCTCTCACTCGCTCTCTAGCTCGCGTCGGCGTCTCCGTCACACGCTGCTCGGTCACATCTTTCATTGCCCCGTTTGAGCGCAGTTAAATGAGGGCCCTACGGGAAAAGGGCCGCCCGTGGCTCCTCTTCCTCCCTGCCGAAGAAGTGCTGCAATTGAAGAATGCGGAGCAGCGAAAGAGCACAACAACGAGTTCAAATGAGAGATCGGAAAGTTTCGCTCACTTTACTTACCCCATCGAACTGGCAACGGGACTGACTGCGTGGGGAAAGGGACGAACTCCATGACGAGGGGGGAAGGGGGAGCTTAGCTTCATGCTGGGTAACTAAAACATTTTTCCCTGCCGTGCGGGGCAGGGCTACCGAAAGAATTGAACCTGCTCCTCCGCACGCTAGAAGAGTCCAAACACGACACGTAAAACTCGGTCCACCCCTCGCTGGGAAGGGAAGTTTCGCAAAAATAAACACGGCTTGCAAAAGGGTGGAAACGTGTAGTAAAGTGTAGGTTGTGTCGTTGTTATGTGTGTGTGTGTGTGTTTGTGCGAAAAAGATAGAGATAACCATCAAGGGCTGGACGAATGGCTCATTCGGCACGGTAATGTAATACACCCCATGACAAGCTTTTTTGTCCGATTGTAAGAAGCGCACATTGATTTTCTCCATCCCTTTTTCTCACACACACCGGTGAAGGTGGCCGGGGAGTCCGAGATGTTTTAGACTGGCCGCTATGTTTTGACAACTTATCCCTTTGCTACCGGGAACAGTGCCTGCTCAATTTTGTCCACATTTCTTAAAAGGAAAATGTTTGGATCAAAGTGACATTTGATATTAGATTGTTTGGATCTAATTATCATCATCGCTGTTAGTTCTAAGTTACTTAGTAAAAATATATATTTAGTAATAAAGAGTGGAAAAAGCAAAGTATCGCTAATATAATGCATGAATGCAGTAATCGCGGACAGTTTTGGCAACTCCTTGTTATTTAAAACTATAATCGCCATAGATACAAATGTAACTCTCAAGAAGAGATTCAAATTCCAAACCGATATCCAAATCTCGAGCAAGGATTCCTTGCGAGTTAATTCTCTGTGGCGACTAGGTTTTTTGTTTATTTATTCACTAGAACATGTCCGCCATTGTTGGCTTATCATGCCCGGGTATGATACAACATTTTTTATGATCATCTAACAGTTTTAGAACGAACGCATAAACAATGTAAACCTAAGCTCATCCCCAATAGTACGCAAAATTAGGTGTAAATCTATAAAACTATGGTCAGTGTTGAATTAAGTAGACATTCGTGAAATTGGGTTATTTTATGCATACACTGGGTTTGTACATTCGACCAGCAGAAAGGAACCCTGTCTTAAAGTAAGCCGTCGAACATAAAAAGACAATTGGTCAAGTATTTGCGGAGCGTCAATGAAGCCACAGAGAAAACGAATCATGAACATGATCTGTGCATCTTTGCAGCGTTTATCAAATGTTTCTAAACCTAATAGCAAACAACGAGTATGATAGTCCGGTAAACTGGTCCATTTTTACCAAAAACCCACGATTCTGGTGACCTTACGCTGGATCGCTTCGATCCGAACCTTCCAAGCATCGGCAAATGGTGACCACACAAAACTGTTATATGTTGGGGTGAATCTGATCTGAGAACAGAATATTGCTTTCAAGCACATTGGATCGTCGAACTCTTAGGCAAATTTTAATACTAGCCCTGAAGTTCTTAGCGCGTTTGATGATTAGAAATTGAACCTACGGTAGTGCAAAGACCACGTCATTCCATACCGACTAGTGACGTTTTACTCAATTGTCCATTTTTTTGGGATTCAAATCCCTTTTTACGATACACCAAACTGAGGCAAGTATTATCGAGTTCTCTTCTGTGATTTAAATCACAAAAAAAGTCACTTAAAGATTAAAACCATCATGATGACTCTTCAGCCTGGATCAAATCCCTGAATGAGTTATTTTTCCTATCATTATTTGAGAGGTTCTTGAGATCAGAGACCAGAGTGATGTTCCTCAGCTTCCCTCTATCCCAACTAACAGTTAGCGAAGACTTACGTTAGTTAGCTTCGGTATTCGGATCGATCCAGTCTTAAATAGAAAAATCAATTGAAAATGCCTTTTCACTGCAAATGATTTTTTCTTAGTTTGTGCTGTCAAACACTGCTAGTTGTAAATAAAATTGTGCAAATCTGTTCCAAATAATTAAATCTATTTTTGGTCGGAAATATCGAGTGTGAGAAAGAGGTGTTGACAAATTGCGTTCCCGCCTGTACAACAACCTTCGCGGCAAAGCAACCTACACTCTTCACGCCACTGTCCGTTCGATTGTTTGTTTCCTTTCTCCGTCCCGTTGATCCAGTGGGGCCCTGCGCTATGGTGTACCCTCATTGTCACCAGTCGGGCACCCTTTAACTCCAGCACCTCCTTTCAACCCTCTCCTCTGACCCCTCATCGTCCTCTTGGTCGCCCCTCCTCATCACCTCCGGCGCCACCATTTTAGCCGAAAACGAAAAAGGTGAAATGATTGATGTTTGGAATGTCCCATCTTCCCCACCGGTTTAGTTCGTCTCAAACCCTCAACCCCCCCCCCCCCCCCTCCCTCGATCTGGTCATCCCTTTAAAAACATTCTCTTTTCTCAGCGCATCTCTGGCCTGCTCGTGTGAGCGCGCTAGTGTTCGTCCCATGCGTTTGCGGTCTCCATTGTTTTCTCTCGCGCGCGCCACCATAAACTTGTGTGCTCTCGCGATTTGTAAGATGAGCTACCTATTGCGCGCATCGGATTTTATATTTGCCCGTTTCTTCGGGATTTCGTGACGGCGGGCTTTCGATTCGGTTTATGTATTTCCTGCCGACACCGCCATCTGAAGAGCGTGAGAGCTATCGAGGGGAAAGGTGTGCAGGGCGAGGGATGTGGGGCTCTTTTCTTCCTCCCCCCGGGGGGTGGTTTTTTTCTTCTTCTCCTTTCGCTCCCCTTCCTCCTATTATGCCGATGCTTCCGTTCCGTTGTCCGCGTGTCCGTTTCGGTTCCACGATGTATGCGTTTCGGGTTTTTCATCTCCATACCACCGCTGAGGGTGGTTTGTTTCCCCCCCCCATTACATCCCTTTTCCCCTCTTCGCCCGGCAGTGTCCGGCGCGGGCGTGGAACCCTTTTTATCGCTTTCGATACTACGCGTCTGTACGTTCTTCATTTCTTAATATCGGACGCACGGAAATCACTGCACCAACACTGGCGTGCGCGCCAAGTGCACGCACACACGTGTGCGGGCGCGAAAATTATCGTCGTGGCACCCACGAACCATCCATCCGGGTTGGAATTAAATTTGCTGATCCGGGGGAAATTTATTGAATGATGCGTTGTGAATGTTTTACATCCAACGCTCGCGTCCCGCGTATCTTTGTAAGGTTATTAGGAGGAAGAAAACGAAAAAGGAAAAACAGAAGAGCGATTGCTTTGTCCGAGCTGGCAAGAGCTCTTCGTGATTCACACCCGATGCGGAAGTCTCTGCGCCATGAGTAAGCAATGGTTATCCGCTTTAAGGGAAAAAGCCTACCCCCTGGCATTAGTAATAATGTATTTTAAGAAAGTCAGATATCTGGTTTCTTCCAAAAGCGTGTTTATTTACTGTGCTTCACCCACGGGGTCCGGTGGATGATGAAGCGGATGATTAACGCACCAGTCCCAGCAGGTCCTGTAACGATTGGTCTCTGACAAGCGTGATTATGTCACCTGCGAGAGCGCCACGCCGGCAGCATTGCGAACTAATGACTCACGAGGATTACTTTGTCCGTCGACGCGACCTGTGCTGATGAATGTTTCCCATGACACCCGACGAGGTGAACATCACTCGAGACAAAGGTGTCTAACACAGGAATGAGTTTAGAAACAGTTAATTGAACATGTCGCACGTTAAAGGGAAGGGTTTCGTTCGTTTCCAGTGTTTGCTATTGCGTTATTTCAGCAGCAAAAACGAACACACGAGCCGAGGCAGGGAAGAAGCAAAAGACCAAAGCAGTCCGGCGGTCCGTTGCTAGGTGTCATAAAGGCAATGAGGGCACATATAATTCGACCGTGTAACAACCCCTCCCAAGGAACACCGCTGCTGCGGCTCTTAAATACACAAACACACGCTTACGTGTAGGGTTTGCATGCTGCTTGCGCGCCTTATATCGGGCAAAGTGGCCATCGCGTGTCGGTTCGAATGGCGTTTGGAACGATCGCGTCTTGGCATCGATATGGCATTGAAGTTGTTGGTAAGTGAAATTTGATCGCGAACGTAAGCGCTTCTGGGGTGTTAGGAACGTTAGTGGATGATTTGAATAACTTAGACAGTCGTTATTCTGTCCAAGACAAGTGGACAGATAAAAACAAAGTAAATCATGAGTTTAAAAATAAACATGTTGCGTCATACCGTTATACTCTGTACAATAGCTTATGTACAATAACTAAGAGTACTAACTATTCTTGAGTAAGTTAACTAAATCCTTTCCTGAATCCATAAGTTCCCGAAATTAACTTGAAAACTTACTAAGATACAATCCATTATTGAAACAACAAAGCTGTACCACTAATGCTCATTGATGGTGTGCGTGACAGTGCAAATCCTCGATTCACAATCGATATTCTCAGCAAGATTTATTTTGTAAAAAATACAATTTTAAAATGCGTCAATCGGATGCTATCGACATGGAATGGGTTTTAAATATAATGTCCAACATAATGCCAGTGTATTAGTCACCAACCACAGAACCCTTGACGTAGAAGAACCCTCATGGTGCAACAACGTTGTGGAAGTTTCCCTTCGTTTGCTTTTTTTTTGCCTCCTCTCCAACGATTACCATCTGTCGATTGGAATCATTTTGCCTCGTTGATGTTTCATCAGCTCGAGTAGGCGAGTGAAGTTTGCTTTTTTGTATGTGTGTGTGTGTGTGTTTGTCCGCGAAGCACGCGAGCCGCGTTTTTAAACGCCACTCTGCACACCTGATAATTCCTCCCTTCGCCCTCCCCCCCGGCAGCCAGCCCTGCTTCTGCTACCTGAAATGACAACCCATGTACATGGTGTACGTCTGTATAAGTGGTTTTTTTTGCGCGTTTTAAAATTGCACACACAGCAGGCCATAAAGTAGTTCCGCGCGTTTTGCAGCATTTAGGGTGGTAACTAGCGTGTTTCTTGTTTTTTTTTTGTTTTGTCTTTCCACATCTTATCTGCTGGAAAGTTAGTTTTCATTCGTCGGGCGCATGAGTTGTGGGCCCGGGAGGGGACGACGTTTGCGTTGTGTGGTTCGTTTTTCCAACGACCCCGTGTCTTGGGTTCCGACGGAGAAACAATACGAACCACCGACCGGAAGGGAAACACGTAGGCAAAACGAATTAAATTGAGAGTGTGTTTGATGCCCGGTGGTCCTTGGTGGTGTTGGTGGTGGTTATGGTTATATAGCGCTGGTCGCTTTCCCGTACAACTAACGGTTTATCTATTTATTGATCTGGCCACGGTTACTTGAATTTCTCGCACTGCATCTTGCGCGTAGGGTAAGGGGAGGTTGTCCGGTTTCTCGAGAAGCTATTACAAATTCTTTCGATTTTACACCTATCGAGGGAAATCCCATTTCATTTGGGTTTTCAACCAATGGGGGAAGTAATTTTTTCCCAGCAAAATCTCTGTCTCCATTTCCCTGCTGATGAGCCAGTTTTTCGCTGTCGCATCGTTTACCTTGAACGGTAAACCAAACTCGCGCCCTCGCGTGTGACACACACACACACACATGCCCTTTCCTCAACCCCGTTAGTCACCGCGGCCATCATTTGGTTGTGTTTTACTGTGCGAAATTTCACCCGACCCGTGGCGAAGTCCGTCCCGTACGCACAAAACCCACTCCTCGGCACCTCCTCCGTTCAATGGGAAAGTTTGTTTGTTTTCCCGTCAACAAATGTGAGGCGCGCAAGAAAAACCAACAGGCACACAACATAATACAACAAGGAGAAGAAAAAACGGGAACCTGGGGGGCGCCCAAGAAAGATGCGTACTTTCCCGCCTGAATGGGCAATTCCAGCAGCAAAAAAACAAAAGGAAACAAAAAGTCGGTAAACGCCAGGCAAGAAGAGGTAAAAAGGTGCCATTTCGACGAATGGCGATTGATGGAATGGAAGAATGGAAATGAACAAAACGACAAACAAAGGCGAATGGGAAGCGAGAATCGAAGCGACCGTCCTCCGGGGGGAGGCAAAGACGGATGAAACGAAAAGAAGAAGAAGAAGAAGAAGAAGAAAAGGGAAAAGAAGAACGTACCGACGCCGTGGCAACCGGACATACAACCGAAACCGGAATATGATGAATATACCGCGCGCGGTATCCCGGTTAAACCGAAAGCCCCTAATCGAATTTGGCAACGTCGCTTAACGCTCTGGCGTTTCTCATACAGCATCGCGCGGTTATCTCGTGTTGCTGCTGGTTCGATTTTTAAACACACATATTTAACGCCCCTTCGCATGGGTCGTTCGGGCCCAGGGACACTAACACCAAAACAGGCAAATGGAATCACTGCGGCTCGCAGTCAGCACACAAGGCTCATAAAATAAAATAAAATAAAATAAAATAAAAAGCCCTAGCAGGAGCCCTCGCGCCTTACTCACGCAGCGTTTGACTCGTCACCGCCATCATCCGCCATCAATTAGTAGCGATATAATAATGTTCCATCGCAAGGCGAGCGAAAAAGCGCGCGCGAGAGAGGAAAGAAAAGAGATACTGCGTGAGCTGATGCAGGGTTCGTCCAACTTTCTCTGGAGTGCACCCGGAATGTTTACTTATTTGAATTACTGAATTACTGTATTTTTGCTTGTATTACATCATCCCCCTTTTTTAAATAGGTACGGTCACACGAGACGAGCCTTTGATGGCGAACCTTTCGCACACTATTACATACGAATGCCAAAAAAAGGTTCGCCGAACCTTTTAGCGTTCACACGTAACGAATCTTTGATGTAGTTTCATTGATAGTTGGTAAGAATAAATCAAAGTAAGCATTGCAAACAAATGGGGAAATCGAACGGAACGTCAAAAAGGTTCGCGGCAAAGGTTCGTGCTATCCACCAAAATCGGTGAACCTTTTCTGCTCGAAAAAGGTTCGCGAACTCTGCTCGATTCACTAACACATTCAAGAAAAGGTTCGCCGAGCGTCCAAATTCGAGCAGGGTTCGTCTCGTGTGACCGTACCTAATGCATTTTTCCACAATTTATTTAACTATAGATTGATTTAAGATAAACTATCCTTTCCGTTGCTAGTTGCACTATCTATGTTTGCGTTCTCTTCAGTAACCCTAAGTCCTAATAAGTAGGCTTTGGAATTTGACAAATCTTTGTCATTTCCAACGAGCCTTTGATTCAACATTTTTTAACAATCTTTTTAATGTACTTTGTAACCCTCATACCACGTTAGCGTTTGATGAAATTAAATTAAATTTTTCTACTCAAATATTCATGAAAAAGATCCCCAGAAAGAGAATATTTATGTTGCATTATGGGAAATGTGGTACCAAAAATGAACTGTATAA
Source organism: Anopheles coustani (assembly GCF_943734705.1). Classification (NCBI taxonomy): domain Eukaryota; kingdom Metazoa; phylum Arthropoda; class Insecta; order Diptera; family Culicidae; genus Anopheles; species Anopheles coustani. The sequence continues at coordinate 70,857,134 of NC_071288.1, read as the reverse complement.
CTGATTTCATTGTATAGCGCCTCCCGTGCTTTCGAAACAATAATTGGGAATAAAAAAATTGGTATACACTAAAAAATACAGTAATTTATGAAAAATCAACAAGAAAGATTACAAAACAAAGTACTTTCCTATGGCGTTGCCCATCGTCGCCATGGTAGCAATTTGATTCAATTGCCATTACAATTAGCGAGTTAACTTTGAACGCTTAATTTTAGTGGGCTGGACAACTTTAGTGGCCTTTTAGGTCGAAAATTTAGCCCGCGGGACATAGCTTGCCTACCCCTGAGATAAAGGAAAACCTGCCTTTCGGAAAAGATATGGTAATATAACGAGCGGGTAAACGGCCCTCGGGCAACCCCGCTGCCGTCCGTCGTCCCTCGGACACACGTGAGAAGCAAGTGTGTGTCTGTGTGTGGGTTTATTGACGGAGATCGGATGGCATGCTTGGATTGCTCGGATTTAGCGCGACACGGTTTTGTGGCGCGTTTTACGGTAGGCGCGCGACGACTCGATTGATTCGGGGCTCGCCGAAAGCGAGCTGAGATGCTGCGGCGCGTCGACAAATGAGATGTGAAGATGTGCGCGTAAACCAAGGCAAATGGGGAAGAAAACGGAGAAGCCGAAGAACACGCAGAAGAGTACGCAAGCATACACGGATCGAACCATAAATGCTTCTCGCGTCCATCTGCCCCGGTTTGTACGACGATGTGGCAGGGGTGACGATGTTATATGTGCGTGTTTTCACTGCCCCTGTGTACGCCATCGCACAAAATGGCCCTTGAAAGCGGACCCCGGACTGTGTTTGACGTCGTTTGCTTTATCATTTCCATGGTTGTAATTGGAATAGATTTCAATGTTTGCGCGAAGGTTATTGACGGATTAAATGAAGCACCAGCGAATGGGACATTGTTTTGGGCATCTTTTCGGCGATGCAATTAGCATTTTAAAGGTTGACCACATCAAGGACACACATTGACATTTCAATGTGATTCCTTGTATCAATGGAACTTGACTAGACGTAACGATATTGAAGTCGTACGCTGATGTTTTCGGAAATTTAATATGATTTACATAAATTAATGATTTTATTTGAGTTATGGCATATTTCACACTCGTTTCATTTTCTCGAAGGAATAATATTTAAGATACAAACCCTCTTTGACCCTCAATATCTATCTCAAATCTCTTTCATCGAATTATTTTTCCTTTTTGGTTATGATATCTTTTTCAATCGATGAACGGAAAAACTCTTGCGACCGCGTCTTCAAAAGCAATCTATTTTGATCAGCCATTCTTCTCGCTACACACCAACCATCCTCTTCTTCAGCAATCCCATCCCATCGTAAAAACAACGAAAAGCCCTTCCAGCAAAAACCCCGGGGGTACGGTCGTACACATCAGTCACATTTGCCTTCTTTTGTCCACCAGCACAAGGCCACAATCGTATCGTAATCGGGTGTCGGTGTGTTGGTAAAAGCAGAACTGCATGCCTTTCGCACCCCGCGTGCTGCACTGTGTCGCCAGCCACTTGAAGCGGTGTGTCGGGGCATGTTGCATGCGCTGCTCTTCCTAATTGCTACCACATTATGGCCAGCGCCGAAGGAAAAACGCACACAACCAAACCGATACCGCTTGCTCAAAACACAAAAAAAAACACAGAAAAGGGGGAAAACAAGAGACGCTAAACGGAAAGAGCCGTATCGCGATTTGACGTTCGGTGCATCCATCGCCCAATAATGCGATGCACATAAACCTCAGACTCGCACGCGCGCCCCCCCCCTGACGGCGGTGGGAACGAGAGCGCACATATGATATCGTCGTCGGCCGTCGTCGGCCGTCGTGTGATGAGTTTTCCGAGCCCAAAAGGAAAACCGCGCCGCCGTCCAAACGGAAAAGACCGGACTGCGCGAGAGGACAGACAGGCGGCAATCATTGCAAGCAATGCTCCACCGCCAAAGGGAAGAGAAGTCAAACGAAGAAGAACAACAACAACAACAACAAAAAGAAACAACAAACCGTCAAAAGTAGGCCGTGACGTCAGCTACAAGTACAAGTTTATAAATATATGCAAGCGCACGGTGGCGGATACTTTCAATCCAGTTTTGACTCCCAAACGGTGCAGATCGAACACAATTACGCCCCACGGTTTGACTTGAGAGTTTGTGCATACTTGTAGGTTTGTGTGTGTGTGTGTGTGTGTATATTTATGTGGTGCGGTGTGGCAACCGAATCGAAAACGAAACGACACAAGAAAAGACACTAAACATCACACGGGGCCCGCGGTTGCTCTTTTTTTTGTTGTTGCTTCTTGGACATCATTGCCACTGCACGGAAAGAAGGGAAAAAAACGCCAAAATCCCGTTGTCCCACACCCACACCCGCCTTCCGCAGCCCCTGGGAAAGGGGAAGGGAAGGGGTGCCGAAAGCGACCGCACCACGACGGGTCAGAGTACGTAGAGTTCGCGCTCGCGGGTACTTGATTATTAGTTGTGAGAGAAGCGAAGAAGAAGAACCACCACGGCAAGAAGACAACGGCAGCAAGAAAAAGGTCGTCCGTGGGGAAGGGGTGGGCGGTGCGCGGGCGCGGGGTCAAATTCTGCGGTAGAGTGAGACGATTAAAATTAAACAAGAGAGCGCAAGAGAAAACCCGCCACCAAACAACACGCCTAGTACATACACCTCATCAAGCCAGAAGAATCGGCGCGAACGCTAATCGGACGTGAAGAAGTGAGCGGAACAACACAATACAACATAAAAACAGAAGTAGGCTGCCGGGGGGGTGGGGTGGAGGGCGAGGTGAGTAGCGAGAGCGCGAAGCGGAGAGTAAACAAACAACCTTGCCTCTCGCCCGCCCTTCCCGCCTGCACCCGATGTGCGGCCCGCGGCTTGCATCTGTTGCGGGTCGGTTAAAGAAGAGATAAAAATTAGAGCGAGAGAATCCTCATCCGTCGCGCGAGTCATCGTTTAAACGTCATCCAAGTGTGTCACATACACCCGTTGGAGTCGCACTATTTCGCCGTCCCCAGGGGGTGAAAGGAAGGGAAATCCATCGCGGCTCATTGAAACACACACACAGCCACACAAACGGTAGCCCGCGCCCCGCGAAGAGATGCCGGAGCGAACACGCGAGTGCATAATCTATCGAAGAGCGGCAGCATAAGTGTGCGGTTTATAATGGTGTAGTGCCTGTTGTTGTTGTTGTTGTTGTTTTTCTCTCTTGCTTCTTGCTTTTTTGGGAAAGGTTAGTCAAGCGAGTGTGAGAAGAATTTCAGCGAGCGGCGGCGGCGACGTAAACAAAAGGGTGCAGCGGCGCGCTCCTTCCTGTGTAGTATTTCCCTCACCCGCGCACCCCTGTGCCCTTTCGCCGCGTGCCGCGGGCGATCAGTAGAGCACCGTCGCGCGTCGTGAAGGCGTGTGCGAACGAGACGGGAAGATTACGAGACGCACACTCATACACACTCATCATCATCCGCATCGCATCGTCGCCGTCGTCGTCATCATAAGCATGCTGTTGTTTCTGATGTTGCTTCGTTAGCGGAAGTGGTGTTGACGCGAGGGCGCGGGGCTCGGGAAGAGCGGCGCGAAGGTGATGCTGGCGGTGGCGGTGGCGGTGGTGTGAATTGTGTGTGGCATGCACCCAAGAGGGGTATTCCGCGCGATAAACGGATCAAAGTCGGACAGTCGTGCAGCAGAAACCGAACCGTTCGAACACGTGCACGGACGACGACGACGACGAGGGCTCGCGCCAAACATTCAGAGAGTGAGAGAGAGAGAGAGCGAGCGAGAGAGAGTAAGCAAAACGAAGACGCACGAAGGGCCTCGTGGTCATAAGTGAGAGCGCGAGAAAGAAACGCGCGAACACGCGTGTTTTGCTGCAATTCTTGCGAAAAAGGTTACTTGACGTCGGTGCGTTTTTCGAGTGAGTCAGTTCACCGTCCGTTGCGAGAGCAAGAGAGCGAAAACCCGGAGTTATCTTCTTGTTCCGATCCGCGCGACGTACTGTGCTTTTTTTTATTTTCTTCTTCTGCCATCCGTTTTGAATCATCGAGACGTACGTGTAGCGTTTCGGAGGGTTTTTCTCGGAATAATATTGTGTTTGTGTGTCGTGGCGGAATTTCGGAGATTCCTGCTTCTCCGGTTGGGCGATATTGAACTGCGCCGCGCTGCATCATCCCCATTAGCATATATACCACCACCGGAATCGTTAGTGTGCTGTGTTGTGTTATGTTTCGTTTGCAATTTTTGGCACATGCATACACTCAAACAGCATCCCATTATTGCTCGCCATTTGCAGTGCAGTTCAGTTGGCGGTTTCGGTAGAACATCATCACCGTCTAGTTGGCGGTTCGAGAGCCAGAACCGATCGGAGTACTCCGTGCATTCCGGATTCGATAGGTGCCGATTTCCCGTTCGTACCTTTCCCCGTTTGATTCATCGTGACGAGCGGATAATCAGCGGCTGAACGGAATATCCGATACGTAGCCAGTAAAAGACTATTCGCGAAGAAAAAAGAAGGTCCGGCTGCTAATGGTGTACGTGCGCGATTCCAACTCGATTCGATTTGATTAGCCTTCCACCCCGTTCCCTCTTCCTGACGCTGGTTCGAAGACGTTAGTCGGTGTCGTTGTTGCGTTGTGTGTGCGTTTTAATGATGAATGGTCGCCGCGAGCATAAGGAAACATATTGAACCACACGGGGGAACGAAAAGAAACACAACAAAAAAAAGGTTACAAACCGAATCGTGTGAGCGCGTGAGCGAGAAAGAGAGAGAGAGAGGGCGAGAAAGGTGGTGCGAGAGCGAGCAGAATAATAATTACGCGGTCCTCCGCGTTTCTTGTGTGTCCAGCGCGGGGACACGGGGTTTCGAAACACATATTCCGGCGCGGCATCGGTAGTCGCAACGAGAGCAGCAACGGGATCGGACGTGGATCTCGGCGTATCGGCAATTATTATCTTCGACCTTTGCTTGGCTGCCGTCCACGACGTCCGCTCGCCGTCATCGCACCATCGAAATAAAGGGCGAATGACAGCGCCACCGCCTGCGTCATTGTGGCAATAACGAGAGTGTGTGCGTGTATATAATATCAATTTGCACGAGCCAAGTGGCGCTTAGTAGGCGCAGCGTAAAGAGAAGAAGCGTAATTAATGGGCAAGTGCTTCGAATAGATCGGTTACGAGTTAACGTGTGTGTGTGGATAGGTTGCCCTTCCGAGCCCTTTTAAGTGGAATGCGAGTGGTATATTATCGAGTCGAGTTGGCTTAATTTTTTCTCGACGTTTCTTAACTTATTTTTTGTGCATTCTACAACCAGGTTGTGCGTGTGTGTCTGTGCTTAATGTGCATCACCTCGGATAGCGGAATAAATGCAACCCTTTTGAGCCAGTGTGTGGTGTGTATGTGCATCCGTTGAACACCTGTTTACATTACAATTGATCAGTGGCCTTGCGCGAGTTTGCATGCATGGTGTGTTGGTGTGCTGTGTCCTTGGCGAGTCGAGCGATTTAAAAGCGCGCGCCTCCTTAATCGAAGTGTGCGTTGGTGCGAACATATCTACCCATCATCCAAAGGAATAAGTGCATACCAGATCGAGAAAAAGTGTTTAGCCTTTGGGGTTTTGTGTTTGTTTTTCGTGACCAAAGGAAGGCGCAGAAGAAACGGTAAAAACGGCGTCCAAAATAGAAACGATGGCGGAAGCCCAGCGGCTGATCGGGATTTCGCTGGCGAAGATCGCCCAATCGCGCGTCTGCCGCGGTGGCGTCTCGCTGCACAAGAACCTGCTGGTCGCGACCGTCCTCCAGAAGGCGCGCTACATCTTCATGGAGGAAGCGTACCACATCGTGCACGGACACTATCTGCAGCAGCAACAACAACAGCAGCAGCAGCAGCAACAGCAGCAGCATCACCATCATCATCATCACCATCATCACCAGCAGCAACAGCAGCAACACCAGCTGATGCAGCAGAATGGTGGATATGAAGGCCACGACTATTCCTCCGATAGCAACAAGTGCAACAGTGTGTCCGAAGAGCATCACTATCAGCATCAACGCAACAGCATGGTGATGGCAGCGGCCGCGGCTGCCGCAGCTGCTGCTGCTGCCGCCTCTTCCTCCTCCGCATCTACTACGTCCACTTCCTCCCCGTCGTCTTCCACCGAGGATGACCTCGTTGATCCCGTGCACGACGGGGGCGATGGTGCGGAGGAGGAGGAGGAGCAAGGGGAGCGAAGTCGCGAAACGTCCGGAAGTTCATCCACCTCGTACTACGAGTGCGATAGCGTCATTCTTCCGACCACGATCGGTGGCCTGCTTCCCCTCGAGCCACTCAACATGTGTCGTAACAACAACAACAATAGCAGTAACAACAACAACAGCAGCAGCTTGTCGGTATCGAAAACGGAGTCGGAAGAGGAAGAAGAGGACGACGAGGAGGAGGAACGGGAGTACGATGAGGAGGAGAAGGAGAACCACCATCCACAGCAGCATGGCGCGGCGTCGTCCCGCGAGGAACAGCAGCGGCATCCCGACGTGTCACATTTGTTCCTGCTGCCGGCGCTAGCACCGTGGATCGGTGGGGCATCATCGGAGGTGGAGGACGTGAAGGACCGTGAAGCAAGTGCCTCGACGAGCGAAGAAAGTGGTGACACGCATAGTTCCGGGGCGTTTTCGTACGCCACCTCGTTTGCCGCCGGCTGCCTCGGGGATGATGAGGAAGAGGAGGATGATGATGATGAGGATGACGATGATGCCACGTGCCAGGATCTTTCCTGTCATCATCGTAACGTCGAGCCGGAAGAACGAACGGAAGGAGGTAGTGTTAATGCGGCGGTGGTACCTTTTAGCTACTTCGATGTGGTACCGCAGCAGCATCCGGATCGTCGTGGATCGGACCGGCGCCGGAGAAGACACCGTACGGAGGGTGATCAGGCGAAGGGAGAGAGTGGGTCGTCCATTATTCCGGCGAAGCGTCGCCGTTCGTCGGCCACCGAATGGGAGCCGGCAAAGTCGGACGATTCAGACCAGCACCCGTTGGCGCTTCTGGCCACCAAACGGATCCGATCGAACGAGGTGCGTCCGGCGGCGTCCGTCGGTTCGTTGCCGTCTTCCACGATCGGGCTCGTTGGCCAGCAGCCACAGTTTTACTCTTCCCCGCACGAAACCATCTGCCCGGGCGATGCCGACGCACTGTCCGAGTGCGTAAACCAGCAGCTCGAGGCGGAAAATCTTACCACCTCCGGCAGTGACTCCAACGGTTCGTGCGCCCCTTCCTCACCGGAGCGCGAGAACCGATCGCCAGATCACCAACAACAACAACAGCAGCCGGAGGAAGCACCAGGAGGGGAGAGTAGCGAGGAGGAGGAAGAGCGGCCATCACCACCGGTAGAACCGGAGTCGGTCGTCGGAAAATCGGCGGTCGAGAGCATCGACCGGATAACGTCGCTCGTGTCGATCTTCAGCTTCGGCAACCTGTCCCGGTCCGTCTCGACGCCCGACTTCTGTGCGGCCCAGGCGCAGAAGGATACCCGGCCCGACACCGGTTCCTTGCTGGCCGGCCAACTGCAGCACCACGGACAGCACGGCTACCTGACGATGACCGTATAACTAATGCTCCTCCAGGCACTGGACAGTAGTGGAGCCGTCGGTGGTGTAAGGAATTACTTCGAGTACTAAGACGTGATAGTAGGTTGTAGGGGTTAATGGTTAAACGCCAACACAAAAAGCTGGAGCAGCAACAGGGAGGAGGAGGAAGAGAATCGAATCAAAACCGCGTGCGACGTTTTGGGTTTTATTTTTAATGTATATATTAGCATTCATCGGAAACAGGAAACTGCAAAGTTTGATGATTGCGATTTTAGTGTGCCTCTAAAGTAACGCCCAAGATAAAATACTATCTACACGTATATAATCCCCTCCCCTCTCTCTCACTTCACCCCATCATTCATTGTAGTTATTCAAGCAGCGCGACGCATAACTGATCGCGCGGTGAGGAGCAGTACAGGGAGCGGCAGGGAGGGAAAGGCACGATCGAAAGATCAAGCACAGGCGAACAGGAGAGATAATTGTCTTTGGTGCTACAACATAACACACACATACACATTCAACCCTAGAGGCAGTGAAAACGGTACTTTGCATGATCACCATCATCATCATGGATGCTCATGCTTCACTGATCAGGAGAAGAAAAAAAGAAAGAGATGAAGCAAAAGCGGGACTAAAAAACCGTCGCGAAAATCGAACAAAAAGGCCAACATACACAAACACCATTCGGAACGTAGGAAGAACCAAAAGCCGAACGGAAGCAGGAGAAACCAGGTGCGCGATAGAAAAAGACCCCCAGAAACGCTAAAGCTAGGAGGAAGAGAAGGGGGAGGGGGGGAGGTGAAAAAGAAGCGTGTACCACCCATCATCCAACGGCAAAAAGCCCCCTCCCAAGATTGGTTGGTAACGTTAAAGTAGGGTTTTCCGGCGAAGAGCAGGGAAGATATTTATTATTGAACATTGCCACGTCGCGAGAAAAAACGGGAAAGGAAAGATAGGGTAGGAGGGGATATGCGGGGGGTAGGGGGACTGATCAACGGACGAAAGCAACTACTCCAGTAGCATCATCATCCCCTTGCTCATGAGGGCAGGGCAGGGTACGACGATGGGGGAAGATGATCGCTATCGCGAGGAAACAGAGAGAAAATCGTAAGCATAGGAAGTAATAGGTGTTTCGATGATTTTTTCTTTTTTTCGATCCGGTGGCGGTTTAGTGCGTCCGAGCTAGAAGCGTGAACTTTATTCATTTTCCGTTTGGCAAGACATTTGAATTGTAGAGAAGACGAGGAGGAATAAAAACCAAGAGAGAAAAAGAGACATACAGAGGTGGTAATCCGATTGCAGCTAACATGTTGGTGTATAGACAACGGGGCGAAGAAAAACACAGTTACGTTACGGGGAGAAGAGAAACCACCCAACCCTGGAGAGCTCTCCCAGAAAGCCACACTCCACTTCAACTGTCTTGGGCATCCTTTCGGGGTGTGTAAAAGTATGCGCCTGTTGTCGCCTGTTTGTGTGTTTCAACGCACACAAAGCATAGCAGAAACGCACCGTCCGCGAACCGTTTGTCAATGGCGAGGGGGACGATTGGCGCCGCTGCTTGGACAGGGCTGGTGCAACTGCACTTTTTTGCTTTCCTTTTTCCCTACCGAAGGAAAGGAGCGGAGGATGATGAGAAGATGAAAGAGCTAATCGTAAAAGCCGCGCTCGCGCGCTCCGACATCGTCTTTGCCGAGGGGTTTTGCATCTCACTGACGCAGACAACCGTGGCGTCCACGCTGATGAAACGGCACGTACGAACGCTGGACATGGGGTTGCACCGGCCAAACTCACTCCGCCATTAACATCGTAAAGGGATTGAGGTTTGTTTTCTTCCGTTCCTCTCGAACACATTTGTTTCACGTTACGTCGCCTGATGAAAGTTAGAAAATCGCGATCGCAAGCGAAAAGAGATGTGCCCACATGGGTTTGGAATCGATTGGGGTCATTTCCGACGGAGAAGGGGATCGAAATGTATTTGATTTTACTGTTTGGACAGTGCGGATGAGCGTGTTATCATCCTTCAGCGATGAGATCAATCATGAAGTAATTTGACCGACAGCAAAAATATGTTTACGACGATCATGACGATCGACTGAGACACAGGACGCGTTAAGCGCCGATGAAATGTGGTGGCAACTGTGGAGAGTTTAACCAGTACGACGTACGTCGTTTGTGTCAGCGTTAGAGGGGAGATTATTCTAAAATTAATGAGACTACCCTAGCACAAACAACACAAGGCGCGATGCTCTTACTCCGTTCAAATGAACAGTATGAGGAAACTTCTTTAGTTGAAACCGATTTTTCTTTTTCTAAATGCACTCGTTTTTTTTTGCATAAAATCTGGGTCTGGCTATTTATCGTTTAGTATTTTAAAATGTTTGGAAAACCCTTGAAGCGACTTTTGTAATTTTTCCTTTGCTATCACTCCACTTTTTCTATCAAACATTCCGATTTTGCCAGCTCATTATGAGAAGGTTTCTTACGTTGTCCACATTTGCTCGGTTACATGGCACTCGACGACGTTAAATGTCATTATGTCTATACGCCCTCCTGTATGCGCTTTTCCCATTCGGACACGACGCCGTCGAAAAAGTGGCCAATTCATTATACAAATACCAACTCCCCTCCCCCTTCGCTGCTTGCCCCCTTCCCCGCTCCGTGCTGTGTCCATCTTTCCGATGAGCGATGTGTGAGCGATATTTTCTATTTTTAACACCGAAACCACCCCGCGCGGTTTTGGTGAATGTGGAATATCATCGCGCATAACGAATCGCGCGGGGTTTCCGGAAAACGGCCCCAAAACGTTTGAAATCATTATTCGAATGTAATCGAGCCCGCGCGGTTGGACGAAAGTGAAGAACTATGGATTCGAGTGTGGGAAAAAGAAGAAAAAAAAACCGGTGTCTGGTGGGGCTCGATCGTCCGTGTGATGCGGGTTTTCCGTTTGCAGCACCACCGCCGCCGAATGTCGATGAACTTTGGCCGGTTTTGGACGAAGCGGATCACCCTCACCGTCCGCCATCAACACGCTTTGGGTTTACCCCGTTCGCGGGCGACAACACATCCCCACAAGCGCGGCCGAAGACGATCGACGATACTTGTCACACCGTTGGAAGAGGTTGAGCTTGGTTAGATGGGTTTGGGACACCCCTTCCATCGCAATTTTCCATCTCGATACATCCTCCATTTGGCCTGGACCCTTTTTCGGTTCGGGTGAGAAACATTTGCTGTAAGTCGGGTGTCTTTCACTCGCTCGATCTCCCTCAGTTTGCTCCGGTTTGGGAGGCGGATTGTGATGGGGGGCTTTTGCACATAATCTTCCCCGTGCGACGCGACGGGTCCGTTTTCCGCGATTTTGAAAAAGTGAAAGTTTACATAAAGGCCTGTGGTCTGCCCAAATGCACACCACCACCGCCCCTTGGAGTGGGCGGGTGGGTGGGTGACCATTGCATCGCTAAAAGCGGGGGAACACGGGCAGGTTAGAGTTTGCGCCACCAAGGAAAAAAACAACAACACCGTTGTCTTATTTCGTGGTTCAGTGCAAACACTTGTATACACTCCTTCGCCTCTGACTCCGCCGAACCCCTCCCTCCGGGGACCTCACACTCCCCTTCGGGTGGGAGTGAGATTACCAAATTGGTACGATTGATTTGTTTCTCCCTTCCATCCATCAAACACACCGAGAGAGACGGAGTGTGGACCGATTATGATCGTGGGGAATATGATTCCGTAACGATTCGATCGATCCGGCCGTAGGGGTAACTTACTTACCTTACCACCGGGGCTGTGGCGCTTTGCATCGGGCCACAGCACGCCTATCGCCACCGTGAGGCGCACGCGAAGGTACCACATTCGCACATAATCAATGCCCTCGAGACAAAGACGGGGTGGGGAACAAACCGGGAACGGGGTTTCTATTGCGCAACACGCGGTAACATTTCTTGTCAGTCTTGTGTCTCTCTAACGCTGATTTCGTTTCATTTTTTTTCTATCGTCCACGAACGATACGTGAGTCTCGCACCATTTTTCGGTGCGACGAGGAGCCCTCTCGCGGCTCCCTTTGGACCTTTGGTGGGGAAGGAATGGTGGTTGGTGGTGGTAGTACATCACTTAACCTAACAAGCCATCCAGTGCGCTTAATCCAAGGCAAAGTAACATTTGCCCTCGCACGAAGGAGGGGGTAATTTTGCCGTTAAATGATTTTGTTATCTCGGGTGGTTTTCCACCCCTCTCCTCTTTCTATGTTCGCTGTCCTCCCTTTCCTTCTCCCGACTTATGCAATCGATCATAAAAAGCGAAATGTTATGCCATGTGCAGTGTTGTGTGGTGTAGTGTGTTGGCGAGACTGTCGTCCGGCAAAAAGCGTGAGCCGTCGAAGACAATTGCACGAACAAGAAGGAAAGGGCACGTTGGGGGCACAAAAACTACATCAGTCAAGCCCGATTGTTGCGGCTCGGGCGACAAAAATGAGAAAAGAAACATAACAATTTAAAATGTTTATTCCATGCGCAACCACGGAAACGCGAACGGCTTAATTAGCGTACACGTACATGTTTTATTTTACTTTCAATCGTTGGTATTTTATGTTCTGGAACAGATTTCAAAATTACTTTGGGCTTTTAACCGGCAGCAACGAATGGTGGATGCCGCTGAAATTATTTAATGTTACAACCCTGTTACTATGCACTATCTTTTCCACTTCTCATTATTGGCTGGCTCTGTTTTAGGAGTCACATATTTATATTTATTTTACACATTTAGTTAAACAAGATAGTTCGCTCTCTCTCTCTTCCACTTTCTCTTCTTATTGGTCCTTAATGGATGTATGGTGCACTATTTTGTGCCGAATTAGAGACTATCGAAACACGCAAGAGACGAAGCAATTAAAAATTGATTCATTTCCTTAGCACACACCATACGTTGTAGGTGAAAGAAGGGTTATTATATTTGCCAGCGGAATGGAAACTATTATAGAATAATCGAAATATCAACTATATGTGGACGGGCGTTTTTGTTTTCTTCTAAGGAGTAGCTTAAGTTCTCTTTAAAACATATGAAGCGATACGATTATATTATATATATTAAAATATGATAAAATATAGAAAACCCACAAGACGAATGAATCGAAACCGAACAGAGTTGCGTAAACTATATTATGACACTACAAGCAAACAAACACATTCTAGCCAATAGTTAACTAAGAAATTTGTTTTCCATTCTACCATCACTACTAGCCGTTAAGCGGAATTACGTGTGTGGGAAGCATGTAAATGATAGTTATTTCTATTTTTTTAAATATTTTTATTATCATTATTATATCCTATCTTTCCTATTATTTTACGTGCAAATGTTTATGTATTGGATTACTTGTATATACACTGCATATTGTAAACGGTATCGTTAGGTATGAAAGAATTTTTTAATATATATCTATATCTTCAAATGGCAACCGAATTGCTGCTAATCGAAAACTGGTTTTCTACTGGTTCTTTTTATTGTCCGGGTTTCGTTTCGCGGGGTTCTGAATAACAGGTGTGCGGCGTGCTTGGTTGATTGGAATAGAATCGAATATCACACCGGGAGGGTAGGATAGGATAGGATGGGAAGGCAACATGTCCGGGATTTATTTCCTTACTGTCCTATTTGCATATCGTTTTGGTAAGTATAGGTTTGGCTTGGTTTTGTTCGCCGATTAAGATGAGCGGCGTGTGGGGTTAACCAATCTACCAGTCTCATTCAACCTGATGCTGTATTTAAATAGGTATTAATAAAAATATCCACTAAATGTAATAATAAATTGAAAATTTTAATAAGTTCAGAATTCATGGTTCATTTTTTATGCTTGTGATCCAAAGCCATGTGAAATTAGCCGTTTCTCACTTGAAAAAAACATTAGGATTGTCGGTTCAAAATAATTATATTGGTTCAAAATCTGTGTTAAGAATATTATTCCATGTTGTATTTTGGTGGGTATAATCAATCAAACTTTCAACGGTTTTTTTCGCAATGAAACACGTGTTGCACTCGTTTATATTTTTGTCATCCAGGTGACCAATTGTGACCAGTTGTAATATTTGACAGCAAACTCCATCGAGAGTAAATAAACCGTTGCTGCAGGGGTTATCTAATAACCGGCGCGCAAGGGTGCCGAGTAGTGATGGGAATATCAAATCCCTGAAGGGGACTCAAATATTTCGACTCAATATCATTCTGTGCTCCGGATCTCTAAATATGTCTGTTGCCGAAAATGCCTATCATTTATTGAATTAATTGAATGATTTATGTAACAAAACAAAAAATCAGGCAGCCTTCATCTCAGTAAATTCATACAACAAGGCTAAGGCTGATTGTCTCTACGTCGACTCGTTACGTGACTGATTAAACTCTCCTCGTGACTGAAGCGAGCCACATCAAATTTAAATAGATTAGGATTAAGTCAACATTGAATCAAATTGAGTTCCAAAGAAAGCAAATCTGTTTAAAAACTTAAGGGAATCAAATCTGATCCAAATCCTTCAAGTGGGATCCAATTCTGTCGAATCCACCAAGCGATCGAATCTTTGAATCTTCTGAATCCCGTTCTGCCAACACTAGTTTCAGAGCATTTGTTTTGTTAATACGAAGGAGTTTGTTTTATTTGGTTTAAACACTTTACTCGTGCTTACACTTAACTAGCGTGTACAATTACAGCACCTATCGATGCAATAATCCAGCGATTCTGGAGACAGCAGTGTTAAATTGCAGCCTGTTGTGAGCTACCATGTTTTCATTGTGCAAACAATCGCACGAAGCGACGGCGGTGGAGTTTTCATTGACATGCCATTTCTTCAATCACAATGAAAAATCTCTCGTTACCGGCGGCGCTAACGTGCTCAAGGTGTACCGGGTCATCCCGGACGCTGATCCGGCTACGAGGGACAAATACACGGGTAAGAAACGGCCTCTTTGGTGTTCATGGAAAAGCGTGTTTACGTTTTACGGTTTATGGAATATGTTTCAGCTTCCCGGCCGCCAAACATGAAACTCGAATGTATGGCATCGTACCGCCTGTCCGGTAACATCAAGTCCATGCAATCCGTTTCGCTGGCCGGTTCGCAGCGGGACGCCCTGCTCATCAGCTTCCCGGACGCCAAGCTGTCCGTGGTGCAGTTCGATCCGGATAACTTCGATCTCAAAACGCTGTCATTGCACTACTTCGAGGATGAGGACATTAAGGGCGGATGGACGGGTCACTACCACATTCCGATGGTACGCGTGGATCCGGACAATCGGTGTGCAGTGATGCTGGTATACGGCCGCAAGCTGGTGGTGCTGCCATTCCGAAAGGACAGCTCACTGGACGAGATCGAGTTGCAGGATGTGAAGCCGATCAAAAAGGCTCCCACGCAGCTGGTGGCGAAAACACCCATCTTGGCGTCGTACGTCATTGAGTTGAAGGATTTGGATGAGAAAATTGATAACGTTATCGACGTTCAGTTTCTTCACGGATACTACGAACCGACGTTGCTGATTCTTTACGAACCGGTGCGAACTTTCCCGGGGTAAGTTAGAGTGAGCTGGGGTGTAATGTTCGTTTACTTTACTAACATAATGTCACCGGCTTTTAGTCGAATTGCTGTACGCTCTGATACCTGCACGATGGTGGCACTGTCACTCAACATCCAACAGCGGGTCCACCCGGTGATATGGACGGTTAATAGTTTACCGTTCGACTGCCTGCAGGCAATACCGATCAATAAACCGATCGGAGGATGTCTAATCATGTGCGTTAATTCGCTCATTTACCTCAACCAGAGTGTCCCACCGTACGGCGTGAGTTTGAACAGCAGCGCAGACCATAGCACAAGTTTTCCGTTGAGTAAGTTCCCACCACATCCAATAGATTCTTTTCTTTGGTTCTTGAAATGTTAATTAATCACTTTTATCCATTCCCTGTTTTTCCTCGTCCACAAAACAGAACCTCAGGATGGCGTACGGATTAGTCTGGATGCTGCGCAGGTTTGCTTCATCGAGACGGAAAAGCTGGTCCTCTCCCTGAAAGGTGGCGAGCTGTACGTGCTGACGCTTTGTGCCGATTCCATGCGAAGTGTGAGAAACTTCCACTTCAGTAAAGCAGCAGCGAGTGTGCTCACGAGTTGTGTAAGTAACCGGAACCCGTAATCAAGACAAAAAATTAGAGAAGATGCATATCTTTTACACTTCTTCACTAATTTGAAGGTTGATTTTAAAATGTTAAAAAGTTAATAATCATAAGGCAATCAGCAATGCAGTTACATTGTTTTTCAATTTACAAATACAAATTCCGTTCCAGATATGCGTTTGCGAAGATGAGTACCTCTTTCTGGGGTCCCGCCTGGGCAACTCGCTGCTGTTACGGTTCAAGGAAAAGGACGAAAGTCTCGTGATAACGATCGACGACACGACCGGAACGGTCGAGAAGGAACCGAAGCGACCTCGGCTTGAGGAGGAAGAGCTGGAGGTGTACGGCAGTGGCTATAAGACGTCCGTGCAGCTGACGAGCTACATCTTCGAGGTGTGCGACAGCGTGCTGAACATTGGCCCGATCGCACACATGGCCATCGGGGAGCGCGTTTGCGAGGAGGATCTGGAAGAACAGACGGAGGTACAGTTTGTCCCGAACAAGCTGGACGTCGAGGTGGTGACGTCGAGTGGCCACGGGAAGAATGGAGCCCTGTGCGTGCTGCAGAGCTCGATCAAGCCGCAGGTAATAACGGCGTTCGGGCTGTCCGGGTGTCTGGACGTGTGGACGGTGTTCGATGAGGCGGCTGGCCGGAAGCCGGAGGAAGGGATCTCGACGCATGCGTTCATGATACTGTCGCAGGAAAACGCCACGATGGTTCTGCAGACGGGCGAGGAGATTAACGAGATCGAGAACACCGGGTTCGCCACGAACGTGCCAACGATTCACGTGGGCAACATCGGCACGAATCGGTTCATCGTGCAGGTGACGACGAAATCGATTCGGCTGCTGCAGGGGACGCGGTTGCTGCAAAACATTCCGATCGATCTCGGCTGCCCGCTGGCGTCGGTTTCGATTGTCGATCCGTACGTGTGCGTGCGCTCGTCGGAGGGACGCGTCATTACGCTGGCCCTGCGCGAAGGGAAGGGCACGCCCCGGTTGGCGGTGAACAAGAACACGATCAGCCCGTCGCCGGCCGTGCTGGCAATCAGCGCCTACCGGGATGTTTCGGGGCTGTTCACCAAGAAGCTGGATGACGTGTACGATCTGAGCGGGAAGGGAAGTGGCGCGTACTCCGCGTACTCGAGCGGTTTTGGCTCGATGAAACCGGAACCGCACATGAAGATCGAAGACGAGGAGGACCTGCTGTACGGTGAGTCGGGCCGGTCGTTCAAGATGACCTCGATGGCGGACATGGCGATCGCGAGCAAGGGCGGCGGTAATGCCGACTTCTGGATGAAGTACATGCACCAGGTGAAACCGACCTACTGGTTGTTTGCGGCGCGCGAGAACGGCACGCTCGAGATCTACTCCATGCCCGATCTCAAGCTCGTCTACTTGATCACCAACGTGGGCAACGGGAACAAGGTGCTGTCGGATTCGATGGAATTCGTCCCGCTGCCGCTCGGCAAGGGCACCTCGCAGGAGGAAGCATCCAGTGCGTTTGGGTCGACATTCGGCGTGACCGCGTCGCTGCTGCCGAAGGAGATTCTGATGGTGGCCCTCGGGAGCTACGGTTCGCGGCCCCTTCTGTTCATCCGGCTCGAGCACGACCTGCTGATCTATCGTGTGTTTCGCTACGCCAAAGGGCACCTTAAGTTGCGCTTCAAGCGCGTCCCGACGAGCGTCACCTGTCCGGTGTTCCGTACCGTTCCGGCGCGGTTAGCCGGCGCGGTCGATCCGGAGCAGGCGGACGGGGACGAGCAGCTGCGCTCGACCAAGGTCCTGTACGAAAACATCTCCATGCTACGGTACTTCGGCAACGTGGCCGGTTACGCTGGCGTGGCGGTGTGCGGCGAGAAACCGTACTTTCTGTTCCTCACGGGCCACGGGGAGCTGCGCACGCACCGGTTGTACGCGCGCACGGTCATGAAAGCGTTCGCACCGTTTAACAACGTCAACTGCCCGAGCGGATTCCTCTACTTCGACGAGCAGTACGAGCTGAAAATCTCCATCTTCCCGACCTACCTGTCGTACGACTCGGTGTGGCCGGTGCGCAAGATCCCACTGCGCAGTTCGCCCAAGCAGATCGTGTACCACCGGGAGAACAAGGTGTACTGCGTGGTGATGGACACGGAGGAGATCTGCAACAAGTACTATCGGTTCAACGGCGAGGACAAAGAGCTGACGGAGGAGAACAAGGGCGAGCGGTTCCTCTACCCGATGGGCCACCGGTTCTCGGTGGTACTCGTCAACCCGACCGCTTGGGAGACGGTCCCGGACACGTCGATCAATCTCGAGGAGTGGGAGCACGTGATCGCACTGAAGAACGTGAGCCTCTCGTACGAGGGGGCCCGCTCCGGGCTGAAGGAGTACATTGCCGTGGGGACGAACTTTAACTACAGCGAGGACATTACATCCCGCGGCCGGCTGCTACTGTACGACATCATCGAGGTGGTGCCGGAACCGGGTAAACCGCTCACGAAGCACAAGTTCAAGGAGGTGATCATCAAGGAGCAGAAGGGCCCAGTGTCGGCGATCGCGCACGTTTGCGGCCTGCTCGTGGGTGCCGTTGGCCAGAAGGTGTACCTGTGGCAGATGAAGGACGACGATCTGGTCGGGGTGGCGTTCATCGATACGAACATCTTCGTGCACCAGATGGTGTCGATCAAGTCGCTCATCCTCGTGGCGGACGTGTACAAGTCGGTCAGTTTGCTGCGCTACCAGGAGGAGTACCGGACGCTGTCGCTCGTGTCGCGCGACTACCATCCGCTCAACGTCTACCAGGTGGAGTACGTGGTGGACAACGCGAACCTGGGCTTCCTCGTGTCGGACGACCAGTGCAATCTGATCACCTACATGCACCAACCGGAGTCGCGCGAATCGTTCGGTGGCCAGCGGTTGCTGCGCAAGAGCGACTACCATCTCGGCCAGCAGATCAACGCCATGTTTCGCGTGCAGTGCGACTTCCACGAGTCGGACGTCATGAAGCGTACGCTCAACTACGACAACAAGCACACGACGTACTTCGCGACGCTGGACGGTGGCTTCGGGTTCGTGCTCCCGCTGCCGGAGAAAACCTACCGCCGGCTGTTCATGCTGCAGAACGTACTGCTCACGCACTCGCCGCACACCTGCGGCCTCAATCCGAAGGCGTACCGGACGATAAAGCAGACGCGTAAACTGCCCATCAACCCGAGCCGCTGCGTGGTGGACGGCGATCTGGTGTGGAGCTTTCTGGAGCTGCCGGCGAACGAGAAGCTCGAGGTGGCCAAGAAAATCGGCACGCGCATCGAGGAGATCTGCGCCGACCTGATGGAGATCGAACACGTGACGCATGCGTTCTGAGCAGGCAGTTGCCTGTGCATGTGAGTTGCATGCACGGACAGTAACACGTGAGCTGGATGAATTACACAATGGTACACATTTAAACTAAAATAATTGTAATTTTATTATTTAACCATGTGAGAAAGGGTGCAGGGGTAACAGGGTTGGTTTACGGTGTGATTCAATTCTCAGACAACTTCTACAATCTTAAACCGTGTTGGTGTGTTCAATTGTCATGATTAACTTTATTGGAGTATAATTATCATACGTTTAGCATCAGTTAAGCAAATTCGTTTCGATGAAGACCCGTCGCCGAAGACAATAACCGAACATCATGGAACTGCCGAAGATCATGACTCGAATGGTGGTAACATGATGACGATGTATTTACTTGGATTTAGATAAAAATATTGAGTAGAGGACATGAATGTTAATAAAAACATTTTCACGTGTGTTTTTGCTATAAAGCACCAAAAGTATCAAAATATTAAAATTTGTGATAAAAGGGGCTCCAAATGATCATGCACCCTGGCAATGCGGAACGTAGTTTATCCATGGCCGCATTTGTTATAGATGCAAGATGATAGATTTTAAGTTTGTGGAGCGACGGAAACACTTCAGGAATCAGTAAGAGTTGGTTGTCATTAAGCTGGTATACCATGAACCGGAAGTAGAACGCATATCCAATTGAAATAAAAAGAGAAAAGTAACATTAGCATAGTTCAATCTTGAAGTCGATGGTCGTTTCCTTACCGTCTTGGATGCTATGGATAGTTCATTGATTTTGTTTGATGGAATACTTTGAAACAAATTATCGGAAAAATTAAACAATTTCAATTGAACAAGATTAGGTAGACGATCCAAATACCGCAAACATTCATTAGGAATCTGGAAAACAGTAACACATGAATCAACTTGTTAATACAACATTCTCCATTTTAAATAAGATTGCGAAGTTGAAAAAACAAGAATATAACAAGTGTAACGTACCGCAAATCTAAATATTATCTCTAAACATCTGAGCGATATGAAGTTATTGCAGATAAATTGAAGGCAGTTATCGTCTAAATAATCCATTTTCAGAATCAGCTTGTTGATATTTGGCATTATCGTTGGTAATCCTTCGAAGAACTCCAATGTGTTCAAATCCCTTTCGAAATATTGACACTCGAGTTCTTGCAATGAGGGAATCGGTTTACATTTCTCAAACACGTTATCATAACGAGTGCCATACAAATGAAGTGTCTGCAAGAAAAGAGCGAAACATATGGTGACTTTCAACAGGCTTTTTAGAATGGTTTCATCTGTCTTTAAACTTACCTTCAACTTAGTCAGATTTGACATCAGCGAAAATGATTCGATCTTCTGCGAATAGATCGCAAGGAAAGTAATTTCCGGACAATTTTCCATCAAACAGTTCAACATCGGTTGACTAACGTCACAGTGAAGTGAAGCACGGTGAAGATGTTTTGATCCAGCTAAGAACGCGCTATTTATGCCGTCACTCGCACCAAGCCAGTAGATAGTAATGTCTCGTAGTTCCGGAAAAACTATTTCAGAAAACGGAAGTACGAAGGTACCATCGGAAGATCCAAAATATACTTCCATTGATTTCAGTTGATGGCCGAAGTGCCTGTATACTTTCAGAGCATATTCTGAATCGCAATCCATGACGATTTTCTGCAGGTTTGGAGCGATGCTGCAGATATCAACCGTTTTGAATGTGTTTGACATAACACCCATTATAATCAATTCAGAAAGTTGTTGAAACACCGGGAATTGCTTTGAACCGTAACCACTTTGCAACGTTATAGCCTTCAACTTTGGAAGCTCCTGTAGAATGTGCTCGAGTTCCCAGAGTCTTTTTATCTTCGAACCGTCTAAACTCACTACAAAGTTTTTGATACTTTGCAAACATGTAATGAATGTCCCATCGATTCTATAGGTTTTGCCGAGCATAATATGGCGAAACTGTCGCTGACTTGTTCTGTGTGGTCTTTTGTACCAGTTATCTACGTTCAGCCAGACGCGATCCATTCTGCGACCAAAAAATGCCAAGCGTGACCACTGACGACACACCAAAGATGCATTTTTGAGGTCGGATACGTCCAAGTAGTCGAACATTATTTCGAGGAGCTAAAAAAAACCAAAAGGATGTTGAACCGCAACACACGTGTCATTCATCAAAACTCACTTCTTCTGGTAAATCACAAATTCCCATCCGTTGGTTGGTAAAAGAATCCATTTCGAGAGCTGATGAATCTTTTGGCTTCAAAATCGCTAAAATATTGAACGTATCCATCGTAAATGCGTAGAATTGACTCAACTGAAAGAAAAGGCAGCAACGATGGCAGAAACACAACTGAAATATAGAGTAACAGTATCATACGATTTCGTTCTGTAGGAATAGTGGGAAGAACCTTCTGGACGTCGCGTTTTTCGTTACTTTAAACTTTGACAGACTGAAGGCCGCGTTACACGCAGTCAATCGAGCACGTCACACAGACTGCGGTTGCCGTAGTATCTCAAGCTCTACCGATCCAGAGGTTCTTATACCGCGTCAAGTATTCAACCCAGAAATGGTGAGTTTTTTCGTTTTGTATGGGAATGACAACGCAGCGCGTTATCAAAAAATTTGATTCGAGCACTTTTTTGAACGCCAGAAATGTCTTCAATTTAAAAAAAGGGACGTTACAATTATTGATATGAAGTTAATTTTTCAAAAAAAGGATACCATGTTATTATTTATTGTTTGTGTTAAGATGGTTTTCATTATTCGCGATATTTTTAGTAGTTTATTATTACAAAATTTCATGTCAATAATAAATGTTTGTTATTTCGATTTTACTTTCCCATGTGGACAATGGTGAAAAGGATGGAAGGAATACTTCTAGAAACAATTTAATTCTCTCGATGTGTTTTCTTGTTTGGGGGTACTTTAACATCCGGCATCCGGCGCGGTTCTTCCCGCATTTCCCATTCCATATCTCTCACCGCAGAGACCGCTTTCTCTCCTCAAGGCTTCTGTAAACTTTTCGCCACGCACTTTCCAAGCGGTTTTCGTTGGCCAGGTTCTGTCGGCGGCCTCTAGCCCTACGGGTCTTGCTCTTACCCCCCGTGACATCCTCACTTGCAACCTGCTGGAGATCAGCGAGGGTGTTTGGTATGGTGCCTAATAACGGGCACTTGCTGTATGCTGACGATGTAAAATTATTCCTTCCCATATCCTCTCCTTCCGACTTCTTACTCCTTCAAGAATACCTCAACCGCTTTGCACATTCAATTGTTGTGTTATATCTGTTGTGTCTTATGATACACTTAAAAAGTACTTTATTATCTATATGTTAACGTTTAGACAAGTACACTTTAAAATGATTTGCGCGTGGAAGATGGACGAATACGGTACGGATGAGGCAGCTCCCGGGAGTGGAAGGATGGCTGCGTGCGTTGTAGCTTCCAGTGGATGATGAAGCTGCGTCTCCACAACAATATCCATCAGTCGATTCGCTGGGGTGACCCACCACGACTACTGTATTGGTAGCGTAGCTTTGTCGCGGGTGTCGGCTATCAAGGACCGACCCTAAGCTACGACCCTTTTTCTTTTCTTTTTTATAATAGTTTAGGGATCTCCTACCTAAATCACTCACGGTCACCCACCAAACTGGTCCAATTCCGTATGTCAGATTTACTGGCTGCTTAGACACGTTCTAGCCTTGTCGATTCTTCGGGACATCTCATTGAACTCGCCATTATATGGACTCGTCTATTGACTCTTCTCACAAATGGGGCCAAAAGCCTTCCTGAGCATTTTTATATCTAACAGGGAGAGGAACTGTCTTGTATATCCTCTGCAATCGCTGGATTTAGGCAATTGATAGATCTTAAATGGAGTTTCCATCTTGTATCTGCAGGTTGGTCGATGCTGCTGAATTTAGATACATTGGATACTGCTGAAACTATTATCCTGGCGTCTGACTTCCCATTTCAACGGTAAAGTTACGACCCATTATAGTAATCTATGAGTATACCGTCCGCAAGTAGGTCACAGTAACTCTCTTCAGAAAGAAGACAAGTGTATGGAACTCTTTTCGAGGTGAAAACTCGAAATACATGAATGATGCGAACTTTTTTTTTTATTAATCAAAGGGTTTTCTAAGGCTAAAGGCTAAAGTAATTACCACGGGTTTTGGTAAAATCCATGCTTATTATTAATAATCAAATTAATTATACTGCACCGTGGCAACAGGTCACGTAGGTCTTCGATGCGCCTTGTTAATGATCGACAAGAGGTGATTTTAAGCTTGTGCAGCGACGGAAACACTTGAGGAATCAATGGGAGGCCATCGTCAGTTGACTGGTATGTCAAGAACCGCATGTAGAACGCATAGCCCATTGAAATGGAAAAAGAAAAGGAACGTTAGCGCAGTAAAATCTTGTAGTCTACTGCTGTTTTCTTACCCCTCGGCATTCACGAAACGAGAGTACGTTAACTTTATTTGATGGAATATTTTGAAGGAAATCATCCATGTGATGAATGCCAATTAAATTCAACTCAACAAGATTAGGTAGCCGATCTAAATGTTCAAAACATTCATTAGGAACCTGAAACACAACAACAAAATGGTTTCATCAAATATTGAATTTGTAAAAAAAAACGTCCAACGCACCTCTGAACAACAATAAAACGTTAAACATTTGAGCGATAAGAAGTGATTGCAGATAAATTGAAGACATTGAGGGTCCATTAAATACTTCAATGTTAGAATCAGCTTACTAAGATGAGGCATCGTTGTTGGTAACGCTATGATGAACTCCCATCCGCAACGAAACCTTAGGCCCCGACAATCCAGCTCTTGCAACGAGGGAATCGGTTTACATTGATCGAATACGTTGTAATATAAATCGCCAAGCAGTACAAGGGTCTGCAATAGAAAAGCAAAACATATTGTGACTGTGAACAAGTAAATTTTTTCATGGTTTTAACATTCTTCCACCTTACTTTAAGCTTTGTTAGATTTGCCAATCCTTGAAACGAACCACTTCCTAGTTTGTCCACTCTGATGCGAAGGAAAATGATGTTGTGGCAATTTTGCACCAAACTGTTTACGATCGGTTGATTTACCTTACATTGAAGTGCTGCACGTTGCAGATGTTTTGATCCAGCTAAGAAAGCGCAATTTGTACTTAAACCTTCATCTTTATTAGCTGCGTTAAATAACTCAATGTCCAAAAGCTCCGGAAAAGTAATTTCAGAAAACGAATCTGCATAAAAATTATTTCCATAATATACTTTCACCGATTTCAGTTGAGGGCTGAAGTGCCTGTACACTTTAAGAGCGAAATCTGAATTACAGTCCAGGCTGATTCTCTGAAGATTTGGAGCGATGGTGCAGATATCAAACATGCTGATAGACGTATTGGTAAACGATGTATGCAGGTCGGAAAGTTGTTGAAACACCGGCAACTGCATTGAACCAGTACCTTTGTGCATCGATAAGATCCTCAGATTTGGAACCTCCAGTAAGATGCGCTTGATTACTGAAGGTTCTTTTAAGTTCGACACATCTAAACTCACAATAAATTTGTTAACCCTTTTCAAAAACTGAATGCATTCCAAGTCAGTTTCGCCTTTTCGGTCGCTTTCGTTGAACCGAATATGGCGATACCGTCGCTGAGTTTCCTTTAGCGGATTTGTTTCTGTGTAATTTGGACATGCAATGCATCGGATGCGATCCATTCTGCGACCAGAGAATGCCAAGCGTGACCACTGGACGCACACCAACGAGACAGTTTTCAGGTCCGACACGGTCAAGTAGTCGAAAATTATGTCGAGAAGCTGAAAGAAACAAAGAAATGTTGAACCGCGATACACGTTGCGTTCATAAAAACTCACTTCCTCCAGTAAATCACAAATTCCCATCCGTTGTTGGGTAAAAGAATCACTTTCGAGAGCTGATGAATCTGTTGGCTTCAATATCGCTAAAATATTGAACGTATCCATCGTAAATGCGTAAAATTGACTCAATTGGAAGAACAGGCAGCAACGATGGTAGAAACACAACTGAAATATAGAGGAATAGCTTTATCTTGTCGCTCTGATAAGAACAGTGTGATAAACTTTCGGAAGTCCGTAGACCAGGTGTCGGTAAACATTTCCTAGAGAAGACCAGGTAATTAAAAATGAACCAACAGTGCGGGCCGAATACCTTAATCGAAGATTTGATGATTTCAAAGTAGTACCAAAATCTTTTGAATGGAGTACTAGCTTTCTAAATAGTAAAGTTACATAAAAAAGTGGTATAAGATAAAGCATGTGAAATTCGTTGAATTTTGATGTTTTTCAACATTTAAATTTTGTTTTTTAAATTAATTTCTATAATCGTAGTTGAAATGCAAAGTAAAGGAAAGTTAATGTCGTTCAAGAACGTCATTCAAGAACCTCGTTCTTTATTCTTGGGAAAAAAATTAAATAAAAATTGAGATGGGTTTTTTGTATAAAGCACTAACATTTTCTCACGGGCCGGTTAAAAGTCTGGCCTGCCAACAGGACTTTGCCGACCTCTGCCGAAGACGATGACTAACACTTTGACCGACTAGGCTCCGCCGCGCATTGTCAATCTTTTTCGCCAACCTTATCGATCCCCACATAGATAAGCGACGTCCCGCTACGAGGCGCGACAAAATTAGCTCAGTTTCAGCAGAACTCTCGCGCCATAGGTAGCGCGACACAGATAGGAGAATATGGGGAAATATTTAATGCATTAGGGCGTAAGCTCGGCCCATAAATTTGGTTGAATTTTGACATAGTAATGCGTATTTTATGCACCCTTATTTTAGTTACGTATTTTATGCACCCTAAGTGAATTTGGCGTTTTTACATTTTCAATTCGGAAATTCGGTAAAAGCCCAAATGCTAAATGAGGCTCCGTCCTCGTCGCATCTTCGACATATTTTACCACGTTTGTGCCTGAACGTTATCCAAAGGGTGGCACATCAATTAAGTTCGGATATTTGAACCGTTGCATTTCCGTTGGAAGCTTTAATTGTATGAACTAGTCTGTTAAACTAGACTAGAGTTAGAAACGGCGGCTATAATAAAGAGAGTTTGTTATAAAGTTGTAAAATAATGCACCGTATCCCCAGGTTGATTGCGTAGCCGACTTTTCATAAACTAATGCAAGTTCATGTTGCATATCCTGTATAACCATAATCGTTAATTTAACGAGACATCCAATTCAAACGGTTCGCACAACGGCATTTGTATCACCCATTCCATACTTTTAGGTGCATCCACTCACAAATGGTGTAGCCACGACTGGGAGGCCTCAGTTGGCCAGCTCCATTATTGAGATTTTCTTGCTTCAATTCTACTAAATTGTTCTTACTAGAGGCATCGAATTATCTCAATTCAATAAGCGATCAGTAACGATGATAGAAATACAATTGAGTGTTATCTTTCTTAGCATTTTAATAATAACTGAAACATTTGAGATCCGAGCCGTTAGTTCGGAACCAGCTCCGGAGCCTGCTCTAAAATTTGCCGGGGTTGGTCGGAGCCGTTTTTCTCATTACTAGAGCATACTTTAGTATATTATCGATTGTCACATACCTTTCATATGTTTCCCACATATTCGATTTCGCAGAAATTCGCTATCGATGTGGTTCCATTTACATGTTTGAGATAAAAAGTTTCCATTCACATGTTTTGTAGTTTGAGGTACATTTTTTGCTCAGATTTTGATTTCTCAAAAAACGATATCTTTCTGGTTTAGATTTTAGATAAAATTAGGACACAATTGCGTGAATTGCAATGTAATTCTGCGAAAGCTACTGAAAGAAGAAACGAGTCTTGCATTTTTTGAGCAATTGTTGTCGAGGGTAGTACGCCGTCAGTTGAGGTATGTTATCAACAAAGCCAAACATGGCGCCTAGAATGATCAAGATTCATACAATGCAACCAATTCCATCAACCTTAAATAGAATCAAACGACAGAACAGAGAAAAAAGACTCACGCACATTTGTTAGTTTAGTTCTAATTTATTGTACATTTCTAACGTTACATATAAGGCGTTGACACACGTGCTTCATTGATAAACTACTTGCACAAAAAGACAGTATCTGGTTTCTGTGAGTTCATTCCGAAACATGGTAGACGGCTGATGGCCATTAAACGCTGCACCTACATGTAGCTTACCCTACATCGACCGGTCGATATATTTAACAATATAAAAAACGGTACTAAACATTCTTACTTTTTAAAAGGCACTTAAATCACATGAATTTAATTATTGATTTGCTCCGCCGATTGGACTTACGCCACTAACTATGCTCCTCCGGGAAGCTACCCATACACCGGTTTGAAGAACTACCTACATAAGTGAGATTAAAGATGTAAAATCGCCAGCTCAACTGATGGCTTACGCTTAGTAGGGTAATTACTATTACTAGGCTTTACCTGTTTTTACTGGGGGAAGGCTACCATAATACCACAACAAAAACGATACAAATAGTTATTTAAGCTTAACAACAGTTACTCCGTTGACTTAATGCATTACCACAGTTAAGTGAAGATTCAATGTTGTGGAGGGTTTCGGTCTGGGTTTTTCTTGGTCGACTTGGTCGACTTGGTCGACTCTTTTTTTCTCTTATTCTTTTCCCGATTATCTAACCGTTGAAAAGTCTACGATGGGAAGTTGAGCTCATATTTCCCATCGACGACTGTTGATCGGTTGGTTTAGTTCACCGCATTTCCCTGCTGGTTCCACACGTTCCTATTGCTACGTACAGTTGCACAACAGAGCGGCACATTCTTTAACTGATCTTAAAACGAAATATTGCAACGATAGCCTAGACGATCGAACGCTTCGTACGATCGATTCGATGATTTGGGAGAGCTTAATCTAAACGTATTTAAGATAGATAAGGAGAAGGCAAATCGGCAATCGCTTACAACTGTTGCGAAAGTAATTATGTGGGAAAAGTCAGACAAGAGTAGATACAGATAGAATGGAACAGTAGAGACACCTATCAGCTACAAAATAGTTCGATTGTGTTCGCCTCTTCTTGGTTGTCGAAGGGAGAACTCTGGCTTAATGATATCTCTTAACCCTAGCCGTACGGACTCTCTGCACTACATCTATCTATTCTAGCGATCGCTTCCTAACTAACTTGTAATGTTCATAGAACTTACAGTAAAAATATATCATAGATATATGGGACCGAAATTACCGACCCTGCACCGTGGCCGGGCGTCCGTAATACCCGGATCGCCCGGAAACCGACGGACACAGCAGAGCGGTAAGCAATATACGAGTAATACAAAACGATTAGGTGCTACTCACACACGGGACACCATTAGTCGAACGGTAGGATTAGCTTTGAAGCGAACACTCCGATCGAAACTCGCGTTGGTTCGAGAACCTGGAAGTTTGCTGAATGACGCCTAAGCTATCGCATTGTTCGCATTGGATTGGTGAGACGCGAGAGACCTATTGGGTGACTCTAGATCTTTTTGGGGTGGAAGAACCTGTTACGTCTTTGGTGCGCGATGATAGAGGTAGATCTTTCAGTACCTGATTGAGTTAAGGAGAAGCGAGCTGTTGCGATTGCTACCACCGGGATACACCGGTGTGTCTACACAATCGCTCATTACGTCACCTTAGGTTCCAGGAGTTGACGATCTTACATCCATCCGAGCAGCACAGAGACATGTCCTTGCGACCTGATCCAGGTCACACCCATCAGGTCGGGTGTTTTACAGTGTTGCATTCAATTTTGGTAATCACATCATTTTTAAAGAATATTATCCTTAACAGCGCTACCTGCCCGGTGCGTCATCCATTCCGTGCCCTCCTCCCGAGCCTTGGCTGTCGTTTGGGTTAATACTACCGGAAACGTGCCGGGCTCGTGAACGGGCTCGTGGATCCACGCACTCTCGTGGCGTGTACCGTTTTGTGTGCGATAATACAAAAGAGTGATTACACTGTGCAGCGTGAGGCTAGGTACTAGGTCATCTAATTGGTGAGAGACCGACCATCGCCATGTTTAGGTCTAACTTATCGGCACTAACATACGGACAAGTGGAGTTGGCAACAAGATAAGTAGACAGTGGTGTTGATCATTTGTTTTTGTTTTCAAACACACACACACACCCGCACCCGTGGCACCCTAGAGGCCACGGTGATGTGGTGATGGTAAAGGATGGAATCCTGTACACTGAGTGGCACGTAACGCGAGCGCACGCACTGTGTAAATAAGTTAAAAGTAATAAATAAAACTTAACAACTAGTGGTTGGGTGTGTCTATCGAAGCTGTCTATAGCGCGTAGGGACTGCAGAACTGGTACACAAGTCGCTGTGAGCGTTCCGTCTTCTGCATGATGCCCTTCTTGTAGTACTGGCGTATGGAGCGAGACAGTTTGTCATAGTTCATGGCGGGCCGATTCTTGCGCCTTCCCCAGAGCCGGGCGACGCGTACCGAGTCCTCGATCTTGAACACCCCCTTCGACCGATCGATCCAACGGATCGCGTTCTGATGCTGCTCCGGGCAGGCGAGCAGCTCCTTCAGGAACTGCCACAGGTGAATGTGCGAGCCACCGTGGCGAACCTTGGCCGGAGCGGGGCTTGTCTGACCGGCGGCTGCCTGGCTTGTCGATGGTCCTCCACCCGCTGACGACGAGCTTCCGGAACGCTCCGGGGGCATATCTTCGTCCTCATCTGGAAGTGAAAGAGAAGCTGATTAGAATCTGTTTGAGTGATGTCAAATGGTTTAAAATAATAAAACCTTTGAAGTAAATCATCAACTAGAGATTTGCAACCTGTTTTTAGGCTGAAGGAATTCGAACTCCAGAGTTAGAAGATTTTAAAAATTTTCTGCGCCAACTATTCAGACCATGAATTTGAAAATAAAAAGTTGATCAAACACAACACCAAACCAAAGTAAAAATCCTCCCAAATGTCAAGCAGGCTCTGACATACCTCGGCGCTTGTGTCACTATCGAATCAAAGTGACCATGGCGGATTGAAACCTAGCGGAATGGTATAGGATGGATGAAAATGATATAAAAAACCCCCACCTGAGTTACACACAATTAACATAATCGTATGCAAAACGAAAGGCCCGCATACGTGGACATTCAAAAACAAAAAGACAAACAGGGTGGACCGGATGGATGTGTTGTGCTGAAAGATGTTTAAATCCATCGATGATGAGGGGGAGAGAAACCGGGAGGTGCTTTAACGACGGGCAAAAGATGGTTATAAGCAAGAGATACGACAAAAAAGTAACAACAATAACCAGAAACTCGTTGAACGAAGGCAAAAAGCAACGCATACCCGCCATTTCCCCAATCCTTACCATATTCAGCGACTATATAAGTAAATGATCGTCGCAAAGATGGGGATCCCAAAATCAGGCTCGTGTAGGGGCAAAGCTTTCGCCCGTTGGGGACGGAAGAAAAAAAAAAGGAGCAAACAAATGAAGTGATACAAGCAGAAAAAGTACCGCAAGAAGACGCAAGGCAGAAAAAGTCGAGACGAAGATAAAGCGGGACGCATTTGGGAGAGAGTGTGCAGCAAACGAGCCATGACCGGTTTCGCGATCGCGATCGTAACGATCGGAGAGCAGAGAAAGCAATCGGAAACAACAAAAAAGAAAATAAAAACACGCACCCCTGATACGGGAAGCCTTGAAGGGATGGCAGACAAGGGTGGCTTTCGGAGAAGGTCGAATGATCCCGCCGTTTCTACCCGCTCCAAAAGGTGCGCGGGCTGAACGTGGCTTTCGCCTCGTCGGCTTTGGCTCACTCTTTCTTGTGGGCTCTTGCACTTTTTCTTAATCTTAAAGGTAAAACCTCAAGGACGTTCGGGATGATTATGTCGACGGATCGGGGCGTGTTTTGCGGGTGAAAAACCGTCGTCGTATTGGTGCGGCACCCTCCTTCTTATGTTCCTCTCCTTTCTCCAACCGAAATGGGCAAATGGAAAACCCCCAAGACATGTTGGAAACTTGGGCGACCCGAGGACCGACTTTGGGGAATTCGGTGAGGGGATGAAAAATTAACAAAAACTACACCGTCGACCGCAACAGCTCAGTGAAAAACGATCTCGAAAATAAAGGGTTTGCAACAACACTGGCAGTCAGGGCTGGCTTTTTTTTTAATTTGCAAACCACATCACCTTCTTGTTCATGTGGGGACGTTGGTCTTTCACTCGCCAAAGGAGAAAGACGTTCGTGCTCGCAGACTTGGCAAAGATGGAGAATTGGTTATTTTCTTAGCGAAGCGAAGGCGTCGATCGTGGAGAGACACGATGGGGTTCCAGAGATTTGCCGAACGGAATAACAAACTCAAAATCGTTGGTGTTTTGGGGAAGATATTTGTGCAGGCAGCGAGAGAGAGAAAGAGAGAAAGAAAACAATCTAAGTGTGATGTGATAGTGGGAGGACAGAGATGCCAGTTCCAAAACCCACCAAGAGTTACGTGCAAGAAATACAGGGTGAAAGATTGCGTGTTGGGGATGGTGAATTTGCCGAACGTCTTTTTGCCGATGAAAAAAGGGGGAAGAAAAAACACAAACTTTCTGGCAGCAAAGTCATAAAGAAAGAAAACAAATATACAAACCAACAAAAAAATGGCACTGATGATGCCCCGAGCCCGGAGTGGAAGGAGAGAAATTGTTTGTAGGTAATTTGTTGAACGATCCGTTCAAAATGGGAATCGACTACGCGCCATATTCGTGCGTGATTGTTTGATTTTCAATTACTTTTACTTTGGCCAGTTCTTTCTGCCTATGTCAACCGTGTTTGAGTTATTTGTTGTTTGGAAAGTGACGGAGTTGAACTCGCGTCGCCAAAAAACATTTGATCAAAAATAAAAACCATAAAAATATGCATAGTGTGATGAAAAAAAACTGCTATGACTTTGTACAACGAAAAGAAGATCGAAATATTTCGGGAAACTCCAAAACAAACAAATCTGAAGGACGATAAGCATAAACATGATTAAAATCTGCACAAAAGGTTAGTTTAAAAACCACTTCTATTTCCCATTTGCGATCAAATATTGTCTTGATCGCATGATCAAAACAAATAAAAATCCCACCGACCTGCGGAAGAAAGATGGCGGGCAAAAGAGCTCCAACCGCGACTGACCAACGTACAACGTCGTAAAACAAATACCGCCCGAAAGCGCAGA
Organism: Anopheles coustani; assembly: GCF_943734705.1. Lineage (NCBI taxonomy): Eukaryota > Metazoa > Arthropoda > Insecta > Diptera > Culicidae > Anopheles > Anopheles coustani. The sequence goes on along the minus strand of NC_071288.1, from coordinate 70,824,894 downwards.
TATGTGTATACCAGTGTGTATACGTTAAGTGCACCTCAGCTAATCGTTATTCCGAAGGTCGTTCCAAGGAAACGCCGCACGGCGATGTTGTGGCCACGGCGTGGTTTTCTTTCTTCACTATCCTCTCCTCCGTTGCCGCCCGATCCGGCGATGGCAGCCCTTTTTTTCGCGTTGGCGCGTTGGAAAGGAACCAACTCCAGCTCCACCTCAAATCAATTTCACCAGAGAAAGTCCACACCGTGACCGGGCCTCGTGCCTATGACGTCTGATCGAGCGTCGGGAAGGGATGGGGACGGTACGGGCTGACACGCGATATGTATATCAATGCCGTGCAAGTATTTGTTTGGCCCGTTCGAACGCTAAGCGAAGGCACTTTTTTGCCCTTAGATCACTTAAGCAATTGGTTAATGTTTTACTGTAATCTGTTGGATTAGAGTCGTAAATATTGGTTTTAATCTTTTCATTATCTTTTAGTTCAACCATCCATTTTGATCTTGTTCCAATATAGAAAGATCGATTGTTACTGTTCTTTTGTTTAACGTCTATAAACAAGCTTTAGGGTTTCATTGGTTGGTACTAAAAAATACTCGTACCCTTAAATACTTCTGTTAATTCTTCTCTCTTCTTCTTGCCGTCAAATTCTGCCTATGGCATGCAAAGTATTAAAGTATTCTATAACAATGTAAAAGAGTACAATCTTGTTGCTTACCATCGCTAGCATCTCCGGTCATCGAGTCACTGTCGAAGTTGTCGAGCATCGTCGGGCTGGCGCTGTGTGTCGACGTTGGTCCGCTGTTCGACGCACCGAGATTGCTTCCTGGGCCCGAGGGAATCATCCGATTGGCATCGGACATGCCCGAGAAACCTGGTGTCGTAACCACCGGGGCTGCATTCAGGGAACCGCATGGTATCGGCGTGGACATGGGCAGACCACCGGTAGCCAGTGTCGTCTCGGTGACCATGCTGTCCACGGTGGTATTATCACCTACCATCAAGCGATGGATCTGCTTCCAGAGCTCCAGGTATCCGTGCAGTTTGTCACCACCCTGTGTATGAACAATGAAGCAGAGCAGAGATTTTTGGGTTAGGCAAAGATACTACTGGGAGTTGAATTGTACAACGTCGCGAAATAGGTCTAATAGTTCTCAGTCCGAGCTGTTTTTGGAGGTTCCCAGTGTGTCAATGTGTTGTTTGGAGAATTGTTGTTACTCCAATGAATTCATCTCAATGGAATGCCGTGGAACCCTACCAAACCCTCCATCGAGCTTTAAGAGCGAGCTGGGTTCCTCATCTCATTTGCGATGGGCGGTTGGCTGATGTCTCGCCGGGGTGTTACGACTCCGACGCCAAACGTCGGGCGCGTTACAAATACATAAAATCGCGGGTGAAAGTGAAAATCTCCAAACCCCTTCCTCAGAGCGCTCGGGGTACGAGTCTCGGTCCCCTCGCGCCTCACACAATGGCAACCGCGCACGGCGGATCTGCGTGTTCGCTCGACTGGCAACTTATACCAAGCCAAGCCAAACCAGTTCCAAGTGGAGGAATGGAAGATGATAAAAAGGCGAAGAAAATAACAACACCACCACCGGATCGCGAACCGGCCGCGCCAAACTGCGTCGTTTTACCACCAGGTGTGCGGCGGTGTCTCTGGGATGAGTTTGTGTGCGTGCTGGGGGGCTTTAGCGGCGCCGAGGCTGACGTCATCCGGGTCTCGCTCGCGATCGGTTCGGTAACTGCTGCTTTGTGCGAATTTGTGTCGCCATTTGCCGTTTTTGGTAGTTTTGCTTACCTGCGGGATACGTCGAACAAACTCTTCCAGCGGAAGCGAAGCCAACTGGGCTCCGTTTTCTGGGAACAGCGCGGCCAGATTGTCCAGGCGGGGCAGGAAATATTTGCCCATGGCCAGCTCGAGCCACTGGTGAACCTTCGGTGTGGACCACTGCTTGGGATCTGGGGAAGTGATAGTACGTTTGTGAGGTTAGTACATCCATCGCGTCCATCCAACGCCTGCTAAGTGATACTTACCGGAAGAGATCCCTAGCTCGGTGCAGGTCGCCTGGACACCGTTCTTCATCTCCTGCAGCGCAAACTCAAACACCGGCCCGATGTCGGCATGTGTTGTGAGTCCTCCGATCAGCGAATCCAGCTCTAACGGTTTCAGATTGTGCCGACGCTGGAAGCTCGTGTCCTGCAGGTGCTCCCGCAGTATCTGGAAGCCTTGCGGTTTCGCCGTGGCGGACTGGTCCGGTGCCGTTGGCAGAGGGTAGCCGCTGTTCTCCACCTTGATCACGGCCGGTGAGGGCACCTGCGAGTGGTGGTACGGCGATGAGTCACCACCGAGCAGCGAGTCCAGATCGATGCTCGTCTCCGATCCGGAATCGTACTCGAGCTTGATGCTTGGTGGCTGGTCCAGGCCGTACGGCGACAGCAGATGACGATCGTGGCCTCCACCGGCGGCCTGGGAGCTCAGCGGTTGATGGTGCGGGTTGTCCAGTAGCCCGTAGGACGAGGCGGTCGATTCGGGCGACGCCGGGTTGCTGCTGGCGATGCTTCCGCAGCTGCTGTAGCCACTGCTGATGCTCCAACTGTCCGACCAGCCCGCCGACGGTTGCTCCTGTTTCATCTGCTGCATCGGCCCGGCCGGCACGTCGTGGAAGATTGTCGCCGGGATGTACTCCGGGCTCTGGGCTGGACCGCCGAACGCTTGCTGTTGGCTCTGCTGCAGCTGCGACTGGGGACTGAGCGGGACTTCACCGTCGTTCGGCAGTAGCGACAGGTCGAACAGCTCCGCGTACGGTGCATAGACGTCCGAGATGTAGTTACCGGCCGGCACGGTTTGTGGTGTCTGTTTGTACACGAAAAGACGATTCGAAAGGGCTTTAGTACGTGCACACTAAGTTCTCCTGATGATGCTCTGCTTGTGGATCAATCGCTAAGCTCCCTCATAAATGCAAACAATTTCTCGCATATCCACCGACTTTTAACTCACTGAAAACTAGATCACACCGTCACACCAGAGGAGGGCAGTGTGTATCGAGTCTTCCGCAACATATCACAGACTGGCGCGTTCTTCTAACGCTAGAACAAAATGTAGCGACGTCGCTAACTCAGGAGATTCTAGTTCCTACAGTCATCCCCGCTACCAACACCGACATGATCACCATGTGTTCTATCTGTCTCCCTTTCTCTCTCTCTCTTTCTGCCTCGTTTTTGCACATTTGCCATCCTTGTTCTGGTCATCGCACGAACGCTTTTTTGATCTATGAAACCCTACCGTCTCCGATCGCCCCTCTTACCTCTTGCTTGGCACTGGAAGATGGAGCTTTATTTAATCGTTGACGTCGGTGAGAACGTCAGCGCACGGAAAAAGGGGGGAGGCAAAAAAAAAAAACCGAAAAGGTGCTATTGCCAATAAAATATGGGAATACTAGCCCCCCAAGTGGTCCATTCTACTACGCCATCAATCCGTGTAGGCTCCATTTCCGCGGCACTCCGCGTCACGTTTTCGTTCGTTCCCCCCACCCCCGGGAGCCCATTGTCTATTTGGCCGATGCATAGTTGGTGTGTAGTATTCTCATAGTTTGCTCTAGTGCCGGTTAGCGGGCGGAAACTGGCCGAGGTGCTTTGAGGAGCGACAATCCTGGTAGATTCCATCGAGTAAGAGGCTAGCTCACTTGATCTGGTGTCTATTTGATTCCCTTTGTATAAGCTGGTTTCGCGGAGCGTCACTGGACTTTAATTTTACTTGCGTATGCGAGACGAACCCTGCGTCATAAATCTTTATGATCTCATAACGAGTATTCGCAAAGAGGCTCACAGCAACTATTCACTTTATCACACTTTGTATGAAACATCCATTCAAGATCATTTCGATAAAAACCACGTCTCGATCTGATTCTACGGTGGACAGCATTTGTTTTATCTACTTCACCCGCACCTGTTGCACCAACTCCCTCAAAAGCTGCTCAACAACACGTGCCAGTTGCTCCATCCTACTGACACCTTCGTGCACTGACTTTTGTCTGTATGCTTCCATTCACTTAACCGGGTCATACGCGACCGAATGGCACCGGCAGCACTTTTCAAATAACTACCAACGGCCACACGGCCATTTCCTTTTATATCCAGTGGACGTCTCCCTCAACTTATCGGAACAATGTTGCTCAATTAGATGCTACTCTTCGGCTGGTACCTCTTATCGCGCTGCCCAAAAACGACCCTGATTGCATCGTGTTGGGCTTAGGTTTTTGGGGTTGTTAGATTTTAATACTTTTTTTGGGTAATTGGGAACCGCTAACCCCCTCTCCCTTACCCTTACCCCTGTCATCTGATAACGGTGGACGGTGAAGATATCGCGGGTATATTCCTGGAACTGCCCACTTTTTGGGAAAAAGGGACATGCACTCCTCTTGGAGGACCCGTGATTGTATCGATGTCGACAGCGTCGCTATCGAAAGAGTCCGATTGGTTGCAACGGCAATTGGCAGCGGCGGGGAGCAAAACAAAAAATCTAATTACCCAAAAAAGGGAAAAAAGATGGAGTAGTAGGTCTATGTCGGTGAGCATCGGCACAAGTACCCGCCGGGACGACGACTTGGGCAGCAAATAGCCAATCAGAAATGGTTCAATTGCGAACCGGTGCAGGTGCAGGTGGTGATGAAAAACTGGTTCTGATTCCTTGTGGTGTTTTGGCTGCCACGAGAACGTAATCGGCTAAATTTAGCTCGGGCTTGGAAAGCAATAATCGCACATTCATCATCATCATCCCACCGAAATCTCGACCCGATTGTGGCCATCCGTCATGGCGATGTGTTGTGATCGATCCTACGCCATACGTAAGCTACGTAAACTGTCGAAAAATGGTGCATGGCGATTTTGGAAAAGTAGTTTCCACAACCCCCTTGTGCCCAGCTGTCGGCACAGCTTCTGACGTCAGCTGCGACGATCGACGATCGCGGGTGTATGACGTTGGAAAAGTGCGATCATCATCGCTAGCCGGCGATTAGCGGGAAATCGGTTGTTTGCGATGCCAGTAGTCGTAGCTTCACGTGCGTCTTGTTGCTTTTGCAGGTGGAAAATGTTTCCATTGTTTCCCCCACGCATCGATGGGAACCTGTTGTTTTATCGTAACCGCATAAGTGGTGATGTTTTACGAGGCATTTGTACCATTTCTAGGAATCGCCATAGGTAGAGATACATCCCCAGGGTGCGAATTTGATGCGAACCTAGCGATAATCGGTTTCGGTCGAATTCTATTTTGTTTCACTATGTTCTGTGACCGTTAATCTACGCCAATAAGGTCTTGGACGCATCGAGAAGTGCCCAGTCTGAATGATTCTCATAAATAAGCCTCCTTAGATCATACTCGATGTGGTTCTTAATATTCCTGCACGGGTTGCTCAGTTCCCTGACGTGATACGATGCTTGTCAAACGGTGTGTTAATAAAGTGAAAATTTATTCATACACAAACGAACCTTCTCGGCCACTCTCCAGCGTTGGCTGGTCTACCCTGCATGCCACGGTCGATAGCTCGATTGTTCTATGCTGGCGCACCCTGAAACTGGCGACGGATTGCTTATGCAAAAGAGCCCGCCGTCGGGTGCGCCATGGCAAACCGTGACCAACTGCACCGGCGACGGTATGCGACACCATAAATATTTATGTCAGCGCACCCGGGCGCGAAACGAAACCGATGGCCGATATATTGCCAGCCGTGTGGCTTCAGGTGCATTTTAACACATTGCTCTAGCACACCTTAGGCTTCAGCGATGCAGGAGAGACGTCAAGGGGCAAGGAAAAGGAAATGGAAAATAAAGCTAGTCTGCCCGTGGCTGGCCGGCCGAAGAGCCTACGACGCCATCTGCAATAACCCAAACACGCGAGAGGTAAAACTTTCTGCGAACCGTCGCTCCGCTGCTGCACACGCAACGCACGCTGAAATCTAATGAAGCAGCCGTTTCGGAAAGTTTTGCACACTTTCGATCGGTGATCGACGGTTCGGACCCACTGGCAGGCCCGCCGGAATGGCTAAATAGGGAGTTTTAGGCTGTGCATAAACGGCACACCTCGTTCGCTGATGGAAGAAGCCGGAGCGAGTCGTACCAAGGCATGCCACCGGCGATGGCCTCTTCAGGAGAGAACGAGCATGCGCTCGATCGATAAGGGAAAACGGTAGAAAGTGTCGTCCAAGCTAGAACCGATCCTGCGAAGAATGTGGTACCGATCTTTGCCGAGATTGGAGCGTTTTTCCCTATTTGCAGGACCTGTCCGACCGGGGGCATGTTTTTCTCCAGATCCCAAGGTCTTCCCGCGCATCTTCCAACTTTCCCCATCGGCGATCGGCTCTGGAGGCTGGATCTGGAGCAATTAAAACAAACCCGAGTCCCCGTTTCCCATTTGTGGCCGAGGCCTCCAGGGCGTGGGCTATGGTTTGAAGGACAGGTTTGTTTACTGCGGAAGTAACTCTCGTCTTCAGTCGAACCATATTAAGCCAAGCACACGGGAAGAGACGGTGTTGCTGGTGAATGGGTATGCTGGGCATGAATGGGGAAAAACATGGGAAAAACTGTCCCAACCGGTGAAATATGGACCTAAGATGGTGGATTGGTTGTCCGGTAAGGTGTGCCGGAGAAGAAAAGCAAAAGTTTCACTTCTAGGTTAGCAGGGAAGAAGTTGACTATCGACATGACAATGTAAGATCACAAACACATTTACTCTAGGATAACATCAAATGTTACAGTACACCAAACTACTCCGTTAACTCTTATGTTGATATAATTTTCTTGTGTATGATGACTCTTGTGTAATGTTATTCCCCACAATTTTCCATATAATACTAATCCATCCACCTGGAAAACCCATAAACTCTTTTATTTTTAAAAACTACTTCGCGTTTCTAACAACAATATACAACTCAGAATACAACTCCGAATGATGTCGAAGGTGTGCTAAAGTTTGCCAACGCAACGCAACATCTCGGTGGTTCTAGTCTAGTACCGAAAGACTCGTCTCTCCAAAAAAACAAACGCCCAGCCCAAAAGGACCAAATCCGATCCGCAGCGACCTTTTGATCGAGTTCGCATTAGTATGCAGGAATCTGGTAACATTATGCAAAGTTAACTACCGACACCCGAAGCGGGTGTAGTGTAAAATTTCTACCCAATCCCTCGGGTGGCCGATCCCTCAATCCCCTCCCACCCCCCTTCTCCACCGAACTGGAATCGGATCGAATCGAGAAACGTTTCGGAGCCTACCCTCGAAGCTTCGCCTGGCCGGGCATGAAATCGACCAGTAACAAAGCAACAAAATACGCGCTTAAAACGATTCGCGTCATCTAAATGCCGAATAAACAGCGGACGGGCTGGTCCGGAGGGACCGGTTCTGCGCCTTTCGAAGTCGCTGCTAGTGCTGCGAATGTCGAATCGCGGAAGCAAAATTCGATCCAGCCCGCCGCGATCTGCCATTTAGCCGGACCGGTTTTTCGAGCGGCGAGCTCGCGATCCTTCACTGGTTCTGTTCTGGCGTGAGTACGCTTTGCTTTGGCTCGAGCCATCGTCAGCTCGGGCTATAGAACATAGCGTTGACCGGTTTAAGCCGGTTTCGAGCTTTGATCGTGTGGGTTCTCGGAAGGTTTGTAGAGTACAATGTATGGTGGAGCAGGGAGAGACACCGTGGAGTGGGGGTGACGCTACGACGCAATACTGTGTTTGCAAACGTACAGCTTCCCGATTTGGCCACTACTGGAACGAATGGAGCGACACTTTCGAATTTAGAACAAGTCACGCTCGGTGTTCAGCTGTCATCCTTTTGCCTGGCCGACGTGGGCTCCAATTAATTGTCCCGGACTTGTAACTCACTCTGGAACGGGGCACTTCCTGGTAGGCCCTTCGCACCTTTGACAGCCTTGGCTGGGACTACGGACTACCGGGTATTGGGTTTAAAAACTGGATTATAAGTTGCATAACGACTGCGCCAAAGGCTTTCCCCGACGTCGGTGCAGCACCACGAAGAGCGTCTTGGGCAACTGAACATGTTGGCTGCATTTTTGGGTCAACGTGGCCGCGCAGAGGCACGGCTGAGCCCCTAGCTGTGTTCATCCGTTCGCTCAAGCAGGTGAAAGTGAAAGGCTGAACGGTTGAAAAGCTAGCTCTAGTGACGTCAAACATTTGAAAGCGCGTAGTGCAGTGATTCAGGTAGGCCGCGATCCACAGGTTGCACAAGACGATCGCGTGACTCACAAGCCGAACGTCAATGGATCTAACCTTCGGGGTTGTTGGGGCTTGCATGCGAGACTCGATGAGCTCACAGGCGGTGTGCGAAGTGCGAAGTCGCGAGGGCCAAATTCATCGGAAATCCCCAGCATGGTAGGCTGCACGTCAGCGAAAGTCCACAACCGTGCAGAATGCTCTCGGATTTCGTTATGTAAGGCGCAGGTGATGGGGAGAAGTGAGCACTCTATGCCTCGCGTGGATGCGGTTTTGCTCCATGGCCATCCATACCTGCAGAGGTTTGGCCTGGCCAATTCTTGCTCAATCTCTTTTACTGGACACCTGGGGAAAACCCGACTCGCTAGCGCCTCGTAGCAGCACATGAATTCCGTCTTCATAACACCTTTACAAATCATGCCAGGCAAGCATAGCGCGACGGTTCTTCGAGGCCACAAAGCATAGGAGCGAGTTGATTCGTTCCGCAGCTCGAGTCGCAACAAGTTCGTACAAGTGACGAACTTGTGTTCCGTAACCAGTTGTCCGCAATCGTGAGCGCTTGCCGGGAGCTAATGTATTCCAGTTCGTGGAAGGCTGCAACAAGATACGGAGCAAGGACATCCAGGAAGGAATGTTGCCACTCCGAAAGGAGTATAGATAATACTGATCCACAGAACGATCAATCCACCATCGAGCTCATATAATCTTCCACCATAACTCAAAAGTCTCCTTAGGCATTCTGGTTTACCTCGACGTTCTATTCTGACACTATCGCCATCTGGCAATCTGGGGTGAACGGAGATTGGGTTCTGGGTGATTGGCAAAGAGTTCAGCTTCAATAGCGGGGACCCTAAAACGGGAGCTACCGCTATAGTTCTATGTCGCACATGTCAAGGTTAACCACAGGACCGTGTTCTCACTGTTTCACCACTTCGTGGAGCTCCCAGACCACACGGACAGACAAAAGGGAACACTTCTCGTATTCGTTCGTGTGTCGTATTGTGCTTCACGTTCGGTAGACTTGACTTTTTACGATCGAACCATCAAACCTCCAACTCCACGCTAAGCTGTCGGTCTGTAAAATATGAATGTCTCATAAAATTGCGCGAGCCTCCCTTCTGGAGGCAGGCGAGCGTGCTACGGAATATGTCTGGGACAAATGTTAAGCCACAACAGCTCCATTTAACCATGGGACGGTAGGGCTTTTGTGGGTGAGCCTTATGGTCCGGGTTTATGGCACCGGTGTGGAGTGTCACGACGGAAAATCAGAACATTTCCTGACGCCGTATTGTGAATAGTTTATCGATCAAACGCGATTTTATCGCCAATCAAAACGAGTGACGTCTGTCCAACGCTCCATTTGCGTTCGTTTTAACATCCGAGAACTAATTAATCGAATGCTTTACTCTCACTTTTTTGCATGGGAACCTTAGAGCTATCTTGTGTGGTAGTAGGAAGCGTTCATACGCATTTTTTCAAAAATAAATATTATCTAACAGGAGAAGTTTACCACTATCTGCTTATCGTGGATGAAAAGTCGTTTTTATACGATCCAGACATTGGCCTTAGGCACATATATTTACATCAAAACTGTCAATTCATGTATGTAAATTCTGGTTGTTTTTCAATGTTTGTTATTGATATCAGGTATTATGTTGATTTTCACTTAGAAATGCTTTTAATGAAAAATCTGTTATTTGATAAGAAAAACTAATATACAGTATTTTTCGTCCACAATGAAAAATAAAAAATTAATGTTAATCAAACCAATTGACCGGATCACACCGAAATCAACAACGATCCTCAAGTGTCCTTCTGTGGTGACCAGCGACGGTGGGTGGTTGGGTGCGGATAAAATAATTCGCTCGATAAAATGCTCCATCCGGCGAAAAGTGAAAGTTCGCACTTGGTGCTGCATCCAACATCCAGACAAAGGGAGGCTTGGTTGCGCAAAAGGTGTCGCAAGCTTTATAGCACCAGTTTCGCTAAGTGGTGAAGTCGAAAGGCCGCTTTCCTCGCATCTTCGTCGAATGGAAACACCATCGGTGGTTAATTTACCACATCGGCAGAACAAAGTCTCCATCTACAGTGCGGTACCGAAGGTCACCTTTGCGAGGGAAGATCGCCTCGATCGCACCAGCCAAAAAATGGCACACACTGTACTGTAGGGCCAGTTTCTTGATGGGCTTTTATTCCTCCAATAGCTAGCATAGTCACCCAACACGCGCAGCAGTTGTTGTCGATCCGATCGTGAGTGTAGTATTTTTTTTACTTCTACTGATTTTCTCTTCCTTTTTTACCAGCGTTAGTTTTCTAACGCCGTGTATGATGTCATCGACGCGCCATGTTGGATCAGGTCCAGTCGGTATGTGTTTGTTTAATGGCTTACCAGGTGCGATCGAGTGCTTGTGTGTGTGTGTATACCTGCAGACAGCTTGTGCGGTTTGTGTCAGGTTGATGGAGCTCACTGGTATGTGGACACACGAGCCCCAACAAACTAACGCCGTCCGCTTGGATTTCAAATTACTCGCAAGATGGTGATAATGGGGCTGCTATTTTCATTTTGTTTCTTCACTTTTGCAGCATCATCTGCGAATCGACAACGTCGACAATCGTGAAATAGATTGTGGTGATTCTTGCATTTTTGCAAGATATGTCAAACAACACAACATTAACATTTTCCCGTAATGGAAACGTTAATCACTTTGGTGTAACATTCCGTCGGAGTGTGATTTCCTTTCGGACGAGATTCCTTCCAGCAGTGGGAGTAGATTTCCAGGCGGTACCCTCGGTGCTTTCCATCGTGGCTCCCCTAACGTTAAATCGCTGACTAAGCATCGACAGCCAATGTTTCTATTTCCATAAAGTCGGATTGTTTTTTGCATATCACGCTAGTTAGCAAAGTCCAGTCTGGGTGAGTGCCCAGGGTGGAGAAACCACCTTTTTCCATAATGACGTCCGTTCGGAAACCGGTTCGTCTGAGTGGAGGGTTGAGGTTTCTACTTCATCATCCCCCAACAAATCCTGTGGATGTTCGGACGAGGTGACGGATTTCGTGAGCTGTTATTTAAGAGTGGTTTTTGTGCTAAATTTCCTTGAAGGTTGCAGCGAAGATCAAAATCAATCGATTCGGTTGAATCACAGTTTATCCTTGATGGCGATATTTAAGAGTGAGTCACACAAAAAGCATCAACATTGTCGTACAATCCGTATCGGTTAGTATTATAAAATGTTCGTTTTGCAAAATTAAATAAAATCGATTTATATTGCAATCAGCATAATACGATGGAGCAGCATGGTGGTTTATAAAATTTGTTATACTGCAGGTATTGTTTTAGTACAACAATTATGTTTGATTCGATGCAATAACTTTAGAACAATATTTTTTTAAAAATTTTGTTTTAAAATATATTGAACCAACGGTTTTAGAAAAATATGCAATAACCAGGCTTCCCAAAGGATACATTTTAGTAATTATCATAGCCTAGTACTACATAAATCGGCTGCTATAATAGTGTACAGGGCTGATGAGTATTGTTGCTGTAACCTGCTTTTTGGATGACACGGTAGTCAACACAGTCTGCATTGCTTGATAAAGTTGACAAGGTAAACACAATGAGTGTGAAAATAAAATGTCCACTCAAAAGGTAATAATTTAAAAGTATTTTCATCCGCCAACTCGTGCCTTCCGTGGCTACCAAGAACTGCTTTACAAAAGGTCATTCTTTTGATCGCTTCAGGAAAAAATCAATCGAATGACAACGCTAATTGAAGTATAAATCCGACCGACAATAAACAAATTAGCACCAACCATAAACAATCAGAATGACGGCAAAGCATCGTTCTGTAAGAAGAAGAAGAGAGGGAGAGAGAGATGATAGAATATCCGACACCACCGACGATATGGGTGGACCTCATAAGGTTTGCTACCTCCGCTTTACAAACTCACAGCGGCCATACTTGCTAATCCCACAAAGCGAATGGCAGATCAACATGGCGTCACCCTTCGGCTTGACGTTTGTCCGCACGGCAAACGGAGCTTGAAGCAAACCGCCGGGTACGCGTAACGACACCAGGTATTTGTGCGCAAAATTACCTATTCCATATTTGTACAACGGTCCGACGTCGACAAACTGGGCTGCCGACGGGCGTTTGTTGAGCTAGCGAGCGATCCTTTCGACCGTTCCGCCCACAGGCCTGGTTGGTTGGAATAAATGCGTTTTAATTGCTCCGCACACGAATGTTCTTCTCTAAGGGGTGGAGGACGGTAGATGGAGTTGGAAGTTGGAGGTTTTCGACCTTTTTTATGGATTCGCATGAAGTGCAAGATGGATTGCAAAGGTAAACAGTGGAGCGAGATGTGTACTAAACCGGTAAAGGTAAAGGTTAAAAGTGCGTCATTTTTGTACTCATTTCCCAAAACGCGATGGAGGAGGATTCATTCGCTGCTCGTATAACAGTTCCAGATAAAGGGCAATGATTTTCAAAAAAAAAAAAATGAATGTGGATCATTCTGTGTTTGGATTGGAGAAGTAAACAGCAGAGCAAAGGAGCTGTACTAAACGCAGGTTGGAAATAAACATGCGTCACTTCGATACAAATTTCTCAACCTCATGAGCTACTCGGACGCCGTCTCGCCAAAAGACGCGGATGAACGCCTCGTCTGGATCACTTTTGGATGCTGCCGCGAGGGCGAGTGAACCGAATTACATCACGCTCGCGGGGCGCAATCGCACGATTGATCGAGAAGAAAGTGGTCGAATCGAATCCGACTCGATGGCATGGCACAGTGCGCGACGGGCGGGAACCGCCGACTTACCTTTTCCTTCGGGTACAGCATCATCTCGTAGGCCATTGTTGTACGGTTTTTGTTTACGTTTGCGCAGTGGTAGTGGTAATGCGCGGAGCGTGTTTTTGAGGCGCTTATCAAATCCCTCACCAAACCTTCAATGATGTTGATAAGAAACACTCGGTACACAACGTATGCACGGTTGGCGGTAGGTTTTTTGTTTTTACTTCACACGGCTAAGGTCCACCCCCCCTGAGACACGGGTGGTGTGCGGTGGGAAATTGGCGGTCGTTGTTATTTCACCTTTCACTCGGTGTGCTTTAATCGTAAGTTATCTCCGCCGTAGGTATTGCGGAGGTGGTGTGACTCTGTTCAGGGTAAACGCGTAACTGTTAGTTCACCTAACACTGCAGCTTCCAATTTTGGATGGGAATCTTTAATGTTGAGCGTCTATTCGAATGTTTGATTTGATTTTTCTTCTTTTTCTTCGTTGATTCTGCGAACTGTTTGTTGTGATTGTTTCGTATGTTTTCTTTTATCGTTTTGTTGAATTTCGCTTTGCTTTATGTTGGTTTAACACGATCACGGTCTCGGTGCCGTTAAGAAATAAACTCCCCTGATCACATAAGGTGCAGCACGACCTTTCTATCGACCGAGTGAACCGTCTGCGATAAGGACACGCTGTGCCGCTATCAGTGCAAGTGGCAATTTTGCCAGACCCAAGTGGCACACTCCGCGGGTTGGCAGTTTCGTGAAGTTGCACTCTTCTTCAGAAGCGAACTCCACAGCACCACACGGCACTCGTAAAGTGGACGGCGTGGCCCGTCTAGATCGTGTGTACCCCGAACGGTGATAAACTTCGACCTTCCCTAGGTCGCTTTATCGCTATGAACCGTCTCTGTCACCTCGAAAAAGGCGGCGCTGCCAGTTGTGTTCCTCTTCACCGGTTTGACCGTTGCTGAGGCTGACGGTGGTAGTACTGACGTGAAGGGGTGGAATTACAACACTTGCAATGGGTTGACGCACGTTGCGTACTGTTCATGGCGTACCAAATCGTCGGCGTTTTACACTGATTTAAACCAACAAGTTATTTCAATACTGGTAGATACTTTTGGCACTATCTCGTATATATTCGAACCCCGCCACGCTAACTGTCGATTAACACTCGTAGCACACTGTAACTCCTGTTTCTCTTGTTTTCGCTCCAACGTTCAGCCACACGCCTCCTTTGCTAAACTGCTCCACTCGACGTTCAAATCGGAAATAAACGATCGGTTTGCGAAGCAGGCTGCGCTAAGCCGATCGTGCGGCGCAAAAATCCCCTCTCGCGTGTTTTTCTTTTGTTTTTCCAACAGCTCTCGCAAACCGTCCCTATCTCGCGGTTCGCGTGAATCGCTCCGTCGCGCTCTTACTTTCGCCCCCCCGAAAGCCCACGCGGCGGACACCATTTGGAGCGCGGATTTCGGATCGCTCTCGCGCGAGGAGAGATTACCTGCAATACGCGTCCCCCCGATCGCCTGTGATTGTATGTGTGTGTGTGTGTGTATGCGTGGGCTTCTTAAGTCGCTCCAGCTTATTGCGTGGCCGCGAGATGCGGACAACACCACTCGGCACCCCCGCCCCCTCCCTTCTATTTTGGAGCTTCGCGGTTTTGGGACAGCTTTGCGCAAAACTTGCTTGCGCATTTTATTTAACGTGTTTTTTATACAGATGGCTGTAGCTGTTGTTTCAACTTGTTTTTGTTTTACGCTCCCTGTAGCTTTGTTTTTCTTGTTTAGTAGATTGTCTCTTCATTTTCCTCTTTGCTCATGCACATATCATTTTTTTCAGCCATGCATATGTATCGCTTGCAATGGTTTGTTTAAATAAACCATGAAAGATTGTTTGCTTTAAAATCATTGGCTCATTTAAATTTGTCAATCAATATGAAATCAATATGAAACCGTAGGTTTCGTCAAATAGATTTGATTGCAATAATTCAGATATAACTTATTTTAAGGGTTTAGGATAGCCATGCTTGTATGCCGGATCTAACATCACAAATGGTGACGTGGGTTACGATACCAGCCAAGATCTTATGCACAGGTAAACAATGGTAAAGAATAAGCGTAAGTAAATTTATTTTGTAGAAATTAATCTTTAAAACCAGTATTTCACTATTTACATACAGTAAAAAGTAAAACTTGTTAGTTTTATTTTCTTCGGTGAATGATTGAAATGATAAAAAAGATGTGTATTTAGAAGAACTATCGAGAGGTCGTACATAGACGATACCCAAAATCAATACTGTTTTATACTTTTTTAAATAAAAGAAGATAAAACATTTTACAAATATCCCAGAAACAACAGAACCAAGGCCGTCGCAATATCAGCATTAGGTAAGTAGGTCTAACCAGGTAAACCAGTCTATGTTTAGCTTTTTTGTTGGTCTGATATTAACTCATAAATGTATTCATTAAAATTTGTATTCACCCATCCTATTTTTTTGTTTTCCATATATTTGTCCGGTTATAATGTTTCTCTTGTTATCAACAATTTTACTGCGAAGTCTTATTCCAAAGTTTTAACTTCAAAAAACAATCAAAACAATCCCCTTATTCACATAACCTATCTCCTGATAGCAGCATCATTGTTTGCACCCAGACTAATAAGACATTTTTTCCAAAAATATCGTGCCAACACAGTCGAATTGATAAGCCGTTGTGGACCCAACGAGACTTCAGAACAAGAATTTATTAACGCGCGAAACAAACGAAAGATTGTTGGCAGGCTTCTGGATTAACTCCTTCCCTAGCCGGCCGCAAACATTTCGGATCCGAGCGCTTGGCAACCGGTTGACGATTTTCGTACGTGGCTTATGTGTGCCTACCGATGAAAGAAACCTCTCTATGTTTTAAGGCTCGCCCTCCCCCGTTTCTACCTGAACCCTGCCGTTTGCAAGTTTGCGAGTTTCTTCAACATATTACGATTGTTGGCACCGGCAGCAACGGGACGATAGGCCCTCGCCTCGAAGCCATTAGTCCCGAGACCTTTGACAAATGAAACCTATCCTCGAATCCGACGATCGACCGATCTGTTCGCGGGGATTGTTTATGCTTTGGCGAGGGGATTGGGCAAACATGAGATGATAGGAATTCACTGGAAGGCGCGGGACAGAGACACAAATGCCCCGCCACAGACCGAGATGGATTGAAAGCATGATCTTCTCTTTCGCGCGCTCTCTCGAATCTTGCAAAGTTTTTGATTGTCTGCGCGAATCATTCGTGGACGTGGACGTGTTGGGGGTTCGCGAGTACGTGACCAAGTGTCTTGAAGCAGATAATTTTGTTTTATTTTTTTTACAACTCAACTCCACGTGTCATTTTTGATAAGAAATTAAAGTATATTTTTGTGTATTCTATTAAGGGGCTCATGTCTTCAGCGTTATCTGTCAGCTGTATTTTATGTATAAATATATTTTATAGCTTTGATAACAGCAACATGCCAAAATGAGCTATACTTATTTGATCCTACTCGTTATGAAACCATCCAAACATAATTGATCAACGTTTCTAATCAAATCATAGAAGCAACATGTAAGCCTTTATATTTTGAACTTTTTTCATTCCTAATTTTCCAAAGTATTTGCAGTAAACGTTTTGAATATTTTATGCTTAACGCACACATAAGTTGTCACTGAAGTGTTGCTCTCAAATTCATACAGTTAAAGATTGATCGTTATCTTGTAGGTGATCCATAGTGTTTAATCAGCTGCATTCCTGTGTTGATTCAAAATTGAATCGTAGGTTGATTAAAAATGTACATAGTTTTTATAAACGTCACACACTGTATGTGTATGTCAAAAAAAGGGTGTTGTGCAATCCCCATTTTTCTGGAAATCCAAATATTGTAATCCTGCTAGTAAATTTACGGACGTAGGCCGTGTCAAATATAGAATAAAATCCTATATACAGCTCACACCTATGCTAATTGGATTTAAATTATTCTTAGCCACTAACGGATTGACGTATTAGATCATCAAACTTCGTTCGCAAATAGTTAGTAGTAGCACTACTCATTTGCAACAACCACTAATGGCGGCTCGTCACGCCACCGGGCGCTCTCATTTGCATGGGGTCGAGTGTCTACTTATCTCGTGTGTTGTTTTCTCCTTCGGGCTAGAGAGTGATCTTACCTATTGTCACGATAGGCCGTTGTTTTCATTTTTCTTCTGCCCGTTCCTTGCCACAGTGTAGCCTGTTCCGGTTGACGTTATAGCCGGCTGATGTGTATCGGACATTCCTAGAACAACGCCTTGGCGAGGACTTTGTTGGGAAATTCCTCTAGCGTACATCCTGCACAAACGTTCACTGGCCACTTGTGTTTTAAGGGTCCATTGATGTGAAATACATACGAGTAATAAACATAGTTCATTAACGGTGAAACTATAAAAAAAAAGAATATTTATTTCCTATCACTCCACAGACCAACTGGTGCTAATTTCCGCTACAGCCAACCATAATGGAGGTTCCTATAAAAAAATGGTAATACTAAGTAGATAATGATGCAAGTAGCTTTATCTCAACAGATGGCAAGTCAAGCTTAATGGGACATAGTGACACTGTGTCAGGTGCTTCAATGTAGAGCGAGTTGTAGAAAAGATCTCTTATATGATAACATATTAAAGTCCCGCACCCTTGGCCTCGTCTTGAAGCACGCAAGAGTGAAAACAATTGCACCACACGATCGCTACCGGGCTGAGAGTTAAGCTCCAAACACTGATAAAAAGTGCTGCGCTTGTATGAGACCCTGCTGAAATCGACAGACATAGGTCATTTCCTGCCGAAGGCGCAAATCTATCTGTCCGCACAATAGATGCGATTCGATCGATTGGCTGCGTACGTGCGCATTTCTCTCCGAATGGCAGATGACGTTCGACTTCTCTTTGGCGCACATAATTTCACCCCACAGTTTATCGGTGGTGGCCCCCGGGGGATGGATCGTTGACAGGTATTGTAAATGCCCCCAATTAGCAGTTTCCTGTGATAAACTCACCGGTATCAAGGTGACGTCCAAAAATAACATTCAATTCTATCGGTCTGTTCCATGAATGAACGTCTGGAAGACAAAGTGGGAGGGGGGAATGTGCTTTCCGGGGAAGTACCTCGAAGTCAGGTCTGTTTAGCCTGCACTTCTATAGGAATTACACCTACTCATGCGAAAAAGCGCAAAATTTGAGCTTGAGGTATCAAATAATATGCCATACCTTTTACGTACATCCTGTCGTTAGTAGAAGGGGGAGTAGGGAAAGGGGAGACGGGAGGGGGAGATGGAGGGTTACTTATTTCCTGTGAGGAGATTGCCACTTTGATCGACCCCTTTATCGTGTGATCTCGCCCCGGACAGGAAGAGGATACGCGATACGTGCGTCCTTGCCGTTGGGCAGCGTACCAGTACATTAGCACCCGAACCAGCGCCGTACCTATTGATCCTTGGGTTGTCTAGCAATTCGCGCAAAGTGCGTCTACTTATCAATGAATTTTTTTATAACAGATGTTACACCCTAACCCAGACGTACCGGACCCGTGCTTGTAGGCCAGACTCGATTAGATAAGGAATGGTTTTTGATGAATGAATGCACGCAGAAGCGCAGCTACGTGGTCGAGGGATGAAAGGCGCGCGGATCACCGGTATCGTCACGTCACCGAAAACAGGGTGCGAAACGGTGGTTGCTGCAGCTAAAGATAGTATCAAGAAGGCCAGAGAGACCAGGAATTGGCGATACACTCCCATCGCCTATCGGGGTAGGTTCAGCTCGCGGACCGACCTCGTGGGGGTAATTCTTCGGTTTCCTGTTCGATCCAGTTATTTTCGATTATCGACGTGACGCAGGCAGCTAGGTTTTGATAAATGGTGTTGGAAGCAGGTAAGGCTTGTCCGGCTTGCTTTCTTCTGGTACACATGTTCGACACATCCTGGTACGGATCGAACAGCATTTCAATTGGCAGCGGATAGTAATAACACGCAAATAAACCACTGTTGCTAAGGGATTTTTTTTCTTGAACATCCGGAGTAGATACGCATACTGGATGCCAATTCTTGTACTCGAAACGGGTGGGTAGGCCATTTATGACTAAGATGTATTTTTGTTTGCACGTAACTAATGGGAGACTTTTTATTGCAAGTCATTTGATCAAATGTGAGTCGTCCATAAGTTTACCAGGAGACTTACGGAGACTAAGGAAAATGATGCTTATAAATAACATTGTGAGTTCTGAGAATCACATCCACCCCTGGCATTAAAAAGTTCGTATTCTTGATATTTTGTTTTTAAAAAAGTCAACACATCGATCATTTGTAGACAAAAACATATTGCACTGAAACGCAAACATGGAGAAGAATAGTTTTTTGTAGCATTACATAAAAATAAATAGCAGCATAATTCTAACCTCCAAAACCATTGCATAGGCTTGAGAAATTTTTTTAAAATGGAGTAGCAGCTTTCACAACCAAACTTAATTCTGGAGGTTATATGCTCTTATTTTGGTTAAAGGACCCTGCAGCGTAAATGAGTTCTCGAGAATCGATGACCCATAGTCGTCCTTTTCTAAAAATGCGCCTGAAGGTAAGCAGCGTGAAATATTAGGGCTGTTTGATCCTTTGTTTTTCCGTTAGAAGAACAAAATGATTTACGTAAATAAAGAAGGCTCAACTACACAGGATGGACACCATGATCCAATGGGTTCAGCCGAGGGAATGATTTTGGAGCGAGTGCAATGGGGAACAAGGAAGTTTGTATCAAATTCAAAGAATTAGAGGGGGTTGGATCCCACTCATACCGCACCCCTAAGTTGATTGCGAAGCCACCGTGCCCATATGGTGATTGCGTAGCCAAATATTACCGGTCCACACAACGGTTCAAATAATCGTCGGTTGAAATTTACGAACTAATATACTATCTATTGCATACATTTAGGTATATCGTTGCACAAAAGGTGTAGCCATGACCGAAAAAACGAAGGACGGGACCTCATTTACTTTTTTACCACTATTTTTCCAAATAACGATTTAGAAAATTGATACTGCTCTTGAAAATTGTATAATACCACTGTTAAAATGATAAAACATCGCTTCTCGTATGCGGCCCGCATTTTTGGGATCTGCTTTATCATCTGGTCCTTTCTGTTTGTTGCTTGATTAACGCATGTTTCATTGACAGAAATACAGGTATGTCTTGACGTCAGTTAATCCCATTACTCCATACCTTGCCTAGCATTTGTTTATAGAACTCCGGATTCCCATTCTCTGTAAAGATGGTGTTATTCAAACATTTGTTTAAACCCATCTTATTTCAAGATCTTACCTACAGGAAATAGAACAAAATTTCTAGTAAAACAATGTCAATAAAAAAACACTAGTAAGACAAAATGTTGTCCCAGTTTTATTCTGAATCACCTGCAAGTACTAACGACCTTAAAGGCATCATGAGAAAAGAGCTTTATTACCACGATCAGCGACAGCAGTTAGGAATTCTCTCGAAGGCATTGGTTCGAATCCCAACCGATACCGGACCGTACATTGTACGAGAGGGCTGACTATCAAAAGTCTAGTAAGCTGTTAACACTTTGTTGACGGGCGCTTGATACGCAGCCAGCCGCGGTAACGGACATGTCCGTCCTGCCGGCAAGCCAGCCCGGCCATGTCCCTGATGTCCGTCAACAAAGTGTTACGCCAACAAAGAAGGAAACCACGTTACCTTGTGTTTGTTTTTAATTCACACTACTACGCTGCACGTTTAAAATCACTGGAAATATTATGTAAATTCACTTGCAAACTTTCACCAACTGCACAAACACGTTCTACTCACAGTTAACACTTCGCGACTCAGCGCATGACTGGACCAATTTGGTTCAACAGCGCCTACTTATCACAGTCGCTTGCGGATTGGTACGGGTGATAAACACGGCGCGTGCTTTTATCAGAAAGTCTTTCTTCCTTCCTCTAGAAGTCCAGGGAGCATAGCAGTGGTGAAAGAAAATGAAACCTGATCGAACTGAAAACAATCGATCAATTCAAAATTCGCATTGTTTTCTTAGTGACGGCTTAATCGGAACGAGCCTACGTGACATTCCGTGAATGGGAGGTGTGTCTGCCGACGTCACAGGATTGGCCCTCGCTCGCTTATCGCTGATAACCGTGGCAAATATGTTTCTGGTGAGCTAATCGTTGGGCCTGTGCTGAAATAGGCCTATTTGCCATCCAAATTCCACCATAGGCGGATTTATACATCGTAATACGTGTTGCTATGAGTTTCTTTATCCACCTTCTTGTTGCTATTAGCGCAGTTCCCGGGACTTTTCCTGGAACGCGATTCTCCCAGTGCGCGCGCACGCATCTTGATGCAATTAATCATGCTTGAGAAAATATGTTCGTATTTATCGTCGCTTTGTAGAGGAGCGTAAAGGTTATGGAAGGATAGAACAAACAACAGAACAATCCACGCTCTATCTTACCGTAGAGCAGAGCGGTTGCCTCCGGTGTTTTCCGGAGTGTGGAAAACGACACAATGATCCCGGATGAAAAAAAGACAAAAAAAGGAGGAAAGCCGCAAAAAGGATTGAAAAACGCATATCGTTTCAAAATGGCATGATATCATCTTAATCTCCTCATAAAAATATCGTCCGCACCGAGGAATGAGCAATCTGTCAACATCAGTAACATTAACATTTGATTCGCTATTTGAACCTCATTAATCATCACCTCATGCGGTCGTGTGCGTATTTCTGCACCAAATGTAAAAAATATCCTCTCCTTCCGGCGGAGAATACATGTTCGCCAGTTCGGATTCCCACGATGCAACTGACGACGCGGTTCTGGAAGATAAGCAATCGAAGGCGCGTTATTTTATGACATTTCATGGCTTGAGTTACGCCTGGATTCGTGGCATATCGATAAATTAACCACTTTCGCCGACAATTCGCGCTCTGTCATGCTCTCTACTTTGTCGCGATGCTTTAAAGTGGAGTGCCGCTACGGGTCTATCGCGCCCTGACACTGTCACGATACCATCTTTCGCTTCCTTTCGGATGCATTCGACTGATTTGATGGCAATGTTCTGCCACAAATTGACCAGCGGTTCGTGTGGGGTACGATAACGAAAGCGCCAAGGTTTTCCTGCGCCTGCGCTAGGAGCAATTCAAGGAACTGCAAAACATACGTGTACACAATGAGAAAACATCGGTACGAGTTCTTGGAAGCTTGGCGATCACTCGTTCCGATAGGGGGATGGGCAGACGAGCTGTGGTAGATTTTATCGAGATACCTTTTATCACAACGCCAGGAAAGCCTGGTCTTATGCAACATTACCTATACTCGCTGGTGAGAAATGCTTTGAGTTGGTTTGGGAGGATAATTTTGGAATGTGGTGTTAGCATTGATGCTTGAATAAATTAGGAATCGTTTTAGGAACTAACCAATAAGACGAAGTGAGAAGAAGCGAAGACTGCACAGACTGTTTTCTGGTGAGCTGTGCAAAGAATTTTTCTTCTCAAAAACAATCAGCTTCAAATCAATATCATATACAAATAGTTAAAACGCTAAATATCATTTGGATTTTTTTATCATTATCTATCTTTTTACCCTTTTTTACCTTTTTTTCCTGATAAAATGCTGCATCACAAAAATGAAATAAACCAACTCATCATCTGGATACTTTCTAGTTGTTCGCAATTTTTCGTATCATTTTAATTACAATATAATAAACAGCCAGAAGAAATAGTAATTTTACATTGTTGTTCGCCAAATAAAACGGTATTCCTACAAATGCTGGCAGAAGCTTTCGAATTCAAATTCAAATAAAACCGGCAAAAGTGGTAACCAGCTTTCTACCATGCAAGTTTTTCACTCGTGTGATGGCGCTTGGTCCAGATGAAATATTTCAATGTGATAGAAGTACACTGGTTTGATATTGTACATTGAAATGGTAAAAATAGAGAATTTTAAAAAAAAGTATTAGAATAAGGGTATAATTCTTACTTTTTCTAGCACATAAACAGTGCGTTATTGTTAGAACTTGGTTATTACCTATCATTTGTATTTAGTTTGAGAACAATATAAAATTAATATCTTTAACAGAAAGATATATATATATCTATATTTTTATATTTGAACTACAAGTTGTAAGAACCACGTTTGTTAATAAATTTCAAAGTTTTTATCAAATTGCATGGTCAAAAGTAGAAGATATAGTCTTTCGGAATAGTGGAATAGATGAAAACTGAAAAATAGAGTTATTGAAATTTTTATACGAATTCAATGAATTCTGTTTTGAAACACCAGTAACAAACCAGTGCAGTTTGTTTAATCGATATCGAAACTTATTTAAAAAATAAATATCCCGAAAGTCCTCACCGGCTGACCCACTGTGCATGGCCTCAGCACAAACCGCTTCAGCGTGGGGATCGTTGTGCTGCAGTAACTTTTCAGTTGATCAACAACAGCCGTCGTGTGTGCACGTGTCGCAAGCGTTCTCTTTCCCAGTGAAGGTTGGTATTTCGTTTTTGTCTTCGTTGTTGAAAGTTTAGCTTGTCGTTAGTCATCTTTCGAGTGGCAAAGTAAACTTTCCACAAACCAACGCACCAGCTTGCGTTGGGCGGTAGAGTGTCGGTTACGGCGCGGTTTGCATCGCAAGAAAGAGTATTCAAAACCCCAAAAGTCAGTGTGAACCTAAAAACGGTAATACGGAGCCCTGGTTGTGCAATAGTGTCCAGTATTTGAAGGGTTTTCTGAAGTGTTATCCGTTTCCGTGCTTGTATTCATGGTTCCCAGGTGAAGGGAATTTTGCGAGAGTGAAGTTACCTTCAAACCAGCTTCCAGTGGAGGGCAAAGTTTGGTTCTGGTAGTGTTTGTGAAGTGTGCGCTAAATTCTAACCGTCCGGATTGAAGTCATGTGCTGTGATTCTACGAGCGATTCGCTGTGTGATGCTGGAATTATTGATGGTCCTTTGTTAGTGTCCTTCGGTTGATTGGATTAGGTGTTTTGTTTTTACTCGATCTCAAATTAAACTACTTACAATGCTCTGAACGCTGTACACCAACACGACTTGAAGCTTGTTTATACGTGGTGAAGATAGTAAATATTAAATAATGCGAATTGCAGTTTTATCAATCGATGTTAATTTAAATAGGGATTTGGAAACCATCACATTTCCAAACCATCCAACCAAATCGTATGTTTAAAGTCAAAGGAATAATGATAGCAAACGCCAATAAGACCCGAGAACCTAAGATCCTCAAAAACCCTCGTCCATCGAGAGCTTGTTTTCAGATTGCCTAAAATACCTGCTAAAGCGGGATGAATTTATTTCGAACAACTCTTTCTTTTTCGGACATACATAGGCAGGGTTTTGGCGTTCCTGTAGCGACGCTCAGGTCACGACTGGAAGCTGCAACGAAGAAGATGTGCCGTGTTTCGAGGAATTTTCTTTCGATTTCGTGTGCACCACAAAACCACTTTAGAGCTGACGCACTCATCAAACTATGATAGAAAAATGCACATTCGTCGCCCCGGCGAGAGTAAAAGGAATCGATTGCATAATTGTCGTGGTGACGATGACGCCGAAATAAAACATAAAAAAGCGACCGACGCCCCGACGACGAGTGCGCGGTTTGACTCGCAAAAGCGTTGGGTTGGGAAACGGGGAAAGGTAGCCGAAGAGGGGAGGGAAAAGCCACAGAAAAGCTGGAAAACAGAGTCAAACAGTGAACCGACGCTCACCTGCGGCATATTCGGATGATCAACCGCGGGGCGCACTTTGACGCTGTAAGAGGGCTTTACGTGATGTCGACGCCGGGATGATGGAGATCGCCGTTTTCTTTGACTCCAAAGCCTCCATCAATCCATCGCTGTGTATGTGTGTCCGCGAGCTCGCGCCCCGCGGATGCATGTTGGTGTGTGTGTTTGGCGTGGGCTCGTTTGCGCGTGGTTTGTCATGGTTCAAAACTTGTTTTCACAACAAGCCGCAAGCTGCCAATGGCCGCCACTCCGCCGCCGCTCAACCAGTCCGGTCATTAGGCACATTTATCTTCTCCGTGGTGTGTGCGAATGTTGGCCACCGTGTTACTGTGCGCTTGGCAGCCCTGTGTTCGCGTCGAGATAGGGGGGGAACGCCATGCAGCAGTGCACATTCTATGCACGCCAACGACTGCAACTGCGCGTTCCCTTTCTATGCCGGCAGTGAAGTCACTCGTTTGCTCGATTTAAAACCCCACGGTTTCGTCGAGCTTCCCGAACGCGCGCCGCTTGATCAACAATCGACGAATGAAAAGGCAGAAGAAAAATCGTTTCGGAATGGCGGAAGGTTATGCTGCTCCGGTTCGGGTGAACGGAATGGAATCTTTTTTATTTTTTTTTCATACTCCATCATGACCTCCAATGGGTCAGTGAATGAAATCGAAGCGAAAAATGAAAAAGAAATATCTCCATTGGCAGTTTCATCGGGTTGAGGCGGAAAATATTGTACAAATTAAAAGTGAACCCCGTTGTGGATGAGTTATGCTTTCAGAAAGGGGGGAGGACACATAAAGGCAATCCAAATGTCCTTGAAAATACGATTAAACGCGGGCATTGTGACAAGTCATAGCCGTTGCATTTTGAACTCTTCGAACGAAGTCGATGGCAATCCATTTCGTGGCACTAAATCTCGTTGCTAAGAAACGCTGAGAACAATGTTGGATCAACGTGATGCGAAACTTACTGCTTGTGCGTCGCCTCTTTTTCTAGCAAAACACCTCTTCAAGCTCTTCTTTTGGTCGAAACACATACCAAGCAGGTTGTTTGAACAGAATGTTGAGACGTTTCGGTTCACCCGTAAGGTGTTTCTTGCTCAAGGGAAGGGATGGTTTGTTGTTTGTTTGGATTCGTGTACATTTTCTAACTGCTCGTACCATGAGCAGAGCCTATGTGTTGCCGGCATTGACCCCAATTAGAACTGACGAGATGCTGCTTTACTCACCGTAATGGTGGAGGAAGATTTAAGAGAAGCTAGTTTATTGGATTTAGGGGCTAGGTCTGATGGAGAACGAGAATGGAATATCAAAATATAAACATATCTTGCATGATGTATGACAATTTACCTAATTAATCGAATAAATAATTTCGTCTTTCAAGAAATCAGTAGAGGGCAATCGACAAAAATGATTGAAATTCATAATTAGGCATGCAACTCTATATTTTTATCAGCAAAATCTTTTCTGGTTTATAATTGGTTGGAAGCACGCTTCGTTAAATAAAGGAAAAATTGTGAAATCATTCCTTGCTTCTCATATTCCATTTATCGATACGAGAACTTCCTAAAAACGTTTAGATAAATTAAAGCAAAACAAACAGCTTACAACATACCACTCGTTATCCTTTCTTTTTCTTTTGGCCTCTCTGTGAATTCGATTGGTTGTTGAAAATGTTAACTATTTCGGGGGTTTAGGCACCTTTGGTTTAAATTATTTATTGCTAAAAAACAAAGCTCAAAAGTATTGCATTATTGTATCTTAAATCATCAACTTTCAACATTTAAAGAATCTAATTATTGGTCTGAGAGTTACAAACAATTTTACTCAACATCATTGTTCCCCATCTGTTTACATAGCATGGGAGATCTTGTGCAACGAGGCTATGATTTCACTCCAGCATTGACCTTACTCTGAATGTTAAATTATAGGTTCACACGCTCATAATTTGCCTGTCTGCCTGGCAAGTGATTTAAATAACACAGAATGTTTAAAAATAGCGCAGGTGAGGGCAGTGGGTTTGATTGTGTTGAAATCAACAACGCCAGCTAAAAGAAGAAGAAACAAAACCGTAGTTCTACGCGATGAGAAGGCGTTTGAATCGAGCAAACAATCCGATCAGTGAAGGTGATATAGTAGACATCAAAGCAATCATGCGCGAAGTGGCAACAACTTTGCGTTAGAATGAGGTGAGATCGTTGGGGATAAAACGTCGTAAAAACCTTCAAAAAAGAAGCTGTTTCGGCTGAGTAATGCCCTCTTGCTGCCCAATTCGGCGCCGGTTTGGATCGTAAATTTAAAATCGTATGGTATGTTTACACGCGCTAATGAAGCCTCCCTGTGACAACTGTCACCAACTGCATTTCTCTGTTCGACACTCGCCCGTTTCCCATGATGTGCTAAGACTCATGGCGTCTTTGTTGGCATGGAAACATTTGAAACGACCCGTAAACTATCCGAGGGTTTTCGGGCGTAGGTGGACACGTGGTGGGGGACGCGGGTCGTTTCGATCATGTTTAAAAAGTCGTTCGCTGACGTCGGGCTGGTGAAACGGTGGAACTTTTCGAAAGGAAGTCGCGTTCGACTATCGTTATGGCTTTATTTGAAATCCCGAAGTGCTAGAAACACTACGCCACTAGTTTTAGGTATCGGAGCGTGGGCGTGCCTGTTGTGGTTCGTTGTGAGTTTGTCACGTGGGAGGAAAATATGTGGGTGTTTATAGGTTTTTGTTTATGAATATCGCTGCTTAGATTTGTCGGTTGCCTCTAATTTTGATTATGAGTGCTTAGTGGCACGTAAATTTGATATTTTCTATTTTTTTTTTCGCTGAGAGAAAGAATTGTTGTGACTCCGTTGGTGCTTCATTTGAATTCTCCACTCGTGATCAGTGCCATTGTGGTCGATCCGTCAAATCATTCATGCAAATTATGCGATCTAAAGAGGTACAAGAGTTACGCAATTACGAGTTAAGGGAAGAGACAATTCCAAGGAACTGTTTGGGTATGTTAAAAAGTCATAATTTATACATAATTTACATGTGCCTTAAAGGTACTCTATTGAAAATATCTCTAAGGTCAATCCATCTGTAAAACATAATATTGTTTTACTCATTAAAAAAGGTTTTATAGAAAGTTTTCATTTGGTTTGGATTCTATTAAAAATAGTCAACATATTAAGAAAGGAAGTGTATAAAGTACTATTTGTATTCATTATTTACTAAAATCTCCAAGTGTGAAAAAGCCTACAGTCGACATACGATAAAAGCGTACGAAATAAGGCATAAACTTAACGATCGTATAACTTTATTTTAATTAGTGGATTGATTCTCACTCTGATCACAATTATTCAAACTATCATTGAAAATTGTACTATTTTCAAAAGATCACCCAGAAGAACCTTCTGAGTTAGCAAAATGTAATTTCTTTTACAGTTTGGATTTGCTGTTGTTAAACAAGCTTTATTGTGATCTATTTTAAACAACCACACCCGAGCGGAATGTTACTTTTTTGGTCTTTTTTCGAAAAGAAAGTCTTAGTCAATTTTAATGTTATTTTTCGAATGTATCATATAAGCATATGGTATTTTAACGAAAGTTCAATGAAACTAAATATATCAATGTGTCTATTTATTTTTCTGTACCTTTTTATCATGCGACTCTTTGTGCTAACTTCTTGCCTCACACGTATCCGTTTGCCTTTTGAGGGTGACGATTTACTCCTTCTTTCGTGGCCAATGCCGATTAGCATAAATCATTCGATTAATGCGTTCCATTTCCATTCCGACATCCTAATACGGTGCATTCGACGGTGGAAAGAAGAAAGAAAATCAAGTGAAGAACGAGGGGTTCTTTCGCCAGATGTTTGCTGACTCTTGCGGACTCTTCCGGAAACCGGAGTGCTTTGACAGCGGGACAGATTGAAGGAAACACCAAGGCGTATCCGTGCGAAGATGAACGGCGTGAAAAAATCAGCCTATCGTAAATTTACACAAATATACTCACGCATTGTAGATGGGGGAAGACAAAAACGAAAGCGCGCGTTTTTCGGGAATAAATTTTATCCACCGAGCAGTAATCATCGATCCGGAACCGGAACCTGGTGTGCCGGCGGGCCGTTAACGCGGGCTCGCCAGTGCCACATATTTTGGGGTGTACCTTACGATGGGTGTCAAATGAAGTTTAATTTTCCCGAAGGGATCGTATGAGCTGCTTCCGGAAGGGTCACTGACTTCGGGTGGAGCTTATTAAAAGCGTGGTTAATTGTTTATAGACAAAAAATGTGGTGAAAAAAGAAACATATAGGAAACATAATTAATTAAGTTGTCACGTGAACGCACCTCAAAAGGAAAATTTTAATTTGTTCTCTCTCTTTTTTTTCGAGCCATCATTTCTTTGTTCTATAAACACAAAGGTAAGGCGAAGGTCCAGAATAGCGCAGCGTCATGCAATGTTGTCCAGCAGGTGTGTTAGGAACATGAAAACGTAAAAAAGGTCCCATAAAAAAGACATAAGTTCAAGTCGCTTTTCCGGTTCGTGAGAGGACGGCAAGGGTTTGGCGTGGGATTGGAAATGCAAGTACTCAATGAGACAATAACAATTGACATAATAACACTATGAAATGTAAGTTGAAGTTTAACACAAGGAACCTGGAATGGGCATTTATAAAATTTTTCAATTTATTTTCCATTCCATATTGGTTCATAAAGCAAGTTTTCCCTCATTTGTTACACTTTAATTGTTGTTTTGGTTTTAAGATTCACTTCCTTCAGAGATTAATCACGTTCTTCGTCCAATTTGTACGCAAATTGGCGTATTGTTCGGTGCGATTTATTTCCATTTCAGGAAGCAATTTCCGCAGCAGGAGGTGAGAGTAGAAACTTCATCGAAAATCACCCCACGCAGCAATTAAAGTTCCATAGAATCGCATTACGAGTTTAGAATAGATCCACAGCCACAGGAACTGATCGTTAAAGTCGGGGTTGGTATTGTTTGGACATGTACAATGAACTTTACTGTTCCGCCCCGCAGCGTACATTGACACGTGACTCCAATCAATCACAAGAAACACGCGAAGGGCCCATAAAAAAGGCACATTCGGTTGACACTTCCCCTCGTCGCCAGCTTCCTGTCGCTGGCGTAGAACTTCCGGGCCGAACCGGACGGGAAACGCAAAGAAAAACAAGTGTTTGCCAGGTGTTCCAGGTGCTTGGTTGGGGTCACTGCTGGCGGGTCGGTACTGTCAGGGTGACAGTGGTAATCACTTTGCTGCATCGGTTCGGACTGCGCTTTCCGACTCTGCAGCAATAACCGTTGACATCGGAAAGTCGATAAATTGCACCCACAGGTCAACCACCTCCGCCAGGACGCCACGAGTGATGGAAGCCACCGATAAGCGCAAACGACGGATGCCAAGGACCCATAATTCATTATCGGGGAGCTGAATGGATGATGGAAATTTCCTGTAACTTTATACAAAAAGAATGGACGAGCATGAATCGGGTATTTTAAATCTCGAATGCATCCATACCGTCATCGAAAGCGCCTCCAGGTTCGGGGGCCCATAAACTAGGTGGACAACTTTGTGATCACGTTCCAGATTTCTTTCAACACCCGATGCTAATAAGATGCTAATGAGCTTGTTCGGTGGGTTTTTCGGGGCGTGGATAGACAAAAACTGGTTCGCACACTGTCCCGGTGGAGCCGGACAACGGTCGACATTGGAATTTCTACGTACGTTTTGCGGCCCGCGACGAATCCGGACGGGGCCACCTAATTTCCTGCATCGGTGAGGCTTGAGGCAAAGCCCCTAGAAATCATTAAATACCGGTCGTTCCCGTATCCCGCGTGCGTTAGTTATGCGGTTTGATAGAACATTATTTACGGATTCATCTTGGATTTATGATCGGATCGGTTCTTGGAAGTCTATCGAATAAAAACGGCGTTCAGTAAATAAAATAAAGAACGAAACGAAATAGACAGAAAAAAGACAGAAAGACGTTCTTCCCAGGTCAGTGTTACCTACAGGAGGGATTTAGTGAGTTTCGATCCATATATTGGAATGTTTCAATAGGTAGAGGGAAAGACAGACAAAGACATTTCGTAAGCCTAGGGGATATTTTCAATCGGTTGAGAGAACTTTGCAATCATATAGGGGAATGTTTCAGACAGCTAGGGGAATCGTGCAAAGCGGTTAGGGTAGCGATCTGCTAACTTCACAAAACTCATCGTTTTTATGCCAAGGAATAATATAACTTTGGAGAAATATTTAAAATACAACAATATTATCCGATTTTTCAGCTATTTTTCGACTTGTTACGAACGGTTCTGTCAAACAATTGATCCGCTGAGGTAAACGCAAAGTGATGAATGCGAAGTTCTCTTAACTGGTTGAAAATATCCCCTCTGCTTTTAAAATGTTCTCCATTCAATTATATGGATCGAAACCCTGTAAATGCATAATGGTTTAGTAATAGGAAAAGAGTGTTTCTTCCCTAGTTCATGACAGATAATTTGATATATCAAATATCCTGGTTATATCATTCTGTGCGAAGTAGATCCCAATCCAGTGCACAGAGCACAGAGTAGAAGAAAAATAAAATCAGTATAAACCAACAAGTCATAGAGTATAACAGAATGGAATACAAATTCATTTGAACTTAGCAAAGGATTGGAAAGAAACACCATTCCAATTTACATGACGAAGCAATGAGCTTAAATGGCATCTGAAGATTGATGCGATTATAAAACTAAATAACATATTAGGAAGGAAAAAACACCCAAATCGTTTATGCTTGCCACGCCTCGCTCAACAGTTGGTCGTCGCATGCTAGTTTGCATGGAAAATACATCTTGACCGTATGAAAGTCTTTAAACACTACTCGTGAATGTACACCTTTTTTTATTGCGTTTGAATCTAATTCTCACACATTCCCACCGGTGTGTGAGCTGCTTCCCGAATCAACCGCTGTCGTCGATGGTTTGCAAATAGAGAAATGGTCCGCTGACTGTTTAATAGCAGCGGCCTTCGCAAACGTCTCTTTTTGGCGCTTGATTCGTCATTTTCACCTAACATTTGTTATGCTAAGGAACGTACGTTCCAAATAAACACACACACACAAACGCAGGCAAAGTCGTTTTGCGCCCAAGAGCAATTCAAATGCGCCCCGAAGGGTTTTACATAACGTTGTGACATGATCGGACGCTTCACTTTTCAACCGTTTTTGCCAGCAATTTGAACGTCGTTAAACTTACTTGCTGATGGTTGTAGTGGTTTATTTCGTAAGTGTTTTTTTGTCACGTCCGTCAATTGTATTTAAATATATTTAAAAAGTATCGTTTGAATGGAACATTTCTTCTTCAAATCGTTTCCGCTTGCTAGTTATTTATTTCAAAATTTTAAGAAACAATCAGTGATGAAATTTACATCCTGATTTGAATGTTTGAGTTGAGTAGCGTACTTATGCTTTGAAAGAGAACATTTCAGTGGCAAGAATTCAAACTAACGTGGGCTCTAGAATCCACTAATCGGGATCATATGACTCAAGTCACGAGTTTATCCTTCGGTGGGGCGATTAAACTACATTCCGAACTGATGACAACAGCCCTTAAGGTAGCTGAATTGAGTCACGATTGATCACGAGCCTTTGCATTACAAACACGTGCGTAATCAGAAGTTCTCAAGACGTGGAAGCTAATAAACAGCTTCTCTGTTTTATTTGTCACCGTGAGTGAATGTAGGGTTTTTATTTAAATATAATTTTCATAAAGTGAACGTCAAGTGAAGTGAACATAAAACGAAATTTATGTTTCTTAAATTTTTGATAATTAAAAAGCATAGATGTCTAACATAAACGACAACTTTAGACGACATTCAGAGGTCGAGACGATGTAAATATCGTTTCTACCGTTCTAATCGTTTTCGGTTATGAGCTATTTAGCATACCTTGGTAGCATGGTTGTCCGGATCGTGATCCTAAAAATGCCGACGGCACCTTGGTGTGAAGTGAAAGGTGGCGGCAAGCCGCGATGATTACGGTGGATTAAATTTATCTCATCCGCATTTGACGGTAGCGTCGTAATAACCGATCGCGCGGAAGAGCGCTATCGATTAATTTGGGTTTTTGTTTGACGGGAGTTTTCAGCATTTTTAGCTCCGCTGAACGGTCGATGGCGATCAATATTGATTCCAGTTCGTGAGCTAATTAGCATACAAGTGCGGAGCTTGCGGTGGGTTTCGTTTTGTTAATATTATGCGAATTGATTGTTTGTCTTATAACGTGTTTCCTTATCTAATATTTTTAAATAGCTGTCATTCGTAGCTTCTTCTGTTTGTTTTAATTACTATTTTTTTATCAGTCTTTACTAAAATTATTCTGTATGATATGCTGTTATTGTTGATAAAATATGTTCACAGTGTCAAAAATTATCGATAATTTAATTGATTCTGTTTTAAATCTACTATTACCTGGTTAGCAAGAAGTTTGTTTTTACACTGAATATAATTCCAATTGAAATCCCTTAATATTCAATTATGAAAAGTGTTTTATATAGTCTAAATTGTATCTTTTCTTGTCTTAAAGGATTATATTATGTTGTGTATTGTAAACATGAGGGAGTCATCTTAACCTGGGACAATTTTACAGCAAAAAAGGCTTTTATTAGAAAGTTTGTCTGAGGATTAGTGTTGTGAAAATCTGCTCTTTTTGAAGAGCGGAGTGGACATATTTCGCTCACCAAGAGGAGCGGAGCGAGCTGGCTAGCTCCGAAAAGTGTTGCACGACATTATTGCTCCTTTCCGCTCCTTTCCGCTCCTTTCGCTCCTTTCGCTCCTTTTTACTCCTTTCGCTCCTTTTCGCTCCTTTCGCTCCTTCCGCTCCTTTGCGCTCTGTTATGACCTGGTTGTAGAGCGCTGGCGGAATGTGTGAAAACCGATAACAGTTAAAACGGGTACCAGTGGGGTCGATACCGTGTCTACACCATGAACATGTTGTAAAAACGTCATTCGAACTAGGTGAGCAATGTCAAAATCTATGAAAAGCAATAACTGTATAACGATTAACCACGATGGCAGCAGTGCTACCGTACTTCATGACAATACAAAAGAATTAAACAAAGCATTCAAGTGCATAGCATTGAACCGACACCGGTGAGATTAGTCGTCAGTATGTCGAAAAAAACGTAAGTTTCGTCCCCCCAAACGCGAAAAGTAATGAAAAATAACGATACAGCACTGACGGCCATACAAAAGAATAGAACAATACAGTCGATTACGGTGTGCAAACCCGGCACCGGACAGCACGGACAAAGCAAATTGTCGAAATGAGGATGAGGGTATGAGGGAGCGCAATGAAACGAGCGCATTGAGCGAAAGGCATGAAAGGAGCAAAAGTAGCGAAAGGAGCGAAAAGGAGCGAAAAGGAGCGAAAGGAGCGAAAGGAGCGCAAAGGAGCGAAAGGAGCGAAAGGAGCGCAAAGGAGCGAGAATGTCGTGCAACATTTTTTGGAGCTAGCTTCGCTCACAAATGAGGAGCGATTTTTTCGCTCCTTTCGAGGAGCGGAGCGTGGTTGCCAGCTCTTTCGCTCCTTTCTCAACACTACTGAGGATGTAGCAATTACAAATATTTTTTTCTCAGTTTGTTAGGCACTAATAAGCTTCATCGTAGGTGATCAGTATCGTGCATGCATTGTGGCTTTGTTTGCTTCATTTTGTATAAAGCCGTTTTTGGTTTCCGGCTTGAAATAAATATCCTCTATCGATGTGTTGTCGTTTCAACCGCACAAAAAACCAGCGATCCGTCAATCAGTCGCTCGCGGCAAACCTTTTCATAAACTTATTGCCACCTAAAGCCGTCCACCAAGCCTCTGGTCAAGGGGCCGAAGTTGGTGCATCAGTTGGTGCGATCGCCTCCAACAAGGAAACTGGCCTGGCGTGTCGTAATCGGGGTTTTGGAGCTGCAAGTTGAAAAAAAGGCCTCCGTGATTCCACGCGACATAATCGAGCCCTCACGACCGTTCCATTAGAGGCGGTCCTCCGGGACAGGCCGGTCGCGTCGTGAGTACGCGCCGGAAAGTCTTCAAGTCTTCGTCCCGTCCGTACCTATTGTGTAATGGAGTCGGGTTTGCGTTGAACTGGTCCGGTGATCGCTTATCGGGTCGGAGTGGGACTGGAGCTTCAAGGGTTTGGTGAGAGATCGTAGGTAAGTCCAGCAATGGGTCTTCAGTTTTGCCCGAGTGGACGCCGGACTTGCCGGACACAACGCATACAGACATACAGACGGGCAGACTGAAGCAAAAAAGCGAAAGTATGATCGGCAGCGGTCAGCACCCAAGGAAACCGGAACCGCGCGCTCTGGTCAGGGCCGGAGAACGGTGGTTTGCGGTGTCGGTGACGATCCCCGGGAAGGTTAGGCGAACGTCGTGAGTGCGCGAGCGATTTCGGCATTGACCCTCGACCGCAAGAGCTACAGGCCGTCGCCACCGATGAGTCGCGCATTTCCGTTCACTTTTCGGTTTAGCTGACGTTGCACGATCGCTTGGGGAAGCCACATCCTGCGTTCTGACGTACAGTGGTCGGAACCAGGAAGGAAACCATTAGACTATCGACCATCTTTACGGTTTGCCTAAAGCTGTCCCCATCTTGTGCACTGCAATGGAATGTTACCGGCCTCAAAAATATGCGTCCATATCATTGGGTTGGTGGTAAAGTTGTGACGGAATTTTAAATAATTGCACCTTTCATGTCACAGTATACTCAAGGAAACTTTTAATGAAATATAATAGAACTGCGAAAAATTACTTTTAACGCAATTGCAAACGAATTACATGCAAGCCAACTGTTGCAGGCTAATGTAATTATTACCCACGCCGGGGTGTTATGGTAAATAGATTTTACTTATAAGTGCTGGTTTGAGGATCAGAGAGCGTTTGCCAGTTAACGACAAGTGAAGTTTGCAATCATTTAAATCGGCTTTTGAATGAGTTTCAAACAATTAAGTATTAAACTAAAATTAAAATGTATATGCAACCTGTTCTTTTATACTCAAGACAGTCGACTCTTTTAATGAATTTAACTTACTGATATTTTGTCTTATACTTTTTAGTCAAGTTGATTTCTATTGTTTGGTTGGTTTTTTGAACATTTTAAAGATTGGATAATTGGTGTCTGCTTAATTCATGTGGTCCGGTTTTGCTTATATGATTTAATGTTATTTTCTTTTGAAATTTAATATTTGATTGCCAAGCATCCGGAGAGTAAATTGTTTGTTTGAAAATATTCGTTTTTTAAATATTTAAATTGTATAAAGACAAAACGTTGGTGTAGTCCACCAGGTCACCACTAGAGTATATTTCATTAAATTGTGCAAGTTTGCGCAAGATTGTCGTCGTTTGTGTTGTTGGTGAATAATCTAAGCTTCTCTCATTCCGAAAACATTCCTAAGTAAACAACAGAATCGTTTTCCTGATTTTTTGTAAAATGGTTAACAGCAGGTAACAACGAAGCGACGCAGTAAAATGTAAGCAACTTTCTTACAACCCCAAAGATAAAATGTTACCAGCTCACTGCCACCGTTGACCTTGGTCACGCGTGCGATTGCACATTACGTCCGCCGTGCGTGGAGTTTCCCAACGCCACATCCAATCATCCGCCGACACCGCCGACTCCACGCTCAACAGCCACCGTGGCCTTTACCGGTGTGTGGCCTCGAACATCGACTCGCGGATACTATCCAGCAGCTACTAGGAGCAGTTAATAGTTAAGCTGTGCGGTCACTGTTTTTTTACATTAAAGTCAATTAAACAATTGACATCAGGTCGCTCTTCGGTGCTGCTAGGACTGAGGCGGAAATCTAAGTCACGAGTGTTGCTGCGACTGTGACCTAATGTCGCTGTATTTATACAACCCGCTTATGCGTGCTCTTCTGAAGGTGAAACCTGCGTAGCGAGTCGGGTGGTTAGTGAGCTGATTTACTTAAGCTCGTGCCCAGAGAGAATGAGTCACCCTCGCCCGGGATGGGGTTTGTAGGTGTCGTCCACGTGCGCATTATCGAAGAGTCGTCACACGTGTTTTTGGGGCATAAACAAGCATGTTGATGATTTGAAAAATGTAAACGCACTGACTATGTAAAGCTAACCATTTCCCTATTTAAACAATCGCGTAAAATAAATCCTCTAGAAACATAGTTCATGGCGTGCACGAACATGATAAATGAAGATTTATGATATATTCGCGATCTACAGGAAATGAAAAAGAATGAATACATAGTAAACAAGTTAAAAGTATGATGAATTAATCTTCAACATAGCAGAATAACTAGCTTGTGAGAATGTTCAAAATAAATTACCGTTTAACAGGAAAAGCCTCGAATACCGTTCCAAGCTAACATTGCCATGCTTTTCGTACTCAATTTGACTAGTAAACAACTTGTTATGCCCAGCGAATCGA
Organism: Anopheles coustani; assembly: GCF_943734705.1. Lineage (NCBI taxonomy): Eukaryota > Metazoa > Arthropoda > Insecta > Diptera > Culicidae > Anopheles > Anopheles coustani. The sequence goes on along the minus strand of NC_071288.1, from coordinate 70,787,698 downwards.
ACGACGCAGAAGCTGCGACGAACGACGAACTACGACTCGCTCATATTCGAAGGACATGGCAAGAATAAGTACACAATGACTCGGAATTAATGACCCAGAGTTTCCAGCAAAGAATTTGTAACCGGGAGCTGGCTAATAGTGATTCTAATAAAATGAGTCTAATTGTCTTCGCTCTATTCCTCGTAGAGCTATGAAGAAATTGTAAAGAGGAGTTTAGATGGTTGTAGAATATGTTGTGAGAGTAAACATCTAGATGTTATGCAATTCAAATTAATTTTAATACAACCATAATGCCTCACGATGTCAAAACATCAAAAGTTTAACTTTAAATGGTTTAGATATAGATTTTTTAATTGCGGTATGTTTTAAATGTCATCCATTTAACTGATACAGTTTTCATGAGAAACCAAAAACGACAAAAATGTACATGCCTTACATTTTAAATTTAATTTAATTCGTATACTTAGCAAGGTACCGATAGTTATGGCAATGCGAACATTGCCGTATTATTTAATAACTTAAAAGACCTAAAACCTAAACATTAATTAATTAACGTGTTTTCGCATATACAATAATATCACCTTTATATAACGCTACCTAAATCTTGCGTTTTGTTACAATTCGATCGTGTGTAAACTCTACTTTGTCTTTTTATAAGCTTTGTCTACGCTTATGTGGATGTTCTGTTCTCTCATTTTTCGTCGAGGATAGTTTTATCTTATGCTGTTTCCTTTCTAATTCTTTTGTGACAGTAATAACACAAAATTTCCTGTTCTTATTCTTTCGACAGCATTCTTCATCAATCGATCTCAGGCCCTCGTTAGACGAACCGCCAAACCATGGGATCCGGGGGCAGAATGGACTGCTGCGGGCAGTGCGTTAAGTACAGTATGTTCGTGGCGAATTTTGTGATCTTCGTAAGTACCGAACACAAAGACGATGTTCCTCGGAAGGATGCCACTAAACTGCGCTCGTTTGAACTTTCAGATTGGCGGTGCGATCGTGTTCGGTTTGGGTGTCTGGACGCTGGTGGACAAACACTTCATCAACGAGCTGCTCGGGACGAACCTGTTCTCCGGTGCGGTGTACGTATTGATCGCCACCTCCGCCCTGGTCTGCCTGCTGTCCTTCTTCGGCTGCATGGGCGCCGCAAAGGAGTACAAATGCATGCTGTTGACGGTAGGTAGTTTTGTGAATCCCCTGGGAGGGATCTTCCGCTTGGAACCGCTTTGCTTCCGGTCGTAGCGCTTCCGTTAGCTCCGTGATCGTACGCTTCCTTTTCCGATTGGAGTGCTTCATTGTCGTATGTCGTCCTTTTCGTTTCGTTTCGCTTCCGTTCCGTTTGCAGTACTTTATCCTGGTGTTCCTCATCTTCGTGACGATGCTGATCGGTGGCATCCTCGGGTACGTCTTCCGGGAGAAGGTGTCGCTCACGATGGCCGACGAGATGCGCTCGTCGATGAGCCTGTATGGCAGCAGGCGCAGCATCACCACGGCCTGGGACGAGACGCAGGAGCGGTTGAAGTGCTGCGGCGTGAAGAGCTACAGAGACTGGAAGAGCGACATTCCCTTGTCGTGCTGCCAGCGCACGCTCGACGGGCACAAGCCGTGCATCGAGAATCCGAGCCCGCAAAACATCTACATTAACGGCTGCCTGGAGATCACGTCAAACTACATCCGGGACAATGCGGCGATCGTTGGCGGTGCCGGCATCAGTGTGGCCCTGCTGCTCATCTTCGGCATGATATTCTCCTGCTCGCTGTTCCGGATGATCGAATAGCAGAACGTCCGCAGCTGACGTCTGTTTTTCTTTTCTTTCGGCGGCAAAACATCCATAACTTTGTGTACCAGCCTTAAACATCCTATTGAGTTTTCCTCGTCCCTTTTTTCCTTAGTAGTGTTTGCTTTGCTTCTTAGCAAACCCGGAGTCCATCGCTCGCCGTGTTTTTATGTATAGAAAAGAAACAAGAACCACAAGCATTCCGTCCAATGCAATGCAATCCACTGCAGCAACAAATGTTGCGTACTGTTAAGCCAACTCGAATGCAATCCAAAATGCAAAACACACACCATGCACACACCGTATACCGGCATTGGTTAAAAGTGTTTTTACCATTTATGTTTTGCGCATGTTTTACTCTTCATTTCGGCGTAGACGTCGCGTTTTTGTCGTGCAGGCATTTAAGACACGCCATCGAAACAAGGCGTAAGCATTTCTTTTTTATCGATACCTTCGTTTTGATCATTTTAACCAGCAATTCGAAAAATGTATTTGATCGTGAGCAATATGAGTTTTGAAAGTATACTTTTAAATAACAACTCGATTGATTGAAGGATTGAAATCGTATGTGACAGTGAATAGAATCGAACGAGTAAGTAACGCTAAGGAACAGTTGTGTAAGGTGGATTATGTGCTTAAGTCTAATAAAAGAAAAGAAGATTTAATCGATATAAGAGCACTTTTTGGTTCGCTTAATTATATTTTGTTTAGAAGTTGGCGCGGAGAAAGGTAAAGCTCAACGAAAAAGAAGACTTCTCTCTCATGGTTAATAACCGATTTTGGGAACGATTTGTCGTAGTACTTCCTGCTATCGTTTCTGGTGCTCGTGGTGCTCGGTGTCGGCATGGTGCTCGGTTACGCGTTCCGGGAGCGTATTTTGCTCGGACTGCAGGACCAGATGTACCAGAGTCTGGACGTGTACGGGCGCCGCCGGATGACGACCGTCTCGTGGGACATGACGCAGGAGGATCTGCAATGTTGTGGCGTCGAGGACTATCGTGATTGGAACGACCGAATCCCGGACTCGTGCTGCATGGATGACTACGGGGCTCGGAAGCGACCGTGCCAGCAGCTGCAGACCTCGCTGACAATCTACCGGATCGGATGCTACGAAGCGACGGTGAAGGCGCTGAGAAACAATAGTTTGCTGCTAGCGGGCGCGGTCTGTCTGCTGCTGGTGGCGATTATCCCGGCGACCATCATGGCTTACTATATGTTAACTACCATCTAAACTGATTACTGACCGTGCATTAATAAATTTCTCGCTCAAAAGCTATCCGATTGTTCATTATTTTTCGAAGATTTTCTGTTATAATAATTTGTTATCTGTTACACGGGAGAGGCCCAGGATAATTAGGACGGTAGCCACGTTTGGAATGTTTAACACGTCCATTTTGATGCTGATTCGTCACATCTGCAAAAGATATCCAACATTTGATAAAAGATGAATATCAAATGTATGATCTAAAGTATATTGAACATTCATCAAATTATCACCTTGTGTTACACCCTGATCTCATTGTCGGCAATGTGATACGCAATCTTTTCTTTCCTTGGGCCATATAGTAATATTCCTTAAAAAAAATAGAGTAAAATTGTGTTTTTTCTATCGGTTGGAATGAAAGAAAGAAACCTCATGTTCGCATTACGTCGACATTTTATTCCACATATCGTTTTATGCTTGTTTTTTGGTCTCATAATATGAAGTTGTTTTTGTTTTGTATAAATCGATTGCATACATATTCTTGTAGAGTTTACACGTTTAGTATAAGGTATTAAGAGTTATATAATAGCACACCCTTACAAATTGGCATAGATAATGAAGAACATCTGTTTTTGTTTTTGTTTTGCGAGACTGTACAGAGGATGACTACAAATATCTGCTAATAGTGTAGAACATTGAAAGATAACAAAGGGTAAGGCGTTGTTTTGGGATACAAAATTTAAATCAACGATATCGTCTACATCAATAAAATGGTCCGTACTTGAACTTAATCCACAGGTTAGACGTTAGTTCAAATTTATGTTTCTTCTCTTGGCATTATCATGGCCCTCAAAAAAAATCAGGAAGTTTCCTTATAACATACTTTCAAAAGTAACCAAAAAGAGTTGACACAGAGAGCGACAGTTAAACGCAAAAAGGTGCATCATTACCTATCATGGTTGGGATCGCTATCAGTTTTTGTTTTAACATATTCGTATAAATTCCTAGCCTAGGTATGGTTGTAAATAGATAAACCATGGTTCGATTTTTGTGTTGCGTTAAGATCACACTTGCACTTTCCGACGGGAAATGAAACAGGAAAAGGCCTGGCACAACAGACATCACACATGTTAATGCTCACAGATGGTACTCGGATTTGCAATCGCTATCGCCATCGGTGAGGAACCGAGTTTTTGCAGGGTAAAATATAGCGGGAAGCAGAAATAGTTAATAACCAATGCTTAAGAATGGGATTTTATGGACTTTTATTGTTCCGACAATATTAATTTATGTTTATCGGAATATTAAAGCAAACGATGAAATAATGTTTGTACACTTATTCCTTTCAAAGAGATCGTAGTCTTTAATCGCTGACGTGAACCCGAGTCCAGATCGGAAGTCATATTACAAATTCTTTACACATGGTGCACTCACATTGATCGACAACACAACAGAGATTGCAAAGATACAGACCACAACGATTGTAAGATCGCATTCAACAGAAACTTGTCAAGGTTTTCAAAGGAAAGACAATTATCGCTTCGTTTGTGGTGCGCTGTGCGTTTGTGATCCCAATATTTTCGAGCTAGGCGTTTTGGAAGATAGTGTTAGGCTTCAGCTTTGCTGGACATGAGCGGTTAAAAGAAGCTGTTCACAAAACCGCCGTCCAATGCGAAAGGGACGCGTTGAAAAACCGTTGGAAAAAGTTGAGAAAGATTAGTTACCTCGGTGAAGAGTCAATTTCCGGTGCCAACTGTCGAAGAATGTTCGACCGCTCGCGCAGCGAACCGCCGCTCCTCCCGGGGGGCCCGACCCTGGTTAGGATTGTGGAAGCAGCAGAACGCTCATGATGCTGACGCTGCACAGCACCACGATGACGACCCCGAGCGTCATGTAGACGGACGTGATGAGCCAAAAGGTGAAAAGGTACAGTGATTTGTTGCAGTACTTTCCCAGCGCCGGGTCGTAGTTGGGCTCGTAGATCTGGTACACCCAGAACGAGCCGATAATGAACCAACCGAGCATAAAGCAGTTGATGAGCGTTTGCGTTGGCGTTTGCCGCAACCGTTCGAGTTCCTGCTCTTCCCGGCTGCGAACGCGTGTCGAAAGATGGAGTAGCTGCTTCAGCACGCCAAACGCACCGCCGACCAGCAGATAGACCGGTATATACTCGCCCTGAGGGCAGTCGTACAGGTAAAGTGTCCCTAGCACTATCATGCACACCGGAATAACGATCGTTATACCAAGGATGATGGTACAACCAACTGAAAGTGGAGCGTAAGAGCTAAATTAGTTTCCGTTGGTATGGTGAACGGTTGCTTCGCTACTTACGTGTGCCCAGCACAAGGATAACTACGTTCGTAACAAAATCGAACACTCCTTTAGAGGATTTGTGCGCTTCGCGTACGCGCCCGAACAGCGAATCGTAGGACGGTGGTGGGGTCTCGATATCCACGGCTTCCTCGTAGGTTGGAGGTTCGCCGCGTCGTGAGCTGCTAGGTTCAACGCGTGCCACCGCCGGCGTATACCGTGGAGAGTGTCTGCTGCCTCCGGGCCGCGATGAAGAGGGTTGCTGTGGCACTACTTCCGACAGTGGCGGCGCCGAAGGTGCCGAGACTGTGGTTACGCTTCCTACCCCGCTATCTATATCACGGCTGGGTTGCTGAAACATGTCGGAATAAAAGAAACGTACCATCCCGTCAGTTGATGAGCTTGAATGAGTCGTTCGAGCATATGGAAGCTGTGCTGTGGGGCGTTTCTAGCGTGAGAATTAAGAAGATAAATCGCGTTCCTTTGTCCCGCGGATGCCTTCTTCCTTCGGCCAGCAAGCGTGTGTGTTTCTTCTCTTCTCAACATTCGGGCAGCGCATCGAATCGCAGCGCTGCCATGACATTCGACTGACTTTGGGTGTTTCGGTATCCACGGCACGCCGATACGACGAGGGAATAACGTGCAATGACGCGGCACCGTGGCACCATTGTCGTCGTCGTCGTTGCCGTCGTCATCGTACCTGTTGAACGTAAATATCGTGGTAGTTCGATACTGCTGTATCCGCCTCGTACAGGCCACCGCTGTTCGTGGACATTGTTGTTGTTGCTGCGTCACAGACGCACTACACTAACTGCACTACGGTTAACGCGTTTGGTGCTAACTAATGATAAGCAAATTGGCAGACTGCGCGTACGCGATGCACAGCAGCCTATCGTGATCGAGGGCGTATTCAGGTGTATGGCTTTTTCGCGAATTATAAATGCACTGCCAACTTTGTGGTCCGGGTTCTCTTTTGTGTTTGTTCAAAAACCCGAAATGATGTCACATTTTGACAAGCACGCACAACAGCACACAGCTTGCCACAACAGGGTAGAAATGTCAAACTGGCAAATACTCGAACCAAAACATTGCGAGTAGCGTGAAATTACACAACAACGGTGCAGTGAAACCGGGTGGAAAGTGGATAGAGTATTTTTATGAAATGTTTTCTATCAAAATGTTACCCATTCGAACCGTGCCCACTGGCGCCGCCAGCCAATGCTTTACGTTGATTCGTTCCTTAACGCTCGGAAGCGCACGTGCATCAAAGAAAGCAGAACAGCTGGAGAGTGAAACATCGGCTGCTGAAGAAGATGTGCCGGTAACGTTTGTGGACGACGATGCAGAAACGATGGAAGCACGGGAGGCTCGTCTTGGGGCCATCCGGAACAAATCACGTTTGTTACCTCAACATAGACACATGCTCCACGATACCCTTCCGTACGAACAGTCACAATCGTGGATTCACGAAACGGTGAAATACAAGAGAATGATGCTCGGCCGGTACGGCCTTGAGGGAAGCCGTGTTGATCCCAGTAAGTGTATTTGGTCAATGTTCAATCAGTTTTTGACTCATAATAATTTATAAACCTCTTTTTACTCCTTTCCTAATAGGAATATGCTTCCCAACCAAAAAGGAAGCTTACGAAAAGGCCGAATACGAGCGTGTTGCATTTCCCTTTTCGCTCAAGCAAATGATGGACTCCAATGCTGCCGCACGTAAAGCGAAAAAAGCCGCAGTGGAAGCACGTGAGGTGGAGATAGCACGGAAGCTGGAAAAATTAGACCAATGGACGGCGGATCTTAACGCACGCATGGCAAAGAAGGAAGCGGAAGCCCGCGCAGCCAAAGAACGCAAGGATCGGCTGGTGGAAGAGGTCCGGCGGCACTTCGGTTTCAAGGTGGACCCACGGGACGAACGTTTCCAGGAGATGCTGGCGCAGAAGGAGCGTGAAGATCGCAAGAAGGTGAAGGAGGCGAAACGGAAGGAAAAGGAGGAGAAAATGATGGAAAAGTTACAGAAGAAGACGGCTGAACTGGAGGCGGACGTTGAGGTGCCGAACGAACAGAGGAAATAAATGAACTCGAACGGTCATTCGTTAGTGAATAGCAAACGCGCGTTTCTTTAATTTGGGTTCCAATTGACTAAAAATAAATTAAAGCGGTAGCCACATCTGCTGATCTTGGGTTAACGTTGTCCAGCATCGGGGTTGGTCGAGGAAATCAGTACCAATATGACCACTGGAACGAGGTACATCCACTGAAAAAGTAACCAAAGGTGAGAATCTGTCCAACAAGACATTATCCACAATAGAGCGCTAGACCCTTACATATTTCGCAAAGAAGCTACGGTTATCCTTGGTATCTCCACGTTCTCTTGCTTCCCGTTCTCGTTCCATCTTCTGAATGAAACTGGCCGTGTCCGGGATCGGTGCATTTTCCGTGTGTTTCACGTAGACATCGGTATTGAATTCGTCCAGCACGTCAACATCGCTGTTGGACAGGTCTCTACAATGGTCCATATTACCATTGTTCACGGACTGCGTAACGGCAGTCACCGTTCCCGAGTGGTCCAGAGATACCCACAATACGTCGGTCAGTTGAGCTTTTGCCAACGCACACTGCAGCGAAAAGTAAAACGGTCAGTACCTTAATGTGGTCATTTGCAGATCATCGGCTATACATACCGCTTTCGAAGACGTAAGGAACTTAGTTACACCATTTGAATCGGAAACGTGTGCCTCCAGACGGTAAAGCCGATTCTCCTGAGCTAAACGTTTTAGTTTGTTTCGATCTTGCAGTGTGAGCGGTTCTTGCGCCACCGACACTAATCCAGTGTTGCGATTAGTGACGGTAACGTTGCCTCGAAGGGTGAATTTGTTCGGTTCGTCGTAATCCAGCGCGTGATATAGTGCAATGTTCAGCCAGCCATCATACTCGAGGGAGTTCTGTGTGACGATTGCAAAAGATAACCATTGGTTTCGTGGTTCTTATCGCTTTTCGCTGCAACCCACATGCGTTTTGAATGATCGTACTTACCGCCTTGACGTAGTAGAATATATTTACTGAAAACACAGCAACAACTAACGTTAGTTTCATTAACAAATTCATGATTGCACTTTAGTTGCGGCAAAAGCAAAACAGATGAAAATTGCCTGTTCTCCCCAATGGCCAAGGAGTGTAAAACAGGTGCCGTGGCAGGTACTATTTTGACATTAATGGTTTGACAGCTACAGTGGGGCTCTTTGAAGCATGCCCTTGTTGGCTAAAGAAATTCAAAGATTATCGTAAATTACAAATATTTTTTCAACCCACAAATAATCCCCTTTGCTGTTTTTACAAAAAAATCTAATTTAACAACCCGGTAAAAGAGTAAATGAGGCCCCGGCCGCCATGTTTTCGATCGTGGCTACACCTCTTGTGGACGTTTAAACTGAATGTATGCAATTGGTGATACATTAGTTCGTTAAATTCAACCTACGAGTATTTGAATCGTAGTGTGTACCGTTAATTTCGGCTACGCAATCAACCTAGGGGGTGCGGTATGAGGGGGGCCCACGGGCCCCCCTTATTTCTCAAAACTATAACAAACTCTCTTTTTCGGTAGACCTAGCGCAGTCCGCTCGCTTCGCTCGCTGCGGGCGCGCCGCCGTTTCCAAATCATTTCTTCGGCTAAACTCATTGTTTCATGCTGTCCATCATGTGTGGTATAGTTTACTTACTAGTAACTTAACATGTAAAAGTATGTTAACCCGCATTCAACCTCCACTGCGTGATTAGTTTAAACCGTTATGGTCTTTTAAGCGAACCGTTAGCGTTCAAAAATCGAAACGAATGCATGTGTCGCGCTTTGCATAGCTTCAGGCGCTTAATGTGAACCAGTAGGAAGAGGAGAATCTAGCCCGGGGCCTCATTTACTCTTTTACCAACAACCCTTGTAGTCATTTTACTCTGTATATCATTTAAAAACAAGGTAAAAGAGTAAATGAGGCCCCGGGCTAGATTCTCCTCTTCCTGCTGGTTCACATTAAGCGCCTGAAGCTATGCAAAGCGCGACGCATGCATACTTTTCAAATATTTGATCGCTAACGGTTCGCTTAAAAGAACATAACGGTTTAAACTAATCACGCAGTGGAGGTTGAATGCGGGTTAATATACTTTTACATGTTAAGTTACTGTAAGTTACTAGTAACTAAACTATACCACACATGATGGACAGCATGAAACAATGAGTTTAGTCGAAGAAATGAGTTGGAAACGGCGGCGCGCCCGCAGCGAGCGCAGCGAGCGGACTGCGCTAGGTCTACCGAAAAAGAGAGTTTGTTATAGTTTTGAGAAATAAGGGGGGCCCGTGGGCCCCCCTCATACCGCACCCCTAGGTTGATTGCGTAGCCGAAATTAAAGGTACACACTACGATTCAAATACTCGTAGGTTGAATTTAACGAATTAATGTATCACCAATTGCATACATTCAGTTTAAACGTCCACAAGAGGTGTACCCACGATCGAAAACATGGCGGCCGGGGCCTCATTTACTCTTTTACCAAAAACAAAATAAATTTTTGAACCCAATAGTGACAGTTTGATAGTGTTCTGAACCGTTTGCAAAAATACTTATCCTCCCCAATAGGCATCGTAATGTGGTGTTCCTTTCCTTCGGATGTTTAAAGTGTTTTTGTCTGGTGAACTCAATGCAGTATCTTCTGTGCAAGTGAAATGGTTTCCTTGGCAACCCCAAGTTTATTTTCCAGTTTGCATTGATGCTTATTTGTAAATGAAAACTAGGCTATATTCGAGAATCTGTGCAGTCTTCAAGCTAGTGGCGTCCGTGAGATACTACATCCAGTACTACGGGAAAGTCTTCTCCGTGCTCTGCAAAATATACGACAAATTCTCCATTATTGAAGGAAATGATCGGTTTCAGCGTGTCCAACTAAAGTACTCAAAGAGAATTTCATGTATGTATTTTTGTTTTAATAATAGGTTTCGGATTATACTAACACCGGTAGTAGGGTAAAACAGTAAAGTTATATTATCTTTGGTTTAACACATAATTTAATCAGTCCCACCCGGTTAGTTTTGTTGTATAAGCAGTTTAAGAGATGCATTTGGTAAGTAACCGATAGCAGTTTTCCCGGTTTAGCCCTTGAGCGGATAGCTCTTGTTAGCAGATGTTACGTTTGGAGGAGAAAATTTACCATAGACCAATTGGGTGCCGTTACCTGTCCATATCCCTATCGCTAATGACGTAGATGTTCGAGCTAATCGCAGCATCGGTAGTCTTTATGGAATCGGTGGTCGTTTTGAAACCGGAGCCGCTCATATCCGTGGGGATTTCGCTGGTTATAGTGGAAGTGGTGTTCTTTTTCCTGCAGCACAATTGAATAATATTTTTGTTCGAAAGATAAAGCAAGGTGCCAATTACAAAGATAACTCCAACTACTACTATCGGGATAATTACAAAGAGCTGGGTGTCCTTCGACAACGGGTGTGGTGGCGGTGGCATTTCGTGTGATTCATCATTCATCTGCCTAGACTCGTCCGTACGCCACCAGTTCCAGATGCCTCCAAAGTTGCTCGGATCCGCTGCCGAATCGTGCGGCTTGTTGCGTGGTTTCGCCGCTCGTATCCGGTAGTACTCGACGTGCTGTTGAATTTCTCGCAGCCTGGTCGGACACTCGTCCGATATGTCGTGCATTTCGCACGGATCGTTGATGATGTCGAACAGGCACGGTTTCACCAGCGGGTTGCACACTTTGCCCGAAACCTCGTTGCCACAGTTGATTTGCGCGTGCTGGCGCAGGTACGAGATCACTTTCGCGTCCAGGTTGGCCGCCCGAGCGATGGGAGTGGACATTACGCTGGCCAAATATTCCTCATCCGTTGGCAGTTTATCAAGCTCGTCCGTCTCACCGTACCATAGGTCGTTGGCCCCGCCTAGGGTGCTGCCATTCACGTACTTCAGACCGTCCTCCATGTAGCTGGTGTAGGCAAATATCTCGTCCAGGTTGTTCATCAGTCTCTGCCGCGGATTACCCGTTCCGTAGGCAAGTGCTTCCCACTGATCGATACCGTCGATGTCGGTGACCGACGGGCGGCGAACCCGGACGCCGGCGGCGGAGGCCAACGTTGGCAACCAGTCGGAAATGTGGAACCATTGGTTTGAAACACGTTGGGTGTCTTTGAGCAGAGGGCTCCAAATGAATGCGGCAGTTCTTACGGCCCCTTCCCAAGGAGAATTTTTTTGCTAGAAGGAAATCGAACGAACGCATGAATAAATTATTGCCCATCAAAGAGATTAGCAATCCAGTCGTCGACTTCAACTCACCCCGCGTAGTGGATAGTTCGACCCGGTGTTACTATGCAGTCCCCTCGTGGCACCTCCGTTGTCGCTCATGAAGACAATGATCGAGTTGTCCAGCATACCGTTCTCTTTTAGACTGCGATACACCGCACCGACGCTATCGTCCACCTTCGACATCATGGCGGCGTACGTCCGACGAGCTTTGTCCCGGATGTACGAGAAGCGATCGATCGTTTCCTGGGGAGCCTGTAACGGGTCATCATCGTTGGCAGCGTGCGGGGCGAGATGGTGCATGACCAGCAGCATCGGAGCACCGTCGGGACCGTGCGACGCAATGATATCCTGCGCAGCCGTGGTAAAGTAGTCGGTTGCGTACGTCCCATTGGCTTGGAAGTCGACGTCACGGTTGTGCCGCATGTCGTAGCCTTCAAATGTGCCCTACAAAGCAATGCGGAAGGAAAGGTAAGTACATTTACGGCTAGTATTTTATGGATTCTTCTGTTTAAGTAATGATAACAAGAGCGGCGTGAGGTGAATGTCATTTAGGGCAACAGAAATAAAACCATATTCTTGTCTACAGAAACGATCTGTAGAAGAGAGGTAATGAACAGCAATTTAACTAATTCATGATAATGCTAAAAATGTACCAAGTTCATATCCTACTTGCTACTTGGGGATAACATATGGCAAGATCTTCAAGTTGAAATTCTCAAAATTTTAATGGTCGAAAAGATGCACTTATGCGTTTGCCAAAAAGATGGAAATGCCGTATAACCATGTGTAGATTCCAGAGATTATATATATATAAGTTAAAGACAAAAAACCCCTATTGTGCTTAATCATTAGCTTCAAAATATGCCTTGCATCTGTGAACAGGTTTTCTTCAGCCGATCTCTCCACTAAACAAGAATGATCGTTCAAACATTCTAGCCAGTGTTTCTCAATGTTTTTTTTTGGCGCTATAAACAATCATAATACAGATTTTTGGACCAATAAAAACTAGCTCTCTCTTCACAAAAACAAGATTTGTGATCCGGTACCAGAAGGATGTGATTCGTGAATGGGCAGTTTAAAACGATAAAACAAAAACGATCGTGAATTGAGCGCACGTAAACTCGATCACCTTGGTGTGTTACAATGACAGAGTCAGTTTACTTTATAAAATGAATAAAGTTCTTTTTGTGTTCTGTCAATAACAGAGCCCGTTTGTGCTAGTTTGTCCGGAAATTTGAATGTACTATCTTGCATTTTTTTTTTATTTCGTACCATATTCTTAAAAACAATCCCATCAAGAAGTATACATTGTGAAAACAGCTTTTATCAAAATAATATTTTCACAATTTGTACAAGCAAAATAAAAATAATTTGTTCAACTACACAAGTTCCGCGAAATGTGCTGATCGTACTTACACTGTTCATCTTGTTCACGTAGTTCCAGTAGTCGATATACGGTCCGAGGTAGCCGCGGTGCGTATCGAAACCCCTGTTTGTCGGTATGTGCTGCTCGGTGAAGAAACCTAGATGCCACTTGCCGACCATGTGCGTCCGATAGCCGGCCTCGCGGAAGTACTCGGGCATGATGCGCTGGTCCAGCCCGAGTCCCCACGGTTCATCGCTGTCGATCACGTAGTGCTGCATGCCGACGTTCATCGGGTGCTTGCCCGTCATCAGGGCCGCCCGTGACGGCGTGCACAGGGGTGCCGAGTAGTGCCGATTCAGGATGATGCCGTCGTACGCCAGGGCGTCGATATTCGGTGTCCCAAACTGGTTCGAGCCGTGAAATCCCACGTCGTACCAGCCCATATCGTCCGTTGTGATAATGACGATGTGGGGTCGTCTTCGGTACGCGGTGCCGGTGGCGAATGTCACTGTCAGGGTAACAAACACGGTCGCCACCAGAAGGGTAGTGCCAAGAGCGGTCATCCTAGGGCGCTTCTGCCGATCGCGGAGCAAACGTCCAATTGATATTTTCCCACCACCGTTTGATCGTCGTGCGCAATCTTTAAAATCTGTGCCGAGATAGGAAAAAGAAAATGAAAGTATGTCGGAGTGAGTTATTTGTTGTTCCCTACAAGCTCTATGATCTCCTGTAAAACACTGATTAGATTTGAGACTACACTTGGTGATGGTCTTCTCTGCGGCTGCTGGACTTAGATAAAACAAAACGATCCCTGCCGAAACACTGTCACACCAGGGCAAAACAACAATGCGCGCGCATACACAGTCACTCGGTTGGGAAGGACAAACGTCCATGTAAAATAAAACCATCCCGTGCCACAACACGATCGCTTGCAGATACCGATAAACGGTGATAAACAAACAAAATAAAGCAATTATACTTTATCAGATCGGAGACCGTGTCGTTCCCTTGGCAGGCGGGACCGAAGAGGACAGAGGGGCGGTGCCCGCTGATATGCGTTACCCTCGCAGAGTTGGTTCCATCTCCGTTGCTGCCCGACTACCCGGTACGGTTTGTTCGTTCGGAACTGGCTGCATTTGGTGCGAAGCGGTTTCTATTACTCGATGAGACGATGGGTATGATTTTATTCCTAACGGCAAGCAGATGATGGTATCCTGCCTGGGAGTAGCTTACTCGTGAGAGCACGAGATCTAAAGAGACCTTAAAAACGTTTCGTAAAACAAAAATGCAGTTGACAACATGATAACGGCCTTTGAAAGGCCATGGACCGGATTTACTTTATCTCAAAAGCGAAAGATGTTTTGGTATGTATTGTTTGTTCTAAAACCTCCGCGGTTGAGTAAGCTTTCGTCCAAGGTATTTTTTTCACGTAAAGCATATACTTTGTCACCTGGGTAAATAACGATAAATCCGAGATCGTTTAACACATTTTTTTTAATTCTAGTTTGCCGTATGATTGCCGGAACATTGGACTACCTTGGTAGTTTATCGAAAAACAGATCGCTTCGAAGGATTTCTTCCAAAGGCGCACTGACGATCACAAACGCCTGGGACAGGCACCGATCACACGAACGGGCAGGTTCTACCCGCAGCGTAGAACTATTACGATCCGCACCCGCGAAACTTTAGCAACGAACTGAGTAGTGTCTTCGCGGTGGCACACAGAGATTGGCTCCCTTCCAGCGCCTTTAGCTGCGGGAAGACGCGGGCGCCGTCGGCGAACGTTTTGAGGAAACGCAAATTGAAGACGTTCAGAGCGGGCTCTGTTATCTCTCGTTTAGTACAACGAACGTTCTCGCTTGGGAGTCGTTTCTGTTGCGTATAGTACACATGATTTTGCGCCAATGTCGCGGACGTTCCTTTTGTGTACTGTAGTTTATCTAGTTACACCTCGGCAGAATTTAAACATTTGGGCACCCCTCTTAAACCGAAATGTGAACAACTCAGACTGTGTCCAACAGGTTCCTTCCAATATACGAAATTGCAACAATTATTTGCTCTGGGTTTGTTCCTTGTGTTGTTTCTGGTTTAAGGTGTACCGATGAATCATGTTAGATTTAATGATTGTTTCCTAAATGAGGGTAGCATACGGTTTCAGGGCGTGTTTTAAATAGACTATGCCGACGAAAGGGGCTTTTTCTGATGTCTTTGACTGTCTTTGATAAGAAATGTGTTAAAGTTACATGAAACATAAAGCTTCAGTCGCATATTCTTAATCTGCTACCGAATCCAAGCACGACTAGAATTTCCTCCCTCTGGTCGAAGCTAACTTAATCAACCACTTCATGGTGGCAGCTTCCGCAGGCCAACTGATTGACCAATTGATCGATAAGGGCACCAGGAAATGAATCAATTCCAAACGAAACAATATTGGAAGAACCGTACAAGGGAGGAGAGTGAAGGTGGTTGTTTTAAATTTGGAAACGATATGATTTACGCGAGGCTATTTCTTATATTTGCAGTTATTATTAAAAAATCTTTTGAACCTTAACGAATTTTGCCGAATACATGCAGTTTGGCCCAATTTTGGTCAAATGAGTTTTTCGTTTATTTCAACCTGCTCCTATTACACGACAATTGAACACAACTCCGTCGATTTGTGAAATCTCTCAATTGTGTTGAATGTTCGACTGTGTTTTTCCATGTTTGCCTAGCTGCAGTACGGTGCTGGTCGTCGCAATTTAGAGTTTACAAAAGGTAATAATTTACATTTCCAGCGTCTGCTGACGGTCGAATACCCGGGCGGTACTTGTGGTATGCAAAGCTATACAAATTTAATGGAAGCAATACAATACACTAACTTCTGTATTGTACAACGTGAGCTACCGAGACTCACTTACTATCGTAAACCAGAATCCCCCGTGATCAGTTCTAGTAGGTCGCTGGAACAGATAGCTTCACAATGGAGTGTCAGATCGAGCCGGAACGTGATGATGGGGCGTCGTACTAGGAGTAGTGCTCGAGCGAAACAATTGACAGGGTAGAACGATGGAGCCCTACGCTTGTTATCATCACACAGCAAAAGGGTTCTTTTTTTCTGTGCCAGTTCTAGCATACTGACAGGGGTGTGCTTAATAAAACAGACTTTGTAAAACGTTAACGTTGAGTAACTCAAAGTCAAATTTACGGCCACAAATGATCGTATAACATCAAATAATAAACCTGTAAGTCAACGTCTTTGTTCACGGAGAATGATCTAACGTGTCATCGTAACGTAACAGGGAAGACGGAGTTGATTCACAAGACACCTTTGATTGATGTTACGTCTTGATAGCCATCTTAATTTGATCTGTGCTTCCCAATTATTATCGTTGGGCAGGTGTTCAGATTAAATGAACAGTACGGCACGAAAAGCAGACCTACCATTACAATGATAAAGTTTTTTTTAATTCCGTGTTAAAAAATGCAAATACCAGATGATTTTATTTGGTTCGTTGTGACTCGATCGGTGAACAACGCAAGCAACAAGTTGTACATGCAACAAACAAAAATCAACTTCCAGATTAAAAAAAAAATCTTCATGAAAATATCTATGAGTGGAACTATATTGCTACAAATATTTGAAATATGGTGCGACAGTAATGTACCATACCAACCATACGAAGTTGTTGTTAAAACTTAGTTTTGTGTTTTTCTCTGATTCGAATTTTTGTAATTTTTTAAATAATTCCTATTTTATATTTTAAGTAGTTTGAAACAAAATTTGAAGATATAATTTTTGAAAGCTTCATGGAAGATAATTTGAAGTCACTAGAGCGATGACCCACATAATCTAAATTTGGCACTATTTGTTGAGTTTAAACAATTCGGAGCCGTAGATAAGGAACGTTTTACAGCCTTTATTATCTTAGTATTTATGTAACCTACATGTGAAAACAAATAACAAGCAACATATTGCAGATTCTTTCGCTATTTCATTACTGGGCAATTACGAGCGTTATAAAACTACATAATCTTCAACTGGACACGTTCTGTTTGGGAGGATTGTTTGTGTTTGTTCACAAAGTTAAGCTCTGACCTATTTAGATGGGAGTTTTGGCAGAAAATATGTTGTTTCGTCAATTTGATCCATTTCATGGGCAATCTTTTTTTTTTTTAATTTGTCGTCTTCTTGGCGTAACGATCGTATTGGTCATGCCTGCTCTTTTAGGGACTTACTAGACTTTTTCCCTTTGTTTACGTGGATAGCCAGTCCTTTCGTACAAGGGTGGCTTCGGTCTCCGGGTTGGGATTCGAACCCACGCTAAGATATAGCGTGTCAAAAAAAGCGGTCAAAATTACTGCTAAAAAGCATTCTAGGGGCGGCCAACTTGGTTCTCGGAACTGGTCCAACAGGGAAATCTGAAATTGGTGTTTTAAAATTAGCTTTAGATTCAAAGAAATGTCTTGTTTTTTTGAAAAAATATTCAGTCATTTTCGAAATATTGAAATCGAAAATTACGGGCGTTACGGTCAAAGTGAGCGCTGTTTAGATTCTAGTGTTAAAGCCAAAAACCTCACAACGAACAAACCTAAAGCAAATGATTGTTCCAATTTCGAGGGAACCCGTTGGATAAAGACTGAGTTGTTCGCATTTTGGTTGATTAGGGGTGGCCAAATGTTTAAAGTCTGCCGCGGTGTAACCTGATAAACAAAAGTACACTACAGCGATGCTCGTAGCATTGGCGCAAAACTATGTGTACTATACGGAACAGAACAGGAAACAATCGCCAGCGTCCTAAACAATAACTTTCGTTGTACTAAACGATAACTCGAGCTCTCTATAAACAACTTCTATTCACGTTTGCTCGAAACGATCTTCCGTCAGCTAAAGGCGCTGGAATGAAGTCAATTTCTGTGTGCCACCAAGAAGACACTACTCAGTTCGTTGCTAAACTTTTGCGGATGTGGATCGCAATAATTCTACGCCGCGAGTAGAACCTGCCAGGTCGTGAGGTCCGTGTCTGTCTCAAGCGTTTGCAATCCTTTCAGTTCCATCTAGACATTTACACGCGCCCTGGTGTCCCTCTGTTTCGGTAGGGACCGTTTTGCCTTATCTAAGTAGAGTTGTCACAGAGTGTAGCCTTAAAAACGTCATTGTAAAATCTAATCTGTGCTATTCGGAAGATCATTGAGCTTGTAGGGAACAACAAATAACTCACTTCGACATACTTTCATTTTCTTTCCTATCTCGACACAGATTTTAAAGATTGTGCACGACGATCAAACGGTAGTGGGAAAATATCAATTGGACGTTTGCTCTGAGATGCAAACTGCCATAATGATCACTCTTAGCGTTACCCTTCTGGTGGTGAGCTTGATTCCCGGCCTATCCAAACTCTACCCCCCGAACATCATCATTATCATGGCGGACGATACGTCCTTCAACGACTTCGACAACTCAAACTACTAGACATCGATACCGAACATCGACGACCTGGCGAACGGTGGCAGCGTCCTGAATGCACTTCTCGGAGCAAAAAAATGTTTAAAAATGAGCCAAATTTTTTAAAAAGGTGTAAAAGGCTCGATGGAGTTTTAATAAACTTTTTTAATTTAATTGTGAGAATATTGTTTAAGTAGTAACACGGTTCGTTATAGTTGGAAGAAAGTGAGATATTTAGTAATTAGGATGTTGCAATTTATTCATAAGAATTACGCTACCTTTTTTCTACAACTAAATTTGAGAAATCTTTGATGCATTCAACTATTTTGTATCTTTAATATTGTTAAGTTTTTCCTCAATCGAATAGGAATCTCTTCTAGGAGGTGTATAAACTCGTTTGAAAAGGATTAAAACTGTCACAATTAGTACGATCTCAATTGTTGCCACAATGAAAACGAAATAGTGTGAAGATAGTTGCGAATCCACCTCATCCAGCCACCAGGTCCAGGTAAAGTTGTATAAGGCAGGATCCGCCCTACCATCGTGAGGCTGATTCCGAGGACGCGCACTGCTTCGTCGATAGTGCAGAACATCGGTTTGCAAGTCTGCCAGAATGTCCGGATGTGCACTCGCCAAATTTTGCTGCTCACACGGATCCTTCAGGAGATTGAAAAGGCAGGGGTTTTCGAGCGGTTTGCAAACTGTTTCCTGAAGAACGTTTGGACAGGTCAGAATGGCTGAGCTTCGGAGCTTCTCCACGCGATCACGCGACAATCCGATCAACTCCCCGATAGTTCCTGGAGCAGTCAGCCAGGTGTAGTAATCCTCGGCAGATAAATCATCGTTGTCGCTCAGAAGCCCCAACCAACCATCGAAGACGCCCTTGAAGGTTGACCCGTTCACATACTTCCAGCCGTTCTTCATGTAGCTGCTGTAAGAAAACTTTTCGTCTGCATTGTTCATCACCACGGTACGTCCACTCGCGGAACTCGATAGCAGCGTGTTCCATTGGTTCTGACCATCGATAGCACTGCCCTGGGGGATGCCGTTGGTGATTCCGGCGGCGAATCCCAGCGTCGGCAGCCAGTCGCTCACGTGAATCCACTGTTCCGAGACGACTCCTTTGCGTGGAAGTAGGGGACTCCAAATGAGGGCGGCTCCACGTACTGCACCTTCCCATGGTGAGTATTTTTGCTGCGACAATTCAAGTGTTAATAATATATTTGAATGTTTCTATCACTGTTTTCAAACAAAACACAATAAATTTATGGTGAGTGTGCTGTTTGAAACGTCAATCAATTTATCCAATGAATGTTAATGCTTACAAAAATGTATGTCTTCGGTTAACTAGAGTATGAAGTACAAGGGAGTAAGAAAGTGGTTTAGTAGTTTATTTATTTGTTAATCCTTTATGCATAGAATCGACATTAGTTTTGTTTAAATAAACTTGTTATTGTAATGTTACTTGTTAATCTTATCTTATGTAAGAGGGGAGTCCGATAAGTATTTAGCCTTACAGCCTTACCAAGAAAGAGAGAAATTTAGTATCGTGTAGCTACTGTCAAAATTTCGGCCAAATCGAACTCAACCGTGAACCAACTTCAGAGCATAAGTACAATTCGAAGGAGTTTCTTTGTCGTTTCGTGACACGGTGGAGTTTATCTGGTGGACTTTACTTCATGGAATTGGTTCCATTTTTTCCAAATTTAGATTTTTTTTGCCACTCGTTTTTTTAAAAAGTCACTCGTTGAGTAGTAATTAGCCTTATGAGGAGGTTATCGCTGCCACGGAGGTCTATTTTGGAGACCTACAGAACGCATTTTGAGTCTGTCGACTTGGCACATCGCCCTAGGCACTCCACCAGTCATGCGTAGAAGCACTTAAATATAAGCTAGTTACGAAAGGTTTCGTCTGCCCCAGTTGAAGAAGGTAGACTTGAGGTGAAAAAGAGAGCCGAGAAGCTGCATTCAGGTCAAAAAAATTTTAAAACAAAAAAAAAGTTAAAGAAAGTGACTTTAAAAAAAAAATATTAACAATACAAGGTAGAAAAAATAAATAAAGAAATAAGTAGACAGACTCCAAGAAGAGGAAAAAAATTTGCCCAGGAGCGAGTCGAAGGGACAAGAAATTTCGCATATGGAGAAAGTATAGTACGCACGTCAAAGAAGACGATAAATTGTTTACGGATATCATCACATTAATGGTCAAGGAATGGCAAGCACAATGCGATAAAACAACGGCTTCCGAGCTTGTACACTTTTGCGGAAGCTACAAGATTTCGCCACGCTGGAAACGTAACGAAACCACAAAGGTCGGTAAATTTTCCAGTTTGAAGAACCTTAAGAGGCTACGAAAGCATCTGAAGGGCGAGCTAAAATACTAAATAAAAACTTGTCAACAAAATAGTCTTGTAAACTAAATACTTATCGGACGGCTCTCAGATGTTGAAATATTTTGGTTATCATAAGTCTGTTTAAGGCAATTCATCTTGCTCTTTTCTGAATCGTCTTGTTCTTATTGATGTGAAAATAATGATGCAAAAAAGGTGACTAGATTTTGAAGTCCGCCAATGAAACTGGCCACAGGTCCACTAGAGGGCGGTCGCACGGTTAGCTCGTCCTGCCACCAGGTCCAGGTGTAGTTATGCAACGCTGGATTGGCTCTACTATCCGCCGACTTTCGACGAGAGTGCGCTCCACGTTCCCTGTAGCGTTGAACGTCAGACTCGAGTTCCCGCAACAAGTTAGGGTACAGTGAGGCTAGATTGGTGTGTTCGCAAGGATCGTCCGCTAGATTGAAGAGACACGGGCTTACGAGCGGCTCGCATGCTGTCTGGTCTATTTCGTTTGTGCACTGCACTGTGGCAGCATGGCGAGTTTCCTCCACCTGATCCCGGGTAAGGTTTAACGATGACCCAATGTTGTCCGCGGAAATAAGCCGCTCGTAGTACTCATCGGCGGATAAACCTTCCGCGCCGTCGATCTGCCCCAACCAGCCATCATATTTCCCTTCCATGCTTGATCCGTTGACGTACTTCCAGCCACGCTTAATGTAGCTACTGTAAACGAACTCTTCGTGCGCGTTGTTCATCACCACCGATCGTCCACTCGCCGATCCAAATTGAAGCGCTTTCCATTGGTTGTGGCCATCGATGGCATTGGCCCCAAGCGGCGGTGGAATACTGATCCGGGCCGCATAGCCGAGGGTCGGCAGCCAGTCGCTCACGTGAATCCACTGCTCCGACACGACACCCTTGCGCGGAAGCAATCGGCTCCAAATCAGGGCAGCTCCACGGACTCCACCTTCCCAGGGTGATTCTTTTTGCTACGCCAATGATAAGAAGCTGGTCTTATCAGTTCGCTCTCAAAATTAGGAAATGCAAAATGCCTGGCTTGTGAAGGTCAACGAGGAAGGTTTTGTCTTTGGTTGTCTTATTGAGGTTTGGGTGCACTTAAAATGTAAAATTACTTCCGTGCATCCAATTTATGTTATCTCCCCAAAGTTAGTGAGATATTAGGGCAAGCATAAATTGTTAAGCCGAATTCAATTAAGTGCATGTTAAGTATGGGTAGAAGGAAAAAATGGATTGATTGAACACTTACGCCACGGAGCGGATAATTAGAGCCAGAATTTGCGTGGATTCCAACCGTCGGAGCACCGTTGTCGGCGTAGAAGAGAATGATGGTGTTCTCCAGCATACGGCGTTGCTCCAAGGCGCGGTAGATTTTACCAACACCCGCATCAATTCTCGAAATCATAGCTGCAATGGATGATAATCAAAATCAAAAACCTTGATACAACCCATTGCAACTTCATGCGCCCTCAAGGACTGTCAACTATGGCATGCCCAACCCAACGTCACACCTGCCAATATCCTTCGGTTTGGATCTTTGATATGGTTGAATTTCTCAATCTCGTCCGGCGGGGCCTGCATCGGATCGTCCTCGTTGCCGGTGTGTGGTGCCAGATGGGTCAGTACGAGGAACAGCGGTTGCTGCCTGTCGTGTGCTTGGACGAGTCGCACCGCCTCGTCGTTGAACAGATCCGTCGCGTAAGTGCCTTTCGCGCTGTAGTTGACGTCGATGTTGCGCCGCATGTCCAAACCCCGGGCCGATGTCTGTGGAAGAGATTAAATATTTAAATGCAATAGTTCTATAACCCGAACAATTCTGGAAACTGGGTTTAGCGTTGGTTTAAAAATGGCATGTGGCTTCGTCACTTCGGACGCACATGTTATAGACTCTCTAAAGTGTTGATTCACCTGTCAGCAAACTTAAGTGCCTCAGATAAAATATTATCTTTACTTTAAGCTATTCCATCGTTTTTAAAGGAAAAGAGTTCTTATGGAATAATAATAATAAAAACTTTTGAAACAGTTCAACCATGAAATGCGGGTTAATAATTTTCAGTTTTGCCTCCATTGCCTGGATTGCAAATGGTGGTGCTTAAAATGTGAATTTTTAATTAGGTAACACTGGGTGCAGCTCAAGGTTGTTTGTATAAAGTGTTCAATTTAGGTGCAAGAGTATTTTCATCACAATGCATCAGTACCCGCTGCAAGGTTTATGACTGCTGACGAAAAAAGATTAAAAACGACAAATGCATAAACATTCATTGGTTCGAAACAAGGGAAGGATGCTCGATCCAAACGCGCCAAACAACCAAATCCACTTAGTAATGAATGTTAAAATGATAGTTGCTGATTTGTCAATGAGGATCAAGTTATTCTCGAGTTTATGCTTGAGTAAACAAAACACAAATAATTATCTAATTCCTACTGGATGACGCAAACTAAACTGAATGCATTCGATGCCAATCAACAAGGTTCCTTGCATTTATCTTCTGCCTCTCTTTGACAAAGACACCCTCAAAGCCATTTATACAGCAATTAACTTGTTAACATCTTCGTCTTCCAGCTCGGTTCTTACACACCTCGTTCATCTGCAGACTGTGGTCCCAGTAGTCGATGTACGGTCCAAGGTACCCGAAGTGCGAATCGAAGCCCCGGAAGGTCGGGGTGTACGCACGCCGGAAAAACCCAAGGTGCCACTTGCCGACCAGATGCGTCCGGTAGCCGGCCTCGCGGAAGTACTGCGGCATCAGCTTCTGGTCCAGCCCGAGTCCCCACGGTTCGTCGGAGATAATGACGTGGTCCTGCATGCCGATGTTCATCGGATGTCGGCCGGTCATGAGCGAGGCCCGCGACGGTGTGCAAAGCGGCGGTACGTAGTGGCGGTTCAGGATGATACCGTCGTACGCCAGGGCGTCGATGTTCGGGGTCGGTATTTGATTGGATCCGTGGAAGCTGACGTCATTCCAACCCTGACGACAAAAAGATTGTTTTTTTTTTATCACAAATTGATTGCCAAAAACTTGATTTCGCCATGCAGGACCAGACCGGTTTATATCGGGGCTATATGTAGGATTGACGCTTACCAAATCGTCAGCAACAATGATTACAATGTTGGGCCGCTCTGAGTGGCCGGTGTCGCCGTCCACGGTTAACCACAAACCACACCACACGGTCACGATATACGTCACCAGCTTCATCGTAATGGATGGTCGCGTGTAACTCCACTAGCAAACACTTCAATCAGCTGAGATTTCATCAATTGAATTGTATAACACCGATAATTGGCGATTTGCCGCGGGTTGGGGTAGACCCTTCCAGAGCTTTGCACAACTAAGGCCACCTTCTGCTTCCCACCCGCCAGATAAACACAACAGGCACAACACTTTCCGGGTAGACAGCCTATTGTGTTCGCCGGAGTTTGCGGGTTTCTGTTTGCGATCGCGTCAAGATCGCGCCCGGTTTCAGCGACTGATGTATGCAACAGGTGCGCACGCCGAGAAGGCTTACGACGGACTGACGGTTGGCGGACGCCGAGTGGCACACTTTTATAAAAGTCATGACCATGCCCAATCCCACCGTTGCACCGCATGGGGTTGGTGGCACACTCCACCGACGGATTCGATGCTGGTTCTGATTATAAACGAGCGCACAAAGGGAGTTGTCGGGCGTTCTTGTGCTCGAGAACGCGAGCAGCCGGTTTGGGACGTTTCGGTTTCAAGTTCAAGGCAGATTCGCGATTGGAAACGGGGGAGCACGTGTGGAAGGTACGCATGCAGCACTTACTTACACAGCTCCCGGCGTCATACGCATGTCGGCGACGAAGATTCCTGTAACTGTTATTACTGCAATTGACCATGAGGATGCCGTTCGGCGCCTTTTTGCTCTGGCTAATGGAACGGTAGACGGGAGATAAACGTGTTAACTATTATGTGTAAAGCAATAAAATTGTGCTGTCTCGCATCACTATTTCATAACAGAACCAGACAGTTTTCCAGTTATTGCGAGGGAAATCTTATTGTGTACGGTGTAAATACTAGCATTTATTACCACCGAAACGGATAATCATCAATTTTTTTAACTATTCACCAACAGTTGTGAACGTAAGTGAAACGAATAAGTTATATAAAATAAGCTCACGTTTCCAATACTAACTCCATTTGAATCTTATTAAAATATTTCATTTGTTTTCTTAGTTTACTTAGTGTGGCGTATTTTTGAACTTCATTTTGCGAAATATAGGAATGGAAATTCGCACTGTAACGACGTATTGTTTGTCGTTTAGTTTAACAATTTTCAAAAAAAAAAAGCTTAAAGATACACTGATGGATGTAACTGTACCGATTATATGAAACGACTAATTTACTCTCTTCATAAAAAAAGGTTTAGTACCAGGCGCATTATAAAATTATGGTGGCCAACCAATTGCTCTCTAAGTTCGGTATCGTTCCGTCTAGGAATCCCCGGGTATTTTTTCCTTTCTGTTAAGAATTATCTAAATATTGTGGAACAAAGATGGGAAACAATTTGTTCGAATTTACTGTATACGCACAGTTTAAGACTGCGAATCAAAAAACCATATTTTCGCGTGTATTATTGCACCAATCCCGTATGATTGGCGCATTTTGATAAAGATATTTATGTTCTTACATTTTTTTTTACAATTCTTTGTCATTTCTTTCATGTATTATCCATAATCTATCCAATCTTTCTTCAATTTCATCAATTTCTTTGATTTAAAAAAAACACGTATAAGGAAGTTAGAAGTAAGGAAGAGTTAGAATGATATGACAATAAGATCATTTAACAAGCCACAAAGTCTTCATACGTAGTTTGTACTTTTTCTTATAATAACTTCTCATTGCGTCAAGTTTTCCTGTTCCACCCTGTAGGTTCTATTGAATTCACACTTTTCAAAATGTATGACAATTCTCTCGAACCGTGTACATTTATTCTTTCCAATTATTTTATGCTTCGAGTTTTTCTTCACAAAGTATTTTTCATCTATTTATTTTAGGACCACTGCTCCTCAAAACAATAATCGTGGTTAAAAAAGGTAGCGTTATACAAGCGGAAAATCGGTAAGTTTACCAAGATTCTTCTTTTGATAAGCGAAAATGAAATTTTTATATGGTCTTTTCTCCTTGTAATTGTTAAATGCATCTACTTTCTCTTGAAACACTTCCCGGCAGAAATGTCTGTTAAATTAATTTTGAACTTGTTATCGTTGTGTGTTAAATTAATATAGCACGTGACGAACAGCGATATCCTAAAACTCGTTGGAGGGAACATCTTTGAGGCTGCACTCCTTTTCTAATCAATCTATAGCGAGTGACAATTCCGCCCGGCGGTAATTCCATGCGTGCGTGCGTACGTGCATACGCGAATTTGGTTACTTAATGGGTGCCCGATTAAAAATAAAAACCACGTACAGCCCATGCCGTTCAAACCCGATCGATGCCTTCTCCCAGCACGGAAGGGGAGTCCGACATGGTTGTTCACATGTACTCTGCGAGTACAATACGAAATCCATAAACCGAACGTGCCCAAGTGGTTGCCGGCGAATTATTGGTACGAGCCCCCAATCCTGGTGCATCCTTCCGGCAAGTCGCGTAGAAAATGAACCCCCGGCTGAAACAATAAAAAATCATAATGGAGTCCTCAAAGCGGCAGGCGTTTATGTTTGAGGAGATTTGGTTCGGTGTAAAAAAAAAATGGTTTCCATTTCAAATTCCAACCACCGGGCGGGATGTGAAAATTCGGGAATAATATAAAAAAACCCCGACGTAAAAGCGAGCGGACATCGGAAATGCTTCGGGCACTAAAGAACAAATAGAATTCATAACTAGGAGGGATAGCAGAGCGGAAGCATGTTGCCATTCAATTTCGGTTTGAATCCGAATGTAATATGGCGACCATGGATGTGATGAGGCTCGGTTCCGGTGAAGGATGTGTGGATCTGGGAGGGAGGAGCAGACAGTGGAGGCAGTATGCAAATGGGGATGATTTCGGTCAGACGCTTCACATGAACGCTTCACTTTCATTCCGGGTGAATTTGTGGTGGAGGCTTCATTATCATACGCCTCACAGATGATTGCGCATGGCAGAGGAAGGAATCGGACGTAATCGGATGGTGGATTACAGCCGAAAAAAAACAGAGCGGACCATGGTCTACCACCAGTCGAACACTTATGGCCAGTTTTACTATCAGATTCAGTTCACTTTTATGTACTCGGGCGTTTCAAACATTCCGTTTGGTCGTCGGACTTGGGAACTTGAGCCGAGCGAGACTTTATCACATGCACGCTGGCAACGGAAACCTAGTGTTTGGCCCAGTTTCTGCAAATCCTACCCCCTCGTCTGGCTACGGGGGACACCTAGATTTCAACTGCTGTCCAAGCGCGTCACGAACCCTGGAATATAAATCAAGTCCAGGGTCCCGAGGAGGTAAGGCAAGGTAGAAGGTTTGTGTGTGCCTCACACCAAACCTTGACGCCTTTACTATCGACAGCTTTAATGGAAGGCGTTCCGGTGGCTCGGGAGTCCGGGTGCTCTCTCCGGGTTGGCCGGTTGAAGGTTGACCTTGGTTGAAGCTGTACCAGTTTCATATCAAAATGGAACCGGCGGCTAACTGGTGGTGGCTTTGTTTGAGCAGATTATATGATGGGTGAATTAGCTTGCGGTTTGCGTTGTTAATAATTACTCCCCGTTTGTTTATATGCCTCCAGACAGTGTGCCGGTTTGTGCTTTATTTGTAGTAATAATATCAAATACATCAACTACCATTTACCATAACAAACATACCATAACTCTGGCGTTGACGAACAGATTAAAGTACAAGAATAATATTGACAGTTTATTTTATCCTATTTTCTAAATCCTAACCTAAATCATGTGCATAGCAACAATAAGCATACGTATATGTTGTTGCATTTTCCCTTGCAGCACAAGAGCCAACCATGACCACCGATGGACTCAACCGAATGCAAACCCGTTTCGACACTGATTGTATTTCCCCGAGCCGGGGATTTTCCCTGCCGTGCGGCTACTTATGTTATGTTTTTCCACCTTTATCGTTCGTCTTCCACTCGGATTGGTATGCCGGATGCTCCGACACCATCTCTTCCAGCCACACATGTTGGGCGAGATGGGATTCGCTTTACGCTCCTGAAATGTAATAGCTGTTGGCAGCAAAAGTAAACGGTTTGCGGTTGGAGTGTGTATGTGTGTGGGGTGGGCCGACAGAATCGTACCGTGCACGAGAGTGCAGCATAGAATGATACCATCAAATGATGGATGTCGACGTCGATGAGGTAATGTTTGGAATGTTCTTTTAATTTTTCTATGATATCATTCCTCACGTTGCCTCTGTATGGCAGACAAGTACCAGTTGTTAATATAAACTAGTTTGACCGTTTACTATAGTGGAAGAGATAGATACACTCGTGGACTTTACATGTGATATTTAAAAATATTGAATGCTGTTGAATGAACATGTGTTTGTTTCGAGAGGATCTTAGCCATAAAATAAAAATTCTCGATTTGGGTTTGTCGATCACTTAAGGAAAACTTAATCGAGTAACCATTGCCCATCTTTCTAAAAGGTTGCTGCTTAGTTTTTTTTAATAATACAAATCAGACTCGTTTGAAACGGAGCGTTTATACCTCAACATAAATGAATTAAATCCCTAAGTTAGAACTTAAAAGAATTTAGTTTTAAGTGTGGATTATTTCTTTATTGTCATCAGTAGGTCCTTCTCGCAGCCTCCTTGATGAAAATAGAGCATGCGGTTAACCAACAGCATACAAGTGCATTAAACCCCAACTTGTCGGCAAACATGCGTGACGCAGTGTCGGTGTGGATGATGTTTAGATGACCACCGTTAAACAGGTGCGTTCTGCAAACAGGTTAGCAAAGAGGCTCTCTAGTGGCATTGCAACCGGGACATGTTTCGTTGAATCATCATCGTAGCTGGTGCTTACCGTGTTCACGTGCGCCGGTCGGCTTTGAACAAAAACACGTGCTACGAACTCCGACAAGAAAACTCGGCAACTCGGAAGGAGATAGCATTAACTCTATTTCTCGCTTCTCGGTATCTTCATGTTTTTCTCACTCAGGCTAAATGCTCCATCTTTTCTTCCACTCTACGACGGTTTCGTCGATTTGGTTTTGCGTAAAGGAGGCGCCTGGTAACGTGTTTGGTGCCGAGCTCGTATCGTTGCCTCGAGGATATTTGCGATGAAGTGAACCGACCGATCTTCAGTAGCGATTCAGCGTTCGTTCGAATTGAACGTGTCTTTAGCGTGTTGTTTTTCCGAGAATCAGTTTCGTCTGCAAGTTCAAGTTGTAAATTATTGGCAGTATTACAGTAATAGAGTACAGAAGTATTAGTTTAGTTACTTATTAAATCCTCTTTCTTAATATCTATACTGACTTACACGAAGTGCAATTTTTCATTCTTTTATCCGTTGCTGCATAAGGTTATCGGACACTTTTTTTTTCTTGTAAGTGATTCGCAATCAATTATAGTAAAACTAGGCAGAAAAACTCATCGAACGACTGAACAAACATATGATTGAACGTGGCGAAAGAAGCCATTAAAGTACTATTAATTTACAATATCGTGAATAAAGAGAAAAGAGTGGACATAAGAAATTTGAATTTGTATGTGTCCTTAAAGAAATAGAAATTGCTTGAAAAGAAAGAATAAGTGAAAGGTTGGAAACGTGTGTATATTCCCAGACTGTAGAGATGGCAGTTTTCTGAAAAAAAAAATGCTAACACAGTCAAACGCTTTCTTTTCTAAATTTCTAAATGTGAATAAAGAAAAGTGATTATTTTCAATTTTAGTTCCATTCAAAGTTTACATTCTCACATACATTTCATACATTTACTCCTATCATCCTTTAAATCATTTCCTTTAAACTTAATACATATAAACTATTGAAATGATGTTTAATTTTTATCTCAAACAGTCTTAAATTTATATTTTACTTGGCTGGAGTACATTTAAAGGATATGATGAACGTTGCGTATCACTTCGTGGATGCCAACTCTCTAATTCAATCGCTCCTAACGATACCGTAATAAGTTTACGGACCAAGGAAGTGGCCGCACCTTGCAATAATCTGCAAATCTGGTGGATGAGGATAGTAAAAAAATCGTAGATGTTATCTTCATTCTCCCTACAAGACACATTTCGGAAGATCATTGTCTGTGAAACGTAGAATAGAAATTAAATCTATTCATTAGTTTACTGATTATTATTTGTTTCTACAAACGCTCGTAATACCATAAATAATAAATAAAATATTATTTGTGTCTTCGTATAAATCATGTGATACAAACTGATCGTCATGGACATCTGGAACGGGGTTTCAGTTTTTTAGCAAAGGTGGCAATATTACATATTTTTAGCTGTCTATGTGCTCAACGGAAATTACTGTACCACTGTGCATGTTATGGTGGATGTAGACTACCATCCTTTTCGCTTTACCATGTAACTATCCCATCTCTGTGATGTATTTTTTACGTTGTGATAATCAAGTTGTCTTCATTGTCAACAGACGTTATGTAACTTCGATATAGATGTACCGTTTCACCATTGAAACGCGCGATAGGAGGATTCGCAATGAAGAGGTCGACCTTGAACGATGAGAGTATACGATAGTGAAGGCGTTAAGGGATAAAAAGACTTTCCCAATATCCGTTACGAGAAACTTTTACGAGACAAACAATAAAGATGTTCGTTCGCTTGCATTCTCTTGCAAGTACTGAATCGAATAATGTTTACTAAACAGTTAGTGTTTAAAACCAATATATACATGATGAAGCTTTGGTATATTTGATAAAAATTTAATATAAAAATAAAATTAAATTGTATCTTATTGAAGTTACTAAATTAAATATGATGACAAATTCATCGAAAATCTGCCTCAAGAGCTGACTAATGAGTAACATGGCACTATTTATATTGTTAGTTAGCACATTAGAACGTCTATTATGGAAAAATAAACAGACTGAATTGTGAAGTAACACACTACTACATACTGTTTTAAGTTGGATGATGTTGTTTTCCTTCCTGTTCACTGCGGCCGATTCTCCATTTTCCGGTAGCGAGTTTCTGTTAGCTTGAATGTGAAAGTAAAAGTGTCTGGCACGCTGGAAAAACCACATGAAAGTGGTGCGATGGAATGAAGTCGTTTATCGCAGGCGTTACTGGAAGGAAGTTACTGAAGTAAAACTAGAAACAAAACAAGAAAACACCGGAAAAGGGGAAAAGGGAATGCCACTGGCATTCGGTGCTCGAAAACTTCATAGCACCATGTATAGTAAAGTGAGTCCTTCGGCTGCGTGAAGTTTTTGGTCAGCTTGACGTTTAAAACAGAACTGGGTGGCCTATTCTAACCAGCAAGTGCAATATTTGCTTGGTTTAGCAATGGGTTTCATGTCTTTTTTCATGTTTTCACACCATAATATTATATTGGTCAGAAAATAAACCGACTATAGTAGGGTAACCTTGTTACTATTCCACTCTAACCTTTGACAAATGTTTGTATTCTTTCAAGGGCGCTATGCACATTTATCACATTTAAGCTATGCAACGGTCTACAAACATAAAGGATTTATAATTCTTGCACCGTTATTTTTCGGTATAACCTACCCATCACATTCATCCGCAATGTTTTTCAAGCAGCTTGGTGTGGGAAGGTGGAAGGAAAATGTGGTACATGAAAATATTGGCTTAGATAGAAAAAGCTCTCTCTGTTGGATAGTACAAGAAAAACTACAAACAGGATTATTAATATCGTACCACAAGATAGACGAGGGTAAAGTTTATTGAAAAGTTACTACGGCCACTTTTTACGAGGTCTTTCTAGGGCACCATCTTAAAATCCGCTTGTGTAGAACCGGGAATGATCGTTTGACAAAGGATGCTCTATTCTGCGTCTTAGAAATATGTATTGATTAATGTTTAGATAGTACTTTACCGGTGATGCAACTTTTTACCGTCATACCATCATTGTGCAAAGTGTAGGCATCCATTCTTTGTTGAATGTTTTCTTCAAGATAATTTTCAAGAGCTGGAAGAGTAATCAGTGCAACTCCTCTTCTTTATGTATTGCTGATCGATAGCATATTGATAAGTCAATGATAATCAGCATTTTCTTTAATAGTTTGTAAGTACAGTGTAGTAAAGAGAACATATTTGGATATGGATGAAGGAAGTAATAAACATGTATAAAGCGTATTGAAAAAAGTGTAAAGTAAGTTCAAATGAAGATTTACTGCACAATTGAGAAAAAATGAGAATTACTAAGATTTGATTGCTTAACCCTTCTTTAAGATTCTTTTTATTTAAAAGCGACTGTAACGTAAGATCTGGTAAATATACAAATTATTTTATATTCATATTGAATGAAATAATTATCATTTACTTTTTGCCATGATCGGTAAAATTTAGAAAATTTCACCTTTAAATTTCACCTTTAAAATGTAAAGTTTTCAAATCATTTCCACTCTTTATTATTTATCTGTTATTTAATGGTGTTCACAGCTATTCCCACATGTTAGTTTCTGGCAAAGATTGACTTTCGTTACACGGCATCAGTTGCACAATTCACAATTGCAATCGCATGCAATGGTCTACTTCTTGTGGTTGTTTACGTACTGTCACTTTCATACCCACAAGAACTTAAGCCACGAGCACCTCAGAAATGCTATGTATGATGGCTCTCGTGTGGTTAACCAGAAACTCGGGTGTTGGTAATAACACGGCTCATAATTTGCACACTGGTTTAGAGAAGTGATGCTGCATCACTGTGTTTGACATTCGGAACATACAACGCTACTTATCCGTTCCATGGGATTGTAACTTAAATTTGAGTTTAGAGCTTGATGGCTTATTCAAAGTTAAGCAGTTTCGTCACTTTCAATCGTTGCTCGTGCTTACTGTTTCATGTTTCACGTACACGTGTCGGTCCTCGTCGGTACGGTCTCCTGTCGGGTAAAGCACGTGTTGCTAAACGGTTACATAAGTATGAATGCTAGAGAAGAGAATTCAAAACAGCACTTAACCCTCATGAAGAAGACCATTTTGAGTATTTGTAGTACAAAGATTTTTCGTTTGCATCGATAGCAACCGACTTATCCTTGCAACTTTGAAATTTAACACACTTTACTATTTACACTTTGTTTTGTAGGGTTGTGTTGAATTGTCTCCTAATTTTTAATTCTCATTTTTCTCTACTACTTCTCAAACTGACCTTGCCACAAATTATGAGTTTTTACTAACTTTACAAAATTAACATGCTATGGGTATTTCAATCCACATGTACATAGAACGAGAGGAACTAGAACACAATATTTTCCACTTACAGTAAGGTAATCAAATTTTTTTTATTTATCAAATCGTTGCTTTCCTCCTTCCAATAAAAATATTATTCCTTAGACAGGGCTGCTTCGATGAATTTGAACTAAATTTGTTCTATGATCGCACCGTTTGTGTCATGGACTTTCCTACTTGGTATCTAGTTGACGCTCGTTAAGCTGAATATCAATGTGGAGTTAAAGTATCCTTCGAAGAAACAAAATCTCTGCACTTGCTGTCTAATTTTGCTTTCATTCGTACTTCAAACCAGTGTTACATCCGGATTTCACAAAACCCCTGCTCAATTATGCTGTCATTCTGTTAAGCATTCGTTTATCCGCTGATATTAAAAGGCCTGTCTAGTAGCTTACGATGAGACATTGCAAGTGTTCGGTCTTCGCTTATTTATCTTTGTTTCGGCTTCTTTAAAGACACCACCTTGCTGAGAAAAAGTAGCAACGACTATCCGAACGAAGGATATGGGCCTGGGATTGGAAGAAAGCGTTTCAGAAGCTACTAACATGACGACGTTTCACCTTCTAGTGCTTGTGACAATCGTTCTTTTAAGCCTTTTTCAGCTACCTTGGCTGTGGTCCATAATAAATTAGAAAGTTTTCTTATCTAATATCATACTGCTGCATCTACCCTTTTAGCCTGGTTCCAAAGCACATCGATTCTGAAAATGGATTCTGCTAAAAATGTCTGCCAGAAAGGGGGAGTTACCGGCAGTTCTAATGCATTACGAACCTGGATGCCCTGTACTCTTGACCGGTAAATTAGTTTGATTGCTTCCCCAATGCTATTGTTGTCGGTGAAAGGCTTTCGTTTTATCAGACTTTAACAACAGGTAACCGGAAATAAGTACACGTGTGTTTGTATCCTCTAGCGTTCATTTGTTTCAAGGATTAACGCAATTCGAGTAGAATTGAAAATTATTCGTGCTTTACTTAATATCTGTCAAAAATTTCAATTAAATGTACTAGACCTTGTCTTGCAGATGAACTCCTGCAGCTAGAATCAACTTCATCATAATCGTATTTTAATGAATGCTATCAGCATTAATCCATTTCCTCTACTTAGTAAGCTGTGGTTTTGGTGCCGTAGAAGTTACCTAACCTTACTTTTCATTCCCATCAAGATAAAACGGGATGTACCTTTAATGCGGTGGAACACTGATTCCAAGAAAACGGGGAAACTATTTCTTTCGCTCGGGCAAAATTTAATGCCGTCTTCGTTGCCGTCTTTTGCCATTGAAACAGATCAGATAATCCTCTGAGAATAGATCCGATAATCGACAACGGTGCTTTTCATGCAGCGAAAAGCAGCGAAACCCGTTGGATACAAATTTGATATCGATCTTTGTCGCGTCGAGATTTGAGGTAATCTGCATCCATTATTGCCGACGTCAGCATTATCATCATGAATTATCCGCCTTTGCATATTGTCATACTCTTCGTCTTGGTTTATGATTCGCACTCGTCAAGCCTCTTGCAATCTTCTTTTCGACGTCAATTGTACAACATTGTGTTGCATAGAACTAGAGAAAC
This sequence comes from Anopheles coustani, assembly GCF_943734705.1. Lineage (NCBI taxonomy): Eukaryota > Metazoa > Arthropoda > Insecta > Diptera > Culicidae > Anopheles > Anopheles coustani. The sequence continues at coordinate 70,753,046 of NC_071288.1, read as the reverse complement.
TAGTTCCTTAGTTTGAGAAAAAGGTATCATCGAATGTCCAACACTCTCATAGTAGATTTCTTTCGTTCGCAAAAAGTTATAAATAAAAAATAAACCTCGTACGAGAAGTAGTATTTTCTGTAAGACAAAAAAACTATCCGCGAGTCTAGAAAACCTGAATCCCGCATCGGACGGATAAGGGGTTAGTAGTGATTACGTAAATCGATATGCGCTGGAACTGGTGCTTCAGTCAGGCAAGGCATGCATTCAGTCAGACCTCAATTCTCGGAATTTAAACAGCGATTTCCTCTTCCGACAGATGCCACTACCAAGCCTGAGGTCAATGATTTACTTCAGCGCTCGATCGTTGTCGACTGTCGACGCTTTTTAGCGGCTTGGAGGTGGCAAGTCGTGTTAATGGTAATCATTCAGCCATCAGCTAGAAGCTACGGTTGACTGCGAGGAAAAAAAATCTGACGCTACACAGCAGAAAGAAGAGAAAGTTGAAGTGAAAAGAAAAGTAGTACTTTTCAAAATCCGTCAACCAACTCTGTTTTACTTCCACTATTTGCGGATCACTTGAACGGTGAAAAATGTCAATCATGGTGGGAAAAGAAATACCAGAAGGCTAGAGAACGTTAAACAGGCGAGGAGGTTCTACGCGATTGAGGTCGTGATTGGTGAATCGAAAACACAGCGAACATGGAACTGTTGGGCAAATAAATAAATTTGATTAGGTTGATTCAACGCGTAAGCAGAAATGGATCGATATTAACGCTAAATGAATACAAAACGATGCTACAAGATTCATATAGTTTAATTCTTGCATGCATTCAGCTTTTTAAGAAAGAAGTAAATGCAAAAGATTAAAAACGACATCATAGAAACTAAGGAGCCTTTAGGAGGAATCAATATCACACAGCTCGACTGTATGTTTCTTATCTATTTGGTGAAGAGTTCTGCCTGGATGTTTTTTTTCTGTTCGTTTGACTGTAAACTATCTAAACGATTTAAACAATTTAACCTTCTAGAAACATGCTTTCGCATGGGTTAGGTGGCAGCAACAACTCTATTCCAATGTTCGTCCTTTTTTTCGGAAAGAGGAAGTATGCACTCAATTTACTCAATTACGTCGTACGCCACGGCTAGCTATTGATTTTCAATCCACTCGAAGAAATCGAAGACGACGAGCAAGTTGGAAGTACTCAACACTACAAAGTGCAGCAAAACGTTCCGGAAAAGGAACGTCCTTTTCGGTTAAGGAAGATTTCACGTCACGTTGTCAATATTTGCTCAACAATCTATCATCTATCGATTCCGCGGAGTTTGACAAAGAAAATGTAACAATACATTGAAGATTCGTGGAAAGCAAAAACTTTGGTGAAAAATGAAATTGCAGCGAATTGCAGAAAATGGTGCTACGCAATAAAAAAAATGTGACAAAAAGTACCAAAAAATCGATAGCAAGATCAAGAATGTCTGCAAACACCAGCAAAGTGGATGTCACGGAGAAACTTTGGTTAACTCTCAGAAACGGTTAATTGAAGATATCGATTGCAGCAACAGTACAAGGGGTTGGAGATAGGTGAGGAATGATATGCAGAATATCATATTGAGTAAGATATTTCATACCAGGAACCGAATCAGGGAGTACACGAATGTGAAATATAATTATAAAATGGTTATCTTTATTTTATAAGTGTTTTGAGAAAAAAAATAGAAGAACGGGACCCGAATAAACCATATTGAACTAAGTTGGTTTAAATTACCAAAGCAACATCTTTGACAAACCATAAAAAAATGGCTTTCACGATGGTTTTTCCATACCCCCGCGGCTTCCTCTGAGGTAGCTGATGAAAGCAATCTAGAAACAATAAAGAATCCTAATTCGGTTATCCTTCTTTCTTGCAAGGTGAAAGCTAGCACAAGAAAATGTTATCGAATCATGTAGCACCCTCTTCAGCATCCGCCGGTGTTTTCTTTTTCACACCATGCTTAGATCAACTGTTTTGTGGTGGAGGAAAATTTAAATACATCCTTAAAGCTCTCTTGTTACGCCGAAAAATGTGTCCAGTTGAAAATTAAAGCCTTTGTTGTTAATGTTGATTATAGTAAGAACAACCACTACAAAATGTGATGGAAATGGTTCATTAGAACCATACTGAGAGAGTTTGGAAAATTAATAAGAAAAACAAAACATCAGAAGCAATCACTCCAACTTACTTGTTTGTGTCATTGTTGCTAAACGATTTTTTTGTTGGGCTTAATATGGAGGCGATAATTAGTTCTCGTATGTATTTGCAACTTCATGTTGTTGTGGAAATGGGCCTTTTCCTTGATGAACCGGTACCGAATCGATCAATCACTTCCACCATGAACGGAAATCTTACGAAAAGCCGATTGCCCCCGCTTCGTAATACTCTAATCTTTTCGATCTAACTTTTCGCTGCTGTTTATCTTATGATGTTATTATAATAAGCTTCCTGCTCAGTAAGCTTCAATCTTAACGGAAGTATCGGTTTCTGATAACCTTCATGTTGATGTCTAAGGTGGTAAATGCCAACAAAACTTGACGCTATCAATCTGAAGGTATTTTATTCGGTTACTCCTTGCAGATCTAAATACAACTAGAGGAAGTGAAAGGGAAGAAGAGTGGGTAAAAATTTTGAAACTTTTTCAAAAGTGGTTATTTGTACAAGTACAAAAGTCGTACCATTGTTTGATTTACCGGATAATTAGGGTTTCGTATTTGTTTAAGTACGACTACTGTGATTAATTTGTCTAACATTTTTTATCTCCAGGTGAGTGAAATACTCATGAGGGAGATGATAAATTCCAACTTCAAACCGGCTTTCTGTTTGTTCAATGCGACGAGCCGATGTTTTAATGATGCCGGGATATTTCAAGATGTATTCTATGACCCTTCATGCATTCGTGTTGATTTTAAATGCGTTTTCCGGGACTAAGAGTGCAAAAATACCACGGATATGCACTACCTTTTTACACTTAAAACGATGGATCGGATGAGATTGCCGATTGGAGCTTACATTCAATCTATTTCCAAATACTACTTAAAACTTCTATTTTTGAGAATTGTGTATAAACCATTGAAACCAAATTTATGGCAAAAAAACTTTAGTTTAGTTCATTATGGTGTTTAACAACATTTTGTGCGTAAAATTTTACATGAAAATAGGAATCATGATTTGTTACCAGATATAACAGTACCTACGTTCTTTTTATCCACAAATTTTAGTCATTGTAAGCAATTTTTACAAATTTCCTACAAATCAACGCTGTTTTCTACTGCTTGTAACCTATGCTGAACTTTAACCCGTCAAACCTGCAACTGTGGATTCGATTTCGGGTTTCGCAAACGTTCCGTTGTTAATCATGCACAGGAAACATATGTTAACATCTCCGGCGGGCGGTAAGAATCAATTTCGTGTTTGATTTGAATTTCAAGCCACATTACGCTTGGGGGAAGTTGCATTTGTTGTGCTTCGGATGTGGCTTGCGGTTGTCAGGTCGGTCGCCTGCTGTTAAGCGTTAAAACCGCCAGACCGAAACGTTCCACCATTTGTACCATGGTTCTTGAAATTGAAACCACATGTTATATATTGAAAAAACCCAAATGGTCGATCACGATTTTTAACTATTTGCTCTTCACGCACTTCGACGCTTTGATGGATGTGTAGTTTTTGTTAGGTGCCTTTAAAGAAACCGGTATCCCGGGAAACAGGGAAACAGTAAATCGCTCCTTCAACAGCGTCAATCCCTCGCACCTATCGGACGTGGTACGATTTTTCGCAATTTAAAAGCTTTTGCACAAATCGAGCACAAAACGATGGTGTTAGTGTGTCTGTGGGAAAACAAACTAGAGAAATGAGGAAATAGAGGTATCAGCTCAGGGGAATGCACGCCACCGGAACTCGGTTCAAACGTTAATAAAATTGTTTTTTTCCTTTCGTGTTAGTTGCCGCTAGGTATACGCTCGGTTTGAAGTGAATAAATGTGTACAAACAGGATCAAACTGATCACTGCTAACGCCCTGGAACTATTCTAGTGTATGCGAAGAAGAGCTCTGTTCACTTTAGAATGTTTACCACCGTGTAGTTGTAAAATGGCGTACACATGTGGCGTGTTGGAAAGTCTTCTGAAATCAAGAGCGCTTTCCTTGTACAAATATGAATGTTCCTGTATGTCGTTATGATAATGACAACACTTCTCCACCTTTGTGGGCTTCACTGTTAATCCAAAACGATGCAATTATATTACATGTCACCCTTCATAAAATCATCAATTCTCCTAGATTTTTTTCCATTGCATTCGTCATCAACGTTTACTTGAAACGGTTTTTATCTGGGGTAGTTGTAATTGCGTGGGGTGCCCATAGCGCAGCGGTAGCGCGAGGAAGTGTGGGATCGAATCTCGAGTCTGGCACCCCCCGGTATTACGAACGGCTGACCCACCGATCTATGACATACCGTCTTTCGGTCACCGCAAACTCTCTTCGGAGAGAGGCCTTGTCCCACTAGGGGATGTCGTGCCACATCATCAGTTGTAATTGCGTAATGACTCTTGTTCAATGCTTTTCGACAAATTAAAGGATACTGTATGAATAACAGTTTTTTTTTATATTTACTTAAAAACTTTACATAGGAAAATGGTTTACATTGTTCCATTCTCCAAACAATAAAAAATAGTATTACAATGCAAAAGTTTAAAGCAGTGCGAAAGTTGTTTACTTTTACTTCCATAACCTGAGCCTTCAAAAACATGAAAAAACTCTTATACTTCAAAAAATTTAAACACAACATTATCAAACCAAAACGATTTGGAAGGCTAGAATTAGTTTTTCAACGCGTTCAGTAGAAATCGTCTGCAATATGTCCTATCTTTGCTAGTCAAGTCGCATCATTTTCCAGGCTTTGGAATGAATGCATATTTTCATGTTTTTACGTGCGTATGATACTTTAATGTGTGTTCGGTAAAGAAATCCATGCCGTGGCCTGATGGCCGAGTGTCGTAATGAGAAGCTACATTACTCACGTACTCGTTGGGAATTGCTGAAGGAACTAGAACTGCACACTCGAGTGTGTACAATTCATGTAGCTTAATTGTAACTGACTCCATTATATGTTTTGTATCATAGAATCGAGAGGGTATTCTATTATTGTTTTGCTTTATTGGAGCGCTCGTTTTCATCATTCATTAAATTATTAGTTGAAATGAATAAAAACCTCACCTCTCAAAACATGTACGGACGATTTTTATGTCTATAAAAATAATGAACTGAAAAGAAAGAGATTGGTATTCAAGTAGCTACTGGCAATTACCTTATTATCATCCCATGCTTCCATCGTCAGTATGTGGCGTTGGAAAATGTTGTGCTGAAGTTTAAGAGTTCTGAAACAATAAATAAATAAAAATTTTCAGTTCAATTATTTCATTTGAAAAAAAATATGAATGGTCTCTGACTTGTTCTGTAAACTAGTATTAATAAACTATTATGATAGTAATAATAAAGTAATCTAGGTTGGATTGATCCATAAAAAAATCTCCAATAGACTGAAAATAGAATAGATATCATGCGCTGGTAATATGCTATTAGCGCTCGTGCCACGTGCAATGTCAGTTTCTTAATGGAGAACGAAGGTTCTGGAAGTAATATCCTTTTTCTTGTGCATTTTCGTGGTGCACTGTAATTTGAACGTCAATGTTCATTCGTTTAATGTCAACGGTTTTCTCAGCTTGGATGCAATCCCGCTTGCCATAGTCTGGGGATTTGAGATTGTTTTAATGCCCTCTGCAAGATTTCACTGTCCTCAAGAAGCACACTTTCTCTGACAGATTAATTAAATAATACCACTTCAGTCGCTCGTAAGGCAAAATTAATCGGACATCAAGCCCCTCTAGAACAAGTTTTTTAATATTTTCAACGTTCAATGGTTTATTAGAGTAGATTTGTCTTCTTTTCTATTGAGCTTTGAACACGAAAAACGACATAAATATTTAATATACGAAATGTTCTGTTTGTTACCTTTTGGTGTTGTTTTCTTAATATTTTAACGATAAGTTAAACTTTTCTTAGTGGTTGAAAAGTTATACTTTTGTTTCTTCAACCGACTTATTTCGTTGAATCACAGCTTTCATCGATTCCACATCGAAGCTGGTGCTTCCTGAATGCGAGGGATTCGCTCGGCTTTGCCAGCTTCGGTTGTCGTTCGGAAAAAGCACGTGTTGAACGTCGAATGTTTATTCACGAGCACAACAATTAAACGAGAGAACAAGGAGTGTGTCTTGGCACAGTTTTTCTCAATTCCGTGATTTTTGTCACTTTTTTTAAATAGATAATCTTTATTGGACGAGTTAGACGATCTTCAGATTGTTTACATTCAATGGAGGTGGTTGTGTTTGTTTGATTGAATGCTTATAGCTCTAACCACCAGATGTACACTCTTTATATTTCTTCCCTTGAACTATTTTTCAATTTAAGCATGTTATATGTTTGCCTAAATTATTTAACTAATATCTTTGTTATTGAGGATAGTTTGTTTCAAACACACCCAAGATCACTAAAAATTCTTATAAAAAAATAATCCACAAATGTTCTATCCGTTTCTCCTCGCCATCCTGCCATTCCAACATTTTATCGATGAAATGTGGATGTGATGGAGGCGCCTGGTGGCGGACAAACGTGTCTAGCGTTCATCGATTCGACGATGCTGCGATGTCGATGAAGGTAAAGCGAGCCAAAGGCGGCTCTTCAGTAGCGGTTCTGCACTCGCTTGGGTCGAACGCGTTCGCTCCGGGTGTTTTTCCGGTGACTCGCTTCGGGACCTTTGCTTGGAAGATCGGTTGCTTTGGCGGGTCTAAGTGGTTAGTAAAGAGGAGAATATAAATGAATAATTATGAAATAGTGTGATGTGGAATATGGTTTCGTTTTATGTTTTAAGCAACTGTGTGTGGATCTTCCATCGAGAATTTAACACCTTACCTAAGATGTCATGCTCAAAGTGATCGTGGATCCATTGTATAGCATATTCCTGTGCTTATGTGAACAACCATTTCATGTGCGTGGTACTTATGGGCTGCTTTGTCCGTTGCTATAGGATCATGTTATGTAAGACCACGCGAAAATCAAAGTACTCCGCGTTTACTTCGGAACAAATAGAAAAAAACACTTTTCTATTACCGTTTGGTTGGCGTGCAAGCCATTCAGTGGCAAGTGTTCTCGTTGCTTCGATTGCATTGTGTATTCCGTCGGACGAGTGACTCAACGGTGGCAAGTAATGATGAAATTCAAAACAAAGGTAACATGGTGCGGAGCGGGAAAAGGGCGCAAAGAAACAGCCTCCTACAGGCTTTCATTGCGTCCAGGTCCGAAATGGAGCCATTCTGTGCGCGCGGCTAAATGAAAAACGAAGGAAGCCGCCGAAGTAAAATTTAATTTAAAACCAATCATTCCGTTCCCTGGGAACGGAGAAGAAGTGTTGCAAGTGCCGCTCGTTTGTTAGTTTCTACCGGTACAGACTTTGTGGAAAATTTAGAAAAAGGAATACCACGTAATAATACTTACCAGGGAACATTGAGCGGTGCGTAAGAGTGCGTTTGTAGGAGAAGGCTATGTTAGAAATAAGAAAAAAAGATCGAGACGGAATACTTAACGCTTCTAAGTGATGAAAACAAAAGCAACCAATCAAAACGGCTTCAAACGAAAAGTTAAAAAAAGGAATGAATCACTTTGAACATACTTCTCGCATGTTTTTGTCTGGTTGGTTGAACAAGGAAAAGAAAGTTCTCAAAAAACCAAAGAAAAATGAGAACCAAAATCGTGAGGGGATTGTTTTAGTTTTGTCCGTCGGCTTAAGCTGGAACTAAGCTTACGAAAGTGATTGGTTAAGTTTTGTGTGTGAGTGATTTTTTTTTTTCTAATTCCTTGATTTGTTTAGAACTCATCCGTCAAGACAGGCTTCGGTGCATTTAACTAAAGGCCGTTATTATTACTTTTATTTTAATGTCAAGCTTCCAGAGCGCCGTGGTGCTGTCGTGAAGAAGTTCAGTTTGATTTTCCGAGGCAAACATAAAAAAAAAAACACACACACAAAAACTCCCAGTGAACGTGAACTACTTCAGACAAGGGCTTGTGCTGATGTAATGAATTTTCACATGCTGTCTTTCGTTTGATTTTTTCCTTTCATCCTTTTTTGCTGGCTCTTAAGCACCCAACTGCCGCCGGAAAAGTGCTACATTTCGGGCTGCAGCGTTTTTTTTTTGTTCCAGTGAAGAGGGAGTTCCGCACCAGTAGTGCGGTGTGGTGAGCCTGAGCGAGGATGTTGTTCGCGCCAAACGTTTTTATGCCCGTTGAATTTTAATCAAAAGCTCAATCAACACCTATTAGATTTGTTTGTCTTCGGCACTCGCGGAGGCTTCTGCTACGGGCGCTTTACATTTTGGATGGGTGAATATTTTCCGGCGCTTGTGAAGGGTAAGCTCCGTCATGATCGTTTCGTGGAACAGGATTTTGCAGATGTGAAGTGAAATATGACCACTTAAAGAAATCATAATAGAGTTACCCGCAATGAATATTGGATGTTTAGAGGAATAAAAAGAATCTTACTACGGTTTCTCGCTAATTTATAGGTGAGTAAATGCCAAAAACTTATGATTAACTTTTAGCTTCTTAACTGCATATCAATACATACCACACTGTTCAACTATGCAGCATTTTTCTAAAAAAAATATTTAAAATCCTCATTTTTATTGCTTAAAACTGGTGTGGATACGTACAGTTTTAAAAATATAATTATTCTAAGGTTTGTGCTAGTACGCGAAGAAATTTTAGTAAAACTTCCTGAATTTTATTATTTGTATATACTAAAGCCATTAATATTGAAACCCATAAATATTTTCTAATTTTTTACCTTCTCAGCTCTTTTTAAATTTTTATTTTGCAATGATTACAAACTGAAAAGATTGTAAAACGTCACAAGGTAGAAATGTGTATCAAGTTAATGGTGAACCGACCGCTCATTAACTAAGTTTTCTTCGTTATTTTAAATCCAGATTAAAAAGAATGAGATTGTGCTGATTCCGGATACCATATTCCGGTTTGTGTAGAGTTACTACCCAGAAAACATAATTAGTCCTCTTCATACTTTTTTAATTAAATTGTAATAATATGTTTTCGGTTTCTAATTTCCATCAATCTCGTTTGGTTTTGTCAAATGCTTTGCCCAACAGAAGATTTACTGTTTTTTTGGGATAGCAATGTCGCTGTAAGTTGACAACCTGTTAAGCATTAATTTAACTCTTCCGAGTGAGTCTTTCAAATAAAGATTTAGAATCTGCCACTTAACATCAATGACAAATTTATTTACGACACGATCGGTTCTGTGAGATATCGGTAAGTTTTCTTACCGATTAGAGACAACGTTTAGCGCTCCGGGGAAATACTGGCAAGATGAGAAACAAGGTACCAAAATATCCAGTTGTCAGTTTAATTTACAATCGAAGCGTTTCGCTTAGCCATGTTTGGCAGCCGGCTAGTGGCAACCGGTTGTGTAGTAACGGCTAAAAACAACTAACGGGCCAAATTAAGACATCCTAAAAAGCAATGAATGGCAGTGCTTACATTTCGCTCCCGAAGGAACTGCCCGGTTAGGATTCGGAATTGGAAAGACGGTGTGTCGTTGCATGGAAGGAAGGAGGCTGGAAAAATCACCTTCGAGTGCCAGTGACATCCGGTCCGATAGCCTTTTTTCAGCTCCCACCACCCAGGACCATAAATTAGAAACTTTTCCCAAATGTCTTTCCCCTGCTTGGACCCTTCTTCCAACATTTTGCTGAAAGTGCTTGCCAGAAAACGGGGTTTGACCGGTTGTTCTAATGGTTGCCCAGGGTTAAGACACAGGTTGTCCTATATTTTTGACAGGGAAATTAGTTTGATTGCTCTTCCATTCCATACCTATGGTCAGCGTAGGAGGTTCCGTTTTAGAAGTCTTGTATATTCTTTAATTCTAAATTCGGAGTTAAGGTGCTGTTGACTTGTTGATTGGATGGTGCACAAAAATTGGACACAATCTGAATGCAGAAAGTTGCAAGAGAAGTCTCTCAAGAGTTGAGACTATTGGAAAACAATAATTGAAAAATAATATTATTTTTTATTAATTAAAAATCCGACAATGTACATTCGTTTTCAGTTACATCAAGTTGAACATCCTCAACAGTTTGTTCACAACAGATTTGTTGCGATGTACCATTTTATTTCATTGGTATGTCTAGAGATTGGTTGCAATCACTGATACATCTCATTGGACAACCAAAGCAACAATGTGACCGCAAAGATGACGATGCCAGAACGGCAGTATAAACCTCATAATAGAAAGTAGGGTTGCATTGCCATGTCGGATTGCGACAGGCAGCCGGCAAAAGGCTTGTCTTGTGAATTCTTAGCCACAAGACAAGAGCAAGCACTGACAACAGGCAAGAATAAAAATGTCGCGTAAGGCTGCCAGGAGAGGGCATCATCAGCGACAATGGCGAATTTGTGTCACTGACAATGTCAGGGCATTGTAAGGTCAAGCCCTGACGGATGGTATCCATTTGCGGAAGTTGCAATTTTCTACATGCCAACGATCGGCTGTCTGACCCTGGCCTGGGATCTAATTGTGTGCGGCTTGTGGGCGATTGGATTGTCCAATAAGCTTGCAGTGAGCCGTTATAATGAGAACTTTGAACAATGTGCCGGATGTGCTTTGCTTCGCCCTTAAAAGAGCGATTCTTTTCTCGGCACTCGTAGGGGGAGTGTATAGCTGTTGTTAAGCACTATTTAATCGACTACCACGAACGAATTTGAGGATCTTCTTAAACAACTTACCGTTATGCTGTCAACTTTGATCCACTACACAACAAATACGAGATTTTTGTTTGAATAGCACGGCAAACAACAAGTTTTTATTTGTTCGTCGAACTGTGGAAAAGTTAACTAATCTTGTTGGTGTGCGAGATAAAGTAACGAAAAAGAAAATATAAGGAAGCGAAGTTGACGAAAACGAGGTATTCTGATTTAAAACACGGCATTAGGCTAGGGAAGAGAAAAGGCTTAACTTGAAGAACAACATTTGAAACGAAGGGCACGACTGGTACCGCATTCTTAACTCTTGTCACTGAATTCGACGTTTTAGTTAAAATACATTTTACAATTCCTTATAGAGACGAATGCCACTCTTGTAGTGCCAAGTCTATTTAATATCTAAAAATTACTGAAAATCTACTATTTCACTTTTGAATGCAAAATTATGGTTAAGAATTGTTGAATATAAGAATGAAAATCTTGTGTTTATTCTTTTCGACCTTTTTTTATAAATTCACTGCAACAAAAATTAGAATCTAATATTTTTTCTTGAACCAAACAGTTTGACGAATAGTCATGATTGGTGTAAAGAACATAACATAGGATTACAATCAACATTATCGTACAACGAATGGTAAATTTCAGTGAATAAAAAACAATTTGAACATAATTGTCATTTCTTACCAATTCAGTTTTCAAGCGGACCAGTTGGGACAGTAGAAATCAAAGCAATTCTCTTTTTGATTTGTAAGTAATATCGGGTAATCATTAAACAGGAGTAAAAAGTTCTCTCGTCATTCTTCCTGTTCATTTTTCAGTTGTTGGAATCAACATAACCACCAATTATCCTAGGCTTTCTTGCTGAATGGCCCATTCTTTGCACATTGTTTTCTTCCCAAACCAATAACCACTCGCATTTTACGATATCGCTTGGGTGAAAGTGCAGTTTGTCCGACCCGCTAACTTTTTCACAACGGATCACTTTTAGGTCATTTCCCGTTTTGTGGCCCTGACAACTTCCTTCAAAATTGAAGCACACGAAACCGCACATTTTCGAGATGGTTTAGACCGCACGCGGACACACCAGGGACACCCTCCAGGCAATTATCGCGAAAAAGTTTCGCTAATCTAATTGTGTCCAGTAAATAGGAAATATTTTACTTAACAAGCAAAGAAAGAGGCATCAAAACCGCATGGTCCACGGTCTTACAAAGGCATTTGGGATGTGTACGATACAAAGTTTTTAGAACAAGAAGCAGCTGTAAAGGCGTTCGCTTATTCTACTCTCCTTTTGTTGTTGTAAAGTAATTAGCGATCGGGTTCAACATCGCATTCGGTTCTTTTTAATTCACTTTTCAAAGTGTTTTTAGCTATTTCCTGTTTCTTTCATCTTCGTGTTCTACTTTTTAAATATCTATCTGCCGCATCTGCATCTGCCTTTAAAAATAATCTACTTTAAATTTCTGTAGTCCTTTCGTAACTAAATAACAGCCGTAAGTCGAGTGTTAATTCGGCATGTTTCAAACGATACGCTATAGTACAATAATTCAAAATTTTAGTAACAATCGTTGGAAATTTTGTGAAGTACAAATTTAAAATTAAATCCTTTTTGGAAAAGTAATGTCAATGTTTCATCGACTAAAACAAACTGCACAGATCACTTTGGCCAGGAAACTGTACATAAAACAATGATTATTGGGGAATGCAATGAACTGCACTATCTCCGCCATTTTGTGTGTTGGGTGGAATTTTGATTTCCTATTTTCCTATTTCGAAGGGTCCAATTATAATGATTACTGTGCCCAACTCTGGTATGAACTGGCTGATGCGATGAAGTTCACTATGAAGTGCAAAGCCGATCAAATTTCCGGTCAACATTCGGTCCAGAATGAACCTCTCGGATGGCACTTGCTCTAAAGAGCGCTAACAAATTGCAGCTGAATAATTTCAAACAATTCGTTGAACACAATTCCTTCCCCGTAAGCGGCTACCTCAAGGGATCCGGCGAGTGATTCAATTGCACTGATGGATTTTTAATTAAGTACACTTGGGAACGTCAATCTCACAGAAGATTCATGCATTTGTGACCGTATTACATGACTTTCACTTGGTGCGATCAGTGAAGAGCATTGATGAGCTTTTTGTTTTTGATCACATTTTTGGCTGAGATAACCTTTTTAAATGCGGTCAATGCAGATATTTCATTTGCCAAGAATGAACCAATTGGCAAACCGAAAATTGAAGACTTATTTTGCATTCTTCATTAAATTTGATAACAACCAATCCAAAAGCACTTTTATTCGCGAGAATTGCGGATAATACGAAAACCCAAAAAATATTCAAATATTTTATTAGTGTGTTGTTCAATATTGTATGCCTGTCGGCTACCACCATGGTCTATTTAATCAAAAGCTTGAACTCATTTCCTAGGTTGTTTAGTTCTTAGTAATAAACCGTACCAACGTGGTCGACTTCCAGTGTGATTAATGTACTTAAATGGTTTCGGCAATTAGAGTCATTGCATTATACGTTCCGTTTTCCACACTTTCCAAATCGTGACATAAGAATTCTAGAACGCAAAAAAGAATGCAAATACAAAACAGTTCGTAATTCATCTTTTTACCTAGTGAGCTTGAGACTTGAGTTCTTCACGCGAGGTGGTACTGCGATTTTCTTGGGCGAGAATGTGCCATGGCAGGAAATTAAACTTCCGCTTAATTGTAGCGACGAATTAAAATTCCATTTCCCGACACACGAGCGCTCGAGCGGTGGTGTGCAAACCGAAATATTTCACATTAACAGACCGCCGAGGGTGGTACGATGTAAAGATTGCTATACAATTCGAACTTATACCACTCTTACCGGTTGAGGAAAAGCGTCAGAGCTACTCTTTATCAACGCAGGATAAACCGCCGTCCGCCAAACCACGGCGGGTGCTTCCTGCAAACCCGATATCCCGATGGTTTGAGAGAAGATAACCGTACTCGCCGACAGCAAGGGCATGTTAATTTAGTCCTCTTATGAGGTTCGTCGACTCGGTTGAACGAGATACGGGCGTTGAGTTCGACCCTGGAAAACGGCCGGAAAAACTCCGAGCGACAGCTGTTGAGCGTTCCCCGTGCCTGGTGCCCGGCGGGATAAACGAAGATGTTCATAAATAATGGCACCTTTTGACCGGATTGTAAGACGCCCCGACAAATAGCCCGGGGCGAGTGCAAACCCGTCGAACGAGTCGATAAAGGCCGTCGGTTCGAGCGGAAGCGAACGAATCGTTATCATGAGTGCGAGCCGGGTGAAAGGGTGAATGTTGCAACATAGGTTCGCGAATGTGTCGATTAGCCGTGTCCTGTCCACGGCTACGCCCGGCCGGAATTCGCAGGCCAGTTTCCGCTCCAAAACAGGCGGGATTTATCGCTCGAATGGGCTGAACCGGGGGTTGCGATAGTCCAGCGAAATGTTGCCCGTGATTAGCCTTGGGTGGCAAAGGTAGGGCTTAGAAAGATATGCTGTTTTTCTTTACTCCATTCGTTTACTCTTTGTGCGCAGTTCAGCATTGAATGTAAAATTCGTAACCTTTACATAGCATTTGGATTTCGAAAAGGCCGGAGAGAGATAATCTCCTTGAGTTCAGATAAACCTTCAAATCGCTTCAGGTGAACTGACGAAACTCAACCGGAAACAACCGGGATAAGTCCGACATTATTATTTGGCATTATATTTTTTGCAAACCGATGTTGCAAAGGACGGTTGCCGATTGGTTTCCTTTTCACGTTGCTGAATGCCGACTCTGAATTTGTATGGAAGGTCCACAAAATAGCCATAAAGTAGAAAAGCAATCTAAAACAGAGAAACCTAAAACACACGTTTTTGAGAATCTCTGATTCTTAAATCTTTGGAGATGAACGAGTATTATTGCCTCACTTTTATCGAAGTAGCAAACCCAAAACGCCAAAACGAAACGATTAACTCGGTAATAAGGATAAAGTAGGAATAGCAAAAATTTGAGTTCTCTTGAGTCGAACATATTCAAATATTTCAGACCAATTGATTATATCACTGTTTCACTTAAAGTTTTGATTTGATTTAAGTGCGACTATTTAATTTTGTTTGGCATGATTATTTAATTGACTCTGAAATACTTCATGTTGCAGGATGCTGCTTCGTTTGCAATGATTTCACTAAAAGTGATATTTTTTCGATGTGTGATAAGTTTCTTTTCGCTCACTTTCTTCGTCTTACCGACTTGAAAAATAGTTTACAAATATTGATTCCCAAAGTCGTAACCAATTTCAACAGGAATTAAACTCTTTTTTTAATTAGCAAAAGGGAACGCATGGAACGATAATTCATCGTTAGTAGACCGGCTGGACGGTGTCCAAAAGATGCAGCCAAGCCAAGCTAGACAGAAGGAAGTGGAGAAGATTTTTGTTTCCTTTCCATTCCGATTCTTGTGCGTGATTTTGTGTCTTTTCCCCCCCGGGTTCCTCGAGTCCCTGACATAGTTTTCTTTTCAATTTTTGCCTGCGGTTTTCTGTACGAAAACAGACCACGGACGAGCTCATCAGTGTTTTGGGTAAAAGATTTCTTTGCTAAAACAACCACTTTTGGGCAACTGCCGAGGAAAAACCTGGACCTAAGCAGAGTGCCCCACAAACCGTGACCACCACCATAAATCGTGCCAATCGTTAGCGAAACTCGGCGCACGCCAGGAGATTCGAGGGAGCAACAAATGTTTTCGCTGCTCGTTAATCTCCGCACCGACGAGAGTGTTATGTTGCGAAGCTGACGTAGCATAAGGAAGGGCATGTGTGTGTGTGTGTGCAGCTTTGGAGATTGAAAACATGTCGCCGAAAAAGCGGTTTATCCTGGTGTCCTTGCGCCACGGCGATGTGCATGTGTACATGCGAGAGCTTCAATAAATCGGTGATTTATTGCAAATCCACCGTCTGCCCAAAAGCAAAGCCAACATAAATGCGATGACTTTCACCACTTGGACGTCGATGTCCTCGCTCCCATAGTGTGAGTATATCGCTTTTTTATGAGTTTATTTGCTTTATTATTTTGTTACCGCTACCTCCCAGCCTGGCAAGAAGTTCTTCTGGTGATGACCACGACTTGGACGTGGTTTATGACGTTGAGATTTAATGATCACTGGCTCATTGGGAGAAGATTGCCCGATGTCGGCTGTATTTCAGTGCCATGAAAGAGGGCCGCAACATAAATGCATAATTGTCAATCTGATATAAGTTTGTTCAGAAGCGCTAACACTGTTGTAATCAGTTTCGTCTGAAATATAGTTGGCAAATATGAAAAAAAAACAAATATTATTATTAATAACTGGGTTTGTTTCTCTCGAACGTTTATTCAACACATATACTAAAATGATAATTTTTCATTCATACTAGTTCTTCTGTTGTTTATTTGTGGAACTTAATATTAATTTAGTTATATGTAACGGATATCAATAAATCAGAACAAAATAAATTTTTATATCACGCTTATCAGTTTAAAACTATTGCGTAAGTAACAAATTTATAACTAATGATATTGTTGCAATTATGAAGCAATAAAAAAATTTAAAAATTTACATCAGAACCCTAACAGAATTGACGATAGATTAAAAAAGAGAAAAAACAAAACTCTAAAATCTTGCAATTGATCTTGAAAAAATCCTTTTGGAATCTGATTTTCGATTCATAAGCATGCTTTTCGATTATCGAGTGCCGAAAAAAGGGAGTGCAGATAAAATCTCATCATGATTTATCGTCGATACGCTCTATCGTAAAGCGGGAATAATAAAAAAAAAATCTAGTATGAACTTAATCTGGTACTGCAGAAGTGCTATCGAAGAAAAAGGGAGGATCGGCGACAAGCCTTTTTAACGTCGACATCGCTTCCTGTGCGCTGCGCTTAATCCCGCTCTCGAGTAAATAAGCGCAACCGAATTTCAATTGCATCGCTACCCCGCTTCCTGTGTCTGCCTTCTCGAAACCCATTCCTAACGGCAGTACTACAGTAAATTACAGGCTCGTGTGAAACCAACCGATGCATGACGATAACGATAATTTTAAAACCGTCAGCGCGCGTCCTTTAATGGCGAACGCAATCGCTGGATTACTGCCAAAAGTTTGACCAACCGCAAAACCGTGGCTGGGGTTACCATCAACCCGAAGGGACGGTGGACGGGATGATGTGATTTTTCGATACTCCGATATAGGGTGAGATTATTTTTAACCCCGTTTCACTAAAACCTCGGCCGGTTTTGAAGCATTGTCCTCAAGGGCAGTGTGCTCTTGAAGGAAAGCGAGCAGCACGTTATTGATTGTTTCTCGATCGCAAATGTGCACAAAAATGCAATTTTAATGCCAGGTTTCAACAATGATTGATGGGGTCAGGACACCAGAGTTTTCCATACCAGGTTAGAGAAAATTATTAACTTAGGGATTTAAGAACTAATAATGCTAATTAGATTAAGACAGATCTTATATGTTTTACACATAAAGCATTAATTGATTTCATGTTCTAGTTTTTTTTTATATTTCCCACCTAACGTTGGGATTATTAGTGTGAACTACGAGATATATTACACAATCTTGTTTTAACTCAACGTATTCGATTCTTTTCTTTCGTTTTCAATGAACTCGAAAGCTTCGATTTTAAGAAGTTATATATTCTGTTATAACTGCCATATACGAAGCTGTCGAACATTTCGATTAGTGCATCGAAGGAAATAGCAACCCTGGGGAAGGAGCAAACACCAGTCCGGAGTTGTTTTCCGCACCCTTTGGTTGAATGAGCATCGTGTCGGAAAAATCGTGCCGAGTGCTGCCAACCAAAAAGACGTCCGCATTTCACTCACCGGTGCATCCACACAATGCTAAACCGTTCCGAACGCAAGACACATGTCGAATGCCTTACGGTGATAATAATGTAAAAATGTGTCGCTGAGAAGGAAACTCATGCCATATCCGTAACGGCTTAGCTCGGTATTTCTGTCCGTAAAATTCCTTGCATTGCTCTGGTGAGCTACGGCGGATTCACACCTTGTCGTAGATTTTTGGAATTTGATTTGCTCCAGCCGTACATCCGGCCGACGGATGGGAGATTGCGAGCACGAGTTCGTTCGGTTTCAGATCGAGGCGAGGTCTTACCCTCTAGCCTAGACTGCTTTACCACCACGAGATTGAGCCTCGAGGTCGTAAAGTTGTCTTCAGTGTCAACAAATGCGCAGTAGCTGCGATATAAATCAACTTATCCGCCTTTCGGAACGACTTCTTCAGCGTGGGCGGATCAACTTTCGCGACACGTGGAACGAAGGAATGTGACATCAGGGGAGGGTGTGGTGGTTCGGGATCAAATGCTTTCCCAATTTCCTTCAGAATCTGGTTTATTACAAACCAGTAGCTGAGGTCGTTCATATGTGGCGCTTCTCCTGCCTGCTAACTATTGATTCGCTCTATACGTGCGTTCCAAATACTTCAAGTACGTTAGGCTGCAATTTCCAATAAAGAGGACTGGTTTGATCCGCACATCATGTGAATAGTAATTGGTTTTTCAAGTAGAAAAAGTGAGCCACTTAAGGTTTGTTGCAACAAAAATAGGGAAGATATTTATTTGAACATAAGCGAAAAACTTCCGTAAACATCTTTGGAAATGTGATTTAAAACTTAAAAGGAAGTAAATTTGTCTTTCTCCCTCGGAACACTTAAAGACTGTTTGCGAATTACACATGTTAACCTAGGTTACAAGTTTGGATGTTGCGTCTGTTTGGTTCCCCATTTTTGCTCGCTTTGCACTTTGTTTGAGTTGGAGTTTTGGACAAAAAACTGAAACTGGGTGGACTTGCGCCATGACAGCAAACATATGGTGAATCTTAAAATACGAAACACCAGCAGAAATGCAAACAGCCTTTACCGATTTTGACCGGGGGTTTTCCGTTTTTTCCACTTACTTTAAAACAAGGATAGGCTAAAGAAAAACGTAGAATTTTTAACGCTCTTTGCAGACTCGCGGACGTTTCCACACGAATTTGTTTTAATTTTGATCCTTGAAGTGCAGGCACCTTCACGTAAAGTGTCACCATTTGCACCCAACCGTTCCGGCAGACCGTTTCCGGTCATTCCGTTTTGACGAAAAAAGGGATATCAAATGTCACAGAAACAGTGGTGTATAAACTTCCATAAATAAATAAAACATGTATGTAAATATTTCCATCTCGCTGTCGCCATTCCGTCCTCATTTCTGTCGGCATTGTGAGGTATGTCGTCACTCTGAATGATGGGAGAGACTATGTCGTTGGTTTTGTTTTCATCCAATTCTAGGATTCTATACGACCCATTCACCGTGGGAGACACTTGAGTTAAAGAGTTGGTGGTTTTAAAATTTTGACCATTTTGGCTCTTTCGATTTGGGTTTGAACCTTGATTTGTACAGCTTTTTACTGACTCAATTCCGGACTTCACTTTTGACTTTTTTAATGTTTTCCATTCCATTACAACTTTCACCGGATTTAAAACGTATGCAAAAGTTTTAATTGTTGAATTAAAACGCGCTTTTATCTGCTATGTTTTGTGCGCGATCGTTTTGCAAATTTCAAATACGTATGAGAATAACGTAACAATTCATTTATATGTTCCACATTTTCACCTTTATCAAAGCTCTCAAGCGGGGCTCTTGCTAAGAGGCTTTCACCAACGAATGGCATCGTTAAAACCGGGAAGCTGGAAAAAAAGTTGCATACTTTTAATTGGCAACTCCACCCTGGACGAATCGGAAACCAGGGTCGAGAGTAATCCTTCCACGGTACACAGGTAATGAAATCTTAGGAGTAGGAGAAACCCCGAGCTCATTAGTATCGAAACGGTTTGGAACAAAATTATCGCTCCGAGTGTTTATGCGTCGGAACTTTTTAATTCCACCGAAAGTTTGTGATCAC
Organism: Anopheles coustani; assembly: GCF_943734705.1. Classification (NCBI taxonomy): domain Eukaryota; kingdom Metazoa; phylum Arthropoda; class Insecta; order Diptera; family Culicidae; genus Anopheles; species Anopheles coustani. The sequence continues at coordinate 70,733,274 of NC_071288.1, read as the reverse complement.
CTCAAAAGTAAACATATTGGCCCCCGTTCCGGAAAGTTGCGCTTAATTAATCGCTAAACGGTTGTTTATGGCAACACGGAGGAAAAGCTTCACATGCTTTTGGTAAGATATCTGGAGAAGCCGTCACGTGTATCATTAAGTTTTCTTTACGCATGTTTGATTGCTTCTTTGATACGGTTTGAAAGAGAAAAGTCATTTAACAAATCAACTCCAGTAGTAAGATATAATCTAGCAAGTTTGGATATGAACAACATTTTCTCAAAATATCACAGATTTTATGCAAAAGCGAAATGTGTGGAAATTTTTTCATAGAAATATTTAAATTTGAACCATAAATCACATCATTTGCAACGTGTATATCCTAGTTGAAACAAGGAGAGATGCTCCTTGCCGAATGTGATGAAGTTCTCAAACAGTAATAGTTAGAATAAACATTACAAAAATAATTATCTAAACAACATTAATTATTATTGTTTCGTTTCATTACGGTAATAACTAAACAGTACAAATGTTGTTTGTGTTAATCCATTTATTTCATAACAATTATTGTGCGTTCTAGGAAATATTTTCGATCCACAAAATTTTCGTAAATTATTCAACCTCCACAATATGTAGGTGAAGTGCAAAAGGTCGAACCTTATTGATCGAATAATGGGTTGTAACCCGAGTGCTGCTTGAAACCTAATGCCTGCCCGGGGGACGAAGGTCAATTTGGCACCATCGTCATCATAATTGTCTTTTAACGGGTTCTATCAGCATCTTCCCGACCCGTCGGGAAGGACTCAACCGAGATGTGGTTATGACTGAAGTGTTCCAACTGTCACTCCGTCCGCCATTCTCGTGAGGAGATTTTTTGTATTATTCTCAAGGAGAAATTATGGAAAGAGTGGCATATCTAAAGCTTTAATACGGAACCGCGGGTCGGAAAGAAAGAAGATTTCCCGACTAGAACCGAGACTGGCTGACGTTACGTCAGGGAAAGTTATAGGGTCTGCGTGCCCCCGGGAACAGATCAGATAATTGCTCGAGGCGGCAATTCGAGCGCTATCGCGAATCCCTTCTCGCTATCGGCTAATCTGTCCCATCGTCGAGCGTCGCCGCACTCTTTTTCCTCCCTCGTCGGCAACCACCTGTCCACCGAATATCTAGAAGCGTTTTGCTCTTCAAGCTTTCTTCAAGTCGTTTTAAAACCATTCGAAGACTAGTGGGACAATGTGTTCGACGCTCCCATTTTTCTTCGTGCCCTGCAATCACGCCTCATTTTCCTGGGTGATTACCATAATTTTCCTCGATGTAGCCGATTGCTGGAAAAAGAACTATTTCTCCACCACTAGCAACAGATGTAGATCGGGCTGTCGGTAAAGTAAAGATAAGGCGAAGTGTAGAATCCTTTTTACCTCATGAAGAGATCATCCACATCGATAAGTAGACACAAAGAGAAGGAGAGAGAGAAGTAACGGGAGGCAAGAATCACTCGAGAAGCTGAGGTATAAGGATAAGGTGCGGAAAATGGCGTCTGCTATCGCTTAACCTCAATTCTCCGATTTTAAACAGATTTTTCACCAATGCCACCTCCAGGATCTTGGTGTCAATGGGTCACTTTAGAGTTCAGCTGGCGTCGAAAGTGGTAGAACGGGTGTTTCAAGTAACTGAAAAGGTGACAAGTCCTGCTGATGGTTATCACATAGAAAGCTGCGTTGGTTAGAGTGTTTTAAAAGTCATCGAACTATTACAAATTGTCAATCAGATTTATATCTTTTGATTTGAGCGAAAATGGAGTATTTTGAATTGGTCTTTCCTTTAGTTGTTTTAGTTCAACTTTCTCAGTTTTCGAATATTTGAATTTTTGCTTTTCTTGTATTTGAAAGAAGTTTTTCTTATAAATTTGTTTTCAGTCAGCTCTTTGCAAGCTTACATACTTACTATTAGAGATTGGCAATCAGATTTGAATCTTTTGATTTGTGTTAATTTGATGTGTATGAAATTGAGTTTTTTGAATTGGTCTTCTCTGTGTTAGTTCAACTTTCTCAATTTTCGAATGTTTGAATTTTTGTTATTCTCGTATTTTAAATATGGTTTCTTGTTAATTTGTTTTGCAAGCTAACATACTTATCCAAATTTTTTTAACATGATAATAAGTTCTTTTAAAGCAGAAAATTAATTTTACAACTGATGATAAAATCGATCAGATTTGTTCTGCTTTCTTGAAAAACGTCTAATCCATTTAGTTGCGATTGTGTTAGCGTAATTAGAAATCACTTTCGTAATTCGATTACAAAACATTGATTTTCTTGAACACCGCTTCGCCTTGTGGAACCCGAGCTTCCGGCAAGATTGACTGAACGTGGGAAAACACCACTCGCACACACACACTCGCTCACCGATGAACAATTCGAAGCAATTGCATAAGATGTAAAATACCAGATCATCGTCGGCTGTGGAACGATCGTGTGAAAGGATATCTTCTCGCAGCATTAAACTTACACGCGCAGTCTAAAAATGTGTGTTCCGGGTTGGGCGAGTGGAGTCTGGGCCATTCGTTAAGATTTCCGTATGTTGGTTTTTTCTTTTCATTTTCTTTGAAGGAATAACACGATTTACCACTGCATTTTCCAACCAGCGGCAAGTGCTCGAATTACTCATCTTGCTTGTACCCTGCTTCGAGTTGTGTGGTGGATTTTCCTGGTACTCCAGGGCGTCGGGTGAGGCTCGGAGATTTTACAAGCGGAATGCAATAAATTCCGGTAGTGCAGCGAAGCGTGCTACGGAACGACGGCGTCTACTTTCGCGAGGGGAGTCCTCGTTGCCGCGTTGTCAATATTTGTGCAGACAATCTATCAAACAGCTCCCCTTTTCGCCGTTAACATCGTTGGGTTGTTGTTTGCTGCGCGGAGCAAGATATGGCACTCTGGGATTGGGTGTGGAAAGCCGACCGATGGATCAAAACTCGTTGACAAACGCGCGCGTCTGTTGGTGAGTTGCCGCTTGGCACGATGTCATGAACGAAAATCAGGAAGATGATGTTACGTCCTCAGAGATAGAAACGTAAAGCCACGAAAAAGAAGCGGACAGACCATTTCCTTAACTGCTTCCTAGGCAGGGAAAGTGTGGACAGGAAGAGAAATAAAACAAAATCCCTCATTCTAAGAAAACACTCGCTGAAGATGCTTCTGGTAAGGCATTTGCCTTGCGCTGACGATGGACAAGAAAAAGTGCAAGAAGAAACGATTGATTAGTGGAATCGATTCCCAATTGCCCTTAAAGGATTTGAGTGGGATTTTTCCCAAGAAAACTGAGCACTTCTTGTGCCTTGCGCTGAGCAGGATAGGACAGTTCAGTGGCGATCGGAAGTCGGGTAAGTTCATTAAGTGTCACCGTATTTTGATGCCTCGGTTTAGATCTATCTTCCTAGCGCCCGGGATCATTGGGGCGTTAGTGGAAGAAAATATTTATTTGCCTCTGGCTGGAACTCGGTGACAAATCACGTGATTAATTTGTCGACGAGTAAAACTGTGGTGCAGTTTATTGTTAAGCTCTTTATCCGATGGAAGAAATTGTGATGTTTGTACAATAAGTAGAACTAATAGCATGTTTCCAGCTTTCCCTGGATTTGGTAATTTAAAAATAGCTCGACAAACTTATAATATTTTGAAATTAGTTGTTAAATTATTTTTATGAAACAATTACAAGAAATTCAGATGCAGATGAATAAAACTGCTAAATGGAAATAAATGAAAAAATGTTCTTTATACAACAGGAATTAATCAAAAGAACAATTCTTTCCTGCAGTTGTTTAATTGTATTTAAGTCCGTTTTTCAAAACAATACGATAATCGAGGACAAACATCAACCTACTGTTGACCAAAAAAAATTACCAGTTCAGTTAATGAATAATGAAAGATTTGTCATGGACGTTTTACTAAAATTGGAGGAAAATTTCATTCCAACATGCGTAAAAAACCTCTAGCTACATTACTATTCGACTCATCGGTGGATAGAGATATCCGATTTCGCGGAATACTGTATCCCTTTCGTGAGCGTATCCTTGAGCTTCCTTGCTGGCTACGATAAACTTTAGCTAGAGATCATTTCCTTTTGCCGTGTTTACCGTTCTGCGAGTAGACACTCGACTTTCTGAGCTATTTTGTGGGTTTTTTTTTGCACCTTCCCTAAGCAGAAACTCCGATGAGTATTTGGTGAATTTTCGGAAAAGTAGTTTCCATCACTGACCGTACGGTGAGCCGTCACATCGCCTTACTCTAAACCGGTGCGGGAGGTGTCTTTCGGTTCCATCAACTCGCTGAACCGTGGCGAACGATTCTTTCAGCAGCTCGACATCCTTCAGCGGCATCCAGCGCTGAAGCTTCCAGGACAAACAGAACTAAACGCTCGCCAGGGAATTTACCGCGACATCCTTTTCCTCCGACAACGGATTGATGTTAACAGCCGTGGACATGAATATATGTATGGATGTGTGTGTAAGTGGTTCTAGTAGCAACGACCAACGTCTTCGAGGTCACGCTTGAGAAGCTCTTTCAACCTACTATTCGATCAAATACATGGCAAGGAAATAGTTTGGCGAAAGTAAAAGTTTTGGCTCCTTCTAACAGAACGTCAACTACGTCATAGGATCTATCATATTGGCACAATCGTCATCTTTTGAAGCCCTCGCACAGTGGTCTACCGAAAACTAAAACAATTTTACATTTATTGTGACTCTTCGGAAAATCATTATGAAAAGAACAACCTCTGTAGCAAAATAAATGAGATAGATTTGTAGACATGAAATCAGATGGTATACTACAAGACTTTTTTTTCATTTTCAGCAAGCAAGCAAGAGAAGATGTTATATGAAATTAATGATATTCCCTCCGTTTCTTTTTTAAATATGCGGTATAGTTTAGATTCCTCAAAACTTTGCTTATATCATTCGATCGTCATATTTCAGCTTCAAAAACACTTTTTCATCTTTTCTTAGATTTCTTAGAATTGTTCTTTTAGTTCGGTTTAAAAATACCCACTGTGCGCCGTTGCTAAGGTTCCGATAAATTAGTCGGCACGTGGCCTCCCTCGACTTTACCGTCAGCGGAAGTTGGAAACTATTTCGAGTGCTCCGAGCAACGGTTCATTTCCTCTTCCAGCCCAGCGAACGACGACAAGGAACAGCGCTTTTCAACTCATCTCAACATTGTCTTTGATTACAGCCCATCTTATTACGCGATAGGAAACCAACCAGCTCTAATCTCACCGCAATCTGTACTATTTTTTTATGGTTCCTCCTCATTGCTTGCCATAACCTAATCGGTTTGCCGGCGAAGTGAAGGGTTGCTTCTTCTATTGTTTCGGGTTTGCCGGAGACTAGAAAATATTTTTAAGTAGCATTTAGTAAACCACCCTGAAAAGGATCGCAACGATTTACGCACGATTGCGTCACCATGCGTGAATGAAATCTTCGGTCCTTTAAAACATAGAGGACCGCCTCTGTCAGTCGGAGGTCGCGGAGGACTAAATTCGTTAAGTCGGGAAAAAGTTCAAGAACGGTCCGCTTTATTCCCACCGTCTGGAAACAATAAAGGATCATAATTCTGTTATAGTCCGCTCCGCCCCGATGAGGTACGGGGTGGCAAACACTAGATATGTAATTGAATTCTGATGCACCCCGTTTTTTTGGGGGAACCCCGGAGCTGGGAGAGGTTGCCACCAACACCATTTGACTAAGATGGGTTGGAAAAAGAAAAAGGGTGAAAATGGGGAAAAAAGGAATGCAAAGATCGAAAGGGACTACCGAGTTTTATGGCGCTGTGGTGATTTTTAATGCCACGCTCAATTATGCCGCCACTTCACCTACATTTCGGTTTTTGCAGTAAATGTGATTTAAAACCAAGATACCGTGCCTTCCTTTGCAGACGTTGGGCTGAAGCAATAGCATGGAAAATAGCATATGAAAGTCACCGCAAGAAGCGTCGTGGTTGTGGTGTGGAAGATTTTGAGCGATTGTTCTTTGTCTTCCGTAGGAAAGCTTAACGATCTAGCATGGTGGAGTGTAATTTTATGTAATGAATTTTATCACACGTGATAAATCATAAATAATGAGGCTGTTATTGGATTTTTTCTAAACAAAACAGAAAACACACAGTAAACACTGTCTGGAATGTGTGTTTGATACTAGATATTTGTCCAGTGATAATAGTCCCTTTCACGACCAACAAAATATTTTTCCCATCTACAAAACTCGTTACTGTATGTTCAACTATTATCAAAACGATACTTTTGCAACGAAACATCAATGAAAACATTATGTCAAAGGCGCAAATGTTTTTCTGAACGAATAAACAAAAAAGAACTATCAAAATTAATTGCTACAAAAACAAACCATTCGTGCGTTCAACCAACAACAACATACTAAGTTAGTTTATTAGACTTGATGAATTTATTATTTTTTTATAGAAATGGCTAAGATTTTGTTTTGGAATTTTCAATATGCAATTTGTATTGGAAAGCAAATAAAAGAAACTCAGACATCAAAACTATACTCGTCATTTATTTACTTTTATGGTTCATAGGGGAAAATATTTCCCATGAAATTTAAAAAAAACTTACATATACTGCTAGGGTTTTCTGGTGATATTCTCTTATTTTACACTCAGTCTTGAATAGCTTATAGTCCTGAAAGGGTTAAATATTGCACGTTTTAAATCAACCTCGTCTAGTACCAACACGTTTTAAAACCAATCATCTCATGGAAGGCAAACATGTATAATTTTTATAGACTGTGTAGGATGTTTTCTTTATTGGACAAGAGAAAAATATCTATCATCAATTTGGATAGATTACTTGTAATATATTTTTATTGCAAAATACTCAATATATTTTTACCATCTACCATAGACCTTAGGGTGTAGTTGAAATGTTTGTAACACCTATCAAATTAATCCGTAATAGCAAACATAAATATTACTTCGCCTTCAGCTATTCAGTTCCGCTTTGTCCAGACAATTAAGCCTTAAATCAAGAGGATTAACGCTGCCCGCCGAATCCAATTCATCAGCTAGAGGGCAACATTAACGTGTACGTGTGGACGGTGTGACTGTGGTGTTACTAAATCGGTGGTAAAGATATTATGACCAGCTCGGAGGAAAATAATGTCCAACCGGCGTGCCCTTGGGCAAAGTTTGTCAAGCGTGACCAAATCGTCTGCTTCAACTGAATTAATCCGCGTTAAAACCACCGATGAAAAATAATAAAAACCTGTCGTTTGCGAGGTAGGGCCCTTTTTCGGCAACGTTTTTCGTTTTTTTAGATGTTGTATTCGTCAATTATTTTAAATTTTGTAGCTCCCTTCTAGGAGGAGGTAGTAACTAAACCGGTCAAATTCGGGCATAGAATTTTTAGAAACTCAATTACAGGTGGATAAAAACCTATGAGGATCACTCCCTGAAAACTAATTACCAATTAAAAAAATAACGTAGTAGAAACTTGTCAAATGTTAAATGTGAAAAGCATGATTGAATTATTATAACTTTTGGTAGAGCCGTGACTATCACGTAAAATGATGATAAAAAATCTTCCACTTGAGTCGGCCGTTCAGCTTCCACCGTGTTTAATCGGATTAGCTATGCACCGACGGACTATCAAAAGAAGCATCCGTTTTGGCGATGAGATAGAAATGCGCTGGCTCATGAATAAGTCTCCCCCATGGTTACAGAACCGTGTTTTTGCCAAGTCGTACTTTCTCTCTGTAGGTTACAAACAAAAGTTAGTGCAAAACAGGCGGTAGCTTCAGGTGTTTTCGCCCCAATACTAACTCTGTGTGTCCTTGTTGGAAGGGAGTTTTTTTTTCGTTTTCAAATTCGTTTCCGTTCTAACTTCAGCAGAGGGCAGCATTCCAGGTGAAAAGTTCCGTCTACTGTCGTAAAAGTCATGCCATTACCGGGTAAATGATGAAGCACTGAACCTGTACACATCTCGTCCAAAGACAGTGGAAACAAGAACTGCATATTTTATTCGCATAGAGTACGAAAAAAACGTTGCTTGGCCGAGGACTATTCCGGTGGTCCCCAAAACCACTAACAATCCTTTCAACTTTAGAGCGAACTTACCTGATGATCGCTTACGAACACAAGTTGATGCAAAGTACATTGATTTGATTTCAGAATAAAGGAAAAATCGGAGAGTTAAATTTAAACATTCACTCTTCTTGTTCACATTAATTGTTTACTGATGTACTTTCTCGCTTTGGTTTCCATTTTAAGGTTGGATACTTGCACTCAAACGCAGCAGAATGCAGTGGAATCATGTTTGTTCTTTGGCAAAACGACACCGAACCGTCAGGAGTCGGCTCGACTGATGTCGGGCACATTGTGGAAGTTGCTAGGATAATCCATAATTTTCTCGCGTATGCTGAGGAAGCAGATTGCGTCCAGCGATGAACTGAGAGCGACGTTTACGAAAGAGTCTTCCAAAAACTATCCTTCTGTGGGCAGATTGCGTCCTGGTGTTCCTAAGCTGCCCGGATCGTGAGGCCAGAAGAATCGTCACCGGGACTCGGGGGCGCATCAGTAGTGGCAGTTGAACGGCGCAGCTCCCGAACTTCCCGAAAGGGGGCCGCAGCCGGGATGGCCGTGACCCGTACCGCCGTCAGTTTAGTGGGCGCAAATTTATTCATCACCATCAATCGCATCATCCTCGGGTCCTTCAGCAACATCGCGATCGGCATCGGGACGTGCTACTTCCTCGCCCCGACCGGCCCAGTGTACGCAGCCATACGGCTCACGCAGCGCAACAACCATGCCAACATATCGGAGCTGCTGGACAATTTGCTGCGCGGCTACGACAACAGCATTCGGCCGGACTTTGGAGGTAAGCCTGGACTCTGTTTGTTGTCTTTTGAGGAGCGCGTCCGCTTCGAAAGGGTCGGCCGAAAAATGGATGAAAGGCTATCAAAATGTTAATCGTACAAAAACCTCCTTCCCCGCCCCTACACTCGATGGTTTCCGGTTGAACGAAGAAAGCGATTGTGATTGCGGAAAGCCATCAAGGTCCGGTGACAGACGGTGAAAACGCTAGTTCCTAATGCTATACAGTGGGATGCCCCTGTTCCGGCACTATTTTTCGTCGGTTTGTTCCACTTGTTGTCCATCAATATTCATTATCGTCAATGGAGACCGATGCCCCTGCTAACCCCGGTCGGTTTTTACGGTTTGACAGATGAATGTCATTTGCGGTGGCCTCGGAAGCTTCGACGCTCGAAACGCTTAGCCCTTCGCTGCGCCAAGGCCAAACGAGATGAAGTAGTTGCTTTCGCGAATCCCATTGGATTTAATGGTATGAAAACGATGGCACAAATCAAAAAGCAATCGAAGCGTAGAACTAGAATCTGGACATTCAAATGCAAATGATCCAAACGGAACCATTGCATTGCATTAATAGACCTTGCGAAAACATCAGTACGAGATTTGCAAATGTATTAACAACTACAATCTCCTAAACATTGTTGCTTCTTCTGGATTTGGGTTGAGCCCGAAGACAGGGATCACAAGTGTTTGTTAATCCAAAAATAATCCAAAAGGATGTTAAAATTACAAAATAATATTTTATATTAAAAGAAAATTAATGAATCGCTCTTTTCTCGTAACAAACGGCATACCCTTTAATAATATCTAACTTCTTTTACCATCTTTATTCTGCACACAATTCATTGGAACTTGAATGATTGTCGATCACAGGACCTCCCGCGGTGATCGAAGTGGATATAATGGTGCGCAGCATGGGGCCAATCTCCGAAGTGGATATGGTAAGTAATAACTCCTAGAGTCAAGAAGTAATTTTAAGTAAACAGGGGGATAGAATAAGTTGAGCATGAAACTGCTGCGAAGAGCTTCCAATGTAGCAAATCAACTCCGCTTTTGATTAGATCCCCATTCAAAGCGGTATTTTTTATCACATATTTCTTAGTACATGTACTAAAACTAAGCGTACATGCCTTGCTAACAAACAACATCCCCAATCAGTGAATTTTTATTCTTGTTTGAAATTAAAAACACAAATCTTATCAAAAGTGTCATTAGAAATGGAAAGAGTCGGTAAATAAAACAGGCCTTCCAGACAGAAATAACTATGATAGAGCTTGTTGGAGAAAAATAGCCAGATACAGATAGTAACAGGGAAAGGAATATAGACGCAAAGGTTCGGAAAAGTGGAAAACCACATGAAAGTGTTGTGATGGAATGAGACCGCACAGTGTTGGCCGAAAAAAGGGCTTGCCAAAAACTTTGACCCAACCAAAGGTGAAAAAGGGCCGGTTTGGAGAGCGTAGCCCCGTCGACGGAGCGAGTTCGTGGTCAGCCAAGCAACGGCCGATCCTTCCGCTCCGGGAAAAGGTTACGCCAGTGCGTTCGCAGGACGAATCTTTATTTGATTAATTTCACTCAAGTGTTGTGATTTATTTCACATTTCATTTGTTTGTTTGCCTTCCTCTTCGTTGGAGCATTTTCACCCCTTTTCGCTTCTCGACGTGCTTCACATCAGTTTGCACCAGTTTTTTTGTCTACCTACCTGGCCATTTCTCGGCCAGTTCCTTTAACTTCCCCCTTCTGCCTAAAGTGCTTTGTTTGGATAGCATAGTACTTGCACCAAGTCAGCCCCCAACGACGGCTTTTACACAACCTTTTGACCGCACTACACAAGAGAAGAAAGGAAGATCAAACAGAGGAAGAGTATAAAAAGTGCACCTTCATCTGCATACTTGCCGCCATAGTTGGGTCTCCGAAAGTTTCTTCATGGGTACGTTCGCCACACAGGAGTTTTTGTGGTAACATTGATATTCCTTAGGGTTGCGTTTTGCTTTCTTTTTTTTCGCGTTCCCATTTCTTCGTTACATGTATTCGCCTTCGACCGGTAAACACCGATGGGAAAAGGATGGGAAAGCAAGAACCGGAGCGTCCTTGCTTGGAGCTCCTTTGGAACTAGTAACGAGTTTAGGTTCGAGATCTTCTCCCAACCGATCGTTCACTTTTTGTTACCCTGCCCCAATAGGAGTAAGAAAGTGGCAATGAAAAGAAAATACATGAATGAAAGGCAGTGGCTTTTGTCGGTGCAAACAAAATAGCGATGAAGATTATTAATACGGCCAGGATGAAGGAGAACGGAGTTTAGTAGAAAGTTACGATGGAGACTTCTTGCCATTCGGAATATACGCTTACATGGGAACGAAACGGGATAAGGGGGACAAAAAGGATAAAAGTGTTGTGGTCTGAGTTATTGATTATTTCTTTTTGTGACTGTGTTGTATACCGTCCGACATACTTCCGATTGTGTCTGTTGCCCCGGGGTACTTTACACAGGGACAGGTGAACTTTTATGTTTACATTTAAGCGATTGCTTTGGAAATCTGTTCGATTGTATAGAGACAGACAACAGTAGGAGGAGATAACTTTGTCATTGTGCTAAAAACTGTTTATAAAGCCTCTAGCAAAACGTTTTGAAGGGACTGGCACATAGAAGTTGGACCTTATTGGGAATGGATGTATTGGATGCTTCAACATAAACATAATCAAGAGAAGGTAAAATAAAAAGCATAGTCGGTGGAAAGACGGGTACCATTTTGAGTGACAACATAAATCACCAAAAAATCCTCTTTAAGCCTAAAGGAGTTGGACTGTGCATGTGCACTTAATTGAATCTTTCTTCCGTGGTGGTACGAATTGATAAACACTCAAAAACATGTTGATATAACGGGGAAACGACTTTTGCCATTACGACACCTGAGCTTCAAATTTTAATTGCTTGAAATATTTGAAAGATGCTTGATATTCCGACTACGGACCTTTGTTTCCTGAAGAGATTCTTACCAGGTAAACGGTGAGCAATTTTGTTTTATTTCCATCAACCCTTCGCTATGGTTTGTTGAAATCCGATTTGCCTTTCATTTGTTCATTTTCACCATCAAGAGCATCTTGAGTGGTCTTTTATTTTTATTCTAATAATTTCCCCCATTTGCCCATTGTTCTCCCGGCAGACCTACTCGATGGATTGCTACTTCCGGCAGTCGTGGGTCGACCGGCGGTTAGAGTTCAGCGGCGCCCAGGACACGCTCGCCCTCAGCATCTCCATGCTCGGGCGCATCTGGAAGCCGGATACGTACTTCTACAACGGCAAGCAGAGCTACCTGCACACCATCACGACGCCGAACAAGTTCGTCCGGCTCTACCAGGACGGCCGGGTGCTCTACTCCAGCCGGTAAGTGAAAACGGAAACGGGGTTCGGTAAAAACACACTCGCACACCTCGGCGGCGACTGGACGGTAAATGAATCGCTATTAATTTAGCTTCCCGGTAGCCCGGTTTCGCCTAATCACACACGGCAGAACGTGGGAAGCTGTTAAAGCTTGCCGAAGCAGCTGTTGAATGTGTTGTACTAATCGATTTAGTGTTGGATTCCTTTTTGCTTGCCTGCCGCCAATTACTTGGCCCGTACCTGGTCATACATAAAGCACATCGGTATCGATCATCCTGACGACTGGAAACATTGTTTCGAAGCTGCTAATGGAACTGCACATTCTTCACTTCCGTTTTACTTGAGCGCATTCATTGTCTCATGTGTGTGTATGTGTGTGTGTGGTACACATTTGTAGTCATTCAAAGAAGCTTGAATGTAATCCTTGATGAGCATAACATCCAATGCTAATCGACTTTACTTAAAATATGTACTCTTATTTGATAGTTTGATTTGTTTGCACCGTTAAAACATGAACCAGTTATTATTGTTAGTGACGTTTTAATAATTTAATAATATTTTAAATTTAAAATAAAAAAAATTACCAAAATAAATATGAAATTACGAACACGTTTACTACATTTCTGTATCAGAATACGAAGAATATAATATTAAGAATATCGATTTCAATGTTATAAGGATGTTTCTCTGTCACTTAGCGATTTAGTTTGTTTAGTTTAGAATCGACTTTCCTCCGATTAACACGAGCAAATATATTTTCTTTCTTCTTGGATTAAGTTATCATGCACTCGACGGGTTAAGTAAAAAGTCGTTCTTTCAATATGTTTTGTAAAAAAAAGCTCCATGATGCTCTTTTAGGGTACTAGTGCACTTTTTCCCGCACGCATTTTGCGAACAAAAACCAGTGTTCGTTTACTTTTTTTCCCCCCCGCTTAAATCGGAGATAGCCGCGCACAGTGGCTGAAGTGTCAACCGAAACCCATCAGTTTTCCATTAATTGACTCGCGTCCGTTTTAGGGATCCATTTTCCCGGCCCGCCTATCGCTTACAGTCCAGTCCTTTGAAGCGACCGAGAATGGCGCGCAACAGACGGCACGGCATTCGTTTCGAATTTCTATTAAAGCATTCACCGGAACCGACGTGGCGCGAAAACGGCGTTGACGCAACCGACAGAAAAAGGCCCAAAAATGGCAAATTGGGCACTCACTTAGGGAACTAGAAAAAAAAACAGGAGAAATAAGAGTCGGGGTTTTTTTGCCCTATCCGCACGAGAGCTTATTTGATGTTTCAACGCCGCTCTAACCGTACGGTCCGAGTAAAGAAACACCCTCGGTTAGCTCGGTATGCCGTTGGTTATTTGCTGGCGGTCAGGGCAAATAGTAGGACAATATTTGACCAGCTGAAGTGTGTTGTTGCTACTGAGAAAATAAATCCTCTGCTTCTTGCACGACAAATAATATTTAGCTTTCGCTTTTCGTCATAGGAGTCAAGAATACGCATCATTTTATGTATTGTTTTGAAAATTACTAGTTTTCTCTTTGAATAACTAATAATTGATCTCTCTGTTTTAAACTATTTTCAACACTTCATCAAAAGCCACGATTTTCTCACTTCCCATTAAGTCTAGCGCGTGCTTACCAGCCACTGGTTGAACAAATCCGGCGACCTTATCACGTAGCGCATAGAAATGGGAGACAGAGTGCTGCAAAATGGCCATCGCCGATCGGCAAACTCAATCAACCTCACTTCGGGCGTTTGTTTGCTCGCGCTGTCGAAGTGCGGATCGGAATTCATCAATAATCGGGAAAAGTTTCTGCTGGAATTGTTGGTTGGCGGTCGGATGTCGGGTTGTTTGAGTACGAGCCACGCCAACTGAACGTTCAATCCGAGCACTGGCCGCCAAAGGCCAAAGCCGTGAATGGCCATCGTGGGAGCCCCACGATTGGTTGGCGGTGGTGGTTGTCTCCGCGCCTCGGAGGATCACGGTGTTTTGCTTACTTTTGACGCTTGATTCCCTCCGGCGGTCGGAATATCGATGAAATCCCGGCGAACGCCGAATGAATCGATTGTTTATGAAAGTATTCTGCAGCACCAAAGGATACTTCCGCGCTCTTAAATGGTGGCCTAGTTGCGGCTTACGGGCACAGTTCCGCTGGAACGCACCGAATACCGCTGCTTTATGGACGTGGAAACTACTTTCAACCGGGTAACTTTAAGCCACAGAGCCCGAGCTGGTTGGGCTTTACAAGCGACATTTGCCGGAAGGACAGCACTTGAAGTGCATTTACCGAGCGATCCCTTAACGATGCAACGACGGAACGTGTTTCCGGTCGACATGGATATTGCTAATGAGATGGGCACGGAGAGACGTCGGTTCAAACGAGCTTTGGTTCATTTGACACGATAGTCTTTTATATGGTTAATTTAATTTTATTTCAAAGCTAATCCAACTATACAGAACGCGTTGGTTTTCATTTCAAACGAGAACTAATTTTCAACAGGGAACTGTTTTATTATATGACACTGCTAATTTTTCAATTATTTCTTGTAATATAAAGTTTTCAATAAATTTAAACTACACAAGGAAAATGAATTCTTCTGCACAATATCTTGAAAACGGTACCGATATACTGTTTTTGTATGATTTTAGTTGCATTATATAGTAAGTTTGGAATACTAAACTACAAATTTTATGGATTTACTAAGAAAAATTCCTGCTCATTTAATAAAACAAATCTGTATTACTCTCTTCAGAAGTACAGTTTTATCGAATATCCATTGATTTCCATAAAGTGAATGTAGTGAATTGCTCAATCAGATATTCGAAAGAGAATGTTTCGTTGAAATGAAGCGACTCCTCCTGGGCCTTACTCCAGGGATTAATTGGACGATGGAGAAGTAAATTAAATTTTGCTCGAAAGAGTTGCTTCACTACTCTATACTGTGATTGGACTTCAGAAAAGTCACTAGGAAAAGCTCAACATAACCAGATGAATGATGGAGCCACTTTAAAAAGGCTGGTAAAAGTCTATCTGGTTTAACAGAAAAGAAAATAACAATATTTGTATCTATTAACATCGTGGATAAATATTTCAATTCTTAAGTATTGAACTTCTTTGCAAAACAAATAAATTGTGGCACATTTTTAAATAAAATTTGGTCAATAGTCTAGATTCGTTCTAATTTTTCTTTTATGGTAAAATGGAATCATTGAATTATTTCATCGTAAGGTGTTGTTCTTTGTATGAATGTATTACTCTTCAAATTCTCTTCCTTAAATATAAATAAAATTATTGAACACGATTTCATGAAAAATGTTTCAAAATGAGTAAAAACCGATTTTTTTTATGAAAATTGAGTGCACCCAGCCAAAACTGGAAAAACTGTCAGTGCATTCGATGATTGAATAATGCCGATTACCGTAGGCTTAGATGGGTTTCTTATTACCCGACGTTGCCAGCCCTCATTGTAGCAAATTGCCAATTATCGTTCCATTAGTGTTTCTGCTTCATGTCCAGCGTGCAGGTCCTTGGAAAATTCAGTGCATGTTATCTACTACCGACAAGAGGTTCCTTTATTTGATACTTTCTAACGTTATATTGTGTTTCTTGCGATGTAAATAGATGTTGTTGGCTATATTCTCCTTGTTATGAATTTGTAAGCCTTTTTTACTTTTCTCTTCCACAGACTTACCATTAAAGCTGGCTGCCCGATGAACCTCGAGGACTTCCCGATGGACACACAGCGATGTCCACTGAAATTCGGTTCGTGTAAGTAATGGTTACCAGCTCCCTATTGTCAACGATGGTCTGTACTTGAGCGTCACAATAATCCTTTTCGGTGTTCGAATTAAGACAGCACAGTTCGATTTAATATACTCCTGTCTACACCGAACGTTCTGCCATTTCCTTTCAAGATTTGAATTCGATGCAACAGAGCTTGAAGTTCAAGATTCCTGAATTTCTTTTGTAACGATTGTTGGTGCAGTTCTAAGGGTTTTTAACTTAACCGGTGTTAAGTATTTATTCTAGCAGACCGTAAAATTTCCCAATCCGAAAAATATGGCGCTTAAAATCAAAACCACATCCCATACTGAAAAGAAAATGCTTGATCTGGATTTTGTTTATGTTATGACGCTGCCATCTGTTTGTTTGACTGGCATTCCTTTCCAGTTGTACTTTAGACGCACTTTGAAGTTGAAACGAATGCATGAGGTCTACGTCTCGTAACGTTTAAAGAAAACGTGTATTCCGGGAAACAGGAAACCAGTAAATCACTCCTTCAACGGCGTCACTCCCTCCCATCTATCGGATGTGGTGCGATCTTTCCTGCTTTGCAAACTTTTGCTACATCAAGCACAAAATGTTGGCGTCACTGTGATTGGAAAGGGGGGAAAGGTAAAGAAATGGAATAAAAAGAAGAAAAAAACTAAGGACCAACGATGCACACCGCCCGGAAGTCGATTGCAGCGTACCGGAACGGGGTGAATTCGTACGCCAATAAAATTGTTGTTTTACCTCCGTGTTTGCATGAGAGAGCGTTCGCTCGGTTTGAGGTGCATGAAAGTGCACAAACAGGGTCAAACTTTCCGCAACTCACGCCTCGAAAACTACTCCATGGTGAATGCAACCAAGAAGAAATCCTATGTCGGTAGATTGCCACACTCATACATGTGTGTGTAGTTTTTTTTATTTGCCTACGCTTCGAATTGTTTATTCCGTGCAATGCAATTCGGTTTCACGTGTTCACTTAGTCCTGTCAGAAAACACTTTGCTCGGCTTGGTGGTTTTGTTTTGGAGGAGCATAAGTAATGGCGGCATTAATTTGAATAACTCTATCAACTGTGTGGTAAACCAGGATCTCCCAGGATGCAAACCAATAAACGTCAGTGTCTATGGACGGAGCTTGTAGCGTATCGTAGTAAATCCCCATAAGTTGTAAAGATATTTCTCGGAGAGGCTATCCCTATGATAGTTTCATCACTAATTTAACATCTTCTTTGGGTCAATTTTTTTTAAACCTGTACGATATATTGTAATTACACCATAGAATTTGTTTATTTTTTCTTACATATAATATGTTATAAATAATTAATTTTCTAATTTAAAATCGTCATGGAAAGGATGGACCATATTTGAAAATATTTTTATCACATTCATATTTGTGTACTTCGTTTATAATTCCGTGCATCATCAAATAACATGGAATAAATTCTCTTATATACATATTTTCAACGTTTTCTCACGGTTTATCAACAACTCTATCTGTTGCAAATCTCATCTTATGGCAATGCCTTGCCGGACTGTCTACGGATTAGTGGAATTCTTGTGGCACGCGTAGTGCTTGATTAAATTAACTCAATCCTTCATGGCGTTTAGCGTCCACCGAGGCCGACGAGGCAATTCCATCTTCGCCTGCTCGATGTGTTTTATGAAAATCTAATCATGGCGAGAACTGGCCGCTCGATCGCAAACGGTCGTGCAAACCGTGAAAGACGTCGGGCCCATAATCAACCTCAGCGCTTGTCATTTGTATGCAAATTCACTTAAAGATCTAATCACCAACTTCACACTGCGCTTTCCGATTCGCCGTTGAGCAATCGAACGCGTGGGCAAAGTAAGCCAACGGAGCGAAGGTGGAAGTTTAAATCGTGGACACAAAACAAAGTTGAACACAAAAGCTCCCTAACTGGAAATGTCTGGCCATAGTTTGGGGGGCAAACCGTTTGACGCTGAAAGCGCATAAATTAATCTCGGGCAACGGAGCTGCTGCCCGGAGGTCGTGGGCAATTTTGCGCAACCTCAAAACGGCCGCAGTTCGGGCGAGGCGTGGGGCAACTGGTGCAACAACAAATATCGTCGCCAAATTGTTTGGTGAAACTTTTGCAAAAGCATATCAATTGCAAGTACAGTGCGTTTACGGAAACCACTTCGCTAGCGGAAGTCGGAGCGGGTTTTCCAGTGGTGGCGTCAGAAGCAGTTCCCGATGCCGGTCCGAGACAGGCTTGACAATCAAAAGGCAGCGAGGGAAACGATGAATATTCATGGAGTACATCGTAAGGATGAAGCGCGCACTGACTGACAACAGAAAAGAAATGGATTACAAGAACGCATCGGAACTGACGCAAATCTGAGAATGAAAGCAAATCTTTCCCGGCATGAATGACAGCGAAAAGGAAATGTTTTCAAGAAAAGGGAGGAAGAACCAACGATTGCACTGAAATTGCTTCCCGAGATGGGGGTGAGCTGTGTCCGATGCAGGATGCACTTATTTGATGTTGTGCTTTGTGCAATTTCCCCGTCAGCTTTTCCCCTACATTTGAAAAATATTAATAATATTTTATGAATCTCATTGATTGATGCTTTCAAAATTTGGTTCTGCTTTACTTGTTCTAGTTTGTGAAGATGTTGTATGAAATGTTCTAAATTTTATACTTCTCTGCTTCAAATCATCTTTACCCGAATAGAATTGCATCTTTCTTTCCCTTCTTCACTTCGAAACCTCCTCTGCAACAATGTATCTGTAGTCCTTTTTCTTGTGTCGTATCCTGTTAATTACATTAAAGATGGGCGGCCTAATGAGTAGTTTCATCGTGGCGATTACGACAGAATTATCCGCCAGCGAATGGGGAAAGACTAATTACATCAGTGCCGTCCGTCGAGCCATTTCCACGGGCGACCGAAGCCACAAGCCTCGCGAATAATCTTCCGACACTCATCGGTTTTGTCGGTTCGCTTCCTTGCGGCCTTTTTCCTTTCCTTCGCAGTTGGATACACCACGAACGACGTGCTTTACCGCTGGAACAGTGGCCGCTCAGCCGTGGCCATCGCCGAGGACATGAAGCTGTCCCAGTTCGATCTGGTCGATTGCCCGGCCGGAAACGTGACCGACCGGGTGGTGCACAACACGGCCAGCGCCGGTGCTACCGTCCTGAACGGGGTGAACAACGTCGACCTGGAGCTGGGACTTGGACTGGACGGGGGCACTGGCCGGGCAACGGGTGCGTCGGGTAACGGAGGCAACGGCAAGCTGTATGTCTGTAAGTATTGGAGAGGGGCGGGTAGTCAGTGGAGTCCTTTTCGTAGAATGTCGTGAAAAAGAGATTATCAGCAATTTAGGTTTTGATTGGAAATTAAAAGTTAATTCCAACATTTCTTCTACTTCGCATGAGCTTCTGGTTAGGTGATATTATTTAATGCCATTTTGAACGACGCTATGAATAGTTTAACTAAGAGATGAAAATTATAAGGAAAATTAGGTCTTAGGCTGAATATGTTATCACCCTGTTATCCATCCATCTTACCAATGGTGGAGTCGTAATCCTTTTTCACTCTAGAATTTCTATAGCCGGAAGTTCCACTTGGGATTGCTCATTCATATTCATCATGTTTGTACCCATAAAAACGCTTCCGTTAATAATTTTTCCAGTGCGAAAACCCCTCAGAACTGCATAACTTGTGCTTTTATAACTTCATCCAGTCACTAAAAAAAAAGAGATGGCCAACGTATAAAGAGGAAATTGCTACGACATGCACTCCAAGTGGTCTCATAGTGTACCATGTGGAAACAGTTTTCCATTGTTTTTTTTTAATCTTAACAGTAAGTTGAAGCTAGTAAGAGCGACAATTGACATTCAAATAACAGATTTTAGTGACAATTAAAAACATATTTCAATAGTCTATAACGGAATGTAGACTCAGTAATTGCTATAAAATTGAAGAAAAATGGTCAATTTAGTGAAGAAATAATCAGCTAAAACGGCAAGGCCCACATATACACCCAATAGTGGCGTTCTGCATTCAATTTGAAAAGTGCTGCCCGTGCATAATAATGGCACGTGTGGCATTTTCCCAACCCACGCCAAAAGGGGCCAATGTAAACCTATCAGACCATGAATATGATTGCTGATGAGAGTTCTTATAGATGTAAAACCGGCCCTAACCATTAGTCACTAATCCGCATAAAACTTGTGTAGCTGAAGATTGCTCTCTGATAGTTTCAGTTCCGAAAATCTGCGTAGTCTGGGGCAGTAGTTGCGTAGCAGAATAATTGAACTTTAATCTACTAGAAAGTGGGTGTTTGAAAAGGGTGATGCCACAAAGCCTTCGGTGCTGTAATTGCATTGAATTCTTCGAATGTATGCTTTCTCAATTTGCGGGTTCTTTTTGTGGCTTGTTTATCTCATTTTTATCGGACATTTGACTGAATCAGAACAAAAATCAAACGGGACTTAAACTGCAAAAAATCAGCTGAGGTGAATGAAGAGAAAATCCTTAATCAATTATACTGTGCAAAAGGATGAATTCTAGTTAAAAAAAAAAACAACTTAGCTTTGCGAAGCTAAACAAAATCTGTTTTGCGATACAAATGATGTCCGCTTCCCAAGTCGTCACTTTTTAAATCTTGTCTTTCTTGACGAAAAGGACCACATCCCTCGTATACCATTTCTGCTGTTAAAAAATTCCAGCTCTAGCGCTCGTTTACGCTTGTGAAAACAAAAACAGACGGAAGCTTCCCATCTCAGGTGGAAAACAAAATAATGGTTAAATTTCCCTGGCAGCCGGAAGTTAATTTATTTTTTCATTCAGGAAAAAAGTAATATAAATCTGCGGCAATGGTTTCGCCGATAAGCAGCATAAACCTTTTGACGTTACTTTGTTACTTGCATCTTTTGTGAACTGCAGCTACTTTGTATAGTTCTTATTTGATTCCAGTGAAACATGATCCTTAAGAAACGGTCGCTAAAAGTGGATAAAATGAATTATTTAAATTTTCCGTACCTTACATTTTTCATCATTTGCTGTACTTATTCCACATCACATAAAGAGTCTCACAACCATGTGGACTCACAAACTTTTTTATCGTAGCCGGAAGCGGCGTGACAATTTTTATGACAAATAAAGGAAAAAGGATTCGTGAAATCAAAACTTTTTAGCAACTCCATGATGCTGGTTAGTTAGTTCTCCATAAACTGTCACCAACACTCACATGCTTCAAAAGTACTTAGTTTTACCTCAACACAGAGTGACACATTGTTGAGCCGATTTGATGTGGATGATGTCCATACAGACCAGAGCCCATCGGTTGTTTTTCACCACCCCACATTTCGCTGGGGTGGCAATTCTAACAAAAAGTAAAAAGGAAAAGAGGAAAGCGAAAACGTGCGTGAAATTTGGCACGCTATTCGCAGGAAATCCTCATCAGCAGCAGACGCACGGCAAGCAACAATCACATCAGCTATACAAACGTTGAAATTGATAACACAACAAGTGGTAGCGGAACGAGCCGGGAAACCTGTTTTTTTGCGATAGGCGGAAAATGTCTAAATCCTGCGGGTCCTGAACACTTGTATGGTAAATGCGTAGCCAAAACGTGAGGATTGTATCGGAATTGAGAAAATACGGATTTAGTCTATTAAACCATTTATGACCAAAAATGTGCCCGCATATCATCAGTGAGATCGCTTTGGCAAACAAAGTTGTTCAAAGTGTAAAAGAGAAGCAAAAAATAATGTGCCTCAATTATCGTTTTTTAACCTCAACTGCAGGAACGTTAATCGATAAAAAGACCAACTTTAAATTCAAAAAGTATTTGTAACGGCAACAGTTGTTGAATTATGAATCATGGTGTCAAAGCATTTTTCATCGTCATGATCACCATCACCACCAATCGATATGATGGGCCGTTATCGTGACAAGCATTCGGTACACCCATTCCGACATATGCACAAGAAGTTCATCAGAAAGGCGTCACGCTTCAAGAATCCTCCCTCCGTCGTTCGAGAAGCGGAAAACTCCGAATGGTACGAATCAACACCAGGGCAAACAAAACCTCAAATTATAACCAACACACGCACAGGACACAATGAAGACGTTCCAACACTCCGTTTTGGCGTTGCAAAGCCCGACAGGATGTGCTACTTCTTGCTGCCGCCGAGGGCTAAATTTCGTTTCCGTCCGGATGTGAGCCAATCCCGGTGTGAAATTGACGCCAAGCGTAACCATTTGTTAAATTTTAAGAAACAGATTGAATTTACACATGCCGTTTATACTTCCTGTTTAATGTCAATGAAACAGTTTCCTACTTGAAAACCTTATCTTTTCCACTTTATCTTCAAAAATGTTTTACTTCTAGTTTTCCTCAGTTTTTCCTAAAATACTTTCAATATGGTTACGACATGATTTGGGATTTTTGTTAAACTGTGTTTTGTTTGTTTCATGTTACTTTCGGTTACTTTTTTATTTTTAAACACATTGAAAGGCATCAACAAACATCCTTCAATGCTCCATCAATTTTGGAAAGTCTGTCCTCGATGTACTCCCAAGCCCATCCCGCAGCTACTACCCCTTTGCTATTGTCGATATAGAATACATTAATACTGTGATAAATAGGGAATCATCTATTCAAATAAGGCGCCTGAACAGGCCAATAACCTAACTCGTCCACCTAGCATGCTTTCCATCGTCCTTTTTCATATCGGAGCGAACGAACGAACATCCTGATACGCTTTTCCTGCCCGCAAACGCTGTGGTTTGACGTTTTGAAGTCTTCGAACGCAAAAGGGGGACCATATTGTTATTCATGTTTCCACTCCGAGCCGAGCAGCACGCACTAGAGGAGAGGGTGTATCGCACTGGAAAGAGTAAAGATTGTTACAGAATTAATGGGAAATTCGGGATGGGTGAGGCCGGGCTCTGGTGTGTATGCATAGATGATAAGAGGAGTTGATTGAGATTTGCATCGTTCCAGCCGAATATTCGATGCTACTGGTAAGCTTCCACCTCCAGCGCCACATGGGGAACTTCCTGATCCAAGTGTACGGCCCGTGCGTGCTGCTCGTCGTTCTATCCTGGGTGTCGTTCTGGCTAAATCGCGAGGCAACGGCCGATCGGTAAGTGTGCTCGTCCTGTTTGTACTCGACCCACCCCAGTTAATCGATTACGCCATCACTTACTTCTTCATCCTCCAGTGTTTCGCTTGGCATCACAACCGTGCTGACGATGACGTTCCTTGGACTGGAAGCGCGCACGGACCTTCCGAAGGTGCCCTACCCGACGGCGCTCGATTTTTTCGTGTTCCTCTCGTTCGCGTTCATCTTCGCGACGATCATTCAGTTCGCGATCGTGCACTACTTCACCAAGTACGGTTCCGGGGAGTGTTACTTCAGCGTGGACGAGCTGAACTCCAGCTCGGACGAAGAGGATAGCGAGCGGGAAGACACCAACGGTACGGCACAGTCATCCCAGCATCATCACTCCATCAACATCGGTCCGTCCTCGTCGGGAACCTGCGCGGGAAAGCGATGCTCCGCCATAACCTCAATCAGCGGCCGACAGGGGGCGGGCGGTGCTGGTACAGACTCGCGCATCGTAGAGGTCATACCGCTGTCCATGTGCTCCTTTCCGATGACTCCGATGCGGAAGACACCAAAGTCCTCGTGGACGGACGTGACGTGCTTCGGGGGCGGTGCCTGTGGGGGCCCGGAAGACTCCAACGGAGATCCATCGCCACCGGCCGGGAGCTCCTCACTGGGGGATCGGGTGGGCACGTACAGTACCACCACCATCACTACTACCTCGTCCTCGTTTACGTCCACACCGACGGCTACGACGTCGTTCGGTGGCAAGCCTCGGCGGCGATCCAGCACTTCCGGTCCTTCACATCGGCTCCGAACGGTGCAGCACCTTACCATCGACGCACCAACAACACCGAGCACCGAAACGGTCGGTTCAACCGGACACCGGACGCGACGGCGCAGGAAACGGGAGCCCCGCTTCAACTCGGTGTCGAAGATCGACCGTGCTTCGCGCATCTTCTTTCCACTGCTGTTCCTGGCCATCAATGTGTTCTACTGGTTTCTGTACTTGTCGCGCAGCGAGCGGCTGCCACAGCAACACCACAAGACGGGATAAGATCGAACCGGGTGAAATCGCCATTTTCAACAAATGGCAACTGCTAGACTAATGGGGCTGTGGGTGTATCAAATTTAACGTAAATCGAAAGCTTACTACCGCGAAACCTGTAGAGAAGCTTGTAAACGAAAAATGCACCCTTCCAGGCCAGCTGCGATTTACTCAATTTTTAAACTAAGTCGGTCGAACGGAACGAACGGAATGTAGTGTATTAATCAGTTTACCCCTTTTAAAAAGGGCGCTCAAAGTCTTCAATTGATTATGTTGTAGTTGGGAACAGAAAACATACGATGCAGCAAGCATAGTAGTAACTTTTTTAAATTAAAAGGATCGTTGCGTAGTGTAGTGCTTGTAAAATTGCCAAAAATACATGTGCCAAAATAAAGCAAAATGAGAAGAAGAATCCTGTTCCTCGGAACATACACGGAGCCAACGACGGCAATGGAGCAGAAAAAGGAACGAACCAACCACTAAACACTACCACTGTCAGTTAGCAGTCGCGTGGGACCAGATGCGCTTACTAGGATGAATTGAAAACGAACGAATTGGCTTAGTGTGGCGAGTCGATGACGCATTCCTTCCAGGTGCGGTGTGCCAGGTGTGTGGTGGGGCACCTGCAGAGTGGTGAGATTTCTGGTCAATTTCCGGCAGTCGCTCCTGTAGTCGCGGATAACCGCATCACAAGTTGTTAGCAGACAAAATGTTACCACTAGCAGAGATTTAACGCAGATTAACGTATGATTATCATAGTCAAACAGTAAACGATGTTGGATGTGTGTCGGCAGTAGTGAAATAAATTATCTGTAAGTTAAACTTTGTTTGTTTCGGTATCCGAACATTAAGTTGTTGTGAGTGTAAGTATTATATTCTCTTGTAGGCGGCAAATAACAAAGTAAAAAAGGAGAGAACCAGGAGAAGTAAGTGGACATAAAATAATAACCTGCACTCTTCACTTTTTAAATATCTGGTTATGGTCTTTTTTATTTAAATTGTGAAGTAATTGTTTGACAATTGATTCACTGGGTATATAAAAATCACTCGAACTTATGTGAAATTTTTTCCATTATAATGGTTTTTACATGAACGGCAACAAATCCCCAAGCTTAGCTAAGTATACGTCCGGAACAAGTTTTTTAGTTTCCGGATCGTCTGATGCTGCATACTGTTCAATATCGGTTGCTTTATGGATACCCGTTTCAACTAGCAGGGTTTGGAAGTCACAGTTTTTGCCCAACAGAATATCCGTATTGCACCGGTCACCTATCATCAACGTGCGTGCCGGGTCGACGTTGTACTGCTTGCGAATGATTTCACAAATGTGAGGGTTAGGTTTGCCCATCACGATCGGTTTCCTTTCGGCAGACGTTAGGACGGCGTTAACGATTGCTCCCGTTCCCGGGATAACACGATCCGGCATAGGGAATCTTTCGTCCGTGTTCGTTGCAAGAAAGATAACGCCGGGAAGGTTGAGGTACGAGGCAGCTTTCATCATTTTCACAAAACTGAAATGCTCGTCAAAACCAACGATAACTGCTCCAACGTCCGGATCAGGAATGAAGTCGGCAACGGTGTCCGCCAAGGTGTCCCGTAGCGTATCCGGCCCAACGCCAATATGCCGTATACCCACGGCATCCAGTTCTTTCGTGATACCCGTTGAACCGATAGTGTAGACAGTTTTTGAGAATCCTACATTCTTCAGGTACTGTGCTGCAAGGTAAGCGGTTGAGATTATGTTATCCTGAAAATAAAAACAAGTAACCAAAACATTTGTTAAACATTAGACAATATGAATCACCGTGTCCTCCACTTACAATAGTCACGTTGAACCCCAATCGAACCGCTTTCTCCACGAACTCGGGTCGGGTTTTAGTGGAGTTGTTAGTGACGAAAAATAGCTTCTTGCCGTTCTCGATGAACTTATTGACGACTTCCGGCGCTCCCGGCAACGGATTATTGTCCACCCAGATCACCCCATCGCAATCCGTCAGGACCGTGTCGAAAGAATCGATCCATTGTTTAATTTCTACTTCAGAAAGTGTTGCCAGGTTCTTACCGGTGTACTTGGACATCTTGGTTAAGCTGTAATATCCAAAGAAGGAAAGTATTCTGTTAACACCGAACAGTAGGAAACCAGCGCAGAGTTTCTATACTTACGATCGCACAAAATTCATACAATAACACAATTAACTAGGGATAAAATAAACAGTCTCGTAAGGAAACCCCGGCAGTCGAAATGCTATGAAACAAATCTGACATTATGCAATGTCAAGCTCAATGTCATGGATGCAGGAATGAAAAAAGAAAAAGAATATGGAATTTAAAAGCAATTCTTTTAAATATTTCTCAAAATGTCCTATTGGAACAACCGATAATATGTTTCCAAAATCTAATTTAGGCTTTCAAACAAATGTCCACCCTGTGCTGGGTTTGTTTACATCGGCGCTTCAACAATTGGTACGAAAAGATAAGCGGGCATCGTGCCTCTTTAGTAGTAAACTGTGCACTCTAAACGCACGTCTGCCGTCTTCGACTCGTTCGTGTGATGTTTTCGTGCGTTGTTCGGTGGTTTCACCAGTCCTTCTTTGTCTTTTCTTGGTGCAGGTTGTGCTGCAGCTCGAGGGACGGTCTCCGTGGTGCAATCTTTAATTCGCTGATGGTGCATTAATAAACAGAAAAGATAATCTAATCGTACCACAGTACACCATAGAAGACGCGTCTTCGTTCGCACGGAGAATAACTCCTCTTCTGTGACGATGGCAGTACCTCCAAAAGTGCTGCTTAATCGATGAAGTGTTGGAAAGAAGATGCGAAGTGCTGTGGGAAGTTTTCGATCGACCATGGCCTGCAGTGATTTATAATGGTGATGCTTTTCAGGCATTAGCTTGTAGAAAAAAAGAAGGAAAAAATCTCAACCTCTGCCCGCCGCTTGGCGATTGCAATCGATCCGCGGTGGTACGTGGTGAAATATTCGATTAGGAAACCAATTGATCCGGAATCGCGTTTAGTACATAAAGTAAGTAAAATCGTGAAAGTGTTTCAAGTTATATTCCGCATTGGCGAGCAAACGCGAGCTCGAGTGTTTTCCCAGTGTTCGGATCCTCTTGCTCCCGTTCCCTGTCTTTGTTCCGCTTCCTTTTTTTCATCGCTCCGTCACTGTCTTTTCGTTGCCCCGGGAGGTGAAGGCCAAACGTCGAAGATGCTGTGAAGTCAAAGGAACCATGTCAAAGGAAGAAAACAAAATCAATAGAAAAACACGCACGAATCGATACGACGATCCTAACGAAAATGGGCGATTGTTTTAAGTCTTCTCCCCCGGGGACTGGAGCCCTGTTGGGTTGGCGTTTGTACGCACACGGACCGCGCGTGTGTATCGCGACGTAGTATTTAATTCGCTTCCGCGTGACACTTCTTCCCGATGAAAATTCCTCCTCCTTTCCCAGCCCAGGGTCTAGGTGAAAGCAGCGTCGTGTGGCACCAGCAAGTCCCCCTCCTCGTGTTTTGCGTTGGTTTTTTGGGGCCACGACGGTGAATCTTGGTGTGCGCGCGCGCTTCGCTCGCATGTAAACAAATTCTTCGAATGGCGTCAGAAGAAACCACGGCAACACTGCTGCCCCTTCCGATAATCCTTTTGCCCTTCAGCATTACTCATTGTCCTCCTGCGGCCACGTGTAGCTGATAAGTGTAGAATTTGTGCTGCCACATGCTCGTCCCGTAACACGCCCGTGTGTAGCAATCTACCAACGTATGCAGTTTGTGTGTTTAGGAAAAAATGTTAGAAGCATTTACAGTCTGTGTGTGTGTGTGTGTGCCGCGAGTGTTTTGATCGAAGGTCAACGCGATGTGTACGACGTTCCTTTCTTGTGTTTCTTTTTTTTTCCCCAAAAGACAGTGTTCTTCCGCGCACTTGTACTTGTGGTGTCCATTCCCACGCATTCAACGAACGCTTTCATGGTCTTTTCTATCGCCAACTGATGTGCGCAGCATTTTTTCCGATAGAAATGTTCTCAGCATTCTTGTAGTTGACAACAAATGTGATTAGCATCATGTTAATTGTGCCCTCTAGATTTACTCGCTTTCACTGTACAACACAACTCTTTTAAGTTTGAGTGGGAAAAGTTGGATCAGTAAAAAAAGTGCATGCAATGTTTCGATGGCGCGCGGTGTTAATCTCCTGATAATTTTGCAAACCACTGAAACCCGTTCAAAATCTTTCAGTTTCTACGCTAGCGGTGCACGAAAAGTTTAGTGAAAATGGGCGATAAACCAAACGGGCGCGGAATGGCCGATTCTGAGGGTTCAGGCAGTGGCGGAGTTCGAAATGTCGCCCCCGGTGGCGACGTCGGCACCAACGGTGGCCCGTCGTCGGATTCCGGTAGAAATGTTCCCGATCCAGCTACCCCGGCCAAGCAGCGTCTCGGCCAGAACGACAGCGTCCAACAACAGTTCACCCGGTTTGCAGACTACTTCGTGATCTGCGGGCTGGATTTGGATTCTGGTCTCGAGCCAGATTTGTTTGCGGGTAAGCATATCGAACAAAGTTATTTTTCTGATTTATGTAAGTAATAACAATATGCAGTTTACTTCCATCCTCTCCGCTTGGGGCATGTTAACCGCAGAACCAAGTCCCCGAATGTTCGAACAACAACAATTCAAAAACAATTTAATCCAAATATTTGCTACATACTAATCAGTCAATAATGTTTGAAAACAAAACAACCAACAGCTTATGGTTTTAAGATAACAAACACAGTTGCTTGAATTCTACTGAGAAATAATTCTACAGCCAATTGTAATTATTTCGTCACAGCGTAAAACATGTTTTTAAATGACGTTTAGAAAATGAAAATATTTTAAAACTACTTCAAGTTAGTGCTGTGTGCTTACTGTAAAGTTAATTTAAAGTACTCAGTTTCGTTTTGGATGCAAACTGAAATAAGCTTTATTTGAAGTTTAAGTTAAGTAAAACTGAGCAGCCTTCGGAAGCTGTTTAAGTGCCCTATGATTTATGAACAAATTGTTCAGTGTCATTTGTTTGGGTCTTTCCCAATAAAGTATGTTTTTCTTGTTATATTTCTCAAACTTATAACATAATTAATGCAACAAAACTGTTTTGTTTTCATGAATGTGATTGAAAATTTATTTTCAAAATATCATGAGAAGTGAAACTCATGGTTGAAGTATCTTGTACAATAAATGTGAAATGTGATATGTAATATTCTAACATATATGATACATTCAATTAGAAAACTTTCAAAATTGTAAAGAGAGTTACTCTTCTTTGTACCATCGAAAAAAAATGGGAATTTCTCTAAAGTAAAACATTTTAACTTAGCAATCGAATGTGTTAAAAGTCAACCAGGATACGTGTACAGAAGTTTGTTCTATTCTAACCGAGCTTATAACGTAAATCTTAGTACGTGCATCTTGCGAAATTGCTTTTGCGGGGATTTCCGCTGCAATGCGGTTGAGAAGCATGCATTCATGATATAGTTCCGTCTTCGCTTTGTTCGACGTCGCACGACGGGTGGACGAGTTTGCGTGCAGTATTGAGGTTTGCTTGTTTCGCTACTCTTTATGCTGCATGCTCTCGAGTAGTGTAGAGTTTTGTCTGCCTTTTTGTACAACTCCACAAACCCGGACGATATCAATTGCTGTCAATTAATATCAATTGGCTGGCATGGCCGATTCGTTTCCTGGGGGCTTGTGAATCGGTGTGTGTGTGTGTGTGTCTGTCGAGAAGATGCAGGTCCGACCCCACTCCGGTCAGCAAAGGTCCCCGCTGCTGAGCCAGAAGAGTTTTGTGAGATCTATTCGCTCTTGAACCCATCATGAAGCAGGGAGGTTCTTAGCACGCCACATGTGGCGGATGGAAGCTCCACTTAAATTGGTTGCAATTGAACTAAATTTACACTCTTGAGATTTGCTCTCCACTCTACAACCTGGCTATATTAGTCCAACAAGCACTTGCGCAAATGCCAAAAATAAACAAACTGTTGTTGACGTTCGTTGCAACAAACATGCATAAATTACCTTTGGATGAAAATTGTAGCAGAAAATGCGGCCGATTGGACTTTTCGTCAAGACAAAACCATACCACCTTGAAATTGTATTTTGAATATAAACAAGAATTGTTAACATAAATAAAAATAAGTTTGAAGTATTAATTGATTGGTTCCCATTGACTTAAAGCGTATTTCAAAAATAAGTTAAAATAGCAAGTTTATTTCTGCAGTAAATACAACTCGTTAACGATTTTCTTCTCTGAATGTCTTAAGCAGTTGAAGTAACAATCGTAGTTGAATCCCGAAGTACCCGACGGTTCTTCTCCAAAAACGTATATGGCGACGTAGAGAAGCCGCTTTCGGTGAAGAAGTGAAAAAAACACCCCGTCATGGAAATTACACTTGCGGCGTCCATCGAACGGTGGGAAAAACGGCGAACCGATTGACCAACAGTTAGCTCGCGGAGTCTGTAAGGAAAAAAAGACACAACAGCCCTCGTCAGAACGAACCCCACACCCATACGTGAACGAAAAAAAAACTTGTAAGAAGGAGGGGGTTGCATGTCTTGGGCGGTGGTGGTGGTTAGTTTGGATGCCTTCACAGTTCTACACTGATGCTAATTCCTCAATTGTGCACCCGGGCAAGAAGTCGCAAGTTGCGAGCGGCTGTTGAACTCTGTGTGAGATGAAATAATGCTGCTGGTTATGGCGTTTAGCGGTCGGGCTCTGTGTCTGTCGTCAACGGTTGGGAAATACAGTGCGTCTCGTATTGAATGTTGGCTTCCGTTCAAACATGTTTGCCATTTTTAAAGACTATAGCATCTTATTTTTATAAACATTCACAACATTGCTATGTTGTGGATCTTTTAATTGAACATCTTATATTAAAATGATACTAAATTTTGAACCGCACTGTACGCCATGGCCATGGCGCCGTTTGTTGACGACGGTATGCTGATGGGGCGATGTACCGATTGGTGCAACGGCAAAAATAGCAAAGTCGGCAGTGGAAGGACAGGAACGGAGCGTTGCTTGCTGTTGTTTGGTGCGGTGTTGGCGAAAGCAAGTGAGCGTTCAAAATACCATCGGTCGTTAGCCTCTCTCCCCCTCCCACCATTGGGGGGTGGCCGCGATGTAACGGTGTAACGGCTCGCCGTGGTGCGCGTTTGGCATTTGTAACGCACGACTGTGCATGCCCATTTCCCTTCGGTTCGGCACGTTAGATGGAGTGACATAGTTGTTTATGCTAGTAATTCCAAGCCGCATGTAGCATATGCTCACCGTTTAGACTGATCATAGGCCGTGGGGCATTACAGCATCAACACCCACCTCACGACGCCGAGGCCGGATGGATGGGTGGATGGAAGAAGCTGTTGCAATTTCGTACCGAAAGGTTATTGAAATATACTACCTTTCTTGTACATGCCATCGTCTTGGATTTTTTTGCGGTGTCTTGGGGCGAAAAAATCTCGTTCCTCATAAGCGAAATATAATCGCTCGCTTGTGCGTGGCATAAAGCGTTGAATTGTCATTTTTATTCGCTGCTGTGGAATGGTTGATGTCTGTCTAGCGCCTTCGTTAAAAAGTGAAACCGCTTGCAGCAGTCACACACATCATACTCGGCCTGGGACGATTGTTGCTGTTTGTGTCATAGGAAATGATTGACGGAAATTGTCAACGCCGATAATGAACATGGCATAATGAATAACAAGTCGTGTTGATGTGTCGGAGTACCAAAATAGCGAAGCTCGCTTCGGTACTTCTTATCTAACCACATGGCATCGCGCATTCAAGTAGCATCCCGATGACGCATGCTTTCGTCATTAATTAAGTCCGTCGAAATATTATGTCAGTTGCATAAAAAAGTCTATCCAGGTATCACACTTACAAAAGGGATATCTCCAAGTGACAAAATGCAAAAATGCAAAAAAATGGTAGGTTCGATGCGCACTGAAATAAATTCGATTTTGACTCGTCTTTTTTTGATAGTCCTATTTCAGAGATCGACATGAAACGCTGAAAAATACTTAAAACTAAATTAAATCATTCAGGCCATATTTTATGCTGAATTCTTTCTGCAAACAATGTTGAATAGTTTACTGTCGTCCATAAAATATAGCAATAATTTGGGGATTATTTAATGCAAGGGTCGGCAAAGTCCGGCCCGACAACTGATTTTATCAATGAACATTTTAGAACTTCATACAAAATACCGATGTCCATTTTTATCGGATTTGTTCACTACGTCAGGTTTGTTTTTTTCCAAAAATTAAGATTAGAATTGTTGAACGAGGTGTTCCTGTTACATGTTGAAAACAAAATCAAAATTCAACGAAAATAAATATGAGAATGTTGAAAAAAGAATAACGATAAAATTTCAAATATTTTATCCTTTTCCATCTTTTTATGTAACTATACTGTTTAGAAAGTGGATCCTCCATTTAAAAGGATACTACTTTGAAAACATTAAATCATCGTTTAAGATGTAGTAGTATCAAATCAAAATGAATTTTCAAGTATTTTTATGCATTATTCGATGGTTCTAATATCTGCTCTTCATTCTTGGGGTTTCTCGTGCGACTATATTATTTTTATAAACTTTTACAGTTATAACAACATAAAGAATCCGCTCTGATATCCATGTCGTTTGGTTGTTTATGGTAACCATTATCGGTAGAATGATGGAAGTCCACGTGGGCGGGCGGTAAGAACAAACGCAGTCGGGTTCAGTGCCTTCCTAGACACACATCCGCCAACACTATCGTAAAATAAATACACATTATATGACGCCCCGAAGGAGTGAAGATGTCCACACCTAACCGACGTTAGGAGGTAGCATTAGTCACAAGCAAGGCTTCATTCTGCACTTTCTAAATGAGTTTTGCTCACAAGGTTAGTCGTTCGCATTTATTCTCCGCAAACAACGGAAGGAAAGGAAAGGAGCAACCCCCTAAAGGGGACATAGAACGACGCAGTGAACGTTTAGCGGATCTCTCTCTCTGTGTTGCACGACGTTTATTTCCAGATCCTTGCTGAAACTGCAAGAAAAAAAAAAACACCGATGGCACCGGAAGGCTTCGGGCCAGCCCTGAAGAACCACCTAGGATCAACCAAAGGGGTGGGGTGGGTGTGAGTGAAAACAGACCTAATGGCGCCTCATGCCACGTACATTGGGATGAAGGATGCATTCGACCACCACGAGATCTAGCGTTGCTCTCCACACTGCTTGCCTTTCGCAGCACGTAGAACTTTCCGGAAGGAACGCCACCCGAAGCAGCTGGTTGCCAAGTATCGATTTTTTATCGTTTCGCTCCGAGGAGAACTTTTCCAGACACCATTGTGGTTTTCAGCACGGAATACGAAACCGGCCAGACTTGCTAGCTTTGTTTTCGTACGATGATGTGCTTTTTTCAATGGCTTCAGTTTAATCCGCCAGGACTTTTATCCTGTGGGTGGTGATATCGTGCCAACAACAATGATGGTTGGTGGGTTTTTGATAAATTACCAGAGACGAAATAATTTAATCGATCGATGATTGTTTTTGTGCAGTTAGAATAATTGTCACATGCTTTGGCGTGTGTTTTGGTGGAAAATATTACCTTTGATGTTGTGAAACATTTTTGGATTGCACTTTATGTGTTTTACTGATTTTTTTTAATCCCACTTGTTCCATCCTTCGTACTAGAGTCTGATTTGCTATTATCTATCTATTATAATTGATATCTGAGTCAAATAAATCCAATATCATATTTTTGGTTTCTTTGTGTGAAATTACGTGTTCCGGCTCCTGAATTCCCGAAAACTGTACATAATTGCTGTTGTACCGTACTTCAATAATTTATGTATTTGAATTTATAGAAGCTTCAATCTTACAACTATTTTAAAATAATTAATTTTGTTAATCATTTGAAGGTCTTCCTGTACCTCCCTTTAGAGGTGGGTATCCTAAAATGGACCAGGAAAAGAAAATAAAAGGCTTCGATTAATGTCACGATAATATATGCTATAAGCGAGCTAATGTCGGTTAATGGTATTAAATGGAGCCTGTTCACCTTTTACACATGCTTGCTCGCTACTCTACTCATGTAGAATGACTTTGTCCGCATGTTTCCGCTGGATGCAGGGTGATGCCCATAAATCCCTGTCGTATCCCGGCCATTCCGTTGAGTAACTAGTTTCCCCAAAACCCAGCGGTAAATAAAAAATGACCAACGCAATAGGTTCCGCCCCCACGCCCAACTGTTTACATCTGGTTGCCCGTAAAATTGGTTCCGGACCCTTGTTGTTGCTACGCAAGCGGTGTGCAAACATACATTATTCAACGTTCCCTTCCCTTCCGCCAAGACCGAAATCTTCACGATCACAACATTCTTTCGCTATGGTATTTGATTCCCAGCATTTTGCTTCCGCCGATGCCAGCGGACTGACGGATGTTTGTCGAGCGCGCGAGTGCGTGTGGAACCCGAAATAGCAAAACTTTGAAATGCACACCCAGCGAACCCGTTTTCTGTTTACTGGCGGACGACCGGGCGGGTCTCTCCTGCGGGACCGGATCTTGAATCTTTGGAAACCCCTTTTATCGTATCGGCGAACGCAAACCGATCGGGTTTTGATATGCTGCAAGCACCGTCCGGCACGACTCTCGCCGGTCATAAATGTATGGCCAAAGCGGCGCGTTTTCCCAAGGCAATGTTGCCGCAGCACCCTCCCCCCCAATCTTACCCGCGCCCGCTCTGGGGGCGCAACTGTCGTTTTCCATAGCGAGTCATGGTGCAACATTATTATTGGTGCACAATTTCAGGCATGTCGGCGGCGCTTTGCCGCTCATAAAAATTGAACAGATTCGGTAGCTTTAATACACACCGAGTCACGACGGGCCGGGTTTGTTGATGTAAGACGTTACGCTGGCCGCCACATCTCGGTGTTGGGAAATGCAACCATTTTTTTTTCGATGCTGGAACGAGTGCTAAAGGTTGATCCGAAAATTCCACTTCGATACCATCAGATTGGGAAAACAAACTATTCGGTAGGGCGTCGCAAATCATTCGTAGATGGCTTATCGTGAGATGCAATTGGATTTTTATTTCCTTTTAATTGCTGAAGAAATAATCACGGTGTGTGGATCGTGTGTTAATTTTCGTGCGTTCGGTAAATCGAATAATCATGAAGCATATAACCGATCTTTTTTTCGGTGATAACGATCGTTATGCTGCTGAACAGACAATTACTGCCCGAAAACGCCCAAACTTTCCTCGTTAATGACATAATGGTAAAGCACATGTTATCTCTGTTGAGATAGCAGTTATCAGTAAACCAGGTACGATAATTGGATTATTCGGGATTACTTACTGCTTCGTGCATAATAGTGTAGGTTTTGATTAGGTTTGCTTTTACCACATCCATGATCTGCTTATTGTCTAGGACGCAGTGATAAGACCTAGGATCGTTGATGATAAGTATCTTAAATTAGAGTGCAAACATTAAATCTTTTATGTTAGTGTTTTCAATCATTCGAATGAATAAAATTTCAAACATTAGAGTATTCCAGGATAGCACAATCGATCTTTCCGTTAATGACCCTCAGTGGAATCTATCGGTTTATCTAACCAATTAATGATTATTTTATAACCTTCACACCTCCGTGGAAAACCCATTGTACCTGGTTTTCCACTGCGCATGGCACCGATCTTTTGGGCTGGCAAAAAGCTCCATCTGGAAAGGTCCCTGGAAAATGTGTGGTAACGGCCTTGAAATATTTGCACAGCACCCCCCTCCGTCCCATGGCGTTTCCCTTTTTGGAAGCCACTGTCCGCCGTTTGCCTTTTGGCGAGGTTTTCGATTTCACTTTTACCTTCATCTGGCGACTTCGCCGGCTCCTCCCCGCCCGCCGTCTTTACCGTTACAACTTTCACCGAAGTCGAATCTTCGAGCAAACAAACCTCACCGGGCTTACCCTCCAACTGTAACTGCCCTTCGGAATGCTATGCGGCAAGCAAAAGGTGCTTAAGGATTATATTTCCATGTAGGTCACAGGTTGTGGGACGGTGGTGCATGAGTGCAATTGTAATGCAATATTCGTTAGGTCGCTCGTGCTGTTTTAACGAGCTCTTTTTTATATTTTCTTTCCCTTTCTATGACGTCAATTTTTCGCCGTGTGATGATTGACGGTGGGAAATCACATGTGAAATAATCTTCAACATGATTGGTACCACTTTATTCCAATTTTTCGCTCGATGCCATGCTTAGTCTGACCCAAACCAAAGCGAATTCACTCCCGATCTCACCATCATCCTAAGTGGAAAGGCACGACCAGGTCTTTATAATGTTAAAAATAAAAAATATAAAACGACAAAAAACTGTTGACGAAAAAATAAGCTCACGGCATGTCCAATTGGGTGGCAATTTGGGAGAAATTTTCCACAATTTCACACCACTTGGCCTAGACGCTTCCAATTCGTCAAACGACGGACGCGTAAGTGTGGTGTACGTGCGTGTACTGACTCTTCTCCCTTGCGAGACCAGGGGGGTTTTTGCACGGAACGAGGCAATCGGCAGGGGTTTGTGGACTGCACGAACCCCCCTCCCGCCAGGAGGAAGTCATTGAAAACGCTTTGGTGCAATGGTTCATCAAATGACAAGCCCGACATACACTCAGCCACGACGACGGGGTGATGCTCATTGCAGTCGGGAGAAAGTCAAAGCTAATGAACTTCCTCTGCACGCATGACGAACTACTTGTTTTCTGCGACTCTGCCGGCAGTCATCGGTCCGGAGGGCGGACGAATGCAACTGAAACGGTTCGTACTTCTGGTCGTTTTCCGATCGGTAATAGCAGTGTTTTTATGCCGCAACGCTAAGAAAATTACAATTTCAACCGCGGAATTACTCCTCATTAGGTAAAAGCGAAGCTTTACTATTAACGTTGGTTAAGGACAAAAGTATTACGTAAACAGGTGTTTGAGACATAAAAAACATATCGAGACTGTGAGTTTGATATCCCAAACTATGTTTTAAACCTATTGAAGATTATCTCTTTTATTTTTCTATAATATTTGGAAAGCAATAAGCAACAATAATGTATGGTGTAATATTTCAATTGCCTTTTTCCATTTAATTATAACAATATGTATTCTTCTTTTTGACTTTTTTTCAAAATTTTGATACAGAACTCGCTTTTGAAATTATTTTATCATAACGAGATTGTTTTCGTTTACAACCACTGCTTAACACGGACTCAAAATTGTATTTAAAGGGCACGTATGTTATTTTTGAACTTAATTTTTTGCTCTCCACACATTCAAATCAAATCGTTGCAATGTTTATTGTGAGCAATGGAAATTTTTAGTGATAGGATTTAACATCCGAGCATGGTTAAGTATTAGCACTGTTTCCTTTGCAGCTTTAAAATGAATGCTTTGTGATAGATACCATTACTTTATACGTTTATAGTAGTGGAAGTTATTTATTTATTTTTTATTTTGTAAACATTATGTTTTTGTATGTTCTACTTTCATTTTACGACGGGCCGGACTTTGTTAACCTTTTTTCTAATCCTGCACCCTGGTCTACTCTTTTAAGTTCTATCGGAGATCATTTTGAGCCCTAAAGACGATTCTCTCGAGGCGATTCGGATGAAACACGGTGAAATGTGCATCAAATTTTCCAGCTTCATGTGTGATACTTTTTCTTCGGATACCTCAAACCATTTCCTCCACTTTACTGTAAAGAACTCCATCGATTGGAAAATTATGTAAATGAAAAAGACATTTTTGATTTAATTTTGAAGAAGGTGAATCGTCTGTGTTTGGGGCCTGATTTGGTGAACCTTAACTTCGCAAAGTACTTAATTGTCAATATTTTCTAAAATAAATAGTTATCTCTGCGATATTTCGGCATCGTTTAATTTGACCTTCACTTCGTTGAGGAAGAAAAACTTTCCCCAAAAATAGGATCACCCATTCGATATTAAAATAATGCTGTCCAATTGCTTATCATCTGCGCGTGCCTTCCCCCCGGCGGAGTCGAGTTCCTCAGCATCACGTGTGAAACGATGCGCAAGCATCGGGCCATGGTTCGCTTCTCTCACCCAGTTCCCATGATTCGGTGTGTGGCATCTTCCGTGCCTCGGTACGGTTTCGGCGACCGGCAGTTAGTGTGACCGACTTTTTCAGCACATGAAAATTCACATGTCTGCTCCCGATGCGCATCGAGGAGGAAGGGGAAGGTGGAGGAGATGCGATAAACGAAAGAAAAAGGCCAGCGACAGGAAAAACGAAGTTTCCGCACACGGACGCGAACTGGAGCACACACGGTTTCGCGAGGCGCGCGCGTGAAATAGATATTTATCCAATTTCGCTGTACGTGCGTCTTGGGCGCCAGTTTCGGCTTTTCCCAGACATTGGCGAAGAAATCGTATATCATTCGAAGGTGCACTTGAAATCGGTGTTGCTTTCGTCGTTGGAAAAATGTGTCGCATTTATGTTTCATTTATGCCGTTCTAATAAGTGTTTGCAATCCTGGCCACAAAAATATTTACCGAAACGGCTATTACAGATTTCACAGTTGATCAAGTTCTTTTCCATGTTGTTTATTTTGCCAGTTCGTTCCAATGCGATGAAGTTTCCATTGATTTCTTGGCGCAAATCAATTTCTTCCGAAGCGTGAATTTGAAACGATCCCCGATGTTTATTATACAAACACAATTTCCCTTTTAAATCATTGAGTTGTTGATTTGTAAAGCGAATAAGTTAGTAAGGAAAACAAATAAATATACAAAATCCTCTCCTTGAAATCATAACAAGCAACACATTTCATTCTTTTGATCAGTCCAAATGGACGAGCTGTACCAAACATGCAACTTTATAAATATTCGTATGCCATAAATTGTGCTTAAAACTACATAAGTCCTATTATGTAAACAACTATCAGAATCCCTGCAACCAACTCCCTTCATAGATAGGAGTCGCCTCTGCTCATGAAGACGTCGGTAATGTTTACGTTACGGTTAAAGGTGATTTCACCACCATGTTTCGATTTAGTTTTCGATTGCCCGCTTGACTGTGAACTTCATCACGGTTGATTTGGGGCCGAGAAGTGGTGCGTAACGTTCTCCGAGACCGTGAGAAGTGGTAGGAATCGAAAGCCAATTTTCAAACACCACCTGGGTCGGGTCGGGTGCGGATCTCAATGTATGTGCCTCAAGGTTTGGTGGCGTCTGTTTGCTTGGTGGCCACGTTTGAAATGTGATGAACACAGTTGATGTTGTGAAGCACATTTAGCCGAGTATTTATTTAGTAGATATTTGAGTCCAGACACACTTCTTTTTTGTTACTTTTTGATGGTTTGGGGTTTCAAATACTAAATAAATAATACGGAAATTAGTTTACATTGCGACACAGTCGCGTCCGATGCTTATGATATCGTATACCATTTTCGAAAATTAATCAAATAATGGATCAGCTTATATTTTTTTGTCCACTCCGAATTGTGTCTAGTTTCGCCAAGAACGCGACTGAAGGCCGGAATAAATTGATGATTGAACCGGGGTAGGTTCAAGTTCATCCACCTCACGGCCATGGCGTGCTGGAAGAAGGATTCCTGACATGTCAAGGACCAATTACGGTCACGTCCGTGGTCTGGTGCTTGCCCCAAAAAGAAAAACACCTTCCCGGGAGGGGAAGCGCAGTCCGCGCTTTCCCACCATAACGATTGCGGACCATCCCAAACGGGTTGACTTTTGTTATAGAAAAGTAATAGAAAATTTGTTCAATCGTTCGTTAATCATAGATTTTTCTTCTTTTCTTTTCTATGAGTAATTGTTGTGTCCTGTAAAATATATTACGCCCAATGATTGTTATTGATGTCAATAAATAATACTGCTTGTGTCAATAATTGCCCTACGAACAATTCAAATGATTGCCCTTCACGGTTCCTTTTTTTAACGTTTTCCACCCTAAGTCCCAGTAAAGTTACGTTAGTGTACAAAATATAAACGCTCGAAAGTGAATTCCGTGTTTTCGCTTTTAATTAGAAACCCCTACAACCGCCCATTAGTAAAAGCGTTTGTCTTCCGCGCCGGAAACAAGAAAAGGTAATGCAATGCGCAGTCGAACATGGCACGGAAGGAAGTTTTTTCCTGCGGAAGCCAAACCCCGGTGCTGGCTGCACTTTTTTACGCCTGTAATGGATGCCGTTTAGTACTGCTGATCGGTTTTAATTTGTAGCTTGGTTCGAACACACAACTAAGATACGGAAGGAAGAGGTGTTTTTTTCACTTCGGCATTTTGCATTTTTGTGTGTGTGGACTATGATACCATCGATGGTGAAAGTAGCTGATAGTTTTTTTTATGTTTTACTACGTAGAACTCCTTCAGTATTGCAATTTAAGTCTAAACCTCAAGTTTAAAACATTTTCATCTCAAACGAAGCAACAGTTGTAGTTATATTTTCTTATCCGTTTTTACTAATCTTGATACAAAATTACTAATTGTGTTTGATATTTTAAAATAGAGGTTTTACAACTTATTTAATTTTCCATTATTCTTCAGTTATATTTTTGTAACGCATCATTATATTTTATCGAAAGTGAGCCCATAGTTCCGACGATGGCCGTTCCGACAATGAAAGTAGTCTGTTCGATCGGTTGCCCAGCCATCGTCCGGTGGCGAGGAGGAAGCAGTCGCACAAGGAAAGGGTTCCCGCTCTACTGACCACCTTGGAAAGTGAAATCGGAAGCGAGCGTTTTTATTCTGCATTTGCCAGAAACAATCCACCATCGACCGAAAGTTCCTAAGCTCGACCAGAGTAGCCTGATTTGTGTTGTGCTACTTTATACTATCCTAAAATGTGCGTTTTCCCATTGATTAGTTTAGTGCGAAGCGAACGTAGGCTCGATAGCCTTTTTTCTGTTTTTTACTTCTTTCACTAAACGACCGTTTTCACTTTCTTCAAACCTTGCGCCAGGAAGCATGAGTGTGTAATGCACACTTTTCCTATCTCGGCTCGCGTTTTTCTCACCCAAGTTCTCCACGCCGGTGCCGGGCGGTGGAAACACTATTGTTTTCGGCCGTAATGAGCCGTTGCTAATTGAATCATCGGCATCAGCATCATCTCTCTTCAATCAACGCCGCCTCCCGGTGGCGATGGCGTTGGGTTGATTAGCGAACCAACCTGTTGCCTCCACCGTCGTCCGACGACGGCTTTTTTGTGGGCGTTTCGAGGCATCCTTCTCGACGTTGCGAACGCCCGGAGAAAGTTTGGCCGTTGAAAGGTTGTGTGCTAAAAAGTGCCTGTTGATGAGAGAAGCTGGTAATTTAATGCCGTTGCTTGGGGCTGTTGTTGTTCTGATTTTGATTTGGTAAATCTACCTCCTTCAACCTATGAACCTATGAAAGATTAAACCTCTGAGGAATATTTTATTTTATTTTCCCATAGCTTACGTATCAGTTTAATAAGCAAACATCCAAATCATCGAACCATTCCACCTACGTGTATTTCATCATGTTTTCATTTATAAAACTTCGTTTAACAAGTTTTGCGTGCGCTTCCTGTAGAAGTCGGGGCACGTAGACCGACTGTTCGTTCATTGCTACGTTGGGTCATGCATAACTATTAAATTTATTGCCCTTTGACTTTGCTTGCGTTGAAAATACGACATTGTAAAACAACACGTGTTGAGGCTGTACTAAAAAGGTAAAAAATAAAAATGGAAATAAACAAACAAGTCATGTCCTCATCAAGACTAAGTTTGCAAAATTGAGACTGTACTAAAGTAGCAAAAAATAAAAATTAAAAAAATAAACAAAAAAGTAATCTCATCATCAAGACTAAGTTTGCAAAATTTTCCAATTTAAACTACGCACATTGTCGACGGAACAGCAAACTCCTCCTCTTAACTGGATGTTTAAGCTGCTCGGTTATTTAAAATAATTTTCCACCCTCCCGCTGCAACACTGTCCGGCTAGACAAACCATCAACATTCTTTACACTTTGTGCAATTGTATCTATTTTTAGAGCGTAGGTTTGAAGCGGACTGGCGCTATCTACTGCCGATATTCCACACCCCGACCCAGTGTTTCAATTACAACCTCTTGAGTCCGAGCAAGTTTTGAGACGCTTGGGGATGTTTTGGTTTTCTTGGTCAATGAACAGAATTTACGCAACACAAAACAAGCGGAATTGTTCAGTAGCTTATTTGGAGCAAAGTCTTGTGTGTAAGGCGGCTGAAACAGCAACTGCAAAATACCGTTTTAATCGCACACTTGGGCTTCTGTTGACTACTGTTCGGTGCGCAGTAGGTCATGCATAAACTCATAGGTCATGGAATGCTGCGTTTGTTCCTTTTTCTTCATTGCCTAGCTAGGTTTTAGACAGTAAACTGAACTCGGGGAGGTGGAAAAATGACTCCAATGTAGGTTTTGATCACAAAAGTCATACATAACAAATTCCGCAATTCCT
This sequence comes from Anopheles coustani, assembly GCF_943734705.1. NCBI lineage: Eukaryota > Metazoa > Arthropoda > Insecta > Diptera > Culicidae > Anopheles > Anopheles coustani. The sequence continues at coordinate 70,690,671 of NC_071288.1, read as the reverse complement.
TATATCTAACATGTGTTGTGAGCTTTTGCCCATTAATTTGTATTTAATCTAATCACTTTCTTTTCTCTTCCACCGTTTCAGGTGACAGCCTACACTGCTCGCCGCTGGATAGCGCCTACAAAAGCAAACCGCTGGCCCACTATCCGGAGCATGTCGCGTGGAATCCGTTCGACGCGCACGGCATCTGCATGCTGTCCCTGCCGCAAGGGTTGCGCTTTCGCACCCAGAAGCACAACATCGAGCCCCGGTTCCACGCGTTCGCTACGACGCGCGAGGACGGCAAGCGGTGCTACGGCTTCAGCCTGGTGTTCTACGAGGAGGTGCGCAACCGTCAGATCTGCAGCGCCATGCACACGCTCCAGTCGATGTTCATCACGGAGATCTCCAGCTCCCAGCAGCCGCCGCCGGGGACGCTGCGGCGCGTGAAAGACAGCCCGGTCAGTCGGTCGCTACCGAGGCACTTTAAAATTGCCGCCCAAGCGCCGGCCTCCGCCCTGAGCTACTATGACATCACGAAGGACAAGCTGTACGTCGCCAAGAGCCTGTCGCTCGTGTGCCAGGTGCCGTATGCGCACGTGGCTGAGCTATTTCTGCAGAATCTCTACCGGTAAGAAGTGTCTGTTTTGAAGCACTTGGTCCTCCTTCAGTCCTGTTAATTATAACCGAACTGCATACACAAGCACATAACAGAGAGCTCTATTTACGATCTTGTGTGACATAACCTGTGGTTTATTTTATTGTCGGCCACCTTGGAGCTTGGTGCTAGTAAGGGGATTCTTAGGTTGTTAACGGGGTTTCACGAAAATAACTTTTATTAACTTCCCTAATAGCCTTCCCTGTGAGGCGTATCGCATTAACAATGCATTAATACAAAAACCCCCTTTTAAAAAACGAGGAACCACTTTTATTGCTTACTATATATTTTTATTGCTTGTTATTTATATTTTAAACTGATCGTTGAGGTCATTTCAAGATAACGAAGGCTTCCTCGACGTCAAAGTCCCGAACAAAAAGTAAACAACAGAACTTGTGGACGTTTACAACCGCGATAGGGACCCGTCAATTCACAAACAAACGAGTTCTGAGTTACTGTTAGATACTGATACCACGAAATCCAAACTTACATTTTTCCGTTTTAGTTGTCTTCCTCGGCATCCCGGGTCGCGACTCAGCCTGGAAAGCTACGTGTACAACATCCTCTACGAAGTGTCGACACCACCGCCGGGCAAATCGATCCGGATATACATTCCGCCGGAAGAGCCGCACCTACCTCCGATAGCGACCATCCTGCAGCGGCCGGCCCCAAAGGATGAGCTGCCATTCATGGACTTCCCGCTCCGGTTGCTGTTTACGTTCCTCGGCGTCGAGTGCGTCATCCAGCTGTTCACCTGCGTGCTGCTCGAGAGCCAGGTGCTGCTGCGGTCGACCGACTACCAGAAGCTGACGATCGTGGCCGAGTGCATCACCTCGCTGCTGTTTCCCTTCCAGTGGCCGCACGTGTACGCCCCGATTCTGCCCGCCTCGTTGCACCACTTTCTCGACGCGCCGGTACCGTTCGTAATGGGGCTGCACGCAGACTGCGACAGCACCGTGCGCATCGGCAGTGAGGCCAACCTGTGCTACGTCGACATCGACAAGAAGTCGGTGCAGCTGCCGGAGGAGCTGCCCTCGTTTCCGCACCGGCACGACTTCATCTCGGAGATTACGGCCGTGCTCGACAAGTACGCGGTGCCGCGCGACCGCTCGTTCGATCCGCCCAGCATACTCAGCCCAAAGAATCTCCTCAAGGACCATGACATGATGACGGCCAGCTGCACGCTACCGTCGGGGATGCACGTCCGCCGGAAGCACTCGCTGCACGACATGCTCGACTGGGACCGGCCGAACTCACCCGATCTTCCACTGCCGCCGACGGCCGTGCCGGCACGCCCGGACGTGCGGCAACGGATCGTGGACATTGTGCGTCGCAGCGGAGGCGACGAGGTCGACAGTGGCGGACCGAACGAGGTCATGCCCAGCGCCAAGCAGAAGCAGCCACTGTCCACGCTCGAGCAGTACTACGAAGACCTGAGACTGAACAACGCGCTGCGCGAAATCTTCCTCAACCGCTTCGTGCAGATGTTTGCCGCCTACGAACACTTTGTTATACTACCAAATCAGGTAAGTGACAGCAAACACCGCACAGTTCGATCGTTTACTGTGGATCTCTCCCAGCTGATCATCAGTAAACGTTGTCCTCATGAAATTCAATAGATAATCAACTCAAATGTAATTCCGAATGGCGATAAGCAATTCCTAAATATGCTAAAAAGACAAACAGACAGTCTCTACTTCACCAGAAGTGCGATGGAATAGAATTGCAAATAAACAAAGTGACACAACTAGAAATGTCTGAAAAAGAGTAGGAAAGATCTAACCAAGATTGTAGAAATTTAATGTTAATTTGCCCTATCTTCTGAATCTGTTAATTGTAAAGTAATTGAAGTTAAATATAGAAAATGTGAACTCTTCGTTCGATTCGTTCGGTGGTAGATGAAAAACCGGTGCATAAATGAAAAACTATTTTGAACGTGGAAATTTCATATAAACACAATTACTAGCTCTTGATTTTGTTTCAGTTTGGTTTGTTTTCGGATTTTTAAAACATTCTTATATTGAAAATATTAGGCCATGTATTTAGTTCATGTTGTATATAGCAATATTTATTATATTTATTTAGAAGAAAGTTTTCAACCAGTCTTCGCTTCCTGGTGGGTGTTGGCTAACGTACTCCATTTTTTTACCAATAAATAAAGCAGACAGCAAATAGTATTTACCCCCCTATTCTCTATTTACCTGACACCGTTCTTGTCCAAATAAAGAATATCGATACTAGGCAACTGGCATGCTTACATCATCTCTTGTTTTTCCTTACAGAGCAAAGACGAATGGCTGACCAACCGCGAGTCGCTGCACAACTTCGACAAGGCGTCGTTTCTTTCCGATCAACCGCAGCACCATCGTCCGTTCCTGTCCCGCTTTCTGGAGAGTCAAATGTTCGCCACGCTCATCGACAACAAGATCATGCTATCGTGGGGCGACGAGGTGAACGGTTGCCAGCTGATCGATAGCCTAAACGGAGATATGGAGTATTGCTTAAAGTTGTTCGACTCGCGGATCAAAATTCTACGGTAAGCCAACGGATGGTGTATGGCCAACGCGTTGTGTGGGTCACATGAACTTACTTTTCCATTCCCGTTCGATCTACCCACCAGTAAACGGTACGGCGGAGAGAGCATGATCCGGACCGCCAACTACGAGCCGTGCATACTGGCCCGGGAAACGCAGAAGCTGCTCGACAAACGCCTGCAAGCGGTGGACATGGAGGTGGCCCCACCGAGCGAGATACTGGACAAACGGCCACCGTACTATCGGAGCTTCCCGCTACTGGAAAAGTCCGCCCTCAATCACGAATGCGTCTCGAGGTACGAATAGCACACACATACACATAAAACACGCATACACATGCTTTCGTCTAGCGTTTGGCCAATTTGCGTTTGGGCCCTTTCTTTGAGCTGGCATCAGTTGTGCCCGATTCTTATGCTGGATGTGTGCGGGTGGCATGAGGAGGAGGTGGTTTTGAGTTGATGTTCCTTTTTTTAGCTCTGCTCGAGTTGCATTTGCCATTCGAAAGGGATACATGTGTGTAGTGGTTGGTGTGAAGTTTGTGGCGGATCGGAGATGGGTCAACAGAATGCCAAGAGAGCAACAACAATGAAGAGCAACATACCACGCAGGTTAATTGCGGGAGGTCACTGGTAAAAGAATACACAAACAGCGAATACCCGAAACGATGGTGCTCTGTCGATGGTTAGCTAGTGTGGTTAAGCTTTTCGGTTCCGGTTCTAAAATGAGGGTGTGATGCTTTTTGTTTACTTTTACTGAATTTTCTATGGTTTGCTCCGAGACACGACGCTATACGAAATCTACAGGGAACTATACTTCCGCATAGTCCCGATGCGGAGCGGCTCAAGAACGAACGATTGGGGATAACCTAGAGCTCAGCTTTGTTATCGAGTGTAAATTCTTGTGATATTGCTACAGTTGTTTAGATAGATAAGATTTTGAATGCTATATACAACTGGTGTACATTTGTTTTATGATAACATTAAATTTTTCCTTTCTTTTGTAACAGTTATTTTACCATACCGTTTAGTAAGTTTTCGCTTGTGTAATGTACGCGTAAGAAGAAAATTCATCATCTCTTGTTAATGTTAATGTATTGTTTTAGTTTTCCTTGGTAAAAACATACAGTAGATTTAGAGCAGTATCATTGCAGTATCAAGGCTCCTCATAAGGCATATTGTACACTCCTCGTGCAAACGATTTTATGTGATCCTGTGTTCCACTATTATAGCCAACGAATTTCTGTTCTCACGTAACAGTACGACCTGTGGTTGTTTAGCTCGCTATTAGAGCATTTTAATTGTTGTTTTAACGTTTAACGGTCATCAAATATGGATACCATTTGGATGAACCTCGAATCCAATGCTTATGATAATTTCGATAGTTTAGTTTGGTATATTACTGTTTTGAAATCACTGTTAATCGAGACACCCCCTTTACGAAACCATAAATTTTTAATCTAACTCCTTCACTGAAATGTTTCAAGGCATACACACGATTTGTTGCTCCGATGCTATCCTTTTCAGTGCACTTTTTTAGACAACTTCAAGCCTCTACTACGTTCGTTCACTGTCGCAAATTCCTCAGTACTGCAACTCTTCCTCGTAGTTTTTAAGCTATAATGACAGGCAATTTCAGCTCTTCCTATCGGAGAAGAGACAGTGTTCAGTGATATCTGCATGATAATGTGACGTCCTGCATGAACCGTTGTTTTTGTTTGTAGTGATGCTTAGTATGTAGATATAAGCCGGCCGTGAACGGAGGTAAGATCACAAATAGGCGGCAGATCGGAGAGACAGCCATCGTGTCACATAGGAGAAGAAAAGAAAGTTAACAGAATAAAAATCCTTATTTTTGTCTAATTAATGAACACCTATTGCATCGATTTTATTTTGTGAGTTTTTCGTTGTTTTGTTTCCTTTAAAAGAAGTGTTGTTTGAGTATGTTTTTTTTTCTTTCCTTTACTTTTGCTTCTTGGAGTTATTACTTTGTTATGTTTATTTAGGAAATAGTAAAACCATAGACCAAGTGTTTGTTATGTTCAGGTAAGGATTTTTATGTTATGTTCTACTGTTCTACTCGGTTTGTATCATACACTTTTACTTTGGACTTTGGTGAATGTGATTTTCCTCTATCCGCTTTCCTGCTACATGTTGTTCTCTCTCACTAACCGGTTTGTCTTTTGGCTTGTGGAAATACTAATCAAAGGGGCTTTACTCATTTGTACAATCATATCTGGGACTTTTACGAACATGCCATCTCTAATTCGACATTCACTGTTTTTCTCTCCCTTATCTCCATCACAGGGGAAATAGTTTACGGCGCGTGAAAAATGGCAGTACCAAATGGAAGCTGAAAGAAATTTCGCTAGACGGTGGAGGCCAACCGACAGCTAACACCACCTCCGCTCTATCAAAAGACACCGACGGTAACAAATCTAACCGTAACTCGGCCAATCTGACCGGCACCGAAATCAGTCCCGCTTTGCTGGCCCAAGCAAACTGGACGTTCGTAGAAAAGCTGTTAAAAGTGAGTGACTACAATTTGGAAAAAGTGGAATCTGTCTGATCTTTTTTCTTCGATATTAGGACATCAAAAGTAAAACCAAACGGATGCTGCTCGAGAAGATGGGCACCGAAGCGATTGAGCTCGGACTCAGCGGGGAAGCGTCCGTTACCGGCGTGGAGGAGAACACAATGATCGCTTCGTTGTGCGACCTGCTGGAGAAAGTGTGGTCCCACGGGCTGATCAACAAGCAGGGCAAATCGGCCCTCTGGACGCACCTGGCCGCGTACCTGGAGATCAAGGATTGTCAGAATCCGGGCAAGCATCAGATGGAGAACAGCTACCTTACACCAGGTAAGGATTTGGTTTCGAAACCTCCGTTGAAAGGTTACTAGAGGACAATACACGTTGTCCCATACATTGTCCCCTAACGTTGCTCATTTCCTGTGAAACCGTACCCGATGCGTCTTTATCTTCATTGACATACAATTTTCTTCCGATACAGCCTTAGCGTGGACAGTCATGAGGAAACGGATGGATTGTACGTTACCGGTTAATACACTTTTGCATGCATCCGTAGTGTGATGGAATGACAGTGTTCCTTTTTTCCGCTCAATTCGTTTTACTTGTCCTTCGTTTTTTCGCTGCACTTTAACGTCCTTGTTTGTCTCTTTGTTCAAGTTAATTTTCCGTTGTTTCCTTTTCGTTTCTTTTGTTTGCCGCCACGTGGTTCCGTGTGGTTCCGTGTTGTCTGCTCTCGCAATCATCCACTCTGTTACGCTCTTTGGGTTACAATATTTAACACGGCCCACGATAACCTCGTCCAGGGAAAGCACGTAGCAACTCCGAGACGCGCCTGTGTCACACACTGAAACTCCCGAAAGGGGGTGGTGGGCCGTTGGTCGGTGGCTTCAAGTATCACACAACCATTGCGCACAAAATACGCCGCCTCCAGGGCAATAACGGTGGCAGCATCGCCGACATCGTCCGCCCGGCAGCATCGGCGGAAACGATGCCAACGACTTCGCCGGGGCGCTTTACTAACTTTATGTTGTCCGATGTCGTTGCTTCCTTTGTCGGGATGCGCCACGGGTCGGTAGCTAACCTGTTTTCCGCACACCACAGCCAGGGCGGTGAGTAATGTGTGCTGCTGGCGGGCGGGCCGCGTCCGATCAAGAGGCTGATCCCTTTTCCGGTTGCCAGCGTAGAATAGGCCAGAGTGTAATTTACGGGTTTCGTGTGAGTGCGTGTGTTTGCCCGGGGGAGAGCTACTATGCATTAATTTAATGGCTAAATATTTCATGTACAAATAGTAAAAACACAGTTGTGTATAAACAAATGTGTTTGTGAAAATATACCTACGGGCTTTTATAGAGTATAGCAACTTTTCTATTGTTTGAGACACTTCTTGACTGATGAATTATTGTTAACTATGGGTTCGGACCTTTTTTGTTTGCTTACATCTACAAATTTTATACCGCCCTCCGTTAATCTTTAACTTCAACAAACTTGTATTTACGCTATTTTCTAACACTTTAGTTGAGGAATGATTTAGTCTGCATATGTCTGTTTGTGTACAGTATTAATAAACTTATTTATCGTAGTTTTACTTTACTTTTGTTTTTAGTGTGCTCGATTTGTTTGATTTTCTTTTTACTTTTGGTCGTACATTCGTTTTGTTTCAATTATACTATGATATATTGTTTCAGATTTGTCATCGTTAGCCATCGAACCACAGCTTCCACCACCGTCACCGACCCGAGGACGGTCCAAGTCTCGGGAACGTAAAAGTTTGGGTCCAGAGCAGCTACGACCCTTACCTGAGTCGCTCGAATTTGATATACGGTATGTATAGAAAACTGTTTGGCTCAGTTTTTCACTCTTGTAACATCGATTCTTTCTGTATATATTTCAGCAACATTTTGGCCATGACGGACATTAAAACTCACATCGGATATGCGCGTGCCTGGGTTCGACTGGCGCTCGAGAAGAAGGTCCTGTCGCGTCACTTGCGTACCCTGCTGTCCGATGCTGCCCTGCTCCGCCAACTCTACAAGCGGTCCGCGTTCGTGCGCTGCGACGATGAGGTGGAACAATTTCTCTACCATCTACTGACGCTGAATGCCGTTGACTACTTTTGCTTCACCAACACCTACCCGACGACGAAGCTGCCCTACCGGGTGGTGATCTTCCCGTCGAAAAAGTCCAGTGCCGCCACGACGTCGGCCAACGTATGGATAGCGATTTCGGGCAGTCTGGGCGAGACGCAGATCATCAACGTGCCACGCCATTCGCTGGAGTTTGTCTTTCACGTATGTTTTATGCTCTTGTTTTTATTGTTCTCCAATGTAGAACAGTGTTTTTACACTTCTTATACGTTGTTGTTACGCAGCACAAAACTCTCGGTATTCTAACATCGCTGCGTGTCGGACACGATGACACGGGAATGTCGTCCAAGTGGCTGGTGGAGCATGTCGTTGTCAGGAATGAAGTTACTGGCCATACCTACAAGTAAGTGGAGTGCGTCCGGTTATGTTTGTAACAAGGTGACCTAATTCCAAATCGTTTCCAACAGATTCCCCTGTGGACGATGGCTCGGAAGGGGTATCGATGACGGTTCGATCGAGCGACTGCTGATCGGGCAGCTGGTGCCGCGGACGGTCGACAGCGAGGAGCTGGTGGAAGCATGCCGGACGCCCCCGCGCACCCGCAGCCCCAGCATCCAGCGGCCCGAGGTACGCCCGTCCGATATCCAGCACATGCTGGGCGATTGTGTGAACGCGATCGTGAAGTGGCACTACCGGCCGAGCAGGGACCGGGACGCCAGCTCGCTAACGAACCTGCTGTGCGGTGAGAACGGGCTGGTGAAGTGCCTCGAGCAGGCCTTCCTGTGCGGTTTCCGTTCGTCCCGCCTGTTCGGCCGCAACCTGTACCTCTGGGATTACTTCGTGCGGGTGAAGGAGCAGTTCGAGATCTGTCTGGTCGAGGAGTCGGTTGAAACGGTGCGCGGTGGTGGTGGTGGTGGTAGTGGTGGCGGGTCGTCGAGTTCACCGCCGACTAGTGGATCGAGTCCGGAGTCGCCCCCGCAAGGCACAACGAGCGGTGGGCAACATTATCTTGCTGGTGGTGGGGCCGGCGCCCTGTCTCCCGTCGCTCGCCAAGAGCTGTCCGCCGTGTGGCACTGCTACTGCCATCTGATGGACGAAATTAATAACGTGAAGCAAACGTTGGGCAAGGACGGTCGCTTCCAGTTGTTTATCTGTTTGAGCTTGAGGTACGAAAGGGAAAAATGGGCTTTTGTTTGCAGTGTGCAGTGTGAATATTCGATCTTCACTAGAGTTGATAGCATTAAAACCAAATACCATTTGTTCTATCCCCCACACAGGGAACATCTGCTTCACCGGATGTTGGTGCCGATGGCGTTTACCCGCGTAACGGCGGAGATGTACGAGGAGCAGAGCTTCATGCGCAAGAAAGGGCTGCTGACGTTCTTGCGCCAAATCCTGGAACCGCTGGACGAGTTTCACATCGTGCTCGAAAATTCGATCACGCAAGGAATCGGATCACACTGTTAAGTGGCTGGATAGGGTCTATTTTCGATTTCGAACGGTGACCGACGCAAGACAACAGGGATAAGTCTTTTTTTAAACCCTATTCGGTGCACTCCCATGGCACTCAAATCACAATACTTTAGTGACACACTTTTCGTCGCGTTCCGGAGATCATCCAATCGATTCTGTCGATCATATTCATTTTGTTTTAAGGTTTCTTTCGTAAAGATTTTCGGGGATGGTATGGGTTTTTTCGTTATAAATATTCCATCTAATTGTCTATTTTCCTAAAGTGATCGAAAAACACTCTGAACTGCCGGCTCAGTGAAACAGAAGAAAAGCTTGAAAAAGAAGACGTATGAAACTCTTTGAAATACGTAGAATATACTTTTGGTGTTCAAGGGAAAGGCAAAGGCGAGAACGCCCGCAAGTCGATGATCGATTTATAATAAGGTGTGAATTCCTTCTCATAAACTTGTAATGCTCTCCTCAATGGAACGCTATTATTAACCTCATCATTACATTAGTTGATTGTACGTCGTGATAAATAACTCCACTGAGTAATAATTCCCATGGCTTTAGTTCAGTTCGACAGAACCATCTATCTTCCAAGAGCTGCTTATAATATGTAAGGTGGTTAATATTTTTTTACTCACTGTGGATAACACTCATCGTAAATAGTTTTACCAGTTTTTTTTTACTTTAGTATCCGTATAGACTGAACCGAAAGGGGCGAATATCTGCTAAAACAAACCATTACTCGATCCTAATTCAGAAACTGTGGCCAAAGAATATACGATTCGGGGAATAGAGCGCGTGTACTCGGTGTAAGAATCCAGCATGGAAATGCGGACGGGGGAAAGTGCACCATCGCATGCGACAAAATGATATATGCGGGAAAACTCCGGTTTTGGTTGTTGATTTATGTTATCAGTTTTCGTTGCGTTATATGTTGCCAACAGAGCTTGCAGGTTGTTTGATATCCTAGTTGTGTTTTATACATTCATTCGTGAGAATTAACTTTTGTAAATTGTTTTAAAGAAAAATAATGGATTATGTTTTGCTTGTTAAATACAATCTGAACTCTTCTGCAGTAAAGGCGCGTGGGTAGTGAGAGTTCATTGGCGTAAGTGAAACAATAGTCATCGGTTGATAAACTGTGCCAAAACAATCAATGTTTCTCATCGAAAATTAGTAAGTGCGGTGCTGTGCCGGATGGTTTCGAAAGGCGATACGAACGATGAATCTCAGATCTAATGTTAGGTGCGGTAGCAGGAATAAAACAACTCACATAGAAGACCGTGTATAATGCAACTTTCCATAAGATTATTCCGCATGTTGTTCGGTTGAATGGCCAGAAGTGTATAATTTAAGACAGGATGGAATCGTAGCCGTTCCGTTTATTCGTCCAGTGTATATTTCAGTTCAGCCCTCCAACAAATCACTGAAGAACAATCTAACCCGTAACCTCCAGTGACGTGTGCTAGACACCCCAACTTGATATTAGTCAATCGTCCGGTAGATCTGTTTAGTGATAGATGGGAAATTAGATTGAGTGTAGTCAAGCACGCACTCGACGTACATATGTCTTCGTGAGCATGAAATGTAAAACTTCAATAAACACGAAAATAAAATCATCCATTGCCGTTAAGCAAGAAAACAGAATGTGTATTTGCTTTGTGCCGAGAAAATTGATACCGACATTTTTGTTTTACCAAAGACATTAAAATAACGTAAACATATGCACAAAAGCAGGGGTTTCTTAAACAGGACTTTTTAAATTTCTTGGGTTATATAAAGTGCAAGTCTTTTTAATATGGTGTGGTGAACGCACGTGTTGAATATTTCATATATTGCTGTATGTTTTCCTTTATTGAATTGGTATGTACAAACATATTTTTGGGCAAGCGAGGAAAAATTTGAAATCGTAAATTGAATCCTGCACTATAAATGCTTTTGACGGCTCGAAGATGATTTCTCTAGTGGTGAATATGGGACAAACGCCACCTCAAGAAAGCTCCCACTTTGACAGTCAGCTGACAAGAGTTGGCAAACTAGATGTGGAGTTTGTTGAGTGGCGTTGCGAGCGGTAGTAGGCACATTTATCGTCACGAAACGTGAGGAAACAAAAAAAACAATCGGTTTGTGATTGTGGCGCACGAAGCGGATGCACCACTGGCACCGTTTGCAGAACCAAAAGTAACGACCAGTGTGGTAACATCGGGCACAAATTGCTTACATCAAATTGTCCGGCTAACGAGCCATCAACAGTAGTGGGATTGCGCTCGGTTTGCGTTTGGCAGGTGCATGTGGGGTGTGTTGTGTTTTCGGGTGTTTCTCGCCACAATTGATGCCGAACGGTAGTAGGCGTGTGCTTGTTTGGAAGTGGTGCCCGGTCAGTAAGCGACGTTGCTATATCCGGTCTGATTTGGAGTAACATTACTCACTATTTCCGCTGGCAATAAGTGGCGCATAAAATCACTGATAGCTTGTGCAAATACTCAACGTGTTCCCCGTGGTGTTAACGTTTCCAAAATAAACATCATCCAGACTCCACCAAATCAGCAACGTAAAACATCAACAAATACGGGGAAGTGTTTTTCATCCCTCAGATTAAAAAAGAAATTTCCCCGAATTCAGTGTACATAGAAGATAATCACGTTGCGCGTCGACGTCATCCACCGAACACCGTTCGCCGTGGAACACTAAACTTCAGAAGGAGTTTCGATTCGACGGCGCGCAACAATTGATCGAGGAAGTCATTTGAATCGGATCGGCGCCCCACCGTGGAGTGAAAGTTGCTTCTAGGAGGAGCAGTCTGGTTTCGCGCACAACCCTTTTGCCTGCCTTGATTCTCTGCATTATTTCGTACCAAACCCGAGGGGTGGTGGAGCAGCACACAATAATTACCGAGTTGTTATTTTTTCCAAAGCGCCCACCCAGTCCTCCATCGGTCCTGCTGCTAGAGAGTGACAGTTGAGAACGAAGGGTGAATACGTGCAGCCAGGCATTGGCATCCTTCGGCCGGAGTCGTCCCCCACGTTGCACCGTTTGATTTTGGGTGGAGGTGGAGCGCAACAGATACAGTTGGAATCCGCTCCCCCGGGCCCGCGCCCGCTCACTCGCCGAAGAACCAGTCAAACAGGCCACACATAGGTGTACGTGTGCGCGCAGCTCGCGGTTACGTGCGACGACGCCGCCGCCGCCAACAATAAACTAGTGCCGACCAGCGAGCGGACGGTTCAGTCTTCAGTGTATCGCGCCCGCGGAAAGATCTACCGTTCGCGAACGTGTCGCGAGGAAAGGAAAGTACACACAGATAGCGCAATCCGGTCGGTCGGACCCCACTCAACAACCACTTGCGGATTCAACGCCATCATCGCTGGTGCGCTTACCTGTTGCCTGTTGGGAAAGAAAGAAAGAAAACGAGGACACTGCCTCCAGGGAGCAAGACGCGCCACAGTCTAATTCCTCTCCACAAAGGGACTGTACACTGTAGTTGGGGGGTAAATTGTTAGTTGGTGGTGCAAGGTTGCGTGTGTTTTGTTGGACTGTTTGTCTAGAGTTTTGTGAAAATGTGTGGAATTTTCGCGTACCTCAACTTCCTCACGCCGAAGTCGCGCCGCGAGGTGCTGGAGCTGCTGCTCAACGGACTGAAGCGGCTCGAGTACCGTGGCTACGATTCGGCCGGTGTCGCCGTGGACGGGATTGCGGCCGACGCCGGCATCCTGCTGTTCAAGCGCACCGGCAAGGTGAAGGTGCTGGAGGACGCGATCCGCGAGGCGGCCAAAGAGATCGACTTCAGCGAGTCGTGCGACACGCACGTCGGCATTGCGCACACCCGTTGGGCCACGCACGGTGCGCCGAGTGAGCTGAACTCGCACCCGCAGCGGTCGGACGACGCGAACGCGTTCGTCGTGGTGCACAACGGCATCGTGACCAACTATAAGGACATCAAGAAGTTCCTCGAGCTGCGTGGCTACTCGTTCGAGTCGGACACCGACACGGAGACGATCGCGAAGCTCGTCCACCACCTGTGGAAGCAGCATCCGAACTACTCGTTCCGCGAGCTGGTCGAGCAGGTGATCCAGCAGCTGGAGGGTGCGTTTGCGCTCGCCTTCAAGTCGAAGCACTTCCCGGGCGAGTGCGTGGTGACCCGTCGCGGTTCTCCGCTTCTAGTCGGCATCAAGGCGAAGACCAGCCTGGCCACGAACCATGTGCCGATCCTGTACGGGAAGGGGCCGCGCCACGGCTCGCTCGGCAATGTGCAGGTCGAACCGACCCCGGACAACACGGCCGACTTCATCAACCCGGGCGAGGAGGTGGAGTACTTCTTCGCGTCGGACGCGTCGGCCGTGATCGAGCACACGAACCGCGTCATCTACCTGGAGGATGACGATGTGGCCGCCGTGAAGGATGGCGCACTCGGCATCCATCGGCTGAAGAAGAGCCTGGACGATCCGCACGCGCGTGAAATCACCACGCTCAAGATGGAGATCCAGCAGATCATGAAGGGCAACTATCGGTACTTCATGCAGAAGGAAATCTTCGAGCAACCCGAGTCGGTGGTCAACACCATGCGGGGGCGCGTGAACTTCGACAGCATGAAGGTGACGCTGGGTGGCATCAAGGACTACATCCCGGAGATCAAGCGCTGCCGGCGGCTGATGCTGATCGCGTGCGGTACCTCCTACCACAGTGCGGTGGCCACCCGCCAGCTGCTCGAGGAGCTGACCGAGCTGCCGGTGATGGTGGAGCTGGCGTCCGACTTTCTCGATCGCAACACACCCATTTACCGGGACGACGTGTGCTTCTTCATCTCGCAGTCGGGCGAAACGGCCGACACGCTGATGGCGCTGCGGTACTGCAAGCAACGAGGCGCCCTGATCGTCGGAATCACCAACACGGTCGGTAGTTCGATCTGTCGCGAGTCGCACTGCGGTGTGCACGTGAACGCCGGGCCCGAGATTGGCGTCGCGTCCACCAAGGCGTACACCTCGCAGTTCATCTCGCTGGTCATGTTCGCGCTGGTGATGAGTGAGGACCGGCTGTCGCTTCAGTCCCGCCGGCTGGAGATCATCGAGGGCCTGCGCAATCTGGACGCGCACATCAAGCAGGTTCTGCAGCTCGACCAGAAGGTGCTGGAGATCGCGCAGGACCTGTACCAGCAGAAGTCGCTGCTGATCATGGGCCGCGGGTTCAACTTTGCCACCTGCATGGAGGGTGCGCTGAAGGTGAAGGAGCTGACGTACATGCACAGCGAGGGCATCATGGCGGGTGAGCTGAAGCACGGCCCGCTCGCGCTGGTCGACGACACCATGCCGATCGTGATGATCATCATGCGCGACCCGGTCCACATGAAGTGCATGAACGCGCTGCAGCAGGTGACGGCCCGCGAGGGTCGCCCGATCATCATCTGCGAGGAGGGCGACAGCGAGACGATGGCGTTCGCGTCGAAGGCGCTCGAGATCCCGCGCACCGTCGACTGCCTGCAGGGCGTCCTCACCGTCATCCCGATGCAGCTGCTCTCCTACCACATTGCCGTCCTGCGCGGCTGCAACGTGGACTGTCCGCGAAATCTCGCCAAATCGGTTACGGTCGAGTAGGAATGTGCACTACCTGCCGAAAGGGTGTTGTCCAGTCCAGTGTCATGTGATTGTGCGTGTCCGTTATCGTGTGTCACTAGAGGAGGAAGAACTATATCTACATTTTATGTTTTCCCCAATCCCCCGCTACCCTTTTTATATCCATTCGAACGCGCCCGATCGTGTACCCGGCGTTACGGTCCATGGCACGTTGCTGTCTTCTTTTTAAATATTAATTTGTATGCAACTTTATCACGCGTATCAATTTAAACGCAATGCGTGAGTAGAATAAGTCAGCGTAAGCGCGAAGGAACACTATACTACTGGATGCAGTAGGCCCCTGCTTTTTGGAGATCCCGAAACTAAAACAAAGATGGCACGCTGGTTGCGTGGGCAACGGCATGGCATCGAACCACTAGCAAAGCATCACACACGAAACATCATAGTAGTCGATGGGACGGTGCGGTTGCAAATCGCATCGATCGCACTACGATTAATCACTACTTATGACATTTTCCTTCGAGCACAGCTGGGCTGTCAGCGTCCACGTCCGCAAAAATAGCGTCAGCAACAACAACCCATTCGGTGCTCTGTTCTGCCGCTCTTCGCGGCCGCTTGATTGAAGTGTGTACGTACAGGAGGCTACCCCAGGCATATTGCGGCATACGATTACACACGGGTTTTGTTTGTTCCAGGCACCTTGGGCGTGTGTGCGCTGGCCCGGGCTGTATCTCTCTGTTTCTTGCCGATGATAAGCACACCCGCCTGTGATCAACATCATCATCAGCAGCAGCAGCCACCCGAGCGAGACTGGGAACGCTTTGACATAATCGCATTTTACATTTTCAATTTTAGCTACCTACGGCCTACCTATCGGTCGTTTGGACTATATTTTGCAACACTAGGAAGTGTTGCTTCGCCGGCTTATCGGCGAATTGGACACTTGTTTTTTTGTTTGTGCAAAATCGTTTATCGCCGTTTGGCCTAATTTTTCTCCCACACGCCTCGCTCTCCACGCGCCGGCCCGCGAGCCAGCCAGCCAGCCTCTTGGTGACCATCTTTGTAGTGTGCAATAAATTCAGTATCTCGAAGATCTGACATTCGATACATTCGATTCGATTCGATTTTGCCGTGTATTGTGCGGGTCGTGCGCGTCGATTTAGACGCACGACGCCGACGAAGATAGAAAGGCCATTGTTTCTGAGTCTCTGACCCGCGCGGTGGACAGATAGTGCACGGGCCGCCGACACCGACACCCGGCATTAGCGGACGGTTGACAAGGCGAGTGATTAGAATGCTGTTAAATAAATGTGGGCTCCGATTGGCGAAACAGCCGGTCCGAACGTGACCAGGTTTGAAGCGGTGCGCTCCCGCCGCCGCGGGAGTATTAGGTAATTTTGTGTACCACTGGAGTTGGTGGCATTTTGTGTCGTTTTTGTTTTTTAACGGGAGAACACTTATTAATTATAACGCCAAACGCAGGTGTTAGTAGCAGGTTGATTTACACAGCTGCCAAGGGGCAGGTTCTCTGCAGAACGCGCACCATTTCGGTTACGTTAGACGTTTCGATTCGATTCGGCGTAGTTATTACTATCTCTAAATTTAAGCCAAAAATAAACTGTAAAATTTGTAATCAAGCGAGTTTACACTCTCGTCTTAAAAATTGTTTGAGTTTCGGCTTTATTCCTCGTCGAAGGACGTCTCAAGATGTTCAGTTTAGGAAACCTTTTAGACTAGATAGTAAACGGACTTAAGGTGGGCAAGTCCTTTATCCCTTGTACTCGGTACGGAGCCACACTTCGTAGTTGTAAATCGCAGAGACGGAGAAACAAGCAGTAACATTAAAAAAACCTGTAAAATCAGGAGCGAATGTGTATGTGAATAAAGTATTAGTGCTTTCTTTTTATTGATAAAAAAAACACATGTATAAACACGTTTTCTTTAGTGTAATTTTTTAGATCCCTCACATGGATAATATTCACCGGCAGCTTTCCTCGCACCATTGGATTATGCTGAGATGGAGTTCCTCGCAATCTTTTGAACATCGTTTTCTATTACCTCATCGGCAACGGAATGGCCTTCGAAATGGATGCAGCGAGTTTACGTCGAAGCTGTGCAAACGGAATTATTGGATGACGTCGTCGTCGTTGATTGTGGTTCACTTTCGCACATATTTTGGAACTATTGGGTTGAACTTTCTCCTGGATGTGGTTCGTGTTTTCAGTTTTGGTTTCTTCTACCCCTTTATTTGGTTTTCACTTCAGCCGCCTACTTCATCGAACTGCATTACGATTCGGTTAGGCAACCCGGGTAATGGGTTGTTGGAGCAGGTTTTTCTTCCGGCATGAAAGCAGGTGAAAATTGTTACCTAACCGCGTGAATTCGGACTGCACGGATGTGGCCAGTGTTTCGCTTTTTGTTTCGCTTTTCAAGGTCGTTATTAATAAAACTCTTCCGATGCAACCACATCTCATTGGGTTGAATAATCTCTGTGGTATGAATAGGTGAAAAATAACATGGTGCATCCCGATATTTCATCATAGTTTTTTAAATGTTATACCATATTTTGTGGCACTGTTAAATCGACTTTTTAATTTGAATTTAAAAAAAGGCATTTCTAACGAATATTAAAATGGAACAAACAAGAGGCACTAATATGGTAAGACTCATACATAATAGCAAAAAAGGTTTTAAGGTTAAAAATGATTTTGAATTCCAATTTGACTGCGTCGTAAGGTAAGATTATTAAACCCGAATGACCAAAAAGCGAAACAACATTCCAGAACCAAAAATGGTCCCTCGATGGATCGCGACAACGTCTCCCATTTAATGGTGGATGTGCAATGCATCCGAGTGCATTACACACCTCCACGGCGATGCTTTCTACCGCCGTCTTTGGCTCCCTGCATCCGCGCGCTTCTGGTTCCTCAACTGTAAACTAACGGTAACTTTAATGGCCGCCTTCCTCCGGTTTCACCCACTACCGGGTTTTTTTTTCTTCTTCTGCTGCTCAGGGCCCCGTCACCAGCAGCGTGTCTTCCATTTCCTCGTCCCACCGAGGCAGCGTTTCATGCTTTCCACATAACCGCGCGGTTTCGCGCCGCACTTTCCACGTGCGCGTGTTGTTGGCCCCATGCCGATGGCGTTCAGCGTGTGTGACGTATTGGGTACTCTATCGGCCCGTTGAAACTACGGCGAGTTTCGGTCACGTAGAAGCGCTCCGGTGAAAAGGTGTGCGTGTTTAGAAATTGGACGATCGTGGCACGGTAATTTCTGTCGAGTACTTATGACTAAACAACAACCAACAGCACATTAGCGGGTGGTACGCAGTTAGAGGATAATATATTCATTCTCCATTCTAATGGAAATTTGAGCAATTTCAATTACGGGGTTTTGAATAACGTTTTCCGATACGTTCGGTCTGTGAGATTCCTTTGGAGATGTGTCGATTTTATTGGAGTCATCTCGTTAATTGTTACTATTCTACTAAATTGAGTTGGGAGTCATTTCTGAGAAGTTTCCTGATAGATTTTTTTTATCAATTACTATTTTTACATCAACCGAACGGCACCAATTTTAGCTGAAAAGTCACTATCTTGGTTTGTCAAATATATTTAAAACTTAAAAAAGAAATTAAAATTAATAAAAACACAAAAAGAATAAACCCAGTGCATATGAAAAAACATAGTACTGAGATCAATCAAGTGAAAGTTATTTTTTAATTTTATTATAAATTTTTTTATCTGCTATTTTTTTTTTATTCACTTTTGATCACTGTGTCATAAATATGATTTTTTTTTTAAACAAAAATATGTTAAATGTTCATCTTTGCGTTAGTTTAAAGAAACCTCCCAAGTTGCGCCAAAATTGAGCTTGGTGAAAAACCAATAGAAGCTCTGTGTTGTTTGTCGGTTCGTCGCTTTGTTTGAACAGCCAGCTCTCCGTTTCGTGTGCGTATGAACCTTCCTTTTGTTAGTAAACAACGACGGGAGGGGGGAGGTTTGAGTGCATCGAAATGTGCCAAAGACACCTTGACCTGCTGAAACGAAAAACAACAAACGGGCCGATATGTTTTACGGTTTTACAAGAAACACACGTTTGGGTGGCATTAGGAGATAGTGTGGAAAATGCAGACAGAAAAACAGATAACAATGATGTCTTTTTTTTACAAAATTCTTACATCTATAACAATTTTAAGTGAGATTGAAGAAAACAAAAATGAGAAAAACTAAAAACATACATATGTCAGCTTCATGCTTCTTTTATGAAATGAATTTATGCTAATTTAAAATTTGAACATGGTAATTTTGAGTTTTTTTAGGTGACAAATTTCAAACCAAACATCTTCTATTTCTGTCACATAATCAAGCTATTTGCATCTAATTAAATGTCGGAAGATCGGACAACGCACCGCCAGTCCGTTCCACGTTGTCCAGGAGCTGACGTGGCGTCTACCGTTGGCAATCGAAAGTAATCCTCCTTCCAGGATCTTCCTGCTGACCTTTAAAACCGTCTCGAAGGAGCCCCTACGGGACAAAGAGGAACCTGTTCTACTCAGGGCTGTGCTTGGTTCAGGAAGCAACACGACCACGAAGAAGAAGTAGTGTATCAGAAGCTCAGACGTGAACCTCCACGTGAAACCCGTTCCGCTTGTCGAAACCGTCGAGGACAGGTTTTCAGTTTCGATTTCGTTGGGATGTGGTCGTCTGGCTGGAAGATCGTGACACTAAAATTTCCACACGTATGTGCGACCATCCCCATCCTTCACTGGCCAACCCCAACCCCGCTCCCGGTAAGTGACGGCTTTCGTTCGGGGCGAGTCGAGGACTTCGAGGACACCGAGGTTGGCAAAGCGTTCGATCCGATCCGATTGTGATTGTGGTCGCCGTATTCGCTGCCATAGTCGCGCCCAGGGCACAACTTTTCACTTTTATCTCGCTGGCCTTGACATTTTTTTTTCCTCCTTTCCCTTCCTGCTTGCAAACACCAACACGGGCGCACACTCGCGGCGGTACCCAAACACGGATGGAATCATAAAAATCCAACGGATCCGACGACGACAACCACTACCCGGTCCACTATTCCGCGGATTGTGCGGGGCTCCGATGGAGTGGCTAACATTTGAATTGCTTCCACGGCTCGTTGAATTCGTCCGCCTTGCCACGGTCCAATGGCTCAACTTGGCCTTTTTTCACGTGAGGATCATACGCCAGCAGAATAACACCCCTATCAATCGGCCGTTTGCTGATAAACCCTGCTGGCTGCTAAATTGTTGTGGGATTCCTATTTTTGTTCCTATATCTTCAAAGTCTGTTTATCTTTATTGTCAAGTGCACCATTTTAAGTGCGATAATAGGGGTTTAACAATAACTCATAGTGTACAGGATTTGCGATCGACAAATAGCTATCATAATTCGCAACAAAGTACGATGCGTGCGATTTTCTCAACAGTACAATTGACTAAAATGCCTTTTTGATTTGATTGGACTATTAAAAATTAATCTCTTCACCTTTCATTTTGCAAATATACATTTTCTACATATTTCCTGTTTCTGTCTGTTAAAATTTTCGAAATTTCGATAATGTTAGATTTTTTAAATATTTTCTCAAAATACCCGGGTCTATTTTAAGCGATAGTTCCAAAATCATCCGATTTTGTTCCCTGAAAAAGTTTATCTATAAACAAGGAATATTATTCATTTTCACATTTCCTCAAACCAAATAGTATTTTACAACCTTTCTCTTTCTGAAGTATTGGGGATAATTTTTATACCACCTAACTTTTTAAGGTTAGGTTATATTAGTTCCCAGACGGAAGTAAAATTAATTTAAACTTGTTTTAATCCAATGAAATAATATTTCATTTTCGTTGTCGTAGGTATGCTTTTAAAAGATTTTAACACAATTTGTAAATCACAGATTAAGTTGTCATTACAAAATATGGATGGAAAAAAAATTTATGAGATAAGGGGTGTATTGTTTCCCTATTCCACGCCCTCGACCATTTTACTCTTTCGACTATTCTGCAACAAAGTGCACCGTGGTTAACGACTCAAATCTGGCCTACTCAAGTTTTTGCTAACTCCTTTTCCTTCCAGTAAGTTGAAAGGGAAGGGACCGAAGAAAATCACCCTGCAATAAGAAGCAATAAAAGTGAAGTCGCACTCGAACTCGGGATCAGCAACACCACCCTCCACCCGCATTAGTGGGTGGCAGTGGCATAGAGGGACCAAGAGATTTCCACCGCCAACCGTGATCGGCAAGCGCGATCATGTGGAACCAATTTAGAACGTCTTGGCAGGCAGGCGGAAACCACTTGAACCACGATGTCTTCTGTAGTCTCGTGTGGTCGGTTTCGACGTGATTGCGAAAGGCTCCTTGCGTGCCGTCAGAAGCGACACGCCACGGTAGGAAGGGAAGAGGGACCAATGCGACCAAGCAGCCTTTCGACGGTGACTTTGGGGCCAAGCAGTGGACAATACAGTGTTCCACCTGATGTAAAACGGCAGCCACACAGATTTTGAAATCAGTCTTGACTTTTACCACCCTCCGTTTCTTACGAAATGGGCCGAATGGGCATTCTTGCAGAAAAACCCTAGCACATCCTAAATTTTATATTTTTAATAAACCCTTGTACAAATCAAATATTTATCATTCAACATTCGCTTGCCATCTTCAGCACTCTAGAATAATAGCATTTTAAACCCTCGGGGATGAAACCAGAAAAGTGCTCGCAAAGCAGGCCATTACTAACGCTAAACAGAAAAGTTTGCTTCAAATTTTTTGGTTAGTTTATTAAATTCACCAAGTCGGCTCAGTATACTGAGCTGATCTGTATGCAGATAGACGTCTGTATGCATATAGAGTTGTCGGACCGTTATTTTACAAATATTTTCCAATATTTTTTTAATAGAAGAATCACTAATCA
The DNA here is from genome assembly GCF_943734705.1 of Anopheles coustani. Taxonomy (NCBI): domain Eukaryota; kingdom Metazoa; phylum Arthropoda; class Insecta; order Diptera; family Culicidae; genus Anopheles; species Anopheles coustani. The sequence continues at coordinate 70,668,937 of NC_071288.1, read as the reverse complement.
CCCGCTATGTAATTTTTTTTGTGTCAGTTTTCTTTTTGTTTTGTGAGTGGATGAACATTTATTTCAACAATTTACATGGCTTCCTACGATAGAACTATCACAAAGTAATGAAGTGGTGCAGAGCCACATTTTGCTCTGTTGCAGAAGAAAATTTTGTCTCCACGATTCGTAACTGCAAACTATTAATAAGTTAATAATTGGAAAAATGATGTAATGTAATGTAATGATGTTGTGTGGAACTGGATTCAATCATCAATAAGAACTTAACATGATTTCATTTATTTTCAATAAGAATCATATTCTGGAACTGATTTTTTAAATGAAAATATTGATTAATTCGTGGACATTCAAAAACTGTCACCTAAACTCGGAGTAATGCTGATTTACTCAAAACGAATTTTACCAAAAATCTAACTTTACTGAACACAAAACATTGGATTTTTTAAATATGATTTCTTCGAACAAGGAAATATTCGATACTGTAAAGTTGAACTTTGAACAAGTTGAACGACCTTTTGGGCAGCATTAAGTCCACAAGCCCACGGAAGGCGTCAACTCACGAGACAACCGATTGCGGGGGTTGGGAAAACAGTCACCTTACCCCTCCGCGCTTCGCTCCCAAACATCTGGTGGGGTCTTCAAAGCAAAACGGCAAAAGCCAACCAAAGAAAGGTTCACAATTACCTAATCGTGCGCCAGGCCCACGAACTCACGAACGGGTTTTTAGTCTGACGCACGGGTTCGATTTTGAGGTGAGATTCTTGTAGGCTTGGTTGGCCTTTTTTCCACCAATGCACACCAGACTGATGGCAGAGGTTTTGGGATTGGTTGGTTGGGTTTGGGACGGGTTTTGTAAGAAATCCATTTACCGTCCCCGGCTGTGAACTATCTCCAAACCGGCTGAATCTATACCGAGATCCTTTTACTTCAGGTTTTGCAAAATTGGAGGTTGATTGGTTCCTTCAGTCGACCCCGGTTTATTCTAAAATCGATCAGAAAAAAATCACCAGCAAAAAAGCTAAATTCTACCATTAAATGTGTCATAAATGTTATTTGAATGTCGGGAAATTCAACTAGGTACATTAAATTTCAGTAATTTCAGTGTTACGTAAATCTGTAAGGAAGCTTGTGTGTGTGTTGCACCCGGGGAGGTCATTGTGCTGTCCGGTAGCCGCCAGTTCCTGACGAGCCCGAGACGAGTGCTTCCGGACTCGATCTGAATACATCGGCTCCAAACGATGATGTAAGCATGTTAAGTGCATTTGCTTCGATCTGCAGGCATTGATGCATTTTATGCTCTCCCGAGGCATCGAGCTGAGGCTCGAGGTTCAATTTTCTTGTGCCTTGCCAAAATGCATCTCTTCCGGCAAATGCGGTAAACCCCAAAACGTGTTATGGAGAAGAGGTGGGTGAGGAGGAAAGTTCCGGCTCTAGAAAGTGAGAAATGTAACCAAGCGCATGTAATGGGGCAGTCGAGTGCAAGACTGAAGAAGCGAGAAGTGCTGATAGCTTGCAGGCGGAAGCTGGTGGTTGACATTGCGGAAGATACTCGTGGCGCGATATCTTATCGACACGCTGGCATCGATTGTTCGTCATCGACCATATCGGTGAAACCGGTCTTGGAGTAGCATAGCGTCTTACTTATTTTTTTTCCCCCTCTTTTCCCCAACACGGTGAATTCCCCTTCCCGTAAGGCCCGGTCAGTATCCTCACCTCTCCTCAGAACCTCAAACCGGAGACGACAATCTAATCAACAAGCAGTTGTGTTGTCTGACAGGGAGTGAAGATATGCGGCGTCCCGGGGGATGTCCGGTGTGCGGTTTAGATCCCTATCAGGCGCTTATCGAGATGTTGGTCAACAGGATTTCCCCATTTGCGAAGATGACTCCCAGCCCGAACCGTTCGTAGGTTTGCTCCCAATCGCGATGGGAAGTGCATTCGTATCGATATTTTTGCACGCGGATATCGACGTCGATGGGGTCTGAGGACTTACGAGCTGCGTTTGCAAACGTCAGCAACGATCCCCGTTCTGTGTATGCGAACGACACCAGCTCTTGAAGGACCAGTTTTCACACACCTTAAAAGTGGAACCGGGACCTAACTCCCGGCATGGTGCGAAGTATGGTTAGCCTTGAGCATGGGAGCTTGCATTCGAGTACCTCCATCCGGGGCTCATTGTTGCCAACGAATTCCCCAACACGTCACGCCATTTGTTTCCTGCTCTTAATACTGACTAAACTTTTATGTACCATTTACGTAGGAACACCTGTTTGCTTCCGCGAGAAAAACAGAACAGATACTGTTGTTCTGTTACTTATATCACAAAACAGTCGCTTATTCTCTAACAATCGCATCGATTGTCTTTATAATCGTAGGTTCTGTCTTGTATAAAGTAAAGTGATGCAGAATTTGTTTTACAAAAAGGTAAAACAATATCAGAATGTTGTTCGAAGATGCAAAAATCCCATAATATGTTACTAGGTTTATATGGTTATTCCATCTGACCAATAAGACCAAATCCAAAACTCTTAACAATTAAATATGCGGTTAGGTTGCAGATAGCTTTATAATTAAGTCTGGAACAAATTCATATTTTTTAAACTCTGCTTTAATACTGCGTGGAGTTGAACGGCAAAACATTCTGCAGACACTTGAATGAGGGAATATGCAAATGTTCACGTCTTAAACATCTCGCAACACGAAAAGCGAGCAACTTAGTTCGGTATGTTCGAATCAGCCTGAACCAAAGCTTCGCCGAGTCGCACCGAAAAGATGTCGTACCATTTCTGGGGCGCTGAGTCGCGAGCGATCGATCGAAAATCGGCATCGTCGGACTCGCAATACGATCGAACAAAACTTGTTTTTCTTCGCACCGTCCCGAATATGTAGGGACTAATATTTTTTCGTTTTGTTTTGCTTCACCATCTCTCGGGCGGTTCGGGCACATTTTGGCCGGCATAATGATAAACTCGAAACCGGCCGTTATATAACATCGTATCAAAGATTCAACCAAAAGGTGCCACACGGCTGGAGATTGGTCCCATGCGCCGAGGAAACCCCGTGATCGGGAATTACAAAATGTGTGGCGGTAAGGTTGGGAACGTTTGGCAGTGGGATTGTTGGGGTACGGTCGATATGCACCAAATGTGTGTTCTCTGCAAGGGAGCAATTTTGCGCCATAGGAACGACGGCGGTCATTCGATCTATCGAGGCTAAAAATAGCACAAGTGAAAGTGCAGCTGCTGTCGGCCAGGTTCATAGATCGCAGGCCTGGACCTCCAAACTGTCGAAAGGCTCCAAAGACGAAGTGTTGCATAAATCTAAGCACTCCTGGTATATTCGCTTGTGGAGCTTCACGATCGTCGCCTGCGCCGCATGAAAAGCAACCATCGAAGGCGAGCTGAAAACCTGGTCTGTAAATGAAGGCTTCCAGGCGATTACGTAATACCAATCGAGGGAGACCCAGGATCGGGTCGCCCACCGTCGAGACATTTTAGTGCGGAGTTTAGATTTGAATCTTGTTTTCTGGAGCAACGTTTAAGTTGGTTGCTTACCTCGAAGGAACCGTTTGCATCTAGGTTGGCTGTGATCTGGGATACTATATGCAATACGGAAGCGATCGTTTTTCTTTCATGGCCCTCACAGACTTTTTAAAGTGGTTAGTAAATATGGTACACAGTTCTTTTTTAAACCTTTTTTTTTAAATGGAATATCATAAAATTTACGACAACTTCTTACCGACGTGCTTCAAGCTACAACTATTTTGAAGATGATGAAACCGGTTGAAAAAAAACAATCCAAACAAGCAACGAACTGACGTGTTTCTGTTTTTTTAACTTGGCAAATTCGATGCAAAAAGTGCCAACGTGGTGCAGTTTGCATGTTCCTGTTTGTGTTGTTTGTTTCGCAAAATACTACAAGTAAAAAGAATAAGAATAAAACAACTACACCAGTCATGGGAAAATTATGAATAGAAAATAGTTTAAACATCTTAATAATTAAGCAAATAAAATGTAATTTTAACCGAAAAATGAGAATGCAGTTCTGGGCCTCGACTCACCGTTCAATGTGGTGAATGTTGTTTTGTAAACAATGGACGAGCTTTCACCACTCTGGTATGGAAAGCTCTTCCACGTAGCTCATGTTTACGTCGAGAAGCAAGTGACAGCCGGTGGTGTTTGTTTACGTTCGATTTTTCAGTTGTTTGTTGTTTGTTGCACAGAACGGAGGTGAAATTCGTGATACTGTGCCTTACCCAATCACAATGGAGCTTAAGAGGGACGAAATTTTGCTTCTCTTCGACGTCGATGGAACGCTCACGCAGCCACGGGCTCTCATTACGGACGAGATGAAGAATTTTCTTTACCAAAAGGTTTTACCACGGGCAACGCTCGGCGTGGTTGGTGGTTCCGATCTGGAGAAAATGTGTGAACAACTGAACGGACAGGAGTTCCTCCAGAAGTTCGACTACGTATTCCCGGAAAATGGATTGGTGCAGTACGAGGGCGGTAAACAGATTGGCAAGGTGTCCATCATTCATCATCTCGGCGAGGACACGCTGACGCGGTTCATCAACTTTTGCCTGCACTACATAGCCGACCTGGACATACCGGTAAAGCGGGGCACTTTTGTGGAGTTTCGCAACGGAATGCTGAACATTTGCCCTATCGGGCGCAACTGCTCGAAGGAGGAAAGAAACGAGTTCTACGCGTACGACAATGTGCACCAGGTGCGGCAAAAGATGATCGACCGACTGCGGGTGGAGTTCGCTGAAGTGGACCTGACGTACAGCATCGGGGGGCAGATAAGCTTCGATGTGTACCCGGTAGGGTGGGACAAAACGTTCTGCTTGCGTCACGTGTTCAAGCGCCCGTCAGCGTTCCGCGAAATACATTTCTTCGGCGATAAGACTGATCCGGGCGGCAACGACTACGAAATCTACAGTCATGAAAAGACGATCGGCCATCGTGTGACTTCACCGGAAGATACCAAAAAACAGTTGACTGAACTATTGTTGCTATAATGGCAAAATAAAGGAACAAAACAGGAAGGACTGAGATGTAAAAAGTGGACGACGAACCATCCGAATCCGTTTTATTAACATTGTCTTTACCGGCTGAAACGCGACGGTTGGCGCAGCTGAGAGGTACTGTGGGGTGCTTAATGGAAGAACTTTGAGTTGTTAAAAAACGGTAATTATGGTATATATATGGAATATAAATGCACTTTTTCTCTATCACAGTGAGTCATACCCTACTGTTTGCAGTTCGTTTACGTCAGATTTCCTTTGTAGTTTGAGCTCGTGTGCGTTACTCCCCAATAAAATTGGGTTTCCGCTTCTCGGCAAAGGCACGCAATCCCTCGAGACGGTCCTTGGTGGGAATCACTTGCGCATAGCACGCCTCCTCGATAGCGTACCCCGTGCCGATGTCGACCTGCAGTCCCTTATCGATCGCTTTCTTTGCCATCCGCACCCCGACCGGGCCGTTGGGGACGATTTCCATGGCGAGTTGGAGCGCTCGTTGGTACGCTGCATCGCCCGTTTCGTTCGGTTGAACGGCATGATTCACGATACCGAGTCCCTTTGCCTCTTCGCCACTGAACTGGCGGGCCGTGAAGATGAGCTCCTTCGCAACGGCCGGGTTGAGAATGCGTGGCAGACGCTGCGTTCCACCGGCACCGGGGATAATTCCTAGCTTGGTCTCCACCAGCCCCAGCTTGGCGTTGGTGGCCACAACGCGCATGTCGCACGCCAATGCCATCTCCAACCCTCCCCCTAGGGCCGCTCCGTCGATCGCAGCCACGACCGGGGTGGGCATCTGCTCGATGTTCACCATCATCTGGCGCAGCTTCGACACGAACCGGCTCACTTCCTGCTGCGTGAAGGTGGCCCGCTCCTTCAGATCCGCCCCGGCACAGAAAATGCCCGGCACGAGACTGCGAACGATCACCACACGTACGTTTTTGTCGTGTGCCAGCACCTCGATGGCGTCCAGCAGCTGGTTGACCAACGATTTGCTGAAAGAATTGCGTGCCTTCGGGCGGTTCAATCCGAGCACCGCGATGCCCTGTTTGTCCTCCTCGGTGAGATACGTCAGCTGTAGCTCCTGATTGGGGGCAACATTTGCCCCTTTTGCCCCTTGGTCATCAATGTAGCTGCAGCGTGCGGTCGTCGCAATCGAACGGGATAACCCGTTTGTCTTCGCCACACTCTGCTTCACGAAACGTGCGGCCAATGCGACCGTCTTCAGCATGGTGATGGATCTTTTTCCAGCAACTTAAATACTATCACATTCAATTCAACCAATCAACGTCCTGCCTATATTTTACACGCTTTTAATTCACTTGAAAGCAATGAAAAACGAAGTTGCCGCGTGCAGTTTATGTTAAAGGTTATATAAGAAAACAAAAGTGATGTCGATTCGTAGACCTGCCGTCAAGGAGTGTGACATCAAAACAATGATGTTTACGTTTGCATCCGCGAGCTAGTAAACTTTTCGTCCAGCATTTATTTTCAAGAAACTCGTATTTCAAAATCAATGTTTTCGATTCGTGCGGAAAGTCACGTCGTCTGAAACGATCGTTTCAAAGCATGGTAATCCGGTAATGCATTGAATCTACGCCACTATCCGTTTGAAAGCAACTATCCGCCAAGACATAATTTTCCTAGTGTGTGTTTTATTTGCTTTGCCCAAAGTTGTACCAAAGTGAACAGCCTTGCGATCGGACCCAATTGAGATTGGAACGGTACGGCGTCTTTCGCGTGCTAGAGTTTGTTTTCCATCCTTTTTTAACGTTCGCACTGAAAAATGTTAAAGATGGATAATACAATCGAGCTAGTTGATGATGGTATGAGCTGGATTAGCTCTTCCGTTTCTCGTTCTTCCTCCTGCTGCCGCTGCAAGTATTCGCTCAGCCGGCAGGCGTCCGTTCGACGACTAGACGGGTGACGCGATGTAGGCTTCGGGAAACTTAAACGAATGCTGGCCGTGGGCAAACACGCTCGGTAGCAGCCCCGCGTTAGGGATGATGTTCCACGACAGGGTGAGCGTTATGTTTTGGTGTCCCCTAAAAAATTAAATCCATCAGTTTCGAAGTTGATGGCTAATAGAAACAGGAAAGCCCTTACTTCAAACCGTTTCCATCGTCCCAGAAGTAGTACTTTGTGTTCATGTTCTTAAAGTCCAGATTCGCATTCTCGCCCCGAAGGATAATCTTATCCCACAGCACAACCTGATTCAGTGCGTTCTGCTCCGTAGTGTACTCGGCAGTGAGATACAGGAACAACTGCTTCACATTCCAGTTGAACAAGGGGTTCAGATCGGTCCCGAGATCGAACGTGATGAAACCGAGATCATTCTTCTCCCGCGAAGCACTGAAGTCGGGTACATTTTTACTGAAAAAACAAAACAAACGATTTGCATGCGATTACGTGGCCCAACGATTCCGTCTTACCGGCGCTAAGGCTTCGACGCTGAGACTATCAATACTTACACCAGCACCTTGACCGTGTTGATTTTAGCATCCGTGCGATAGTCGTAGAAGAACGTGGAGGCAAAACAGCAGAACGTAAGGACCGAAAGGACGCTCAGGGAGTACGCAAGGATAGCGTTACCACGGGTCATTACAGTATGCATTTTGGATGTGTTTATCAATCACTGTCGCTGGAAGCCGAAGTTAGGGCCGTGCTGTTGCGGCCAGGTGAACTGTAAAATGTTGAGTTCAATAACGATCTTGCCATGCGACATAATAGAAATATTACCTATTTGATAGTTGTTCAGCAGACCAAACAAGTACTTTAAGCAATAGAAAATTGTCCGCCGAATCGGCTTTCGGTACTTTTCTCGACACACAACGACACGACGCAAACAACTGTCATATGCGATGCAAGGCTACTCACATTTTCAGGTTAGGCCGTTTCGTGTTTTGACACTACCACAAGATGACCAAGACTACTGAAACTACATGTTGGATCGCCACAGCTTTTCATGTCTCTTTACCTTGTTGGTACTGATGACCAAAATGAGCCAATTTTGAGGTTAGAATTGTCGGGTGTTGTAGATACACAAATAGGTGTTTGTCTTACAGTTCCAACAAAATAGATTTTCTGATACAAGAATCCTATGGTTGGTAGCAGTCGATCAGTATAAATGTGTTTTACATCCTGGTTTAGCTGTTTTTTGTTACAGAATTGAGTTCAAACGTTCATTACAGCGTTTTACATCTCACCTAGCAACCGCAGCAGTGTATGTAGAACATCAAGAATGAGAGCCTACTGCAGAGTATTTAATGTTGAATCGCAAAACCCACAATTGGCAACACAAACGGGTAAGTAGAAAATTCATTACTTTCTAGGATCTACCAGAATGAAAGCTGTCGCGTGGATGTTCCAAGTAGGCACGACCAGTCTATTCCGTAGTAGAAGCCGTCGGCTGTAGTGAGTCACCGATTTTTAGAGCAAATGTGGCGAAGTTTCACCTCACGAATCTTCTACTTACTTGTATAGTTGTTTAAATTCTATGCTGTTTATCGCCATGCTGTCAAAAGCCACGGTTGCCATTTACCAAAAAATACCTCCTAAAAAGTCACCTATTAAGTATTTAATCATCTTGGTTATGTCAAGTTATGAAATGTCATTTTAAACTGGACGACTTCACCTTCTAATTTATACACGTTGGTTCCAATGAAATCGAAGAGCTTCATTCGTTATGAACCCACCTGCTATGTAAATCAACCTTGGGCTGTCACTCGTGTCATTCGTATGAATTGAACCGGCATTGCGGTGCTTCATTTGTTTCGAGTTTCCATTTGTTTTACCGTCGAATATAATACCCAGAAGAATCTTCACTTCGTTCTTTTCAAAACGTTAAAGTTGTCTATGACGAGAAATTTGAAAGGGATGGATTCGATAACTCAACCTCGGATGGAAATTTGTGATTTACCGATAGAGGTGAGTCATTCTTTATATGGTTGCAATATGTTTTGCGATCCTAATTGATTATGTTTCATTTCAGATTCTTGAGACAATCTTCGACCATCTGCCCGTGACCGATCTGAAAAATGCTTCTTTAGTGTGCCTCCAGTGGTCGCACTTGGCATTTTCTGGGCGGAGAATGAATCGCATCAGATATCAAATACAACGGAATGGAAGTCTTCGCAGTGGATTTTCGATTCTGCAAGCAAGTCAGCGACAGTATCGTCATATAGGTTGCCTAGTCGGCGACGAAAGAATGCACAGGGAATTAATTCAGTTTTTACAAAGCAGATACAAATTTGTAGAGAGTTTATGGGTTGAGGAACATGCATTAGCCTGCCTTGAAAATCATCCGAAGGTTGAGGATGATTTTATGCCGATGACGGTGTTCCACCATCTTTCTGCAGTCAGCATAGCTTTTTTAAGGCAAAATACATTGGATGTGTTAGATATTTGCACTATAGCGCCAAATCTTCAGGAAATTAGCATGAATTGTAATACAGAATACGCTCTAGAAGTTTTCAGGCATTTTAGACTTCAATTGAAATCAGTGGAAGTGATCTTCAACATTATATATTCTCACACTAATACTGTAGATCCATTTTGTGAAATAATTTTTCCGGAGCTTCTTGAAATCGTTGTATCTATTGATGGTGCTTTACACTGTATGTTGAGTCCGAATTCCGCTTTCATCACTGGATCAAAACGTCTTCAACATGCTACACTGAACTGTTTTATAACTGAAGAGATCGTGGACAGTTTGGTGGAAAATTGTTGTGACATTACACATCTTGCTATAGACCTTACCATGCTAAATGATAGTTCGTTGAATGGATTAGCAAAGCTTACCAAGCTGAAAGTAAGTTAAAAAACGTTCAATAGCTATGAAAAGTAGGTTGTTCACAATTACAGTATGTTTCTTTTTTTTTGCAGATCCTAAAATTGGAAGGCACATCGGGGGATAATTGCCCAGTAAGTTAAACAAAATTCTATAGCTATGAAAAGTAGGTTGTTCACAATAACAGTGTGTTTCTTTTTTTTTGCAGTTTGCAAGTTGCCCAAAATGGGATGGCGCACCAAGGAATTTTCGCCCCTGCTTGCCAATTCCCTCTTTACGAGAACTTTTTCTTACATGCTATCCGTTCGAAGATTGTAGGTTTGACTTCGTAATAGAAATATGTAAGGTGATGCCAAATCTCGATAAGGTGGTTCTAGGTGAACATTTCTTAGATCCCTGCACTGTTGAAAATATCTGCTATAGCATGCCAACTCTCAAATGTTTAGTGTTGATGGGGGATTTTACAGAGTCGACTGATAAGCAGGTTCGTGAAGCGGCTTATATTCACATTTCTTTTCATTATTTTATTGAATCTTATAGATGACGTTTGAAAATGAACCATTTTGTTATTATTTTTCAGATTTCTCGTGAGGTTATTCGATATTTGGGGCAATTACGTAATCTTGTTGAGTTGCGTTTTGTATATATTGAGTTTTCCTATGGTGTTATTGCAAATATACCCGAATTACCCAAATTAAGTGTACTCTCATTTTACGAGTGTCGAGGGGTAGGTAGATCACAGTTTGCTGTAAGATTTTACCATGGTAATTGTATTCTTTTTATGTTTCTTGGCGTTCCAGGTGACTGAAAGTAACATCTTGGAGCTTGCCCGGTTGACAGAAATTGACATTGTTGCTGGTACTATGTACTTCCAGCAAGAGTCCCAGCAATCTGCCATGGAAAAACTTGCTGGTACTACATGACAGCTGCAAAAAATTTGAATTTTTGTCAACCGGGTGATATACTGTTTCCATCACTGCGAATGGTTAACATCTACCCAAATGAGTGCATATCAGATAGCAGCCTCGAATCACTACGTTCTCGACTGCCATGGTACACGGTCATTACAAGAAACAAACGAAAGTATCATCGTGACAAAAAAAAAATATTATGAATTCATCCCGGTTGACAGAAATTGACATTGTTGCTGGTACTATGTACTTCCAGCAAGAGTCCCAGCAATCTGCCATGGAAAAACTTGCTGGTACTACATGACAGCTGCAAAAAATTTGAATTTTTGTCAACCGGGATATTTAAATATATAATAATAAAAACATCATGCGTTCAACTAAAAATTTAATAAAATTTGAAAAATAAACCAATATCTAAAGCTAGTTTTGAAAAAAGGAGCATGAAAGTTGAGCTCAGTTTAAAAAATGTAACTTGAATGGAAACAGATCAGACTCGTCCCGGTAGGCTCAAACCAGAAAACGCACCCAAACAAACATACTTTAAGACCATACATATCCCATATGGCCATAGAGTGTCATAATTTATGGAAGAACCACTCACAGTTTCAAGTGAATTTGTACATGTAATATTTTCTGCAATAGCAGTTATCTTTGTGATTTACAATGTTCATCATCTTTACATCATCCTCAACCATGAAATCAAGGTGATTTGTACGGGATTAACCCACCTCGTCTGTTGATCCAATTTGGTTCTGAACCAATGCACCAAAATAGATTGACATTGTGTACCCTATCGTATACGCAACTCAGAATGTGCTTTGCATCGTTCTTATCAGAGCGATACAGCCTTTTACGATGGATAGCGTAAGCTGAAACGCGTTGATCGCCTTTGTGAACTTCGTTATCGCACCTTGAAACCGGAATATGACATCTTGCAATCCTTCATCGCGTTTGTCACCTTCATTAATGATTCTTTAAACTCGAATATGATATCCTTAAACTTCATTATCGCTCTGTCAGATTGAAAGCTGGTTTGTTTTGGGTTTCATAGATGCAAATTGTGTACACATACATATATAGTCAACCTTTCGAAAAAGAAGGGTTAATTAACCTAACCTAACCTAACCTAATTAACTTATTAGCATATGCGATCCAGATCATGCATCATTCGACGCATTCTTTAGCTTTGCTTTTCATTCCTAAAAGTAAAAAAAGTTAGAATGTTACTGATTTAAATTACCAACATTTCCATCATTTTCATAAGTTTATTAGTTTTTTCTTACCTCAACAGTTTTAATGGCACAATCATAACACTTGCTGCTCAATGCACTTGCGCCTGCACTCTGAAATTGCTAAGACCAGACTGCGCAAATACATGATGCTGTAGTTGCTCCAACAAGGAACACACTCACATATCTCAAATAGGTTTCGTACGTAAGTACGTTCGTATACGCGAGTAACGACACAGTAAGCATATTGGGGTTAGTTTGGCGTTGCATGGTTGCAAAGGATAGAATATGAATAGGAAGCATTCGCACCCTCTCTCTCCCTAAGAAAACGACCAACGCACACATTCTCATTTCTAATCATAGAGTTGAGGGGGGGAGAAGTACGGATTTTTGGATGCGGGGACCCAAAACCAGGATGAACTGACATTTGTCGTCAACCGGGAATAATTCAACATAAAAATACAGATAATTGTCGAGTATTTTCAATTCGATACTAACTACCTAATAATAATGACGAACAAGTTTTGAGGTTTCGTTGCCTACAATTACTGTGCACAATGGCATTAGGGAGCGTAGTTTTTCAATCCACTCCGATGATCGAGCATTGCGACACACCAAGTGAAGCATTCGGAGTGACGGAAAGAACGCTGGAATTGACAAGAGGGCATCCTCATCCTTAAGTACAATGCAATCCCAATTGAAAAAGAAGAAAAAAAGTAACATAAGCATAGTATCACCATAAAGTCATCTATTGTCTACCTACCAGATGACAGAAGAAGATCGAGAGTGTTCTAACTTTGGTAGATGGAAAACTTTGAAAAAAACGATCACAATTAGACACTTTATTCAACCTCAACTCAATTAGATGAGGCAAAGTATCCAAATGTACGCCGCCCCCAGAAATCTGAAATGCAACAAACAAGTTTCAATTTGTTAAAATGCAATTAATCGAATTCAATAAATATTTGAATTGGTTTAGACGATGCACGTAAACCGTTGAACATACCCAACCACCGTTTAGCTCCAGACATTTGAGGGATAACATGTTATTGAAGATAAATTGAAGCCAGGCATCATTTAAACACTCCGATATACATAGTTTGCTCAGGTTTGGCATCACCGTAGGTAATCCTTTGAGGAACTCCAAAATATTATATCCCACACAGTATTCCTCAACATCTATTGCTTCAAATGTCCATACGAAATGAAGTTCTTGTAAAGAGGAAATTGGTTGGCATTCTTCAAATACGTTACATTCTAGCTCCCCCTCCAATTCAAGGATCTACAAACGAAACATACTTGTGTAGTGAAAACCCTGTTTTTCATATCTTTCTATGTGTTTTCAACTCACTGTCAACTTGGTAAGGTTTGCTAATCCATTTAAACATTGATTTTCTAGCTCGTCCGAACAGATATGAAGAAATGTAATGTCCCGACAATGTTCCACCAAAATGTTCACGAACAGTTCAGCTTTAGCATATTTTATCGTAGCACGTTGAAGACGTTTTGATCCAGCAATGAATGCGCAATTCGAGCTCGAGACAATGAACTCGTCCGAGTAACAGAAAGCAACCTCGATTTCTAGTAGCTCCGGAAAACTCATCTTACAAAACGAAGCAACTAAGTCAACTTGTTTAAAGGATGCTTTAACCGATTTCAGTTGATGACTAAAGTGTTTGAACACTTTAAGAGCGTTTTCTGTATGACAGTCCATACTGATTCTCTGAAGATTAGGAGCGATGCTGCAGATATCAAACGTTTCCTCGAGCAATGACGAATAATGCCACATTATAAGATCATACAGCTGGTGGAACACTGGCAGCATCATAACACCATCAAATCTACGGCTCCGTATGGGAAACAGTCCTTTTAACGAAAGCGCCTGCAGATTTGGAACCTCGAGTAAGATGCACTGGATTTGCGAGAGTTCAACTTCCCCGCGGACACCCAAGCTGGTTACATTTTTTTTAAAACCCTTTATAGCTTGAATGAACTTTATGTGAATATTTTCATCCGCACTGCCGCATCCTAACCCAATATGACGATACTGTCGTTGACCTTCTCTGAGGGTTTTTTTTTCCTGGTAAAGTATATCTACTCTAAAGCGGATGTGATCCATTCTGCGACCAGAAAATGCCAAGTGCGACCACTGGCGGCACACTAAAGAAGCATTTTTTAGATCGGCCACTGTCAGATAGTCGAGAATAATCTCGAGAATCTGAAATAAACCAAAATTAATTAGGATCGCGAAACATATTGCAATGATTGAGAAAAAACACACCTCTATTGGTAAATCACTAATTTCCATCGTCGTAGATTTACGAGAGAGAGGAGCGTAAGCAACGATGATAGGTATACAATTTAAATGTAAAGGAACAGCTTTAACGTTTTGAAAAGAACGATGTGATGATTCTTCTGGGTTTTGTGGTCGACGGTAAAACAAATGGAAACTCGAAACAAATGAAACACCGCAATGCCGGTTCAATTCATACGAATGACAGGAATGACAGCCCAAGGTTGATTTACATAGCAGGTGGGTTCATAAGAGCCCCGCTACACGACCCGAAAACTCAAAAACTTTTCGGCGAGAAGAGGGGAACAACCGAGAAGTTTACGTCAAAAACTTTTCAGCTCCGTGAGCTGAAAACTGCACCCGAGAAGTTTTTGGCAGCTAACCGAAAACTCAAATGCGTCAGAAGAAGAAGACGAAAAAGAAATAAATGTAAACATAACAAATCTCAAAAACAAAATAAACGAACATATGGTGATAAATTTACGTGTTTCTTTTGTAGTTACGGTAATATTTTGTTATTTTATAGCTAGAATATCAATTATAAATTCACTATAGATCAGAGGTTCGCAAAGTCCGGCCCACCAACTGATTCCAAAATCTAAAAGTTTCAAAAAGTTTAATGATAAAGATTAAAATATTTTATTCTACCACTTTTTATGTAACTTGAGAACATCAAAATCTTCCTTCTTCATGCGAAGAAAGTTAATTATAGTTTCATTTGCTTGCTCTGCTACAGTATTGTCCAGCAAACGGTTGCCATCTTCTTGCCTCCGCACAATACGCCTGTTGCGTTGTTGCAAGTTTTGGGTACTCAACTCGATGACCCGCGATAGGGTAGTTAGCCACACTTCAACAGATTATCCATCTTTTACTTTTTGTGTGAATTGAAATAAGATCTTGTTTGCTTTGAAGGAAGATTTTTGAGTTAACTGAAAAATCAAAAACAAAAACCTCGTTGCGCCGCAAAGTTTTTGAGTTTGCGGCTCGTGTAGCGTGGCTCACAGAATTGGTACCACAAAACGCGGCTACACGAACCGAGAAGATTTTGACGTAAACTTATACGGTTTTTGAGTTCTCGGTTGGAGTTTTCGGTTCGTGTAGCGGCCCGGTAACGAATGAAGCTCTTCGATTTCATTCGAAACTGCTTAGAAAAATAAGTAAAAAAATGACATGCAGTTAACATGAAAATTAATCAGCACTGTTTGTTTGAAAATTCCTTTCATTTTCTAATGAAATTAAAGCGATTCATGCGAGATGAACCAACCTGAGGCTGGTGTCAAAATGTATGGGATTTGACAGCTACAAGGTTCGCACCAAGGTGTATAAATATAGAAGGTGACTTTATGTCGCTTTGGAAGGGGTGCCATATTTGAGAAGAGTTATGTCAAAAGCCCAATCCTTTTCCGATACCCCCCCTCAAAACCCATATGAATACCCCAGAAGTGTTATGTCAAGTCATGAAATGTAATTTTACACTGTACGACTTCACCTTCTAATGTATACACCTTGGGTTGTGATATATTTAATCATCTTGGTTATGTCAAGTCATGAAATGTCATTTTAAACTGGACGACTTTACCTTCTAATTTATACACGTTGGTTAATGAAATCGAGCTCGTTATGAACCCACCTGCTATGTAAATCAACCTTGGGCTGTCATTCCTGTCATTCGTATAATTCGTATTCGTAATTGAACCGGCATTGCGGTGTGACTATAAAAATTGTCTTTCGAGTTTCCAGGTAAAACATTACCGTCGACCACAAAACCCAGAAGAATCATCACATCGTTCTTTTCAAAACGTTAAAGCTGTTCCTTTACATTTAAATTGTATACTTATCATCGTTGCTGACCCCTCTCTCTCTCTCGTAAATCTACGACGAGAAATTTGAAAAGATGGATTCGTTAACCCAACCACGGATGGAAATTAGTGATTTACCAATAGAGGTGAGTGTTTTTTCAATCATTGCAATATGTTTCGCGATCCTTATTAATTTTGGTTTATTTCAGATTCTCGAGATTATTCTCGACTATCTGACAGTGGCCGATCTAAAAAATGCTTCTTTAGTGTGCCGCCAGTGGTCGCACTTGGCATTTTCTGGTCGCAGAATGGATCACATCCGCTTTGTAGTACAAATACAAAATCAGGAGAATAAACCCCTCAGAGAAGGTCAACGACAGTATCGTCATATTGGGTTAGGATGCGGCAGTGCGGATGAAAATATTCACATAAAGTTCATTCAAGCTATAAAGGGTTTTAAAAAAAATGTAACCAGCTTGGGTGTCCGCGGGGAAGTTGAACTCTCGCAAATCCAGCACATCTTACTCGAGGTTCCAAACCTGAAGGCGCTATCGTTCGTAGGATTGGCTCTCATACGGCGCTATGAATTTGATGGTATTTTGATGCTGCCGGTGTTCCACCAACTGTATGAACTGGAAATGTGGGATTATTCCCACAATGGAAACGTTTCCATTATTCCCATAATGGAAACGTTTGATATCTGCAGCATCGCTCCTAATCTTCAGAAAATCAGTATGAACAATGTGTTTTCAGAAATCGAACTTAAAGTTTTCAGACACTTCAGTCATCAACTACAATCGGTTAAAGTAACCTTTAACGAATCTGACTTAACTGATTCGTTTTGCAAAATAAGTTTTCCGGAGCTACTAGAAATCGAGGTTGATTTCGATTACACGGATGAGTTTATTTTCTCGAGCTCGAATTGTGCATTCATTACTGGATCAAAACGTCTTCAACGTGTTTCATTAAGACATGCTAAAGCTGCACTGTTCGTGAACATTTTGGTGGAACATTGTCGGGACATTACATTTCTTGACATGTTTTTATTGGACATAGAAAATTCATGTTTAAATGGATTAGCAAACCTTTCCAAGTTGAGAGTAAGTTGAAAGAACATAGAGAGCTAAGAAAAACAGGGTTTTTACTACACAAGTATGTTTCGTTTGTTTTTTTGCAGATCCTTAGATTGAACGGAATACTAAATCGTAACGCATTTGAAGAATGTCAACCAATTTCCTCTTTACAAGAACTTCATCTGGGTTTTTATCTAGTAGAATATGAGCCGGGTTCGTTGGAGTTCTTAAAAGGATTACCTACGGTGATGCCAAACCTGAGCAAGCTATGCACATCGAATTGTGAAGATGATGAATGTCTGCAATTTATCTGCAATAACTTTTTATCTCTCAAACGACTGGAGCTAAACGGTGGTTCGGTATGTTAAGCGGTTTACGTGCATTGTTTTAACCAATTCAAATATTTATTGAATTCGATTAATATCATTTCAACAAATTTAAACTGGTTTGTTGCATTTCAGATTTCTGAGGACGGCGTACAACATTTTGATCGTTTGCCTCATCTAATTGAGTTAAAATTGAATAACATTGATATTTCTTATCGTTCGCTTCAAAGTTTTCCATCAATCAAAATTGAAACACTTTGGATCTTCTCGTGTCGTGTGGTAGGTATACAATAGATGGCTTTATGGCGATACTATGCTTATGTTACTTTTCTTCTTTTATTTCAATTGGGATTGCATTCTACTTAAGGATGAGGATGCCCTCTTGTCAATTCCAGCAGTCTTTCCGTCACTCCGAATGCTTCACATGATGAATCACGATGCTCGATCAACGGAGTGGATTGAAAAACTACGCTCCCTAATGCCATTGTGCACAGTAATTGTAGGCAAAGAAACCCTAAAAGCTTGGTGGGGGGGTTTTTAATAAAATTTGTCGGAACTTTTCGGTGAAAGAACCACAAAATTAGTGCTTTCATTCCGATCTAATTATTACGCCAACTTATCGCGAAGAGGCCTTATGGTGGCTCGCGCAGCCCTTCCCAGTTTAAAATTTTCGGCCAGTGCTCGAATCTCTCGCTCTAATCTCGCATTCGCTCTTGCTTCCACTCGTACGTGGGTAGACAACACGCGATGAGAGTGTGTGCGGTGCACGGCGAGCTGAGAACGTGTGCGTTTCAACGCGTAGAACTTGCACCGCGCCGCCCCGCGTTCATGTTGTTTTCTATTCTTCAATCCCCTCTGGATGTAAATCATTTGGGTTTTGCCGCTAATTTGTTATCTTTTTGCTACTTGTTATTCTGTTGCAGATCGATGACCAAAAATCCATAATATGTTACTTGCTCGGAAATTTGAATTTTAGTTAGTTACACTCTTTAACTTTTGAGCGGATTCAAGGTGAAAAGAACGGGATAAGAGTCATCCTGTATGAGTAAAAAACTTTCATATTGTTCCGAACTAAAGCTGGGGATAGACGGATGCAATATTTCACTGCAATGAAATAAATGAGGGTATTATGATCCAGTTCCGTGTTATTGCTCGAAAGTTTCCGCATATTTGCTCTAATAGCAACCTGGGTATTTATACAAGTATTTCAAGGTATATAAATACATAGTTTTTAACAAGTTTCGAGCACTTTGATTTTTAATCAATTTTCAAAACGATCGAGTTATTGGTGTGTTTTATACTATGGCTAAATGGCTAAATAAATCAAAGTGACTTGTCTAAACACAACGTTGATATGAAAAGTGCATCCTGACTTATCATGTTCTTGGTAAATACCAAGATCCATAGAACCCACATATGCTTCGGACACATACGGTCTATAGAGATCCATCGACCAGGAGGTGCTTGAAACTGCTCGACGATAACGACGCGCGTCGTTTCGTATCCGCGCATCGTCTCGACACGCAGGTGGCGTCGTTTTGGATCGTCGAGACGCCCAGCCATTTTTTCGCTTTTTTCAAAGTGTTGTTTACCTTTTGTATGGGCCAGCGTCGAGAAGTTTATCGTTTCCGCGCACCCAATCATAATACCCTCAAAAGTTTGACATTGCTACCTAAAATGACAGTCATTGCAATATTTCTATGCGTATTTCATTGCAACATTGCAAAGATCCAAACGGGGAGTTTAAGCATCGAAATATTGCTTTCACTGTCATTTTTGGTAGGAATGTCAAATTTTATTTCATTGCAGTGAAATATTGCATCCGTCTATCCGCAGCTTAACATTTTGTGGAAGACCGCAAGATCGTTCCAGCTACCATTCGTGTGTAAAAACCTTAAATCATCTTCAAAAGGTCCCAGATGAGCCATCGGCATCAGAAACTTACGAGATGATGCGCAAACGATTTTTCAAATAAAAATATGTTTGTCAAAAAAGCACTATTTTGTGGAAAAATTTACGATCCTCACTTCATAGTGGTCAAAACACATTAAAGAATGAACGTTCTTCATTCGCAATGCGTTCACGAAGCAAACGGCACATCACATAGCATCGATTAATATTTGGTGTATAACGTGTCCGTTTTCGAGGCAAGGAATAGCCCAGATATTACCGACTATTTATTTTCAGATCCCAGGCATGGCATTGAACGGAACATCGAGACTTGAGTCGATTCCAACAGCGTTGGATCCAACAGCGCACCACAAGTACGACGCATGATTCTAGAGTGGAGGGAGAGCACGTCTATTCCCTAGCAATGCAGTCATGACTGTCGGAAGAGAAGCAAAAATACGTGTAAGGCCGAAAATAGACGGCGCGCGTCCCACGCGCCCGTGTCCCGAATGTGATCTACACTCTGTCAAACTGACATCTTTTAGGACACTTTCGGCACGCGCTAGCGGACGCGCCTGCCTGGACGCAGAGTTGCTTCGAGCAAGCAACTCTGCGTCCCACGCGCTAGCGCGTCCGTTGACGTTTCAATATAAATGTTCCGTTATAGTTAATTCGTTGAGTGGATGTTGTATGAAAACACACATGACACCTGCCACGCTAAGAAAGAATGAGTTTTTCTTCTTAAATACTTAAAATAAAATATTTTTAAGCTGGCGACGCGCGTTCAAAATGGCGGGTGGTCACCTAGACGATGCGCGTCCCACGCGGGTAAATGACAATTCGTTAAACGTCAATTAGACCCCATTTTGACTGATGTTCGATAACATTCGGGACGCGGACGCGTCGGACGCGCGCCGTCTATTAGCAGCCTAACGGAGAAATAATACGCGAGGCAAACACAAAGAGCGAGCAACCCACACGTAAAAGTGGCAACGTTGCCGTACGGTAGTCAAAGAGAATCAATTTTTTGGCTTCTAATAAGAACTTTTTTAAAGGGACACGCCGAAGCGCTTGAAACCGACTGCCGTTCGCTTCGTGAACGCATTGCGAATGAAGAACGTTCATTCTTTAATGTGTTTTGACCACTATGAATTGAGGATCGTACATTTTTCCACAAAATAGGGTTTTCTTTGACCGACATATTTTTATTTGAAAAACCGTTTGCGCATTATCTCATAACTTTCTGATGCCGATGGCTCATCTGGGACCTTATGAAGATGATTTATAGTCCTTACACACAAACGGTAGCTGGAACGATCTTGCGGTCTTCCACAAAATGTGAGTTCGAAACAATACGAGAGTTTTTTACTCGTACAGGATGGCTCTAATCCCGTTCTTTCCACCTTGAATCCGCTCAAAAGTTAAAGAGTGTAACTAACTAAAATTCAAATATCCGAGCATGTTATATATTATGGATTTATGTTCATCGATCTGCAACAGAATTACAAGTAGCAAAAAGATAACAAATTAGAGCAAAACCTAAATGATAGACATCCAGAGGTGCATGAAGAATAAAAAATAACATACGCTTATGGACGCGGTGCGTGGGGACGCAGCGTGTGTGTGTGTGGCGCGGTGCAAGTTCTACGCGTTGAAACGCACACGCTCTCAGCTCGCCGTGCACCGCACACACTCTCATCGCGTGTTGTCTACCCAAGTACGAGTGGAAGCAAGAGCGAATGCGAGATTAGAGCGAGAGATTCGAGCACTGGCCGAAAATTTTAGGCTGGGTGGGTTGTGTTTGTCTCGCGTATTATTCGGCGTAGGCCTAAGGCCGAAAATAGACGGCGCGCGTCCGACGCGTCCGTGTCCCGAATGTGATCTACAATCTGTCAAACTGACATATTTTAGGACACTTTCGGCACGCGCTAGCCGACGCGCCTGCTTGGACGCAGAGTTGCTTCGAGCAAGCAACTCTGCGTTCCACGCGCTAGCGCGTCCGTTGACGTTACAATATAAATGTTCCGTTATAGTTAATTCGTTGAGTGGATGTTGTATAAAAACACACATCACACCTGGCACGCTGAGAATAAAGATTCTTTAAGCTGGCGACGCGCGTTCCAAATGGCGGGTGGTCACCTAGACGATGCGCGTCCCACGCGGGTAGATGACAATTCGTTAAATGTCAGTTGGATGCCATTTTGACTGATGTTCGATTACATTTAGGACGCGGACGCGTCGGACGCGCGCCGTCTATTATCGGCCTAAGCAGTTTCGTTCCAATGAAATCGAAGCGCTTCATTCGTTATGAACCCACCTGCTATGTAAATCAACCTTGGGCTGTCATTCGTGTCATTCGTATGAATTGAACCGGCATTGCGGTGTTCCATTTGTTTCGAGTTTCCATTTGTTTTACCGTCGAATATAATACCCAGAAGAATCATCACTTCGTGCTTTTCAAAACGTTAAAGCTGTTCCTTTACATTTAAATTGTATACCTATCATCGTTGCTGACCCCTCTCTCTCTGTCGTAAATCTACGACGAGAAATTTGAAAAGATGGATTCGATAACCCAACCACGGAAGGAAATTAGTGATTTACCAATAGAGGTGAATGTTTTTTCAATCATTGCAATATATTTCGCGACCCTTATTAATTTTGGTTTATTTCAGATTCTTGAGAAAATCCTCGACTATCTGACTGTGGCCGATCTGAAAAATGCTTCTTTAGTGTGCCGCCAGTGGTCGCACTTGGCATTTTCTGGTCGCAGAATGGATCACGTCCGCTTTGTAGTACAAATACAAAATCAGGAGAAAAAACCCCTCAGAGAAGGTAAACGACAGTATCGTCATATTGGGTTAGGATGCGGCAGTGAGGATGAAAATATTCACATAGAGTTCATTCAAGCTATAAAGGGGTTTAAAAAAAATGTAACGAGTTTGGGTGTCCACGGGGAAGTTGATCTGTCGCAAATCCAGTGCATCTTACACGACGTTCCAAATCTGCAGGCGCTTTCGTTAAAAGGACTGTTTCGCATACGGAGCCGTAGATTTGATGGTGTTATGATGCTGCCAGTGTTCCACCAGCTGTATGATCTTAAAATGTGGCATTATTCGTCATTGCTCGAGGAAACGTTTGATATCTGCAGCATCGCTCCTAATCTTCAGAGAATCAATATGGACTGTCATACAGAAAACGCTCTTAAAGTGTTCAAACACTTCAGTCATCAACTGAAATCGGTTAAAGCATACTTTAAAAAAGTTGACTTAGTTGCTTCGTTTTGTAAGATAAGTTTTCCGGAGCTACTAGAAATCGAGGTTGATTTATGTTACTCGGATAAGTTTATTGTCTCGAGCTCGAATTGCGCATTCATTGCCGAATCAAAACGTCTTCAACGTGCTACACTAAAATATGCTAAAGCTGCACTGTTCGTGAACATTTTGGTGGAACATTGTCGGGACATTACATTTCTTCATATCTGTTCGGACGAGCTAGAAAATCAATGTTTAAATGGATTAGCAAACCTTACCAAGTTGACAGTAAGTTGAAAACACATAGAAAGCTAAGAAAAACAGGATTTTCACTACACAAGTATGTTTCGTTTGTTTTTTTGCAGATCCTTACATTGGAGGGAGGACTAGATCGTAACGTATTTGAAGAATGCCAACCAATTGCCTCTTTACAAGAACTTCATCTGTTTTTTGTATTAGAGGAATACTGTGTGGTATATGATACGTTGAAGTTCTTAAAAGGATTACCTGCGGTGATGCCAAACCTGAGCAGGTTAAGCATATCGACTTATATACATGAGGTCTGGCTGCAATTTATCTTCAACAACATGGTATCTCTCAAATGTTTGGAGCTAAAAAATGGTTGGGTGTGTTCAACGGTTTACGTGCATCGTCTAAACCAATTCAAATATTTATTGAATTCGATTAATTGCATTTTAACAAATTGAAACTTGTTTGTTGCATTTCAGATGTCTGGGGCCGGCGTACATTTGGATACTTTGCCTCATCTAACTGAGTTGAGGTTGAATAAAGTGTCTAATTGTGATCGTTTTCTTCAAAATTTTCCATCAACCAAAATTAAAACATTTGCGATCACTTATATGGTAGGTAGACAATAGTAGATGACTTTATGGTGATAATATGCTTATGTTTCTATTTTTATTTTTATTTTTTCAATTGGGATTGCATTCTACTTAAGGATGAGAATACCCTCTTGTCAATTCCAGCAGTCTTTCCGTCACTCCGAATCCTTCACTTGGTGGAAAGCAATGCTCAATCAAAGGAGTGCATTGAAAAACTACGCTCCCTAATGCCATTGTGCACAGTAATTGCAGGCAACATAACCCCAAAACTTGAACAATATTATAAGTAAAAAGTATAGTTATTAGTATTATTAGTTATTAGGTAGCTCTCTAATTTTCTTAAGTGCTTCGGGCAGGGAGAGAAATGGGTCCGCTAAATTTTCGGATGGCTGAAAGAGTAGAAATAATTGACACTATCGTACTTCCTTTCCTCACAAGTGTCGAGGTTGAGATGATGAGAACATCCACGAGCCTAGTACCAAGATGGTCAAGGTGACCGCCTCGGTTGGATTCCGATGAAAGTCTGATTCTATTCCAAATTTCTTCATGTTTTATACCTAAATGGCTTCTATAAACTAAGAGCGCTAGCGAGATAGATGACCCAGAATCCAGAATTGGTAGTTTTAGAAATACGGACTCATTTTTTCTACTCTTATGTATTCTTGAAAGTTTAATATAGAAGGCAAGAATTATAAAATGTGTGAAAATCGATCCGGTTAGCGATTTCGGCCGTGGGTTTCGAATCCCTATCGATGGTGGAACGCATCGTCAATGGGTTTGTCACATTTTGTTCAGCTTTGAATATTTGTTTTTCTACAAACTCCAGTCAAATCTAATTTCAAACATCAAATGTGTCTTTCATGATGTCTATCATGTGATGAAACTAGCATTAATTGGGTCTGTTGGTCAAACAAGAACAAAAAACAAGAAGAATTGTATTTACTTTTATTAAATATGCAATTTCAAAATCCAAAATTCAAATTGGTTTTGAATTGACTAAATCCCACGTATTTTAAAATTGCAATAAAAATATTTAAAAAACGATACTTTTTCAATTTTTCAACTTTGACTTAGCACAGCAAGAACATTGAGCAATGTATTGAATTGATACTAAGGCTTTTTCGATTTTTTTTTCTGAAATGTCCTCCCCTTATCCTACCTGCTGTCCATCCGTTCGGAACGTCATATGTACCCATCCCTCGAGGGATCTCGATCTCAACGTACGGTGTGTATTTTACAATACACGCTGCACCATTTTCCTGCCGCATTTTCCCGCTCCGCGCGACGGAGTTTTCCCGACGAAGCCCGACAGGACACAGCTTCCGCAAGCGAACTGTAATAAAATGCATCAATCCGTTCTTCGCTCGCTCGCGTTCCTTTTTTTCCTTCGGCTGGTGTTTTCGCCAAACGGATCGGTGGAAAATGGAACCGGGTGCAATCGAGCCAATTGAAGACTCTCCCTTTTTTGCCTACGAGCTAGAGGTGCAGTGAAAGGAAGTCAAGACGACCGACATCGAAGAAAGGCGGGGAACGCAAAGGGAGACGCGAGCTCGCATGTATCGAGGCGCTTTATTTAATGCTCGTGCAAATGGAGAAGAATTGCATTTTAATGTCCTCGCTTCGCTGGCCTGGGGCAGGCGCGGGGTAAAGGGGTTCGGAAACACCGCATCAAGTCGTCAATAAGGTTAATTGTTGTGTTGTGTTCGGCGATGCTCGCGATGCAGTGCCGCGTGTGCGTCTGCCGGTGGAAAGAAATTACCATACACAACGGGAGCATGCATAAACGGGGCCCTTCGTTGGGTAGGAAATCGAACGTCGACATCGTTCCTTGCGCAATGTATCTTCCATCGTTGGCTTTTTCACTTACGCCGCACTCCAGCAGGCAATTGTATGCGTCTTTTTAGCTTCCTCGAAGGATTTCCTCGGGGGAAATGCAACGCGCCCTGGGGCCCGAGAGCCTTTGGCACATGCCGATGCACGCCAAAGTCGACGAATGTTGCATCGATTATTGGCAGCATCGGTAGAGCCCGCGTCGCTGATTTATGGCACGGACGGTGCAATGATGATCAGATGCAAATGCGAAGCTAGCGGAGCGAAAGTCCGTAAATGCGATGCACAATATCCGTGCGTGAGTGTGTGTGTGTGTGTGTGTGTTTGGTTCGCGCTCGGACGGCTAAGGCGCGCAGCACCCATTAATCAACCGCACGAACGACTGGGCGTCTCCATGAACCCCACGGGGAGTGGGAAGACAATGGTGGGAGCTTAATTACGGCGTGCTTGGACTTCGATGCCACGACGGTACGGTAGAATCGTCGGCGATGGTGAGCCTTTTGTAAAAGTTTGCCGATGCCATGCATGTGGGACGTTGGTAGGATCGTATCGAATCGGGAAAATGGCCACGAAGGTGGTTTGTGGTGGGCAGAGGGTTGCGTAGGTGATAATGATGGTGGGATTATAATGCTGTGCATTGAAACATTGCTGCAAATGTGTCGTAAATTAACTGGACCAAAGGATGTAAAGCTTTACACGGTTTTTAAATCATTTCAATCATAAAACACCAGGCGCCTCCATTGAAGAGGAAATTATTCAAATATTCTTGTTACGAACCGCATTTGTCGTTATTTACTCTTTGTGCCATTTGAATTTATAGTTAAACTGTTAATATAATGCATACGGTTGTTGACTGAAACAAATTTTAGGTACAAAGAAGTTAAAAAGAAACTAAAAAGACCAAATTTGCCAAAAATTGAAAAAAATCGAAACAGTTACATCAGAACATTTGCTTGACTTTACACACTGTCACAGTTAAACTGCATAACAAAAGTCTTCATTTCCTGTTCTGTGTCTTTGGAAGAGTGATTAGTATTTGGTTAGTTTCGTAAAACTTATAAAAGAGTAGAGTAACTTAAACATTTTCTATAAGTAATTTTTTTCTGAAGCGTTCATAATAGATTAAAATGAATTGAAGTAGTAACATGTGTTCTGAAGAATCTATATAATCGATAAATGATAATCGATAAAACAGGTTAAATTTACCAATGTGACATCAAGAATTAGGTACATTCCAGGTATCATTTGGGTAGAGTTAATCTGTTAATAAAAATAAATTGATTTAACACGTTAACTGCCATGTCACCCAAAAGTGAGTGACAGCAGAAATGCTAAGAACGCTTGACAGGTAACGTGTTTAAATTAATTAAAATTTTATTAAATAAATTTTAAAATATGATTGATTTTTTTATGAACCATGGTAGTTTTAGAAATTTCTTTTTCTTTTGAATAAATGAGTGAGTCACTAAATTAACTTCAGTATGGATTCGAAGCCCAGGTTGGATTTATTATTCGATATGAAATTGCTACAAACCTCTTTCAATTATTTGAATCAAAGTGATAATGGTAAAATAGAGTTATCTCACGTCGTTAAATGATGCTGTGTACTTTTCGTTTGAAGAACAAGAGATACATTGAAATCGAAAAGGTGGAGAAATTACCGAAACATAGCTAACCGTCGATGGATTGAAAGATTTATTCCATGGCATGCTGATCGGTAGACCATTTGCCGGACGAGTAATTGGTTTGCATTTCAAAGCCGGATAGTGAAGCGGAGAAGACGAAGAAAACCCACCACGACCATAAAGAGATTAGCGGTCGGATATCGGTTAAGCTGGTGTGAGCATCAAATCATTATGATTTATGCGGCATCGGGGGATAACCGATGGATTATTGGTGAGTCATGCATGAACAATGGTTCTGGCTTTAATACAACAGAGAGTAGTCACGAAACACGAAACAAATTTATATGTATCAAATTAAAATGCCTGAACTGACTGAAAAATAAATAATAAATAAAACATTAAAATGCACCATTGTGTGTTGTATATTTATGATGGATCAAATCTAAAAATATTTAACTGAACCAATTGTGGTTGTTAAAAGTGAGAATAAAACATTTATTGGTGTAATGTTTACCACGAAACACAACGAATTCCTGATGGTATAAGTGTAGACATTGCAAGTGATATTAGCTGCCGACGATTGTCGAAAAATATCGAAGCTATTAGCAAGCGTTACCAGATGCCATTCGGAAGCCGAATATGTGAAATTCTCAAAAGAAGTGTGATGCAATTTCGGTGAAAACCATCATTACGAAGACAGTGAAACCGACCTGTTACAAAGATGCAAAGCATGAAAACCACAATCACGTACCGATTCGGCGGATTCGCCCATAAATTGGCATATCGATTGTGCCGGTGCGGGTTTTTCCGCTCAAGTGCCCCTCCGGCAAGTTCACCGTTCCGAATTACCGACACCGAAAAACCCCCTTTATGCCAAAGAGTTTGTGGCGCTGCACGTGAAAGCACTCGCCTGACGAGGGTACGTGTATTCGACGAAAGGAAAAGCCCTACATTCTGGGGAAACACACGCAAAGAGAAAATAGTTTTCGACGCTTTTCGCACGTTTTCACCTGTTGTGGTGCAGCTGGTGTTCGCCGGTGTAAAGTTTCCTCAGATATTTCTCTGCCAAGTTTTCCGCTTTGCTTTCCCTGCACATTGGGATGCTGCCTTTTGCGGGGTTTTTCGGAAGAAACCATATGCAATGGTTGGTCAATGGCATCATTACACCGGCAAATATCATTGGGAGGAATTGTTATTTTTGCAATACAATCCGTAACCGCAACAAGAACCGTTCGCTTCAAAGAATTTTGCACACAAAGAGTTATTAATAAAATATAACTACATATGAATTGTGTTCACAAACAGCGATGCTACAATATAGGAATTTCTAGAAATATGTGGAAAACAAGTCGCTTGCTAAGAAAATCATACCATTTGTCGTTTAGAATCGAGCAATGCGAACGATGCTGCTCTTTGCACCTGCTCGGTGCTTTTGCGGTCCTTTTGCCTCGTGGCGATAAAAATATCTTCCACAAGTGATACAACGTGCCCGTCGGCAACCGCAACATGCACGTGAACGATTTTCCCGGTAAAGTTACTCGCTCCGAAACAGAATGGGTACATCCGTGAACAGTTGTTTCTTTTCATTTCGTTCTTTTCTTTTCGAGAGTTTTCAACGTACTTTCACAATTTGTTTGTTGTGCAGCGAGGAGTGAAAAAAGCTTTTGTTTTTCACTCATTTTCTGAAACATTGTAATGATACAACTACCGACCTTATTCGTGTGACGGAATTAAATCGCCAGAAACTATTGAAAGGAAAGGAGACGCCGTGCATCTTCTCAGATGTCGTTTGAGTTGAGTTGGTGGTTTCGAAATGATGTTGAAGCTATTTTAAATAAATCCAACAAGCAAGTCGACAAAAGGGTCCTAACAGCATTTTTGTGCATTTTAACAAAACAAACTATACCATTATATATTATATGATTGCGGAACTTTTAATGTGGTGGTATAAAAATAAACATCTAAAAACTAATCCAGGAAGGTTTGCCAATACGTAGATTTACAGGCTCAACGCAATAGAAAACATCATTATTGCGTCCAACTCTGTTGTATCATTTCAACAATTCATTGATTGGTTCTCATCCAAAGCAAAACTAACCTAATCCATTTATGATATGGGATTTCCATTGGTTCAAAAGAGTTTGTAATATCTACCATCGGCTTCGGTACATACAGTTTGTCGGCAAAAATGAAATATAAAATAAAATGTAGTATTGTTAATGCTACAAAAATCAACAAACCGAATCGGTTGTATACATTTACTTAAGGTGCCATCATGGTATCACCATGGAAACAATATTCTGAGCAAATTATCACGAACTTGGTGATTTTTAAGTTTACTGTTATTCTTAACAGTATTTTATATCATATCCATCGAAGCCAAGAAGTAAGAGTGAGACACAACCAATAAAAACTGTGCAATTTTAGAAACAGTAACATACAGTTTAACATACAGTAAAAGAAATCAGCAAAACCAATCAAAGAATTTGTCAGTAGCATAGCATATGATTAAAAGTAAAAGCTAACAACTTGGGCTACTTATAATTGTATCCGATTTTTAGCTACTTTAGATCTTGGCTTGTGGTATACAACATCCAGTAGCGAATCCAACGATTACCAGGAAACAATTCCATTTTTCCAATGCCATTCCGTTGCTTGGTAGACCAGGTTTTGTTAGTCAATGCTTTGCTCAATAAAAATGATTTGCTCGAACGGTGCAATTATGAAAATGAACCAACGTGTCACTCTCGACACTAAACGACCCAAACATAAGTCACAGACTGAGCCCGGATGGATTAAATGCGTCCGAAGGTGCACAAAATTTCTTCATAAAACTGAAAAAAAAGAATTAGAAAGCATACGTAGAACGAACATCACCACGCCAACAGTGTTTTGCTTCAACTTTCGGCAACACACATTTTCCACTCGGAAAAACACTCTTGTCTTTGCCGGCGGCGCATCACATGTGCGTCACTCTCGATGCATATTTATATTGTCATTCCTTCCCTCGCTTTCCGTTTGTTCCGGTCCGGGGAAAAAGTCACGCATATAAATATTGATACCGAAACACACGCGCAAAACTAGAAACAATACAAAAATATGGAACAAATGCAAAAAGGGTTTTGTGGCAAGTCGGAAAGCCGGAAGGGAAACTACGAAACAAAGCTTAAGACAGGGAAAGAAAAAGGAGAACCCGGTATCCAAAACAAGATGCACTCAAATCTAGCTAAACCCCTGGTAAAACTGTCGGAAAAAGTTGCCCACCGGTGACATACCGTCGGGTGGAACGCTTTCCATTTGGTGAAGCGCAAAAGTTTTCCCCAGCGTCTATCCGGGTCTATCCCCTGTCGGTTGGTGAGTAGTTTCCCCCCGGCGGGGGGAAAACTCCGTTCCATTTTCACGTTGGGAAGGGGACCCGAGTACCTTTAAACTTCCATCTCGGCCATAGGCGAGAAAGTTGCATTTCTTTCTGGATTGGTTCTACGAGTTTCCCCCGTGTTCTTCCTCTCCGACACCCTCCCACCCAGGGCTCTCTGGAGTGCGTTTTTCCCTGGGATTGGAAAAGTTGTTCCATTTCGTGGGACCGGTATGCTGCGGGACACAGCTTGTGCCGGCGATTGCATTATTGTCCAACGGCGTAGCCGCCCCTTTTCGTGTTGGTGTTGGCGATGGTGGTGGTTGTTCTCTTTTCGGTGCGACATTGTGCACTTCTGTCCCAAGAGGAAATGGTTCCGTCGACGGAAGGAAGCGGTCGCAAAAGGATACAAGGTGCACCACAAGGTGTGTTCACTCAAGCTTGACGGCTCTCTCTCTCTCTCTCTCTCTCTCTCTCTCTCTCTCTCTCTCTCGCTCGCTCGCCCGACGACGAAAGGCGACGAAAGTTATTGAGCGTCTCCGGTTTCAAGCGGTGGGAAATGAATAAAATCCAACTCCATCCTATCCCTTGCCTTGGCCGTCGTTTGCGAGATGAAATCTTTTATTCCATTAAGAATATCATTTTTCATAACTCGATGGAAACAATGGTAATCATTCAATTTTAAACAAACCCCCAGACTGTTTGATAAGTAAAGCAAAATATAAATAATTAATCTGAAACAAATAAAACAAACAATTTAGAACATTTCTTTGATTTGCACAAGCAATTTAACATCCTTTCCTATGCTTATTTTGCAATAGATACTGTCGCTCTCGTCCCCTTCTTGAATCATTATCAAATAAAAGCTAATCGGAAATTTTAATTTCAGTTCTATCCACATCCAGTTTTATATCTGAAATCTAAACACTTTAAACCTGTCTCGTACCTCTTTAAAACTGAAAAAAGTGTATTTAAAAAATTGTCAACGACAAAAATTTTAAAAAGAAAATATGTACTTGGCGGAAAAACAGTAAATTTGTTCAAAAACATAACAGTTAAACTTATTCCTAAATACATATCATATCACCTTTCTTATTTGAAACAATAACTGATGACGAAAAATAGAAGCGTGATACAAGAAATAATTAGAAACCGGTTAGAGAAACCATAGTTGTTTGATGGGCAATTTTAACACTACAGTCTAAATTGGGGTTATTTCGTCCCCAACGCAGTTTTCGATTTTAATACCTCGAAGTAGTGCAAAGTTTGGACATATAACCAATGACTGTAAAAATGAGTTGGCCTGTTCAAAATGCGGTGACAAACATAAAACAGCAACTTGTAAGTCTGTTGTTTTTAAGTGTGTCAACTGCGAACGGGCTAATAATGTGAGCACCAACAACTTCGACACGAACCATGCTGCAAATAGTAGTGTGTGTCCAATGTTCCAGAAGGAGTTGAACAAAAAAAAGAAGTCTACGCAATAGCAAGACGGTTGGGATATTGTTCGGCAGTATGAAATATTGTATATTAATATTGCTGGGCTGCCAACCAACTATGCAATGTTGCGTACGACAGTAGAAAAAGTTAAACCATTGATGGTTCTAGTTGCCGAGACACATATCACGGAAGTTGAAGCTTTTGATCAGTTTCACATACCAGGATACCGTGTCGAATCTTGTTTGTCTAACTCGCGACATACTGGAGGAGTTGCAATATATGCCAGAGATTCGGTTGTTTTCAAAGTTTTATTAAATGAAATGAAAGAGGGCAACTGGTTTTTGGGTATTGCGGTTGCTCGCGGTGTGACAGCGGCGAACTATGGAGTTGTTTATCATTCACCTAGTTCTAGTGACTCTGGGTTCGTGGGTGTTTTGGAGGGGTGGCTGGACAGATTCATCGATTTCAATAAACGTAATATTGTGGTTGGTGACTTTAATATCGATTGGTTGAACACTGAAAAGTCGGTTCCCTTAAAAAGAGCAATGGAAGCAGTCAACTTGAAACAACTGGTTAACCAGCCGACTCGCATCACGAGGCTGAGTAGAACCCTGATTGATCATGTATATTGCAATTTCGAGTCTTTGTCAGTTGCTACGGTGTCGGCTCTCAAGATAACTGACCACGAGACTCTAGGGTTGAGCCTTCGTAATGAGCATTCCAACATAGTCCAAAAACGTATTTCTTGTTTGACCGGATACTCCAAACCATCTCTTTGCAATTTCGTTAGAGAGGGTTTGCAGAGTACAATTTCTGGTTTTAACGAAACGGCTAAAATATTGTGGGATACTCTGGAAAATGCCATGAAAGCCTTCACAGTGGACCGAACTATTGCCTGTAGGGATTCAAACAAGTGGTATAACACAGATCTAGCAAGGCTTAAGAGCAGAAGGGACTGTGCCTATGCCAAGTTCTTAAGGACAAACATTTCTCAACAGTGGTGGGAATACACCGCTTTGAGGAATGAATATACACAGCGTCTGAAAGAAACAAGGCAACAGTTTTTTAGCAACCAGATCAGGGACCACCAAGGTAATAGCAGGGAACTGTGGAAAATCCTCAAGTCTATGCTGAAGCCAGAGGATAAGCCTGGTTTAAGTGTAACATTTGAAGGATGCGCCATTTTTGAGGAAAGCACAATTGCTGAAAGATTTAACACTTTTTTTGTTGATAGTGTCAACTCTATTCATCAAAGTATTCCTTCCGTGGCTGAACCTTTGACATTGAGACCAAATAGTAACCCAAGACAACAATTCAAGTTCGAACCAATATCGATTGAAAAGCTCAAATCGATTTGTTTTAGCTTAGAGAACAAGGCTGGAATTAGCAAAGTGAATGCTCAGGTACTGCGTGACTGTTTCCATGTAGTTGGGGGGGTCCTTCTTTCACTGATCAACCAATCATTGGAGGAGGGAATTTTCCCTGACTCGTGGAGGGAGTCTCTAGTAGTGCCAATTCCTAAAGTGTCAGGAGCCACCAATGCGGAGGAGTTTCGTCCGATTAACATGCTTCATATACTTGAAAAGGTGTTGGAACTTGTTGTCAAACAACAACTTGTCCAGTATCTTGACAGGAATAACTTGCTGGTGGAGGAACAGTCGGGCTATAGAGAAGGACATTCTTGTGAATCTGCGCTGAACCTTTTATTAGCTAAGTGGAAGGAGTTAATGGAGCGAAAACAACCGATTGTTGCAGTGTTCTTGGATTTGAAACGGGCGTTTGAAACGATATCGCGACCTTTGTTATTGGAAACAATCAAAAGGTTCGGTATCGATGGAGTTGAGTTCGAATGGTTCGCATCTTATCTCAGTGGAAGAACGCAACGAACAATTTTCAT
This sequence comes from Anopheles coustani, assembly GCF_943734705.1. Taxonomy (NCBI): domain Eukaryota; kingdom Metazoa; phylum Arthropoda; class Insecta; order Diptera; family Culicidae; genus Anopheles; species Anopheles coustani. The sequence goes on along the minus strand of NC_071288.1, from coordinate 70,635,364 downwards.
GAACTGTTGTTCAAACCCTGTCGAAAACACCCTTGGGGTTCCACAAGGAAGTGTTCTTGGTCCAGTGTTGTTTATTATGTATATAAACGACATGATAAAGGTTTTACAGTCATGTGAAATCAATCTTTTTGCGGACGATACAGTCTTGTTCGTCTCGCGGAAAGATTTAAAACAGACCAAGGAGCTTTTGAATGTCGATTTAGATGCCTTAGATGGTTGGTTAAAATACAAGAAATTGGCCTTAAACATCAAGAAGACCAAATTCATGGTATTGTCTTCGAGACAAATTACTGACCAATCAGCTATTGTCATCAATCAGGAACCAATCGACAGAGTCTCCCAGATAAAATATCTGGGAGTTATATTAGACGAAAAACTGTCTTTTGGGCCTCATATTGACAATGTCACCTCAAAAGTGGCAAAAAAGTGTGGTGTGATTAGTAGATTGGGCAACAATCTGAATTTTTTCGGAAAAGTTCAGCTCTACAAATCGTTAATAGCACCGCACTTTGATTTCTGTGCATCAATTTTATTTCTCGGCAATCAAACACAGTTACAGAGACTGCAGAGGTTGCAAAACAGAGTCATGCGAATGATTTTGTGTTGCGGCTGGTATACTCCTTCGGTTGTTATGCTCGACGTCTTACAGTGGATGTCGGTCAAGCAGCGGATAGTGTTCCAAACTGCAGTCTTTGTGTACAAAATTTTGAAAGGCCTGGTACCAACGTATTTGGGGGAAAGGATAGTGGTTGGGTCTGACGTGCATCGGTATAACACTCGTAGTGCCGGTGAGCCGAGACTTCCCAGCTATCTGTCCGGAAACGCCCGAAATTCGTTGTTTTTTAAAGGAGTACAATGGTACAACAGGATGCCGAGAGAGATTAAACAAGCGCGAAATCTAAGGGAGTTCAAACGCCTATGCGCCGTATACGTGAAGCAGGTGGTCTGACGCTGTGCTTGTAATGTATTTAGTAAATGTTGTAGTTTTTGAGCCCCGTAGTATTGCATTTGTCAACACGGTCTTTGACTATGGTGATGATGAGTAAAAAAATGAACAGGGACTTTTTATTTTTATTATTTAATTTAACTTAATAGAATGAATGAGTCTACATAGTTTTGAGACACGCGCGCGTAAATGAGGACAATTGGTGGACATGGCTGTACGAAAAGAACTAGTAGTATCTACACATCTCGCTGTAGTTGGGTCCCTTTCTGTTCTTGATAGTGGCACCACATTATCAACCAATGGTAATTGGCGGTGTGAACTACAAACAGAGCAGAAATACCCTTTTACACTCCGGAAGGTGGTGCCTCGTTACCTTGGGGGACTCGGCGATTTGCCTTTCGAGGTGATTGCTCGGGACCGTTGTATGCAAGGAACAAGATCAGGTCCCTTAAGTAGTACTGGTGGGTTTCACCACACTATCAACCATTGATAGCTGGCGGTGTTAACCAAAACTGTGCGAAAATACCTGCCCTACTCCGGAAAGTGGTCCCCTTTTGCTAGTTGGGAAATCTAAGATGTACCTCTTTGTGCAATTGATGGCGACCGTTGTATGAATGGAGCAGAGATGGATGCGATTGTTCTGGAGAGTAATGCCCCAATGCCCCCTCTCGTTTGATGATTTATATTCAATATCGCAAGATACTTTCGTCCCTCTCAAACCTATGTAGGGGTAAGCGGTGGGACTCATCATCTCATCATCATCATCGAAAACGGTTGAAACAATAAGTGTTTTCTCAAAACCGAAAGGTAGTCAACAAATATACTAAAAAATAACAGTTTACAGATTTGAAAATTCTTCAAAAATAGTGATGTTATAGGTTTTTAAAATTAGGGGTCAAAATAGAAGCGTGATACAAGAAATAATTAGAAACCGGTTAGAGAAACCATAGTTGTTAGATGGGCAATTTTAACACTACAGTCTAAATTGGGGTTATTTCGTCCCCAACGTAGTTTTCGATTTTAATACCTCGAAAACGGTTGAAACAATAAGTGTTTTCTCAAAACCGAAAGGTAGTCAACAAATACACTAAAAAATAACAGTTTACAGATTTGAAAATTCTTCAAAAATAGTGATGTTATAGGTTTTTAAAATTAGGGGTCAAAATGACCTCTAAAAACCATTAGGGCAAGTTTCCAAAGCAATGTATTCTAGTGTCAAATGTTGCAATACGCTTTTTCTTCTTATATTTTATTTCAAGTTAACCATGCTTCATTTTGTTTGCTAATGTTTTTGACATTTTTCATGTTACATTATTGCCAACCGAACATATAAAAAAACATTGGGTAAATGAAGAGAGTTATGCAAAGTCAATCCAATATCACGAATGATTACCATTTCACCAAATGAATCACAATCTGTCGACCAGCATAAGCGTTTAGGTTTTGTTAAAAACCATTCGGGCATTTCTTCGCAACCAATTAGCTAACGCCTTAAGCATCCTCGTGCGGCGCTGGACGGCCCTATTTAAGAATTATCCAAAAGTGGCCCTTCCGTTGCCTTCCCGGGAAACGAGTAATTAAAACAATTCCCGCGAATTTCGCTCCATTGCTCGTGAAAATGGATCTCGAGCGGGTAATATCCGAGGTAATTTTTAATCAGTCCACCCTAAAGTTAGCCAGCCCCCACACCTTTGGCTGACGAGCCTATTTTTTGTCTTTATAATCCATCATTTGTCGGTAGCGATGGGTAAGATACTGTGAAGATTTTCTTTTGATGTGTCTTATTAGATTTTCAATCACTTTTTTTCTTCTCACGTTGGGTGGAAATGGGTCTGAAATGGTGGAAGGAAAAACATTAAACTTATATTTAGTGAAATTTGACTTTCAAACAACCAACCGATGCTTGTGATATGTCGTGTCGAGTAACAGCGTCAAGGGATCAAATAAACCGGTTGCGAGTAAATGTACTCCATTTTTTTTTTATTATAAAACTATTCTCAAATTTTATTGCTTTACAATCCGCTACGCTACGCTCCCTCCTCCTTCGGTCGCCCCTTATCGTCGTTCACGTCTTTGCTTTGCCACCGTTTGCTTTCCCAACTCGACGCGGCAACTGTTACAACTATACAAACGTGGTTCGTTACTGGCTTGAACAAATTAACTGGTTTGTGTGTTTCACATTTTTTGTTTTTTACTCAAGGGTCACATTTTACTGGTACGTGTTTATAGTGTGTGTTCTTCTTTTTTTAGTTATTTGTGTTGTGTGCACTACGGTTCACTAACTTCACAAGTTGTTGTTGAAAAAATATTTTTCAACATTTAAACTCATGCCCAACTCCACCGTCCAGGTGGTCGCAGGATAACGAGCTTCTTTTACTTTCGTTAACAATGGTTAATTTGCGACCTCACACCCATTGCCTATTAAATAATTTTCTATTTGCATTGCACTTGTTACGTTGGAATACCAAATCGGTCAAAACCGAACCGACGGGAGCAGGGTTTTCCTGGTGCTGGTGCGTGGAGTCTGTTTCTGTTTTTTGTTCTGATTTTCCGTTCCAAGGAGAATGCCCGTCTTGATGCGTTTGGGGTCAGTTGGGTGTGCGCAATGATATATGTCATATTTCTTTTTATGAAAGGAAATAATGTAAACACGACAACACACACCTCACAAGGCTTAAGTACTTTGAATCGGTCCTTAGGGCGTACATTGCACTGTTTGTGGGCTTGTGTTTCCCCTTTTTTCAGCAGCGTTTTTCCACTGATTGCACTGGTAAACTGTGGTGGTAACTTATTGTAGGACGAGATTCAGTGTTGCCAACTGGCGTCGGTCATGATGCCCGGAGGAGTTTCTGCTCCGAATATTAAAAAAGAATCATCGCAAGCTCGTAGCTATGCTAGTATCGTTGTCGTTTAATTCTTTGACTAGAGCGGGTCCTCTTGCTTTGATTGGATCGAATTACCCCCAAACATTCCACGGCATCGGAGGAGAATGAAATACTCAACTTGCCGAGCGCGATCGATGTTTAAAAAAATAGTCCCTTCGACGTGTCGTGCGTTGGTGCAAATTTTACATCGTTCCTCCACGCACTAAAACAGTTCGTTTCATCCAATTGCAGCACCTAGCTCTGACCTCTACTCCTACTCCTCCTCCTGCTCCAAAAACATTCTTATTCTAGTATCTGGTTCTGTGGTGTGTGCTCTAGTTCTGCTGATTCCCTTTTTGTTGTGTCTCTGTTTCTCTCCCTTTCTCTCTCCCTCCATTCCCTCCATTCCACAGTAACACATACGCAGAGTTAATCGGTTAGTACAAAATACAAATCGGCTTCCCGGGAGACGGGGGAGGTCCCGGTTTCGCCGACGATCACATCTAAAACTGTCCGCTGGTATGTACAAGTACCGTGGCCGGTACTCCGGTCCGGTCGCTCCCGGGGGCCATTTCCTAGGAGACCAGCCGCTTGAAGCCGGCCCGATCGTGGCCGAGCTTGAGCTCCTCGTACAGCGACGGGTTGACCTCGGTCGCCATCGGGACGACGGCGTTGTCGTGGCCGAGCCCGGTCGTGGCCGTTCCGTTGGCGGCGTGCAGCGACTCCTGGCGCCAGTCCGCCCCATTGCCGACGGTCTGCCCGGACACGGCGGGAATCTGTGGAAGCAAACAAACACAATTTGGCACGGCGCAAATTGGACGGCATTGCCGTTGGTTGAGATTGCAATTTTGAAGGTAAACAAGCAAATAAGTCTCATAGTTTTCCGTAAACCAATTGGAAAAGATATTCATAAAACGTGCTTAGTCTACTTTTTACAGCCATAAACAATAAAATAATTAAAGGTTGGTCAAATCGTTATTAAAACCTATTGTAAGTAAATAAATTTTGTCATCATTATTTTCCAATTTCATTCCATGTTAGGATAATAACGCTGTACACCAATTGTTTACCATGTGCGCGAATAGTTCATGTGATATCGCTAACTTGAAGCAATAAAAGAAATAGTTCACGAATGATAGAGAACCCAATCAAAGATAGCGTAGAGAACTAAACTAACTACCAACAAACCCTCTAACGATCAAACAATTGAATGCAACTACAGGTTAAATGAGTGGATAAGGTCAAACGATACGTGCAAAGGGTGTTAAAAGTTCTGTTTGATAAGTTCCTAGTAGTATGCCTTTCTTTGTCGAAGAAGAAAGGTCAATTTATGTGCGGCGTTGCGAACCCCTTAGTCATATAATTTATAAAGTAAAACAAACCCTGAAGGTAATGAAATAATCGACAACTGAAAACCGGGAGTGAATAATTTTGTTTAATAAAAAAATATATAAATTATTTCCAATATTTGTATAAGAAAAGGAACAGGTAATGGGTCTTAATGCCTTCAAATGAACTACAAAAATACCACCATGCAATTGTGTTTTAGTCTTTCATCACTTTAAGTAGTGAAAGAATGTGTTACTTGTCCATGTTTTAGAAGAATCATATAAACACCATTAATAGGAGTTTCGGATCAACGGACTAACCTGCACGTGCTCGACGTTCATCTCCCGAAGGTAGCTCGGGTTTTCGAACGCGACACCTCCGTTCGCCTGCTTCTGGCCAAACTTTCGCCGCTTCACGACGAAAAGAGCCGCGATGGCCAGGACGATGGCGATCAGCCCGGCGATGATGCCGCTGACGACGCCCGCGTTGGTGGCGTGCGACGCACTCGTGATGTGGTGGTCTCCGAGCGTGAAGTGGAGCGGCTCGGACAGGACACTGGCGCCCAGGTGGTTGCCGGCCTTGATCACCAGCTCATACATGACGTTCGGCCTGAGGCCCTCGAGGACGATGCTCGTTTCCTTCGCATCGAGCCGACTCGTCGCGAGGCCGTTGATCACGTTCGAGAGGTTGTCGGAGACCGGCTCGAGGTCATGCCAGAACACGCGATAACCCTCGACCGTGGTCGGGTTCTTCACCGGTGGATCCCATCTGAACGAAGGAGGAGGAAGAAATAGAAACAATCAATGAAGTGGAATCGAACGGACGGACAGGTCGGAACTTACCGGATTTGAACCTTCTCGTCGCTGAGGACCTGCACCTTCAAGTTCTGCGGTGGACCCGGTAGTCGGTCTCGGTTCTCCTGGAAGCAACCGACGATCGTGCGGGTGTACTGGAGGGCGCAGATGCCGGGCGGGGTGATCGGTTCGCCTCGGCACCAGTTCAGGCAGCGTCTCGGCACTTCCTTCGAGGCACAGCAGCCGCGATGGTCGGACCCGTCGGCAGCGCAACGCATCAGCTTGTCAAAGTCCACGATGCACTCGGGCCGATCGATGACGCTCTCGATGTCGATGTAGAACGAGCACGCACTCATGCACGCGGACGACACGTTCTGCGCCACGCAGCACTCCGAGGTGTTGAACGAAGCAGCCGTATTGCGTATACGCACCGACACGGCCCGGGTGGACGATCCGAGTGCGTTCTCCGCGTGACAGAAGTAGTCACCGACGTCCTGCGGGCTGAGCTTGTTGATCGTCAACGTCATCACGTACAGTGCGTTATCCTGCCGGGGGGAGAAATGACATCAAAACGATGAGAAGAGTGCAATAAAACTCCCACAAAGACGGTTTCACTTACATCGACATCATTCGTCATCGACATGACGTAATTACCACCCTGTATAACCGGTACCCGTCCATCATGATCGCGCCAGAACATCGTCTTCGGAATCGGTCGAGCGCGGATAGTACACTTCAGATCGACCGAGTCACCCATCGAGGCGACCAAAATGCCCGACGCCTGTATCCGTGGCGCAACTGTGGAAGAGACGGACATTGAAGCGGGTTCTTAGCGCCCAAAACCGAACCAGCGTACTCACAGCTTATGTTGACCTTCTTGGCCGCCTGCATCGGAATGCCGTAGCCGTTGTCGGCGTAGCAGGAGATGTGCTCCATGTCGGTGGTGACGTTGTGGATGACGGTGATCATGTGCCGGGATGTGTCCTGCCGTACCAGGTGACCTCCGACGTAGAGCGAGATCGTCGGCGCCGGGTTGCCCATCGCCAGGCAGAGGATCGTCATCGAACCACCCTCGGAGATGATGTCCGATGGGTGCACCGTTGGGGGCTACGTTGAGACGAAGGTATAGACAATGTAATAATGCAATTAAATGTTTGGGAGCTCACCACACATTTTATGAAGGAAGTGTTGAGACATAAACCCAAATGCTTCTCGGAATAATAAGTACTTTGTTGATAAAACATTCTAGAACTCTTAAAACCGGGATAGATTTGCAATGGATGGACAATAATTAATCCGCGAGAACCAAGAATCTGATTCTTATTCACGCCATAAGCGGTTAATATAACCCAACCTGCTTTTGAGGAGTTTTTACGTACGCGAATCGTTTAACTTTATCTTGTAAAATAGTTCATGTAGACAACCAATGCTTGATGAGTTTGATAAACAAACAAATTAACTAATTAATTAGTTAACACAAAGGAATTTCAGCATGTTAAGATATCGATAAAGATGATAGGCTTGACCAACTTCTGATTTAATCTAGATCGCGGGAAACCGGTAGAACAATAACGGGTTGGAAATAGCGTTATGGCAGGCTTGCGTGGCATAACTTACATCGACATACGCTGGCAATGCTGGGTCCGTCCAAGCAACGAGCGTCTCGGAGGGCAAACTGGTCCCCTTGGCGCCGATCGCTACCACGTAGACGATGTGTTGCGTGTTGGGCAGCAGGTTGTTGACGCGCACCCACAGCAGCCGCGTGTCGATGACGGTATAGTTGTTCGCGACCTTGTGAATCACGCGGTAGGTGATGCTCTCGTGCGGATGGGAGAACTCTGGCGGCTGCCAGGCCACCGTGATCCAGGTGGCGCTGTGGGCAGAAACTGTGAGGGAGTGCGGTGGCGATGGCGCTCCGTACACCGTGCTGGCCGAGTCGGTGCGCGAGGTGTTGATGAGCAGCATCGAGGAGGGCAACGAGGTGCCGTGCTCACCGCGCGAGACAACCGTGATGCGGTAGAGTGCCTTCGGTTCGAGATCCTTCAGCTCGATGTCCGTCTCGGTGGTGTTGAGTTCCTGCGTGGGGGGAGCGATCATGGTAGGACGTGAGTTGGCAGTTGGGATCCAACATCTCCCCGGTGAGAGCGACTACTTACGTGTTCCAGCTTGATCACCGTCTCGTACATGGTCATGTTGTTCACCTTGCCGTACTGGACGAGGTAGTCGGCCGCCTTGAGTTCCGTGTTGTTCGGCTCCATCTCCGACGGGACCCAGGCGAGCGAAATCGACGTGTTGGTGACAGAGGTGACGTGCAGATCCTCCACCGGCGGCGGTATATGCCCGATGCCTTCCTCGAAGCACTGGATGATGTTCCCAGCGAACGGTAGGCAATCGGCCGGTGAGCTGGTGATCACTCCTCGACAGAGCGATTGACACTTTGGTGGCACGGCTCGGCGACTGCAGCAGGACGTGTGATCGCGTCCACCGGCGCTGCAACGCACGATCGTTCCGATCTGTCCGCGGCAGGTGTTGCCCAACTTCTGGATATCGGACATCTTGGCGTCGTAGCTGCAGAGTGGACTACACTGGGGCAGAAGCCCGGACGCGTGGCAGCAGGCGGAAATGTTGTAAAACGCCTGAGGCGGATCCAGCTGCAGATCACGCTTGGTCTGGAACACCAGCCGAGGTGACGGTCCACCCTTGCCGTGTGCGTTCACCGCCACGACGAACGCCTCGTAGTAGGTGCCCGCCTCCAGATCTTCCACAATCACCGGCGCCTGGTCCTTCTCCAGCACGGTGTACTCCTCGCCGCTGCCCAGTTTCCGGTAGTGCAGGTGGTACGCGGTCACCGTGTCGGGTAGGATCTTCGGTGGCTTCCACTCCAACACCACAAAGTGGCTTGCGATCAGTGGCGCCTTCAGCTTTGACGGAGGCCCGGACAGCACGCCGTAACCCTGCAGCAGACAGCTGCTGTACTCGGACATGTACTGTAGACACTTGAAGTAGTTGTGGTTGAGTGCCTTCACCGTGCCGGAGCAGAACGACAGGCAGCCCTCGGGAATGCCGCGGCTCTTGCAGCACGGCGTGTGATCGATGTTGTTCGCCAGACAGGCGAAGGTGATGTTGGCCCACGGGGCACACACCATCAGGTCCGGCACCTCGGTAAAGTCGGCCTTCACCGGGTCGCACATCTTCTCCAGGCACACCTTGTGGGTGATGCCCTTCTTCACGCAACATCCTCGAACATCTGCGGAAAAAGAAGCCATCGTTTAAATTATATTTTCAGTTGCATTACAGTTCGGTTTTCGGGTTTACTTTGTGAAAATGCTTGGTATACGGTATTCCTACGATATATAAGGTTATTTTTATTATTTAAAAGCATCAAAAAGAGACCCTGTACAGTTTTACAAACAGTGCACATATATTTAATTAAAAAGAATTTCATACGCAGTGTTTAGGAAACCATTATCCATGCTTAGTTATCATGAAAAGATCATCAAGACAACAAATGTTAAATAAATGATACAGCTAAGCTTTTGGTAAAGGTCGCTTCCATCGTGTGAATTGAAAATATGATAACAGTAAAGTTTAAACCCCAAGTACGATTCCCGCGAAGTGGACAAAAGCTAAATCTGGCTGCTCATCCGCTATCAGTCGCAACATGGAATGTCGATAATTTATTTATCGATTTTTCATTTTCCCTTAACATCAGCATCGCTTCTCTGGAAGCGAATGGGATCACGGAAAACCCGGCCACTTATCAACTAGGCTGAGGGGGGAAAAAAGAAGCTTGGACGGATATTGAAAGTTGGAAAACATTATAAATAATTCGCTCAGCCTCTCCCGCTTCATTCGAGGATGTGGTACAGGATGGTTCGTCCGTCGTTTCGTGGACGATGATTTTCCTGTTTTTCTTCTTCATTCCTGTAACCAAATCACTCCCGGATGCGCGGTGCGAAGGAGGAAAAACTTCCGAACTCATTGTGACAAATAACGGGAAAAGTAATTGAAATATAAATTGCCAATGTTCCGCGCGCGCGGGTTTGCAGTTGGCTCGGGAGGAAAAAGGAAATAGGAAAATGGTGGTTTGTAAAATTGTGGAGTGGTTTGTAAACCGATTGGTTGCCCCGACAAATGTCCGGTCATAAGAAGCCGAATCTCGAGGACGACTGTGTGCGCGAGAACAAAATGGATAAATAATCGATCAAACGAGCTTGGGCAGCTGCATACGTAGACGGAATTGGCTCGCCTGGACACAAGGTTTGGAGTTTCATTTTGAACACAATTTGCTGCACAGAATTGAAATGTCAAGCCCCGCCAATGAAAAGGTGGTTGGAACCAATTTTTCGCAGCACAAAAAGTGCTCAAAACGTTAAATAAGAATTCTATCACGATTCGTCCAGCTGACGATTCCTATGAGGGGGATGAAGCAAGTCTGACATTAAGCACTGATTCGTCCATCGTGTCAGCGAAAGCGACATTTCAATCTGCAAGTCAACACGATTCCGGAAATGGTCGCGTGATACTGACCGGCACACATTTACGACGACACACAGTGACTCGGTCTTTTCACGTGCCAGTCTTACGCAAGCCATGGTGAGCTGGCGCAAGTTACTGGGAACACGAGTCGGCCATTAGGAATACCGTCGAGGATGGCAGGAGGCGACAATACCATTGTCGTTGGAGTCTTTCGAAGTATCTTGTCCTCCATCCGGCACTAGTAATAAAAGCGACCAATTAGTAGGATTATACATTAGGATCGTTTGGGTTTGTATTTGTAAATTTATTTACAAAATTGATGCCATCAGGAAGTTGTTTAAGGATGAAACCTCGTTTTCCATTGATATAACCCTGAAAATTTTAGCCCAACTGCCTTTCAACACCATTTTTGCCACTTGTCCAAAATTACAGACAATGTCGACAAAATGAAAAAAAATAATGATTTTATAAAAGATTGTGAAAATCTTAAAGGAGTTTTTAATAATTCCAACTTTCACTTAACAGGAACTGTCCAACCCCAACTCAAACCCAACTTACTAAGTTGTCTAAACGCGAAATAAAAAAGCAAGTTTCGTTGCGTAACTAAAATTTCACTTAACGTAGCCAGGGTAGAAATGTATTTCCCAGCAACGCAATTTATTTGACGACTTGCTCAATGGAAAGCTTTAGAAGGAGTCAATAGAATAAAACCATTTAAAATGATCGTTAAACGAAATAAAGAAAGCCGTTTTATACGTTTTAAGTTCACTTGTATGATTCACAACGCTAAAGGGGTATTATTATTAATGTTAGAGATAAAATAATAAAGCTCATTTACAATTCTGCATAGCTTGCTCATCAGGCTTATCATTGCCAGTTACAGTTAATTTGTTGTGAGTCGTGTAAACGAGTGATGAGTTCGGAAACTTTCAGTCAACTAAAACAAAGACGACCGAAAGTTTCCGATGAATGAAAGTTGCTATCATCTATCTGCACGTTTATTATCCCATCATCTATTTAATTTTTAAGAAACTATAAATAGTTATTTCGGTTACTGAAAATAACCGTAATAAAAAATACGTGCAAGTAAATCCGATGGACAAGAGACGGCAATATTCTGTGACGAATAACAGAGTGTGAGATTTTATTGTTAAATGTTTTTCGTCCAAGCTAATCATTTTGCTTGATGGGTCAAAATTCTTCAAATCCATAAATCATAAACCATAATCCAAACTACTGTTTGCTTTTTAGTATGAATATTATTTTAGAAGCTACTAACACTACACAACCAATGAAGAAACAATTTCATTGAGGGTTCATTTCATTGAGAAGTGATGTAAAAGCAGCAAACAAGTGCTGAAAATTGTTAACTTTGTGGTGAATAACACCAATAAAATATGTTTTAGAAAATTATGACTTTATATTAAAAAATAGAGAAAAATTAACCCTGTTTTGAATGAAACAGAACAGCATCAATCAGAAGTGTTGCTTAATTTCATCCAATAATCGGTTTAATTCTACGATCAATATATGAATTTCTTGTATAAGTTAATCTTATTTTAAAGTCACAAAGATCAGATTGGTTGTTTTCTTCGATGAAGAAGCTAAAAGTAAACCAACCATTTGCATAACATCTGATTCCTTCTTTCAAGAAAATGTTAATTACGTCACTATTGCTAGAGACTTCGACGTTTGCATATTTTAATAAAAAAAAGGTTGCAAAGTAGCAAAAAGAAATGAGTCGTGATCGGAACAAGAAATAAGTAAATAACTTAAAGGTCACGTTGCGGGATTGATCATGGGACGGAAGATTCTCCGTAAATACGTGACTTCTCGCAGCCCCCTCCCAACGCTGGTAATTGGCCAGCTACAAAACGGGAGCTTACCTGGAAGAACCGGGACCACGGCGACGCTGGTTTGCTTGCTGACGACGCCACTTTCGAGTGTGAGGGCGCGGATGCGCATGCTGGGCAGGCTGGAGCCGTGATCGTTGTGCGCACTCACGGTGACGGTGTACATCGTGAACGGCATCAGGTTGGACAGGACGGCCGTGGTCTGGTCGGCGGACACCTGCAGCGTTACCAGCCCGTCCTTGGCGTCGGTGGCGTTGGCGAGCGCGTCCTGGTCGAAGGCGTGCAGCCGGGTGGCGTTGAGCTGGTAGAACTTGACGCTGCCGCCGAGCTTCTCCGGCGCCATCCAGCTCACCTGCAGCGAGCGCTCGGTCAGCGGCTCCACCGACACCGACTGCGGCTCCGACGGCAGGCGCTGGATGTTGTCCAGAATGCACTGCAGCCCGGGCAGGGTGTGCTGCACGCAGGAGACGCGCGACTTGAGCAGATCGGTGAACGGCGTGTACTCGCCCCGGCACATGTCCTGACACAGGTCCGGGATGCCCTTCTCCACGCAGCACGGCACGTGATTCCGCCCGTCCGCCATACAGCGCACGATGTTCGGGAAGTCGCGCTCGCACTGCTCCGGCTCGACGCCGGCCGACCCGTCCAGGATGTTGTGCAGCACGCAGAAGCCCATGCAGCCGGCGGACACGTTGTTCGCGTGGCAGCAGTCGGTGAAGTCGTGCGTCACCAGCGGCACGCCGTCCGGGCTGACGTCCTCCTCGGAGTCGGCGTACGTGTCCGAGTCGGAGTCCTCCTCCTCCTCGGAGGTGACGCCCGCTTCCGAGTGTTCCGGCGGGGCCGTGGTCGACGCACCGGCCGCATCCGTGGCGTTCCGGCTGGAGGCCGTTTTCTTCTTCGCCTGGCGCACTGTTGACGAGTTGAAACAACAACATCCCGGATTAGTGTTGACGTAATTTTCCCCTCGGCGCGGGCGATAGTTTACGAGCAAGAAATCGGTTTTAATGGGAAAAGTTGTCAGCGCGCTTCTCGACGCAAAGTTCGACACGGTGTTTTTGCAAGAAGATGGAGAAACTCTTCAATGCTCGTAGAACGTAAAACTTTATCATTGTAAACTGGGGCCGAACTTCCTTCCGAACTCATCCGACACCGGGTGGCTCTTGAACATCGAAAATGGTGTTCTGCTCTTTGATTGTTTGCTCGCTCGCTCGTTTCGGCTCGTGACGCCATCCCGAACTAGAATGGTTATCATTAAAGCCGAGTGGGTGAACTCCAAAATACTATTCCATTAAGTGAATCTCTCCGATGGGTGAAAATACACACCAGCTTTGGTTTGTAGGCTACCAATCTAAATGAAAGTCAAATAATCTCGTGCAATAACAATAAAGCTCGCTAGTCTAGCTCGCATTCTTTCAGTTACAGAGCTTCAAACAAAGAGTAACCCTCTTGAAGTACCGACTCGCTGTAGAACTCGGTAAATCTTACTGCTAGCTATAATTACCTGTCAGCGGGTGGAAACTCCTTACGATCGGGTCACTGTTCACCTCGCACACATACACGTCCGAGTCGTTGACACGTGTTTCCTTAATGAGCAGCACCCATACGTCACCGCCGAGGGGAGTTCTGCCTTTGGGGGCTGAAATAGACAAACGAGACAACAGTAATGAGAACGTGAGAAAGCTAATACATGCTAATTTGCGGGGTATTGTTGCAAATGTTCTTTTGATATGCTATGCTATTCAGAAGTATGTCATCATTGAAAGCAGAAAATGTAGGATTTTAACATCTTGGAAGAGCAGAATCTAGGAAAGATAGGCTAAACTTAAAATTAGTTCACTGGAAGAACATTCTAACAAATTTACTAATATTTATATGCCCGTTTCAATGCTTTAAATTGATTTAACAAATTTTCGAGCTGACAAAATGTTTCAATTTATTCTAGCATGAGCTCAATTCGATATAATAACAAATATTTAAAAGCAAAATTAATACAGCCTGGACGCCAACAACCTCCAAATGTATGTCATCAAAATCCTTGATCAGTGAAGCCTTCATTTTCCATCTCGTCCAAAGCGTAAACTTTCCAGCAGCACAAGTGGCAAATAACACAGCGCGAGTGAAAAAGTTTGTTTTTCCAGACCGGCTTCAACCGACTGTGGAAAATAAATAAAAACGTTCTGTCGTTCTGGGAGAAAAAGTTCGCTTTATATGCTTGTAAGTGGAACGGTTTGTGTTTTTCTCCTACATTTGTTTCGAAACGTCAAGCAACTCGTCTCGCTCGGAACCGACAACATCAAAGTGAAATGTAACTTTCACTTTTGAAAGCCCGTAAACGGTGGATTGCACAAAACACGGCCGGCCGGTCTCCTCCGTCCGGCTGTAGTGCGCCCTGGACCCGGGGAAAACTTAAAGCACCGCCACCGGTTTCGCACGGTTTTGCTCGGGAGTCCCGACCGGGTTGGGCTCCCGGACTTCCCGGTAATGGTGTGGGGTGGTTGTGTGCAAAATAATCGCGCCCGGAAAAGTCGCAAGAAGAAACCCCAAACCAACGAAAACCTTTCCCGAAGAGTTCGGGAAGACTGAAAAATGGTTTCGTTTGAAGTACTTAAGCTCGCTCGGGTTCTTGCTCTTTCCGCCTGCGTGGCCATTGCAGTTCCACGAGCGAAGCGAATGTAAGAGCCAGCAGTAGATTTCGTCCTGAGGTCGCCCTTTCGCGGCATTTTCCGGTGAAAAAGGACTCATCACATCGTGGAGCTCGAGTGAAGGCTAAAGGTATCACTTCACCGGAAGCGCACTCCGGGGATGCCGTGTATATGTGTGTGTGTGTGTAAATGCAGAAGCCTGGTTACACTTCCACCTCGTCGAGGATGGAATAGTGCTTGGTTGCTTGGCGAACAATTTTCCCCGAACGAAACGGACGTTCAAACGGAAGGTTGTAACGTGGGCAGGACGCGGAGATACCTACGGGCGGGGCAAAATAATTAGCGAACATTGCTGCAAAAACGTGCATCTGAACACATTTCTAAAGCTGCACGTGCCTGCGGTGCCCTTTAGAAGTCAGGTGGTAGCAGCTTTTTTGTTTGCTTTCCTCCACAGTCAGATTGAGAAAAGAAAGCTTGCGCTTTCTTTTAATCACCGTCTTGTACACTCTGTGCGGAATGGCTTCATCAGGTTGTTCCAGTTTCCAGGTTGGTGGCTTAAGGGTGCGATGCTATAAGGCGATGTATTTATGTTTAAGAAAAAGACACGCAAATAAAATGAGGTGCAGGTGTAATTCGCAGAGACCAGCCGTTTACTTGAAGGATGTTGTTAACCATTATTTTATTACAATTAGCTAAAGACTTCTAAACGGGATATTTAGCTAGCAATAAACTAGTATCATCATCAGTCTTTCGTTTTACACGGTGATCACCTAATAAGACAAGTATTAACAACCTTGATTTACAAATTTAAACATTATGCACGGGGTAGTGTTAATCCTACTTTTCAATGTAAATTTGTATGTTAGAAAAATAACTGTTGAAAACTGAATGTTTATTCTTAGTTGCGTAGAACATTGCTGCTAGAAAATTCAGAAACTCAATAAATTCAGTGATTTTCTCATACACCGTTTTATTGTGTGGAGATTTCCATGCACTTCATATACTAAATTGAAAATAGTTTTTCTCGCACTTTTTGTCATTGATTGTACTATAAGAGTATTTGAACTTGCATAAGAAGATAATGTTTAAATCCATACTCTCGAACAAAAGTAAAATAAAAAACAGTATACTAAGGTAAGTTAATGAAATTTACGTATCCTACAGCCTTTATGCAACTTCATACATTAATTGGTTGTACTAATAGTTTAGAAAAGAAAAAAGTTTTAGAAATCATTTACGCTCTTTTAATTGATAAATCCATTGTAAGTTTCCTAGTAACTTTTAAATTATTTAAAAAATTGTCTTTCCATCAATCGCTTAATCACTAACTAAAATAATTTTTTTTGTATAAAATGGAAACATTTGGAACTTTACATCTTTACGTTTGGAGAAAGACATTTAATGGTCAACTGTGTAACAGTTACGAATAAATGTAGATAAAAAGGATGATACTCAAATCTTGTAAAAACTGTTCATACAAACGAAACTGACCAAGTTATCAGTGCAAAAGAAAGAAATAGAATTGCACGAGAGAAACAAAGAGAAAATGTGCATCCCGTGAAAACTGCCCATTTCACTACAAACAAACAATGCCGTTTTACAATACCAGCTGTTGTGCAGACAATCCTGAATAGACGTGGTCCAGCAACAAAGCTACCCCAGACCGAAAATCTGCAATTGAGCTCAATTGTAAAGAGTTCAGGAGAACGAAATTTTGGACGGCTAGTCGGTGACCTTCTCCTGCACCCGGCACTCCTGAAGTGGCGCATTCATGGTGCTGTTTGAGTGAAAGATAAACATGCCGTGGTCGTTAACAAGGACACGGCCGGACGTGGAACCGTTCGCGACACTGCGTCCAATATTTCTCTAGTGACACCGCCAGGCACCGGCACCATCGGAACCAACTAGACATCCCGTAAACGATGAATGCGACTATCTGTTTGTCTGCCAGTCGTCTGTCTTACGTGTTGATTTACTGAGGAACACGCAGCCCTGCACACACCCTGCTTAAGTTGGTACGCCATGCACATTCATGCGCTTTTCAAGAGCGTGATGTGCAAGTCCGACGCTCGTTTCCGGTCCGCCAACGGAAATAGTATTCTGTAACGGAAAGACGGAAACTGAACAACCGAGCGAGCGCGACCATCGCCCGTTGGAAATCCAAGTGTAACACCGGGAGTTTTTCTCTTCTGCACCAAAAACGGACGATGATCCTTTGATGTGCGTTGACCTTGTCGTTCCCGAACGTCCTGCTGGAGGAGTGGGAAAATTCACCTGACTGGCAAGTGAGCTTGGTACTGTCTGTCCGTGAGAAAAGGAATGAGCAATTCCTTTTTGTGCCAATGGAAATGAAGCGAGAATGGAAATGGTGCGATTGTACGATGTTCTGCTCGGCATTGGGACCCGTATCGCAACCCAACGGATTTTTGCAACTATTGTTCCTAAATTACTTCGTTTCAAGATGGACGTTCGTAATACTGTCACATACACCGGTACAATGTAATAAAATTGCGCATCACCTCGAGTCGGGAAAAAGAGAATAGCATTTTCAGTGGAAAATACAAAGCGAAAATTGAACAAATTAAACCTAAGTTTAGCATCAACCGTTGGGGACGCGTAATGTTAAAACAGATTTAACACTGACTTGTGTAAAACTGTGATTTAAACTCGAGATTGAAATGAACAAAGAGCAGGTTAAGATAACAAAATAAAGTTAAAAATAAATCCTCAAATGGTTGGTGCAAAGTGTTGGAAGGTTTTAGAAATTATAAATTCGCCAAAATTGGACCGTTAGTTAAAATGAAACAAATTTGTTTTTGTATTTGATGTATCAACACGTTTCAGAGATATAAGAAAACGACCAGGATTGCGTCAAACTAAAGCCTCGGAAGTAACCTGACGTTAAAAAAGTCAACAGTCTTTGTCTCAAACCAAATTTATGTGGTAAGGAATATTCATTATTTGCACTTTTATCATATTTTTTCATTATTGTAGTTAGTTTATACCAGTTTTTTTCCTTTTCAATGTACAAAATTTGTTGAAATTTTGTTTTATATATATATGTTTGGACGGCCAGGCCGTATTGTATTTTATGTACCAAAATATAACACTTTTCTTAACCTAATGCAGTTGTTGAAATTTGGTAAAAGATGTAAAACAAGCTTTCTTGGTGTTCTAGATTTTTGTTATTATTGATGGAAAATATCATCACGGATAAAAATGTTTGAGCATTTGTATCTCAAGTGTAAACTTTATCTGACACTAAATAACATAAGGGTTTTAACATACAGTTGGTGTTATGTTAGAAATGTTAAACAACAAATTAAAACCGAAGTTAATCGACGGAAAAATCAAAGTTTTAACACCGAATATTCAATCGATGCTGCTCGTAAAACAAAGCAACCGCTCAACCCTGTTCGTCCCAATCCTTTTCCTTTGGGCGATATCATTAACTACGAACGCAAATTTAATGTCGAAAGTAATGAAAAGCAATAATTTGGTCTAGAGTTGTAGTCATCATTTAGCGACGCCCTTTAAGTCGTTCCCGCACAGTCGAGATGGTGTACAAATGCAAAGAAAGACTACCAAATCGTTAGCAACGCTGCTAGTCCCAAAAGTCAGCTGCACATAAACTTGAACTTCGCACATTTAAAAACACGACAGCGTGGAGCTTTCCCTTTGCGGCTGTGAATTTACAAATGGGTGCGCCAACTAACCAAATCCGCACAATAAATTGATACCGATGGGATGCGAGCTTCACCATGTCCTTGGTGTTTCCGAAACGAAATACTTCTCCCTTGGTTGTCTCCTAGGGAGTTTGGCAGCGTCTCAACGGCAGGGGAAAGGTGGGGATGGATGCATGTGTGGCTGGCAGGCAAACAGTACCATGCGAGCCACTCCTTAACTTTTGTGCTTACGAATTTCGCCCTAATAAGTGAGCGTAGCATAAATTACTCGAAACTTTCTAATTAAAATTAGGAACGATGCTTCCCGGGGTTCAGACGACACACGGCGCTGGTCTAAGGAGCTTCGGGTTTTTCGTGCGCTTTCCACTTGCCGAGCAATGGGAGGACGACCGAACGAACGGTTTCCACAACGCGCCAGTGGTGTGGCGCTTTGGGAAACAATTTTAAATTCAATTGTTTTCACTTTATTTACTCTTTCGGGCGAGTTTCGGGCGGGCGGCGCAGGTGGAGATGATCCGTACCCTCCCCCCTTAGTGGGCAGGTGAGTTTTCGGTTGACGTTTCGTGCCGGAAAAAGGGCTGCTTGGGGGTGCACGTGGGCGGGTTTCCCCCCAAGTGCCAGCTCGACGTGCCAGCACGACGTCCACACAACGAACGGGACGCGTGCTAGCGCGTGTGGAATGCGGCCAACATTCCAGACATTCACTAGCAACACTCTCGTTTGGTTGTTGCGTTCCCAGCGCGAACAAATGTCCTTTCGACGAGAAAGGGCGGCGTTGAAGCGGAACGGAAGGAAAGCAAAACGAAGGAAAATATTTCTCCCAAAACGGCTTTTCCTCCCCGAGAAGCGAGGAGGAATGAAAAGAAAGAAGAAAAAAAACCAACCAAGTTCCATCTTGACACGCTGCCATTGCCCGTCGTCTTCGGCACGGTCAACATTCCAAACCCGTTTGGAATGTCTTTGAATCTTGAACCGCCCCTCCGAAGGTGGCCCCGACGGAAGACGTTGCTCCTACGGAAGACGTTGTTCGTCCTCGGCGCCTTCTTTCCTTCGTTGTTCACCGTTTCTTAATTAAATTGCTGAATTATTGAAGACGCGATGTTTTGAAGCAGGTGAAGAAGACGCACCCGAGGAAAAAAGGGGTTCACCAGGGATGATGATGATCAGCCGGGGAAGAAACGTGGGGAGGTGGTGGGTCGGCCTCTCGTTAAGCTGGTTTATCGACATTGGTGCCCCGGGAACCCCCCAAAAAACCGCCCGCACTCAACACGCCAAGGTGACTGATAATGAGCGGAGATTATTACCGAAATAATCACTTTCGGTAAATGAGCGACAAAAATGTTTTCAATGTTTTGCGACAAATGTCCCCTCCCTGTTCCCCTTTCCTGGGCAGGAAAATTCTCTGCCAACTAATGAAAAACTTTGCCCCACTTTATGTGTGTGTGTGTGTATGTGTGACGTGCTTTCGTATACTTACAGTCGTCGTGGAGGACGCTGATCCGGCGGTCGCCAGTGACCCGGTTCATGCCGGCCGACAGGATCTCGTGAGGGCCCTTGCGCCAGAGGACGGTGTCGTTGTTGAAGGGAGTCATCACGACGCAGGTCAGCAGCGCGTCCTCGCCAACGTGCACCATCGAGGGGCCACCGGTTCCTGCAAAAAAGGGCGAAAGGATAACGGCGCGGTATTAGTACAACAACTCCTCTCGTTCTCGCACTCCCATTCTAGAATGCTGT
This sequence comes from Anopheles coustani, assembly GCF_943734705.1. NCBI lineage: Eukaryota > Metazoa > Arthropoda > Insecta > Diptera > Culicidae > Anopheles > Anopheles coustani. The sequence continues at coordinate 70,615,037 of NC_071288.1, read as the reverse complement.
CATAATTAGATATTTTACAACCGGACGCCCGGTGTGGAAGGACAGGTGAGGGGGGTCGGGGAAATAGTGGCTCGCAGGGGGGTTCGAAAATGTTGACAATCACAATAAAAAGAAATGTTTATTATAAGCACACCAGAGGCCAGTTAAACAGCGGAAAAATGCCTCATGCTCGGGAAAAGGGGCAGTCTTTGCTCACCTTTGCAGCAAAGAATGGAATGGAACTTTGGTTTTTCGGTAAAAATTCTCCGGAAATTCCAGGATGCCCCTACCGAAGCGGATGTCCGTCGAGGATTGCCGAAGGTGTTGGGCTTATGGTAAGTGTGTTTTTCAGCAAGCCTAGTTTCTTTTGCAATCGGGATAATGCTGATGTATACTTTAATTAAATTACTACTATTAGCTTTGTTTAGGGAACATTGTTTTGTTTTGACATAATGTCTTTTGAACAATAAAAGGGCAGTTATCATTTGTTTGTACATTATTTTGAATTTATAGCTTCGATATCCATCCGAATTTTGGGTCATTGTTTGTTACCATTTCAGTAAAATGTCAATGTTGCTTAATAAGTTTTTCCCTTCTTAGTTTATTTCTCGGATTTATGGATTATTTCGTTTGTTTACATGTTTCTTTACATTTACGTTTGAACTATTTTCTGCTGAAGACTTGATATTTGTTCAGAAAGAAGAAAAATACAAAGCAACACGAATAAATGAAAGTAAGAAATAGATTTTCTCTTAATCAGGTTTTCAAATACCAAGAACTACATTAACGTTGAGAGATTCATCTGTTAAGTAGATATGTTAAAATATGAGATGCTTTAAAAATACGTATTTGTCAATACGTAGTACATACGCAGAACTTAAGACTTACCAACCCAGATAATATTAATGCTCAACAATATCCTATTCATAGCCAACTTAGACTCAATGACTCGAGTAGAAAACTTAAATTTCCTTATCTAGAAATGAGCCCTGCTGCGCAGCGCTCAGCGAACTAATATTTTCCAAACAATAAAAATAATATTAATGAGTGATTATGCTCGGGTAAACCACTACGGATCGCTTGGGAATATTATAAATGGTTTTGCCGCACGCTCCGAAACCACCGGAAAGATTAATCATGCTGCGGGCGGACGCAACACCGCCGCCCGAACGAGTGGCTCAAGTTTTCCAAATTGATTCCAAAATTAATGCTTCCCATGAAATTGGCAAAGTTTCTCACCCGATGGTGGGCGAACGCAGACGACTGTCGGCAAAAGGGGTAAACACGGTCGTCCAGCGACGTCGCCGAGGCCAAGTGTCCGATCTGCTCCTCCTGGTCGCCAGCACTTTGGAGTGGCGTTTTATTTTTCTGCTGGAAAAATATTGAACCCCTCAGACTGTCCCGCAAGCTCGGAGGTTTTGAGTTGGGGAAATTTTTCTTTAACATTTATTTTTTTTTTACTTTCGGTTTTTCCGTCCGTCAAGGTGTGGAAAGTGATAAAATGAATTTCACAACCACGGGCCGCCGAAAGGGGGCCGCGGGAAGGACGGGATTCGGAGCGGGACAAAAGATGGGAATATTGGGAGCAACTAGCGTCTGCTATAAAAATAACGACCAGTGAAATGGAATAAAAAACAACCGAAGGAAAACGGAGAAAGGGAAGACAAGTCCAACGGAAAGAGCACAGAGGAACAAAAGCGAAAAAAAAAAAACATAAAGTGTACAGCTATTTTAGTGTTGGACAGCTTTAAGAACTTTTATTTTCCAGCTTCTGCTGACAGCCGTCCGACTTGGGCCGGTGGCCGAATAATGTGGAGACGTTTTGAGTGAGTGCAGAAAGGGGGCGGAAACACATAAAACGTTCCCGTTTTTTTATACTTTCCCCTCTTCTTCTCAACCCCCTCCGTAAAAGTCTCCCGGAAGTCTGTTTTTAGTCCGTTGCGATTCGAATCGGTTCTCGGTGTTCCGCTTTCCGAGTGCGGTGCGATCGGTAACGTCTTGCGCCAACCGGGCCAAATGCCATGGTGTCCTTTGATAGGATTATTATTTTCCCGGTAAGGGAAAATAAATGGAGCGACAGAAAGGGAAAAGAAGAGGCGAATAATAAAACCTCGCTGACGTTTCGACGGCTGTAACTCCTACGGATGAAAAGCCTACGGAAAGAGTGTAGACTTTGCTATTGGCGAAGTGTTTTTTTTCGGTGGCGGCGGAGGAAACCATCGGCATGCCATCCGTTAGCCGCATGTCGGATCTTTCGACGCCTTTCCGTGTCAACTGTGTGTGTGTGTGTGTGTAACGATGTAGTGAAAGGAAGAAAAGAAAAAACCGGCCCTAGCTTACCGAAGCACTGATTGCTGGAATGTCGGTGTCGGAAAAGCCGCACGAGCAGCTTGTATTTTTATTTCAAACATATAACCGTTCGCTATGTATGTTATTTCCCAGGCCGGTAAGGTGCTGCTGCACGTACGTACGTTTTCCCGCGGTCGAGCGAAACCGAAGGGCACAAGAAAACGAAATTGCTTCACTAACAGCAGCAGCGAAGTTGATTTCCCAACCGTGAAAGTTTACTCCGAACGGAGGCACTAAACGAGTTGATGCGTAAAAGTACTTAGTGTTGGTGGGTGTGTGTGTGTGTGCGCGTGAGGGCAAGCAACTGTGACGAAACAACCTGTTTCCGTGACGAGTACATAAATCTTCGAGCTGGATGCTGGATGACGTTTGTCATTTTTCTTCGATGTCACACTTTGTTCGCGTTAATATTTACCTTTCTTCGATTGCAAACGAAACTTGACTTATTGCTGTACGGTAGTTGAATAATCATCAAATATAGTTAAATAAACGGCAAATATAAAGTGTTAAATGCATTTTCATGCTATCTTGCATTGGAAAAATTAAGCATTTAATTGAATTTTCTAACATAACTTAAAGCAAATTTTAAACTTTGAATCACTTTTTATCTTTGTAAAATAAGTAGTAAGCCCAATTTTTTTTACGATTTCAAGCAATTTGTTTCAAAAATAGCTGAACCTTTTTTCTTTGAATCCCGAAACATTAATTCATTTTATTGTTCAGTCTCAAAAAGCTGAAAAAGGAAACGCTTCGCCCAAAACGTTAAACGTCACATGGCATCAAATTTGTCAAGCTGCTTGACTGCACAAAGCATCGGAAAAGCCGTCTAATCACACATCATAAAATATGGAGCTCGATCGCTCGAGGGAACCGAAAACGATTAGGGAGTTTTCGTTGTACCGCAAGGCGTTCAAAGAACCACAATTTGAGCCGCCGCGAGCTGATGTTGCTGTACCTGTTGTTGTGGCGGTGTTTTGTTTTGTTTTTCAATAATAATGATTTTTCAGCGCGCGAGAAAACCCAACATTAGCATAAGATTGGCCGACTTGTTCGTTTGTTGCGAACAAAGTCGTGGCGGGAACGGAAGGAGCCGGATGATGAACAACTTTTCCATTTGATATATATTTTGCATTCCTTTCCCTGTGCCGTCGGTTTTTCCCGGCGTGTCAAATGTTTTATTTCCATCGGGGGTTTTGCTTCTTTTTTTTTTGTCGTGCTTCAACATGTTCCACAATCTTCCTCTGCTCTGCTCGTCGGAGCTTTTGCCTCCTTTTGTTTGTGGGTGCTTTGCGGTACGTGAGGGAGTGTGCTACGGACCGAAAATTGTCAATCTTGTCGGTCGTGCATCTTCAAGGAGGAAGGAAAAAGGATACCGTGAAGAGGAACAAAAAAGGCAAAGAAAATAAGGACACGCCATGGGTACCATTAACAAAGCGAGCGTGATACTGGATGCTGGAGTGGCATAACAAATTAAATCTTATCGCTTTGCACAGGCTGAAAAATGAGTGAACATAAATAATATCCAGCCGAACGGATGGGCCTGTGGGGGAACTGATTCCAAGCTTCCGGCAGGCGAGCGGCCCGGATGTGACACGCCAAACTCGGACGATCCCTGACGAGCCCCGGCCGGAAGTCCCGGAAATGGAGTGAAAATACAGCTAATTTCCTTCCACGGTACGTCGTGTCCCCGCTCCTGGCTCATCCCGCGGGCGAGCTCACGCGCTTTTCCGCCCGGCCGAGAGAAAATTGTTATTTTCAATCATTCTAATTACGGAAACGAATCAAACGATCCAATCAATGGCGTCAATGATTCGTTCGGGGCGTGCTTATTACTGATCCTTCTCGTTCTTTTCCACTTTCCAATCCATTTCCACCCATTAGCCGCAAAATCGTTGGGAAGGAGAAGCTCATCCTAAGATGGGGAGCCGGAAAACGATTTTTCTCAATTCGGGTTCCGCTTACAAACGAGATTTCAAAAGTTCGGGGTCACACGAGGGAGCGCTGGGGGAAGGGTGGGGGGAACATTCACCGACGATTAGCAAGAATAATGCGCTGAAGAGCGGTTTACTCATCCGCAGCGAATAAGACGTTAATGAAATGGGCAAGGTGATAACACAAGATGAGGTGGGAACGTCTGAATGGACTATTCAATTCAGTATTGAGATGACGTTTAACAGAGATTTTCATGCTGATATATGACATTTCTTTGTAATAACACGAGCGCTTTTAGGCTTGTTCGTTTTGTTTTAGTTACAGCCAAAGTTAGATAGAGTATAGATAAAAATTTCATAAAATACCACTTAAAATTTACAACACAACCATACCAAAAAGTGAACAAATGATGAGGCATATTGCTCTATCGAATAATTTTCTTACACAGTGGACCTCCAAAATTATTTAGAAAACGCAATTTTCTTCTACTCCATAAGTAATTGTTCAAACGAATTAAATAGTCTCCGTAAGGGTAGTTTCACGAAGGAAACTTAATATGAAGATAACTAAAATTAATATTTTCCTGGTTATTGTTATTATTATATAAGATCACATAGTTTGTTTTACAATCGATTGCAAAGGAACAATATTAACCCCTTTACAGTTTTTCCCGAGCCTGGCAGTTTTTGTCGCCTGTTTTGTTTCTATTTTCGTTGTGCGACGTTAAGTGCACCTGCTTCAAAAACACGTCATTACATGTTTGTACATTTTAACTCATTTATGCGATACTAATCGATGAAATGGAACAACATTTAACACAGTACTGATCTAAATCACAAAAAATCTCAAAAAAACACTGTTACTGTGAAGGGGTTAACATCATTTTAAAGCGAAAAGAAATTAGGAAACGGCAGCAAATAAAAGTTAGAAATATAATAAGATATATTACACTTTTTAATAAGACATTATGGATACTTTCTTTACATTATATTTACTCAACAATCCATTCCTGTATACCTAACAATAGCACATTATTGTAGAGGTGAAAATTGCAGTCACAACTGAAAATAAAAACTATGTTTATGATAATAAGTTGGCAAGGAAAAAAACAATAACCCGTCTGCAAATATTTGTTAAGCTAACGCCCTCGATTCCCATTGTATGACGCTTGCAATGCCCCTTTGGGTACCTGAGAACTATAATACTTTTGCGATAGCTTTCCGCATGTATTGCCAAAATAGGACAGGTAAAAGAAAGCTAGCTTTTATTACTTTTACCCTTTTCTTCTTACTCTGTTTTTCTACCCCGGCACTTACCTACTTTCAAAGAATTTTTTTTTTCGTCTGTTATCTGTACGTTTGTTCAAACTACAAAACCATCAGGATTGGTTCTCACACTGTAATTAGCTTTACAACCCCTGGCACGACCCATAATAAGCCAAACCTGATCGAAGTAACGACCCTTAACGGTTGTACCTGCGCCGTTAAATCCTCCAGACGCCTCCCCCCGGGAATTCGGAGAGCACTGTCTGTTCAGTGGCTTTCTGAATGGAAAGGTTGGGCGCGGCAAGGGGAAGTCTGCTTTCGGAAATTGCGATCATTTTTTAACTACACTTTAGTAGTTTACATGCCGCTTACGTACGGGACCGTCCAATATGGCGGCGGGTGTAATCTTGCAAAGGGCCTTTCTCGTTCTCGGCGAACGTGCCCCGGGATTCGAGTGGTAACAAGTACAAATTACTATTTCATAAACCCTCGACCTAAAATAACTATAGACCCACACACGCACACATAAAAGCATACGCAGGCACGGCACTCGACAAGAAGGACGAAGGCGGAAAGACATCGGCATTCACGGCGGCGATGAGTATATCCCACGGGATTTTCCCCAAAACCTGACCGCTTTCCTCCCGACCCGTGAGCAATCCAATTTACATAAATATCTTCGGCTCTTATCGCGCCGGAGGAATTATTTCCCCTCGAAATCCCGGTTTACTCTTCCCCCCCAAGGGTGGATTCTACTGTTTCCCGGCGGGATTCTGGCTTCCGTTTGGCTTCTGAGCGCCTCCCGGGAAGTGAGAGGAAACAAATCCGGAGAACACGAACCCTTCATCCGTCGCAACGGGGAATCTTCCTGTAGGATTTATGCTGTCACCGTTTTTGTTTGTAATTTTTTTAAAAGGACTAACTAGGAATTGTCTGAAAATCCTCATCCTGTATCTCAAAGAAGGCGTTGAAGGGAGTCGAGTACCGGAGTCTCTAAGTCTAGGTGAGTTGGGCGCATTGGAGGATGGGAAACTACTGTCAGACATCCAGCACGATCAGAATCTAGTATCCCAATCCTTTTTCTTATGTAATTGTGACCGAGATCTAATGAGGAAAAAACCAGGCATTAAAATTCTCTCCAAAAGATTCTTCCACCACATTCAATTAAACCTCGAATTGTGATAGGAAAGGAACACTCGGACGGGGAGTTGAACCGGACCCGGTGGAACGGAACATGCTCGGCGTGCTTTTGCTGACAAGGGTCGATTTGTTCGCCGCACTCGACGGGGAAATTAGGGTTTTCGCAAAGTCAACACTTTACACTCCCGGTGATTTGGTACCCATGTTTCCCGGCCGCTTCGCCTGTTCGGGATTAAGCTACCGCTTAAAACACTCCTCCTATGGCACACACAGAGATTTTGTGCCAAATGCTGTCATTTAGCAAAAGCCCTCCCCTCACGTGGGTGGACACGTATCACAACCTGACAACGGAAAACGAATGGGCGTATTTTAATGCCGAACGTTTAAAAACTATTTCCAGTTGGCGCGTGGGAAGGGAAAGTGTTCGGGTTCATTTGGAACATTTTAAACCGATGTAATAATCCGGTGTCAGTTTGTGTTGCGACAAGACAATCTTGTCCACGTGCGGAAAGGGAGAGGGGGAGATCGTTCGGCAATACTGACACGAGAGGGTGGGAGTTAATAAAATCCTACCAACACCGTGTGTCCTGGTGCATGTTTTCCGGAATTCGTAAAAATCGATTCATGTACTTCCGTCGCGCCCGGTGCTGCGTGTGTGTGTGTGTATGTGTGTGTGGGAAAACTCACTGCTTGTACATTTAACACGACACACGATTGTGCATCGGCCGAGATGCCGTACCGGCAGCTGTGTTTAACTTTGGCGATGGCGATGAAACTTTTTTAATTTCGTGGCAACAAAACGGGCCGATTCCCGAATGATCGTAAAGTGTGTGCCGACGGTGGGTGTGTTCTCGCTTAAACCGTATCCTTTTCTCGGTTCCACCCAGCTGGTTTCGGTAACCAGCTTAATTATTGTGCTGTAAAACGACGAACTTTTCTTCCTGCTGGCGATGCACGTTCGTGAGGTACATCCCTTCAGGTGTATATTCATCCGGATATCGAGCATCGGGGGGAACGCCTCGGGGTTAAAGGAGGCCCGTTTTATTGTGCACCCTTTGGTCTGGCCCTGGGTCAGGCCTTTAAATCGAGGACTTCAACCGCAGAGTTGAGCGACTTTTTGATTGGCAAACTGGCCTCCTTCCTGGGATAGGATCGACGCAGTGGTTGGGAATGTTCCGCGAATGTTGAGTTACTCGTGTTGCTAACGAGTTGCGGCGGGCGCTCGAGCTCAGAGATTAGGGAAATGTTACCACGAAGCTTCGTGCCTCATTCTGGATGATGGTAGTTAGTACAACTTTAGACGTTTAATGCTGCAGAAGTGAAGCATTGTCTACTGATTAGGAAAGTTAAAGCTTGCAACTATGGGGTTTAAAACAAAGCATTAATTAATGCATAGGGGCTAGTTTATCACGTTGGGTGTAGTTTGAATCGTGATAAAGTCATATAGAAAATGTATGAAGTCGATTCAAAACGACTTGCCGTGATTCTGTCTTAAAAATCATGGATTGATACACTTCGATCTGGAACCATCTCGAATAATAATTTGAGTTATTTGTAAATAAGCATCATTTAAGTCTGTTAAAATTTGTTTTAATGAGTTAATAAAATTTAAACTATTTTGGTTGACTACTTAGAAATTTTCATTGCCAAATAGCTAACAATGACAATACTTCGGTTAATATTAGCGTGCAGATTACCGTTATCCCTATTTTACAAGAGAATTGAATTTTAAAATGCTGCTTTAAGCAAACTTTCAAAATATTGTGACAAAACTTAATCAAGAATTAAATATATTTTAACCGTACTATCAAGAACAAAAAAAAACACATAAAAGAATTAACCTGAGTTGTTGGAGATATTGTAGAAGTACCGAAAGAATCTAATTCTGTAAAATTTGATGAAGTGGAACAGACATAAGATAAATTGCGAAGAAAATGAACAATATAATTCACATTCAATGATCTAACGCACGTTGTACTGAGCATTATTTAAAATGAAACAAAAACTCGTAGTTCAAAAATGAGTTAATTTGCTTAAACATTTTGAAATGAAATATTTTCATCGAAAGTTCTTCAAGAGTTCTAGAGAGGTTCAAGTTCTCTTCTCTTGAACTGCGAACTAATCAGTAAAGTAAGCAGAATCTACGACAAATAGCATATCTTTGGGTTTCAAGTTTATCCCAAAGTGCAGATTGTTCTACCAGTGTCAGTGCCAACAGCATCCATACTGCACCAGTATGTGTTAGTGTGCACTTAAAAATCGCAAAATGTCGGTTTGGATTTTTCCCAGGCCAGCGCACATGACGACGACCAAGCGTTCAGTTGTATCGTGCCGTTCAACACGTGCGGTAAACATTTTAAAATCCCCTTCCGTATCGCGTGGTTTCAGCGGAAACATACAACGACAAGGTCAAAGGGCGATAATGTGATTCGCGTGAATAAATTAGCATGACAAATTGGGGCCGAACAAGTGATTGAAATCCCCAAACCAGGCGACGGTTATTGCTTTATCGCGCGGGACTTCTCACTGACCGCAGGCTCAATTTCTGCTGTAGGAAGTGAGCAAATTGACTTTCTCATCTCATTAGCCACGGTGTCAAGTGGAAGTGTGTCTTGGGAAGCGCTCGTCCATCAATCAGCCGTTTGACAACAGGCATTTTTCGATACCGGCGGCGATTAGAAGATAGCGCAGGATTTTCGCGCTGGAAGCTGGAAAACTCGTGATAGGGCGATTTCGGTCGCGTTTGGCGAAAGTTCCGCCATGCCGGGATTGGACGGAAATTGCTAATTTTAAGTTGATTTGCCCCAGGGAGGCGCGTTGTTGGAAAAACTGGTCGTTGCCGGCGGGAAAAGCATAACTTCACACCGGTCGGCAAAAGCACGCCGGATCGCGGATCGCGTATAATAAATATTTAACGAAGTAAGCAATTGACTTACCGACGGGGTCAGCGGCATCGACCCGACCGCCACCAAGGGCCAGCAGAAGGTGAACGTGGAGTAGGGCTGCCAGCAGCAGGGAGAAACGTGCCCGGTCGGACGCCATCGCCGGTTCCACTGCGAGTCCTTCGGCAGGACGAACTGCGAGCCGCCGTTTCGGTGCGATTCCGTTTGTGTTGCACAGCTCGTGTGTTGATGTGCGTGCGAGTCGGGGGGGTGCCTGGAGCGTCGGAATCAAGCGACGGCAAGCGGAACACGTTTCCGAGGGACGGTGGGCTGCGGTGACCGAGGATCAATCCCGTGGTAATTCATTCAACGCTCGAGTGCCTAAAAGAAAACAGAACGAAATCGTCACACGTCAAAAAGGGATGACATTTTGGGGATTTGAAGGAAACGTTACTTTTTCTCAACCGGTTCGCCGCGGTATGAAATTTAAATTCGAATTAGCGTCCCACATGCGCATGGGTTGTAGGAAATTTGCCAAAAATTTTCCACCCAAGCCGCGGCCCAATTCGATTACGAGACAATTGGCAAACGGTTTCGGGACGTGTGGGTGCGCGTGAGTTCCCTAACGTACCGTCCGCCGCGGCTAATTGATTTGCAATGTGCCGAGCGCGTTTGCTGTTTGCTTGCGTCTAGTCTGGCGGCCATATTAGCCGCCAGGAAGCGGGAAGTGACCGGGAGAACTGGTTCCGAGATGTGTACCCGGACACCAATTACGTGACCTGGGTCCCTTTTGGCGGTAGTGTCGGTGTGTACGATGGCACGTAGGCCTCGCTTTGGGTTTGCACTTTTATCTACTCCCGAGGATCCCGGGACCGGTAAAGGTCAATGATTTCGCAGGCCGGTTTTTGCAGGCCGAAAAACGGGATTCGGGTGAATTAGGCTCGCCAAATTGTTGCAAATGTTCGGGGCGCAAAACCGAACTGCTTCCGTGAGCCCCGCGGGCCGGCTTTCCGAATCTGGTTCTTGGTAGTAAAACCATTTTCCGTACCAATGTCCAGAGTTCGGTGAGTACGAGTTTTTGTAACGAACAAAAAAAAAACATTCGAGTGTTTGAACATTGGACCAAATTTTAACGAATAGCAATATGCGCAATCTGTATAAACAATTTCTAGCAATATCTTCTGAAAGGTCAGGAGCGTTTACACCAACAACCAGTTTGTGCGGTAAATTACTATTTCAATGATACAAATTATTGGTTTTCGAACGATAGTGCATTTTAATGAACCGCATTTTAATCATCGATGCCACCGATCCTATTTACATTAGCTTGTTTATTATCCAGTAAAACCGTCCCGACCCCTCCATCATGCGCAACCTACAATTTATCCAAGTTACACCGCCCAGTTTGAAGTGAGTGTAAACTAACCTTATAATCCGTCGCAGGCTTTTGGTGTGATCAGGCACATTTAAATTCATGGCGCACTTCGCCGTGCCACAGAATTTTACCCTTTTTTCTTCCTGAAGCCGTGGGTTGTGTCCACACATCCCCCTTGGTTAGGCGAACCGGTTGAATCCTGCCCGATTGGCTGATGTAATTTCTTTTCTCAATTGCTAGTACCGGAAACCTGTTTTGGTGCGCGATTAGTTACGGTCCCCCACTGCTGGCCACGTGGAATTTGACACGTTAGTGGATAAATTTACGATTCGGGAATAAGTTATCGTGCTCCTCCTGGACGGGTCTAGCCGGGGAGGGCCCGGGGTAGAAAACAAAACCTGACGCCACACGGAATAATTGGAGGCGGCACACCTCCTCACAGTAGCTCCCACGTCGTGTCTATTAAACGTCGTGGAGCCTGTTGGGGACAAACACAACGAGTTTTAATATTCCACTCACGAGCGTACACCGATGCCTAAAGTTCTAATTCCTGGTTTTCGCATCACAGCACCGACGAAGGCCATCGCGATAATCCAACGTCGGTTGGTGGATAGGTCGCCGACGATCTTGTGATCTCACGTCACTACCACGTCCTCTCGCAAACGGGATGCATTGCGGTGCCTTCTTTGACCTTCGTCGGCCATGTTGTTACTCGTAGACTAACACGATCACCATTGCGGCCATTGCGTCTATTGTCACCGCTATTCGTGCACTCTAATGCGTCATCGTTAGCTGATCGAGACGTGTTCACAATTTCCGACGCGAGCATTGAACCTAATCCACCGCATAGACGTTGCTCCCATAAATGGACAGGCATCGTGATCGGCGGACTCCAACAACTTTGAATCGTTGTAGCGTGAAAAAAACTTTTTTCTGAAGTGTCTGCTGTGCAGAGGCTTGTCTTCTTAACATATGACGTATTTTCGCGTCAAGCCAGTCGAAAAATACGTCAGGGATTAATTCTGTGCTTATCTCTGCGAACGATCAAAAGTCTTGCTTTTTTAGCTATTCAGTAAAACCCCTACCACAAAGATCGTTTTCTTCTTATTTCTAACCTGTGGGGTATATTTTAAAATCTTGTTTGTACAAGTATGAATTATGGTTCTACCTGCATCGTGCGTTTTACTTCAATTACCTGTAAAAACATACAGAGATATCATCAGAACAGTAGCATTACAATATTGAGGTATATTTATGAGGTATACTTTGTAAAAGTTAAAGTTTAAAGATGTCATCGTTTTACAAACATAGTTCAATATTGTAGATTTACACACACAGGTCAATAAATCAGGCTAGCTTATGTATAAACGATGTTTTAGGTACGATCGCGTGGAATTCAGATAAACAAGTAATAAAATACTTCAGAACTGTGCTAAGGTAGCTGAGCTTAGATTAAAAACTTAAATTAAACTAAAACATAATTTCCTGAGAACATTACAATTATTCCTGGTATCACTTTTTATAGATGTTATTGAAATATCCAAGCAATCCTTATTCCAAGCAATCCTTCTTAATTAACAATGTAAGCTTTACGGTAGCTTTCAATCCATTAGACAGTCAATTTATGCGGGTAAGACTTGTTTAAAACGTTCTTATTATCTGATTATTGACACGTTCATCGGTAGAATAAATTTACATTCTATAGACAAGTACAAAATAGTTCAACAACAGTATGGAACATAACAGATTATAACAGCTTTCCGATTGCATAGGATCAAAGGAGCAAAGCTACTGTCGGAGTAAAGTAGGTCCATTTACCGTTACTGCGACTGGTAGCAAAAATGCATCCAAGTACACTTTGCATGAAGAGACTCGATAGAATTAACCGTTCGATGACGACATTGATCCGTACACGATTTGCCGGTTGGTTGGTGTTCGTGTTCGTTTCTTAGCACCAGTAGCTTGCATTTGCAAGTTTCATACCTCAGCAAACGTCACACAGAGCCTACTGGATCGTACTAACGATCGTGATGTCTATCATCGTTTGATAAATGAGCTCTGGTCCAGTGAAACCGGTCGGTTGCGGTGGACGCCTGACATGTTTCCTCCTTCGACCATTAGACATGGGCAACAAAGTCCAGTTAAAGTGCATTCTCGATGGCGCTGGCGCTATCTTTGGTCATACTGCGACGGTAGAGGGACTATCTGCCCTATCGCGTTAATTCTGGTTGTTGCGTCCCAGGAGCTGATCGCTGATGCCACGGTCTACAGAAGTGTCGTCATTTGTTTTGCCATCGCCGCACTATCGGTTCCACTATCGGGGAAAATCCCCCGCCTCGTGCGGATAAATGGAGCACCAAGAACCGGAAAGTGTTCGAACCCCGACGCGAACTATAGTTCCACGCGGTGAACAGAGACAGAAACACGCGCTGGATCTCGACTGGAGGCGCCTAGGGCCCTAGGCTAACAGCTACGCGATCGGTGAGGGTAACGTCAACGGGGTCTCTGGTAAATCTTGGCTCATTGTTTTTCAAACCCACACCGCTCAGCCTGACGCCAGCTAGTTTAAAGCATGATTGACTGGGCGGTTAGGCGGCGGGAGCACGGGGTAACACGATTTCCGATCAAATTAATCACGATCCCACGTGGCGGCGGCACGGCGAGATGGATTGGTGTGGAACGCGTCAAAAAGCGGCGCCGTACGCAACAACTGTCAAACCGGCTCGAACTGGTTCGCTTTTTGCGTTGCCTCGTGTCTTTGGTAATTATAGGCGCGACTTTTTATTTTTTATTTCCCTGCCTTACTTTGTTTGTTTACATTTTTTTCCTTCTTTCTGCCGAACATTCCAATAATAGCCGTGCGCGGGTGTTTACCAACTCCTTGCGACCGGAACTAAGTGAAGGGACCAAATGGAGTCGGACTTCTATCTGGCACGATGCGCAAAAACACAACGATGATTCAAAACAAAACGCGTCGTGGCATACGAACTAGAGAGTAAACAAACCTTGTTTGTGTACTTTTGGTATGATAAACTTTAACGTCGTTTTTTTTCGAATACAACCAGAAACTTGCCATTGAAACAAATATTTTGCCATTGCAACAGTATCCGCTCCTTTTTTATTGATTTATTCAATTCACGAGAAAGCTACGCTCCGCCACGGGGTTGGGTCCAGGGTTACCGCGAGCATTTCAATGTCAGATGTTTTACTGCACGATGTGAAAGTGACCCAAAACGGAGACATTGGACACTTCCATGCGGATTAAATTAAAAACAAAAATGTGAACTGCGTGTATCGTAAACATTTCAACCTCGTGAATCATCACTTATCGTGCTTCTTTTATGAGGAAAAAAAATATTTAAATTATAAAAATAAGGACTGGACATTGGGATTTAAATATATTATACGTTAAAGTTTGGGAGTTTAAAAAAATTAACATTAACAAATCTTTGCGTACCATATTTAACAATATATTTATCGTCGTAGATAACATTTGTCATTGGCAATCCCGCTTTTCGACTTCACTTTCTCTTTCCAAGTTGGTGTCTTATAGGTGAACAAACTTTACGAAGGTGAACTTTCAGCATGCAAAATATGCACTCCGGTGGCGTACAGTGGATCGGTTGACATGTTTTAAAGATTCCTGAAAACCAGTCACCACCAGAACGGATGCAATATAGAAAAGACTATTTTTTAGCATTTTTAATAATACAGAAATCTGGATAGACCGCTAGATCCTCTAACGTAGTCTTGTTGTTTTAATATATTTTACAGAATATATACCAGAACTGCAGGTACATTGTAGCCCCACTAGCTGGCACACTGTGCAGCAATTGTTTGCCGATAAAAAAAGTATACTGACCACTGTGCACAGATTTATGGTTCGTCTGTTGGACGCGACCCAAAAAAGTGCAAATCATGCACGGTAACTGACCTTCGCAGGACACGATGGCATGATGTTTACGATCCTTCCCAAAATACCACGAGAAAGAGAAATAAGAAAAGGAGTAAAATTCGTAGAAAACTATATTCTTATAAACCTGACCGAAAGCAGGAGGAACAAAAAAAAGCCGTCCACTTCACATTGACCGGTCCTTGGGGCTCGGGCGGGCCGGAGGAGAGGAGGTGAAAAGGAGGACGTTCGATCGTGGCAGCACTACGGCAATGTGCGTGCCAAGACGGGTGCGCGCCAGTGTGCGTTCGCGCGGATGTTTACTTGGAGGAGCTTCGCCGAGATCACGACGATGATGATCTTCAACCCGCAGGTAGGAGCTTTCCAAGAAGCTCGCGAACAAAACAAAACGTGCCGGACCGGTGGCTGCGAGACGAGGCACGAGCGATCGATACCCGTGGAGGGAGAGAGATGGAGCGAAAAGGAAGGCGCGTCACCGTCGTCAAGATCTTGCCCGGACGGTGTAAGTTATCTTGTAAACAACAACTGCTATGTGTACACTGGACCTCACGATTCCGGTTAGCGTGGTGTGGGTGCGAACGAGACGCAGCAGAAGTGCGATGTGCTGGTGTGCGCGAGGGATCGCCACAAAGCATCAATATAAAGCGTAGTACCGGAGGCCCAGCAGAGGTCAGTTGATCGTGAATAACAAAGCAAGACGCGAGTGTTTTGTGCAAGAGCGCCACTGGATAAACGGAAACTTTTTTGATTTATTTGCGATAAGTCTGCTGTGAAGAAAGCGAGGAAAAAGTGTTTATGCCGCAACGTTGAGAGAGTGGAAAAGTTGTGCAGGAAAAGTGAAAGACACACACACGCTACAAGATGATTTCGGAACTGTTCAACACGATGCACAAGGCACGCTTTAGCGGCATTCGCATTGTGCCAGAAAACTCGCCATCCCTGCAGGCGTCTTGTGTGCGTGCGTTCGTCGAGAGTGTGGTGGAGGCGAAGGACTGCAACGAGCGGATCGTGCAGCTGCAGTTCCTGCCGGCGTCGCTGCTGACCGCTACCCTGGACCGCATGTGCAGATATCCGCAGCTACGTCCGCTGCTGCGTGCCGAGCTGACCGATCCGGTTCAGTTCATGAAGCTGTTCAACGGCTACGCACCGGACTATGGCACCCTGGAGAAGTGTTTGCGGGAAGCGGCCCTCAGCGGGCGTCCGCAGGTCCTCAAGGACCTGGCCAGTAACTACTGTGATATGCTGCGCGCCGAGTTGCGCAAAGAAAACGCCCCATCGCACATCAGGGCCCGCGTGCTGGAGTCGCTCAAGTTTGGCGACTACCTGTACGAAGCGGGCTGGTGCCGGTGCGGGGCGGACGTCCTAAGTCTTACCCAAGAACTGATCTCGCCGCTCGCCGTGCAGCAGGGGCAGCTTCCACGACCGCATCTTGAGCTGGAGTGCCTCGTGCAGCTGCTGCGCGCCCAAATCGGAGCCTGCCTGACCTCGAAGGCGGCGGGCACTGTCGAAAAGTTGTTGACCTTCGTCGACGCGTCGAGCCAACGAACGGGCGGCCCGGATTCAGGTTCCCCACTAGTCAAGGCCTACCTGCAGCTCGGGAGCTACTACTACCACGTGCAAGACTACGACCGGTGCCATTTCTGGGCGCTGCGAGCGCTCACCGCGGTCGGCGGGGAGTCGGCGGAGAGCTCCACCGGTGACGTCATCGACGTGTTGCAGCTGATCGCCCTCTTCTGCATCGCGAAGGAGCGCCACGACCTTGGCAATATGCTGATCAGTCAGGCGGTGCGCCGGGCGCGCACCGAGTACGGAAGTCTGCACCGCCGGTACGCCGACGTGCTGCAGCAGTACGGCTTTGTGCTGCTGCGCACCAACGCCATCCTGCCCGCCATCACCGCGTTCACCGAGTGTCTCGACATCACCGGGCGCGTGTACGGCATGCTCAGCCCGCATGCGGTCGTCCTGGAAGGTTACCTGGCGCACTGTCTCTACCTGCGATCCCACACGACCGGACGCTTCGATATGGCGCTCCGGCATGCCGAGGCCGCCCTCGACCTCGCCCACCAGCTCATGCCCGGCAGCCGGCAGGTGCGCCAGCAGCTGGAGCGCACCCGCGACCTGATCCTACGCGGCCCGGACAGTCGCCGGTCAACCAAAGAGTGCCAACCGCCGCGCGAGCGCGACTACGGTGCCTTCTCGCTGCACGAAATCAAAGAGAAGTTCTTCGAGCTGGACTCGTCCTTTGAGCGTGACGGGCTCGCCTGCAGCGGATAAGGGAAGCGAACCAGCATCGGTTCCGTCGAACTAAACCATACCACCATAAGCCATCCAAGACTAAGTTGCGTAAGGTTTCCGTGTTTTGTTTTTAGTTTGCAGTACGTACCACCTAAGAGTTCCGCGAAGTCATTAACGCCTTCCAGGGCGTGCGCGCGGAAAGGTCAGACAGACTAACAGTGGTGGTGCCCACCCGTCGAGAGATATAGCTTAGGATAGCAATATACAATAAAAAACGTGTTTTCATTATATCAACATTACACAACGATTATTTGTTTACTTTATTTTCAAAGCACCCTCTTCCCTTTTGTCCGGTCATAAATCATCCCGACGGTACGACGTCATTCGATGATGGTGGGAGCAGTTTGCGAGCTAGAATTCGCAAGCCACCTCAACAACGCAAACTCCTTGTTTGGTGCAAGACGTTTAACAAGATTTCTGCTTTTTGCCTTTATTTTTATGTGACGCTCGTTTGGCGAGCGAATGGTCAAGGTTTCAACAACCGGTATGTCCCTCTCCAATGGACACAGTGAAATAGCAAATTTCATAAGAAGTTATTTAAATTTAGATTTATGATTGTGTTTAAAAATCATGCGTGTCAAGTACAGTATTTAATTAAAAATTATTAAGTTTCTATAAAAAGAACAGTGAGATGATGAGACATATCGTTCATGTAAACTTATGAACAACAAGTATGGTAATTTGATGGATATAAATTCAATTGTATACTGTTTACCGTTGACAGGAGGATGAACTGATGTCGAGGCCATTCAAAAACCATCCGGTTAGTTGGCTGTCGCATTAGGATGTGAACAAGTCAGGCAGGATGCTGACAAACTTTCTCTTCCGTGTAGTTTCCTCTAGGGGAAATTTTACAACTTCTTTTTTTGCAGACAAACCATGCTGTCCGTTCAGCTCCATCATCGACAGAATGTGCTCCCTGTCACTAGGAGACTCGCAAAACTTTTCTCCCCACAGTTCGTTGCAAAAATGGCCGCAAAACTAGTCGCTGTGCTGGGTGACGGATACCTCCAGCAACTGGCTCCGTCCGCTTTAGAGGCTACACAGATGTATCCGTTCCGGCCTTCGGCGAGGGCACACAATACACACACCGGTCCGGAAGGACGCACGAGCCGAGAACGCATTCACCCGGAAACGGAACTTCTCTAAAAACGTGCGCACAAACTTGTTCTTGCCAACCAACAGGGGCCAGAGTGGTATCATTTTAATTACGGCCACCGTTTACGGTCGAACGGGAGTTAATAATTCAATTTCCTTCCCAATGAAGTGTCCGGTGGTGATGGTGTCGCCGGCGGTTCGTGGTCGAAACCGGAATACGGTGGCGATATAGGTTTTTGTTGGTACAACTGCAACGGCTGAGTCCGGTAGATTGCACTGAAATTATGCTCTCCAATTCTTCTCTCGCTTGAAGCATCATAAATCCATACGAGCCTTATGTACTAAACCCCGGGACTCGGTGTATGTTTAGGGCAAACAGATGTGAAACAATAGCTGGTTGCTGTTTGGCGTTGAAATGATTTGTACAATCCCGCCCGGAGCGTACTCAGGTTCGTGTACTTGGTTATCTCGCCCCATTTCCGGTGTTTCCTCGTGGTTTCCATACACTTTTAGCAATGATGGACCTGATTGGCCGTGTGGATTTAGTTAAATAGCGGTAGCTTCCCGATCCCCGGTGGGTATCCACTGACACAAATGGTTGCACCCGGGGTGACACTGTTTATGCAAATTAAACGCCAAACCAGGTGTCACCCATCATTCATTGACTGTGGGTTTCATCGGTTATCATGAGAAAAATATAGTTCACCACTAGATGAAACTTATCGCGCCACTTGTACTCGATGGTGTAGGAGTACAACGTCACAAAAACTCCCCAAAAATCACCATTTAACGTTTGTCGGAACTGGGCGATAAACGTTATGGCAGGCGCTTGGTAAACACTCTCGAATTGTGATTCCAGGGGAGGATTCCTAAGGGCGTCGGAGGATTAAATTGATTAACAATTAGGCTAATCGAAGCGGGACGAAGTGACCTGCAGCGTTGCGGTTGCAGCCGACCTAAACTTGACCCGGACCCGGTGTTGCAAGTGGTGATAGTCTGACGCAGTTAAACTGATGGGTCGATGGTAATTTGAGCGGTTATGGCTATGTTGACTTCGTAGGGTAATTATTACGATGAAAGTGGAGCATTTAATCTCGTGCCAAAGGGGTAGTTGCTTTCATCGACATTGATGTTGTCCACAGATTGGCTTCAGCAAACTGTGGCGTAGTTGAACTACGCAAAGTTCTCGGAAAAAGCTACTTTCAAAACGTAGACTGATGAGTACATTTTATTATGTTTACATTCAATATTTTAATTGAGGAGGAAAAATCAATCATAGTCAGCTTAGATAAATACATGATTAGGTTTCTACGTGGAACAATCTAATAAACCCTCATAACTCGGCAAACACGTGGAACACCGTCTGCCAGGGAGTTTGAAGCGCTATGTGCGCAAATGAGCGTCAGCACGTGTGCCCCATATCCTCACCGTGGAATGCACTCCGCCGGGTTCGATGTTTTCCAGACAAACAAAATGCTCTAATAATGATCGAAAGTTGCATCAGACGATGGGAAACTGCAACGTGGATCGTACGGGAAACCGAACCACCGGATGCACTCCTGCTCCCGCTTACACCCGGGAATGGGCTAAACTGGCGAGCATGGGGCGATGCAAGGGGAACGGGTCGTAGCATACCGTTGGAGCAGACGTTGGTGGCGTCGTCCCTTCCTCTGAATAATTTAATCCCATTCAACCGTCTTTCCTGGGCCTGGGAATATGGGAGTACAGATCGATCCCCGATTCGATTGCGCAATCATCGGTTTGTGTTCGCCCGCAGAATAAGAACCCGTGTGTGAGTGTGTGCTATAAGTTTCCTGTTTTCTCACCGATGTTTGCCTCGCCGTGGAGCTTCCACATCGCCATGGAGTACGAGAGGGTTGACCACAAGCAAGGAAGGAATTAGCTGGCGAAGGCACGGTTTCTGTATCCTGTTCCTTTTCGCAAGACAGGATCAATTGTTATAGCCAACGATAGTGCTGCAGCTGGTTAGCTGGTGGTGGGTTTTCCCGACACCGTACAGCAGTGCGCCGAGACCGACTGAACGTGCAGAGAGCCAGTCGGAACGCCATACTAACGACAACTGAAGTACATTAGAGAAGTTGATTGGATCTGCTCAAGGAAATCAGAGCGTTATCGATTTGATTAAAAATTTACTACGTTTCTTTGATTGGAGAAACGCATGTGGTTCCGCGTTGCAGACACCCTGCTTGAAAAAGTACAAGACAGTTCTTTTCCACGGCATCTTAAAGTCATCATATGAAGGTAAACAACAGCGTAAGCAAACAAATGGCTTAGGTTTTTGAAGATTAAGTAAAACAAAAAATCGATGCTACAAGACTTGAACGAAGTCTGGTTCTTGATCCGTTGTTCCGATACGTAATTTGCCTTAGTTGTTCATTCGTAATAGGTGTTGATTCGGCTGGCTTCCTTGCTAAGGATGTGCAGCCTACATCTCGTGATGGGATTGCCACCTTCGATATAGCTGACGAGGTTCCACATTTCAGCTTCAGCCGCTCCACTGGAAATCCGACGCTGTTCCGAGCCCTTATTGGAGAACCATGCTCTGTAGGCGACCTCTGTGATCCCTGCCAGCATACGGCCCAAGTTCCCGCTAGGGTTGGTTACCTGATCTTCACAAAGATTACTCGTATCCCGGTTGCATGACCACTATCAAAGATCGACATGGGACCTCAGGTTGCACCGGGTCCCAAACCATTTAACAACCAACCGTTGTTGTAAATTAAAATTGAAACTCCACGGCTCCACGAGCTGCACATACAAAGTGAAAATGTTGCGTGTTGCCTACATTTAGGCGTTAATTATGACGTGGATTATCTAATGGTGCGATGTTGCATACATCACGGCAACACTGCGGATTGCTTGCGAGGTGGCATGTCAAGCCAGTAGAATCGGTTTGACAAACTTCATACATCGGTTTGATGCAATCAACCCTTGATTGACTTCAACTTCAACTTTGCTGACAATGGCGAATGTAAGAACATTACAATGTTACCACTTTACAAATGTATCCTTGGAAATACTGACGTAATTTGAGGCTAAAGTCCACTTGTTGTTGCTGATTCATGTTCCATTTATCACAAAACTGATATCAGGTGAGGGCTAGGACCAATACCCCGCGCCTCCTCGCAAACCATGATGCCTTAAGGTTGACCGTTCAAACGGATAGTCGAAGCCCAGGATGCATATCCAATCTAACCTAAAGACGGTAGGATGTACCGGCGAGCAGAGTGGTCGTGCATATCTAGGACAATCTGATTACGGAAGTGGTTATCGTTGTTACGAGTCAATTATGATTAATAAACCTTCATTAGGTGCACTTCGTTATCGGCACTTTCAGTATTCCATTTATCTTTCCCATTTTTTTTTGCACGCCGCATTTCTCTGTCGTAATTGAATTCTGGCGGAATACTATCGTGCTCAACTTCGCCAGTCGAATGTCTTACGGCAGTGAATGCTAATGCAAATACAATGCAAATACACTTACCAGGAGCGTAATCCAAGTGTTTGCTAGTTCATCAACGCTCGGATTCTGCAAATTAAGCAATCGGAGAAGAAAGGTCATTTAGTAATTATTCAAACGTTTTGCTTTCATTATACATCTTATTGCTAATTAGGGGAAGTAAGATCGATTATGAAAAACATAACAAAGCTCGGATGTATTGGAACTAGTTTAAAAAAAAAATTATCTTGTATGATTGCGAAAGTCTATGATAAAGAACCTGAATGAATACATGTGTTTGAGGTATTCTTTTTTGTTTGATGCTTTTAGCCATAACATCAACACCGACGTTTCCCTGTATGGATTTGACTCCATCCCAACATACAAAACCTTCACGTACACCACCCACTCCAGCGCGCCAATTAAAGTGCAACGGACGGAAACTCATTCATTCGCCGACTGCAACATATTCCGTACACTTCCTGTGAATAACCACCGAACAATTTATGCCCGGTGCGCCTCAAAACCGGTGGAAAACGAAAGGCTTCTCCCGTGGCGCCTATCAGGTGCAGAGTCAGGCCTCTGCCACCTCCGAGCAGACTTCGCTTGAGAACCCGCGCCATTTTTCCTCCCTCTTTGATCGCTTTAATGTTGCTCTCATAAACAGACATTTCATCGCCTGGCGTTTCGCATGGTCAGCCTCATTCACTTTCGCACCGACCATACACACCGCAAGTGACCATACACACCCACCAACAACCCCCGAGCCCTCCTCCTGGGTGCCTCGGCGAGCCGGTCAATAGACTTTCGCCCAGCGCAATGCGGTGCGTCAAAGTGGTGGATGGATGGAAATGAGTAACGTGCGACCATTTGGAACGAAGCGGGTTTATTGAGTTGGTGAACACGAATGATTACACGCGTTCAGACGTTGCCCCTAGGGTGGCAATGATCGCCCGCCCGCCTACCGGTTCGGGTTTGCTTCCGAATTTGTTTTCCACGATCATGGATCATGCTGGAAAAATTAATTTATAAATCATATTTTGAACTTGGAACTTGAACAAACGGTACATGATCATTCTTTGCTCGCATGATAAAGACGGTGACATTCTAGTCAAACTGGTGGATCTTTAAATTGCTGCGCTCCATTAAGACCCGATCCTTCGCCTGACAATGACAAAGCTCCATTAAAGCAATTGAAACTAAATGCATGCACTCCACGTCGGGCAGAAAAGAGGATTCAACAACTACCGCCATTAAAGGGAGCGCATACACAGCCGGCATCTTCTTTGCAACATCGCCCCCCAGATAACGGACACACCGTCCGGAAAGTACGTGCCGACAGGAAACACACATTTCCCGGGCACCATCTTCGCAAAGGTGTAAAATACAAAATGCAACCGTCAGAAGGTACATCGTCTTTCGGTGGCGTGAGCTTCGAGATGCGAGCGCCGTTGATGGACGAAGACGAACATGTCCCGTGTTGTGCACACGGAACTCCCAACACCCGTTGTTCACCGTTTTGACGCTCCGACGGTCGGAGGTACGTGATCGCACGAGTGGCTGGTAAGATTTCCTGGTTTTTCGCCGGTCGTACCGCCCTCCCACGAAATGCTGTCACGGTGGTACATGATGCTGCTGCTTGCCTCCGCCCGAAGCCGTAGACATCACACATTTCGGACCGTACGCCAGCGGCATTGCGATGATGACGTTTGGCATTGTTGATGGGAGGACGTGCTGATCAGTTCAATGGAGGCTGGTTGGAGGGACGATGTTGTGTACTGATTCCTTCCTATAAATTGTTGGTTGATAGGTACCGCAGAGGAATATTAAATAATTATTTTACGTGTATGATCTCGAAATTTATTGGTTCTGTTTTTGATAAAAAACATCCATACTCGGCTAAATTAAAGAAGATGCACTGCCGATGCCACGAAATGGACAACCATAAAAAGGTGGGATGTATCTAAGGTGAGTAATTATTATTATACATTCCTCCTCATAGCTCCAAATTAAAAGAACAAGTGGATAATTAAATTCCTATAATTCTTGCAGTTCCATAATTTTTCATTCGCAATTCATAAGATTATTATGTAGCATATGCTATATTTCACTCAAATAATTTAAGTAAAATAATTTCAATTGCTCGGCAAAAAAAATCGGCCCATGAGCGCCGGGGCTCTCACCACCTCGACGGCGTGGGTTCGAATCCCAACCGAGACCGGACCCTCCCCTGTACAAGAGGACTGACCATCCACGTACAACAACAGGGAAACAAGTCTCGTAAGACCTTAACGGGCAGCCATGACCATGAACAAAGAGGCCGTTACGCCAAGAAGAAGAAGAATTTCAATTGCTGCAAGTAGTTGTATTATTTATTCATCCTGATTTTGTTTTAATTCGTTTTCTTTCCACTTTCACTTCGTTCTAAGCACCTATCAACCGGTATCATTCCACCAGAACACATTTACGTACGCGTCACACATCTCCGCATGCGGGCGATATTTAGTACACCATTATTCGGTGGCAATCATTTATGAGCCGACATAAGTGAGCTCGCATCCAGAATGACGAAACTTGAGCAAAGTGGAGCATTTCCCCGGCTCCCGCGAAGCCGCGTCAGTGTGGCCACAACACAGCACGAACAGCACACCCTGGCACGTACGGCGTTATGTACACATACCGGCAAAGTGTTCGATCTCATCCGCTGGATGCAATTTAAATTTGTCGAAGCGACGAGTCAAAAACTTATCGCCCAAACTGTCGGTACTGAAGGCAAAGGCAGACGATGGGGTGTGGAGCATGTGGGAGGAGGGGAAAGAAATCCTGTTTCCGGTAGCCGGAAGATGCTTTCCCTGCCATCCGTCTGATGTGCGGCGAGGAAGCGAGCGCTTCGGTGGCACAGATTTTGTGGGTTTTTTGAAGCCGTCGCTCTGTCGTCGAAAAATGTCGATAGCACGGATAGGAGATAATGGAACCGTTGCGCTTGCGGGTGGTGGGAAAATACCGGGAGGATTTTAATCGGTTGAAATAATTTGCACGAGCCGAGCCCACGCCAGGATCAAGGCACAGAAGTGACAGATTTCGACTGCCACTGTTTGAAGTTTTACCGACGTTATGCCGTGATCCGGGCAGGCGAAGGGAAACGTGGTTCCGGATGAAGGGGCTCAACGTAAATCGTTGAACCACAAAAACGAAAGATGACAGGCTCTGGTGGATCTGGTTAAATTTGTAGATCTTATGTCCTCGATAACTAGGCGTGGTGGATTTTCACAGAGCACCAAAAACCAGTCAGGAAATAGGCACAAAATGAGTTATACAATTTCATTTTTAGTTCTTTTTTCCAGTTCAAATGTTCAATATGCTAACTTTTCAATATGTACAACTTTTCCATTTTTCTGCATCTATATTGTGTTTGTTACTTATGTCTTGATCAACTTGTCAAAATAATCCATTGCCATAGCAGACACTAATAGGTTTAAAAATTACATGAACAAGCGGCGTTTTGCATGGAAATAAAAACATATAATCCCCAGCTTCGCTTAACTTTTTCCCCCACTAACAGGTGTCCTTGGTAGAAAGAAAAGGATAACCACCATTTTGCGGAATGCAAAACCTTGGCGCCAATTTGTCTTCCTGCAAAAAGGATGCTCCCGGTACTAGCTACACAATCCCCGTTATTGTTTGAATTAAAAATCTCTCACATTTTCCATCACAAGGGTAAATATTGAAACACCGCACGACGGATCCGATAAGCGATGGAAAAATGCGGAAAAGAGAAGGAACTTCTTGGAACCACCCAAATGAAAGGGAGGTGTCAGGGGCACAGGTAGGATTCTGCACAGGATGATGAATTGATGGAAAGCGCGAATCCGTGCGTTGGCTTGTTACCTGCTTGCTAAAAGGAAAAACATACGCAGAAAAAACTCATAAAACTGGAGGAAACTTGACATGATTCCACTCCAGCGGCACACGCCCGTCATATGGATGACATTGGTGGAATGTACGTTGGATCGGTAAAAATGGAAAAAAGAACCTACAATGGCAACGGTTTTCACCGGTTTGGTAGGCGGTGGAAAACTTTTTTTTCCCATGCGCTTTCGTTCTCATTTCTTACAGTGAAAATATCCACCTTTTCTAGCGCTTTTCCCGGTAGAAAGGATGGCAAGGTTTGCATTTTCTTTAAATATCAATCCAACTGGAAATTTTTCTCCGTGGAACGAACAAAAGAAACCTATATTTGAGTAACTCGTTACTTGTTGTATTTTTCTGTTTGTAACTGAAGTACGAATCGTCATCGTTTCCCACTCTGTCAACTAGGCATTATCATGAAGCTCTGTTTTAAGTTTGTTTTTGCCACATAATGGTTGTTGAAAACAGTCAATTATCTTCATATTCTTTTTTAATTTCAGCTGTTTAATGCATCATTACACAATTTCTGACTCTTCTAATCATCGAGATAGTTATTTAAAAAATCCAACAAAAAATTGTTATGTACTCGTTATGGTATCGGTAATGGGTAATGGAATTCTAACGCAAATGCCGTACATTGTTCACGAAATTGAACCACTAAAATATTAAGTTTAATTGTCGTAAAAGCCGAACGATTCCACCCTTCAAAGCTTCATTATACGTGTTATATTACAGCATTATCAAAATTTCAAAATAACAAGGTAAAAAAACCAAAGTAGAAAAATTCAATGACACATTTGTCACAAAAACGACTAAAATTAAGAAGGAAATGTAACTACACATGTTACATGAATGAACTCAAAGTATCAGATCAACTTTTTAGTTCAACAAATCTAAAGTGAGTTGACGATTCTGACTACGAACCAGAATCAACTTGAATCGCTTCGTGCCTATGCGTTCTTGAAAGCACTCAGCGACGGATTATGATACTCTTACTTCGTCTACTTTGTAACGCGTGCTCTGGAACAGAGTCCAAAGACGATACGCAACCAAGATCAGTTGCAGTTGCAATTTTTGCTCGCATGCTAGCCATAACAAAACCCAACTTTACGTCGTAAGTATTTTCCGTTTGCTGCGCCAAGGAGGTGGAGACGATACTATTTTGACCAACGCAAACCCGGCATGATTCAATGCGACATTTCTAAGTGGCGGTCGGGGCAGCGCAGTAGCACCGACGAATGTAGCGAAATTGCAACTTAATTCAATTTCGCATGGTCATTGCGCCGTTGATGCAATCATGATGAAGTCGGAGCTGCTGCCGTTCATCTGCCTATTGCGGACTTGCGGGTTGCGTTCGAGTTTAGTTATGGGTTAGTTGTTCCAACGGACGATTTGCGGATAGCAATCAGTGAAGGCGATGAGGGTCGGGTATGTGTGCTACACATTGTAACCTATTTGTACGTAACGGATTGCTTAAGTGAACAAGTAGAAAATGGTACTAAAATAAGATATAATTTTGTTAAATGTTAAAATACCCATGAAAATAATTTAGCACTTACTAAAATTTGAGAAAAAATATAATAGCATACAATTCCACCGAAACACTAAAAAAAATTATAGAAGCTTAGCTGAGACATGCTAAAAGAAGCCAAATACAACCCAAATAGAGTCGATAGATTTTCTGACTAACGCTTCCAAAACACTCCACCATTTCGTGCTCTATTGCGGAGCAGAATTTGCGCTCCTTTCCCAACCTTCATCCCCCTTCGACCGCCACGCCACGAATCAATCGAGCAAGAAGCACCCGATAACATCTTAGATAGCGCACCTCCGAACGCCGCGATGTGCAATCTTTTACCGCGTGGCATTTGTCGGTTGGTGGCATTCAACGGTTTCGTCCGATTTCGTCACCGAGCGATGCTCCGGATGCGCCGGCGAGACGTGCTGGTAGAAAAGGGAAAGGGAAGGTGGGCACGAAGATGCGTCGCGAATGCGCCAGATCATCCGCCTTGCCAATCACGAGCCGTGCAGAAGGAGGAACAGCTGATTGCGTGTTCGTGCGGGTGAATTTAAATTAAATTAAAATTGGCTTCCTTTCCGCTCGAGACGTTTCGTGGCGTGTTTGTTCTGCTTGTCACTGAGCTGTTTGTCCTGCGGCTGTGCTACAAATACAAAGTGTGCTCCGAAGGACACGCTGCTGGGGCCCGGCAATCCAATCATGTTTGTTCCTTTTCCAGAGTGCTAACCCCTTAGGCACGCACCTTTTCCCGCTCATTTCGCATGCCGCTGGCTAATTGTGGGACCGATTGATCGGTTGGTTGGTTTGCGATTTTCTTTTTATTACTATCATGTTTTGAAATCATTGGCTTTGTTTGCGCTGTGCTGTGGTTTTATTTATTACCCGGAAGCTCCGTGCCGGCAGCACCAAGCGTACCGGAGCTTAATATGTCGCAAATATAATAAAACATTGACGACACTGTACCAACAGACAACAGCGATCGGTTTGCGGAATGACAAATTAGCAAACGTACTTAGATCGCCGGTGAAGAAATGGACTGGCAAGTGCTTCTATCGGGTTAGCACGTTCCAACCATCAACCATAACAATGCCGGGACGCAATTTTACTTTAAGAGAAGGTTGCATATTGAATCGCTTTACCGCATGATACTTATGCGATGCGGAATAAACATGTTCTTTGTTCCGTTTTCACAATTTGAATATTGTTTAAAATTGATTTCAAGGTCTGTTGCAAATGAAAAACAATGTTTATTTTCAGGGTCAAATCAGGGCTTTACATGTTCTCTTTGAAAGTATGACCTTCGATTTGAGTCTTTATTCATAGCATTAATAGTTTGTATTGTGCTATTTAATTTTTACTAGAGTAAATATCTAAATAGATAAGATAGTAAAGGCTATCTTCCTCCTTTTGACTAGTTCGATGAGGAATCTTACTCCAATTTAATTTCAATTTTTTGTTACCTAGTTATCAATTTAAAAGTAAACAATCTTTAAAGACTACAAGGTAGTTGTAGAAGTCTTGCATCTCGTTGAATTATACTCAATTCTAATTAACTTAGCGTTAATTTAATTTGCTTATCGTTTTCAAATAAACGATTCATTTTAGAACTTATTTTTATGTAGTTTGATTAGTTTTACCAAGATTGAAGAACACGAAGGAGATTCAAATTTTGAAAAAGATTCTAAAAACCAGTAATATTAAGTACTTTTATTCTAAATTATGCATTTCCATATTCTGTTGCCATGATGGCTGTCTTTTTGTATTGTATTATATTTGTAAAAGTAAAAATGTTTGTATTGTATTTGTCAAAGTAAAAATTTACTCAACTTAATACACCGAATGTTTATATAGATGGAAGTTTACCTTCTGAGAATTCTAATATTTGATGTAGCTTTTTATTTTTTAGAACATCTATTAAACATTGAAACGCAAGTAGTTTAGTTTCACAAGAAACATTTGGGTCTTGCCGATGTCTAAAACGTTCGCCTTATGCAAACATGACTTCATAAGCAAATAAGTAAGTCTAAATTACTATTCCTCCCTCCAATCTTTCTGGAAGAACTGTGTCAGGGGGATGTTGTAAATGCCAATTACATTCGCACGCGTGTACGTCCATCGTTTTTCTTTCGTCAGTCGCTCAGCTTCGACCACAACAACAAACCGGGCACCTGCACGATCCGTACAGTGTATAACTTATCGGCTTCCGACCCCGGGAAAATCGTATGTACCTGCTAAGCGGACCGTTTTTCCGATCGATATTGAATAATTTCATAATCTGACCCTTCGGTAGGTGCGCGGTTTTTCGAGTACTGATGGATCCAGACCGTGGATCTACCACATCTCGTTCCATTGACTCTTCCCCCCTGGGGGCCTGTTGGAGTGGAAAAGTGTCGTAACGAATCAAAGTTTCCCCCTGCATGTCCGCTGGGCATTGTACTGGGAAAGCGAGGGGGATGTTGAAATTAGTTTTCCGTTTCATTCGTCGTCCACCCATCGGACTTTCGTCGTTTGGTCCGGCGGGACGACAGGGGGAAGGTAAAACGGATTACGCGACATTAGCATATGAAAGCGCTAACCGCAATCTCCGGTTTCCCGATGGGCTGGACGAGGTCCAGTCGCTTCGTTTCCGCTTCCCTTTCGATCGTCCGAATCACCCACCTAGGTCTTGTTTGGTGTCGTTTGACAATGTGCACCAGTCACCCCAGGTTCTGAGCGCGGTTTGTGGAGCTCCGGGTAATGGTGCGAGGCAGCGGTTTGATAGGTTCTATCGATTCTAAGTCTTACGTAACCACGACGTTCGTCCTCGTCGTTGTCGTCGTTGCCTCTCGCCATGGTTGATGGTGCAGCTCGCGTATAAATATACAAACGAGTCTCAAGGACAGCGGGAGGAATATTATGACTCGTGACATCCGCCCGCGCTCTGTGCATTCCACGCATGAGAAAACACAACGCTCGGCGCGTGTCACGCCAGTGGATCGATGTTTGGTCTCCTGCCATACCTTCGGGGGGATAAAGTGGGGCCATAATTGGCATTTTCTCGCGTTCGGGAAAACAGGATCATAACTGTCCGCTCTTTGGGGCGCGTTAGGGCTTAGGGTGAAAGGGCGATGCCTCGGAGCGTAAGGATGAAACCCGACGGTCATGAAGTGATAAAAAAGAACACAACCGAAGGTGCAAACAAGTCCGTTTTTCCAACGATTCGGAAGGTGGAGGAGGTCCGTCAGGGTGGCGAATACCATAATACCTGGTAACTGGTTTGAGCTGATGCTAGTTGGATTATGAACGTCATTCGCCGTACCTTTATGACTGGTCAGCGGAGACTTACACGGCAGTAGATAAATCTTCCTAAAGCTGGAATGTTATTAAAGACATCAACGTTACGGTGTGTCATATACTTTAATAAACGAAGTAGCTGCGATAACCTTCTGTATTCGATACTATCACATACTGTTGATAGATATTTGTTTCCAATATGTCAAGAAAATATTTTGACAAGATCTAGTCGCATTATTGGTTCATTACATCATCTTTCGTATAGAAATGGTAAAAGAATTTGCAAGTGACTCATCAATTCCATTCCGCAGTGTCTGCTTAGTTAGCTTTTTACTTAGGACGATAATTTTCAAAATTATTCTTTATAACCTAATTTATCAGCTTTTAATCAGTTTTCTAAACAACCACATTTGAAAAACCTATAAAATGTTTATCATCGCTGAATGAATCAATGAATCAAACGTAATTATCTCAACGTTATAAAAATGGATGACGAGGCTTATCTGCATAGTAACTGTTAATATAAACTATTCTATTTTTATCCACTCAATATATATGATAAAGCAAGATCATTTATAGAAATGAAGCCCTCAATTATTGAAATGTTCTGCTAGTTTGTGGAGTTAATTATTTATTTTTCTGCGTGTTTTCCCCTTTTCATACACTTTAGTAAAATTTTCGTTATTTTTCAAACTGTTATTCAATGAAAATGCACATAGTATTTGCTAGCTACTGTTATTGTGTTCTACAGATGCGTCTATTGAGAATATTACAGATTGAAAAATGTGACTTATTGACTAAACATTGTTTTAGTATTATAATACATTCACTATTATATCCGAAAATTTTAATTTCTTATCTCATGGTTTGAGAAAGATGGCTGAACACTGTTTTTATTAACATCCATGAAGTAAATCAAATTGTTAATTTATATAACTTTAATAATATGTTACTCGTCAGTAAATTATGAAATTAAAAAACCATCCAAGGCTAAAAGAACGTAAAACCTGTATGTTCATGAATTTGCAAATCCTTCCCATACATGTCAAGTTCGTACTTCATCGTCAATTTAAAAACGCGCCCAAAAAATCGTTAAATCTAATTGCATGGAACGTCTGAACGAGCCTCCGAGCTGCGGTAATTGGCGTGCCGGCATTCCATCGTCGTAAGGGTAAACTTTCCCGCATCGGGAAATTCGCACCCAAAGCCCTCGCAGCTCAGCAATCGCACTAGGAAGTAATGCAATTTGTCATCGCTTGCATCTTCTTCCGCGAACCCGCGGCCGGGCATATGTGCGCCCCGCGTTCCGTTGGGTGATTTATTTTCGCAATATATCGGGGTGGGTTTTTGGGTGGGAAATTGCAGTAGCTCCCGGCCGAGCAAGGACCAACGGAACGCGCGAGGCCATGGAGGCCTTCCGGCGCGATGCTCTTGACATTTTTCCGACCCGAAAACCCGGAAAGACTCGCGCTCCCGCGGGGCGTACGTGTGTGGCGCGGCGACCTCGTGCCGGAAAAATGGGTGGAAAATCGAACTGCAGTGCGAACGGGCCATATTTCACCGGCACGATGGAAAACGCGTCACGAAACATCCGGACGCGCAGCGCAGCCTTCGAGGAAAGCAGCGTGCGGCGACGACCCCGAAGCCGACAGCTCGCCCGACCGTGTGTGTGTGTGCGGAATTTTCCGCGGCATTTGCATGCATTCAATAAATTTCGCTGCATCGTGCCTCCTCTTCGGAGCGGGTTTTCCATATCGCGCTGCAGATATATCTCACCACGATATCTCACGCCACTTTGTGGACTTTGTTGAAGAGGAAAAACGAGGTGCGATAGCGAAAACTGTTCACCAGGCAGTCGGATTATCGAATCGGTTTTACATCTGCCCGGTGGAAAAGTCCAGCCCAGGGCTGTCGGACGTGAAAAATCAACTGTCCGGAAGGTGCGATGATTGCTGGTGGCCGCGTAATGCAAACACGCGAAAAATTGAGCTCTTCCGTGCATTGTATCGGTTGTTTGACGCGTTCCCCAAATCACATTCAGTTGTTGTTGTTGACCAACGTTAGGGCTCCCATGAACAGGGGTTTTCCCCCCTCGACCAACCCCATTCGACACTACGACCCTTTGAAGGTCGTTAGTTTTGTTTTGTTGTTCATTCGAGTGTGAAGAAAATGCAGGCAACCGCTAAGACTATTAAAAGCCATTGATCAGAAGTGCCACAAAACATATTCAAAACCAAACGTTTTGCAATGCGGAACAGCAGAAGAATTTTCACGAACGGTAAAGGTACGTTGGCCGTGCTTTACACAATCCACAGTTGAACCATTTTTCTTCCTGCAGCCTGTTTTGGACAAAAGGTCACTCCAGAGCTAAAAAGGGGGTTTCCTTTTTGGGGTCAAGAACTTACATTCACCGAACGAAAACTGTTGACTTTTTCCCTCTCTCCATCAATGACACGGTACGGCTGGCAGTATTTTTCCACCTTCCGCCCTGGTGGAAAATGGTGCAAAAACCGGAAAATAATCAAAACCGAAAAACTAAACTGGAAGCGAAGGCCGTTTTTAGCGGGCACCGTTCGGCGTAGGCAAAATACAATTACGTGTGCCATTCATATTATAATTATGCTGGCGTTTTTTTTTCTTCCCTCGGTTTTTGAGACTCCTTGCCCGCATAGAAATTCGGTGAAAATAGAGCACCGTTTTTCCGACCGACCGCGGCCGGAGTTACAAATCACGCAAAGTACAGCGCGGCGCGTGAAATATGAATTTGAAAGAATGGCTCATTTGGACGAGCAGAACGGCCGACAATTTTGGCCATTCGGTGGAAAGGCTGGAAATATTTGAATTTAGTTCCGTTCGAGCGACAGACGGCTGGTACGTTTTAATATTCATTCTGCAAAATGGTATAAATGATGATAATTTGGCAGTTCTAGGAGTGGAATGGCTCCGTTAGTAAAGTGAGCAGTTGGACGATAAATTTCCATTATTTCACCGGATGTTTGGACATCAAAATGGCAGCGAGAATGAAAAGATTTGATTGTATCGTGTTTGTTATCAGATTTGTGAGTATAAACTATCGGCAGTATGGCCAAATAGATATGTTTGTAACCTGCATAAATTTCTTCATTAGCGGTACAGAATAGCAAATTTGTGATATGTGGTAGAATATAAAGTGAAAGTAAAATGAAAAACAAATCAAAATCTGGTACTTATTTGTATAAAATGCAAAACTATTATTATTCCATAATATGATCAGTTTCAGTGTTACAAACGATCGGGAAAAATTAACAAAACTTAAGAAGATGCTCTATGGTTTGAGAAACAACCAAAATTTCAGTCTTTTTGATTTCCCGAATTTGTGTAACATAAAAAGTCCGTTTTCCCGCTTTGCACCTTTTTTATACAATTCCAAACTCTTATCTTGTTCCTAGCTCCAGCGAGTCAGAACTCGCCGTTCCGGACTGTCTTTAACGATCACCATTTTGACAAACATTATAAATTCCATTAGACTATTACCCAACACTTAAATAAAAGAGAGTGTAATTTTTTCTTTTACTGTGTCACGAACAATCCTATATTTTACCCCATTTTTGTTTAGTTTATGTTTTAGCGATAAGAGATTAAGGAATCAGAATTCTTTTCAATCCGTTATACATAAAAGAAATCTGAAAAGGCTAACCCTCTATCATTAGAACATAGCAGATTACCTTTAATAATAACCAAAATAGAAACAAAATGAAATGAAAAATAGACAGTAATACTATGGAAAGAAAACCCTACGAATGGTTCTTTTTCGATGTTTTACCTTCAAAAAGGCTTTGTTGGTTTTTGCTCAAAGAATTTTTGAAAATGTTTGAAGATGTCTTCAAATCTACGAAGCTAATTTGGATGACAAATAATACTCTTGCTTATTTTTAAGACTGTTTCAATTTCATAACACTTTGTTTACGAGTACCTACAATACATCAGTGTCCAGAACCAAGCTTCCGATAGCTACTTTGTGCTTTTCTATTACCCCAATGCGGGCCCGCACGAGCTAAACGGGCTAAAACACAAATCAAATCACCGCCACAAACCAATCCTAACCACATTCTGCCAAAGCACGAGCCAACCACTGCCGCCTGCCAAACCACGAAACTCCGGTCGTCCCGCGAAACACCCACTCGCCCACTCGGCCAGCTTGGTACAGTACCTCACCGGTGCAGGCGCAAGTGCAGCGAGCGTGCAACCGAGAAACGTGCCAACCACCAACCGAAGGTAGGGTTCCGTTCCGTTTCGTTCCGTTCCGTTCTGTTCTTCAAACGCACCAAGCCGGGCGGACCGCGAGCGGGTCGTTTGTTTTTAGTGTCATTGCCAGAAAGATCCTGCGGCCCGAAAGGGTCGTTTGATTTGCGCCGTGCAGTTCCTAAGCCTCGGGACAGCAGAATGGAATTAAAGCACCGACCGGAGGTGTGAGGTGGGAGGTGGGGAGGGAAAAGAACCTGTTTCACCTTCGCTGCACGATTCGTTCAAAGTCAAAGAACGAATCAAACTCGGCACCAACCGGTTCCCATTGGTTCATTGGTGCGCTCCGGACGCGGCCACGGCTTCAGGTGAAGGTGCTGGGAGCCATGTCCGACGCCTGAGTGCGCTTTAGCTGTGCGGAACTGCCGAACCAGCAGCAAACAAAGCGAAACAAAACATCCATTGAACGCAGGCTGCTGGTGCTGTAATTGATTTTTCCCCTTGGCGAAGAAAATGAAGAGATTTCGGTTTCCTTCGGCACGGGCCTTTGAGGGTCAGGCGAGGCCGGCTTTGAAGATGACTCGGCACCTTGCCACCCCAAAAGACCAGCTGGCAGAATGGACCGACCGTCATGGAACGCTTCATCCAACAGGTTGCAAAGGTCGACTGAAGTGAAGGGGACCGGGCGAATCACCATCGAGTGGTGAGTTGAAGACTCCCTCCTCCATGTGTCCAATACATTAGATGGAATCTTTCTGCTTTACTCTTTATTCCAGGTTACAAAAGGATACAATGGATCCTTTGACTTATCTAATTCTTAAAGTTTAAGAAAATTCAGCAAATACATTGTAGAAACTGTAGTTCACAGATTCCCCAAGGTAACGCTGCAACTGTTCATTTGTTACAACTAGTGTTGGGTCAAGTAACACTTTTTGATGTGCCGTATTGTGGTACCACACACAATTTGCTGTGCTGTGAATTGTGGTAGCACAGTAAAGTGTCATACAGTTATACAACTTGTCTTTTTATTCAGCAACATCTTCTCGATGCAAAATGCACAAACAAGTATCTGCTGAGTGTTGTTACTTTGCGCGCTAATCAAATCACAAAAGGATGCTAAAGTATCTGCAGTATATGCATTTTGCTCGATATTATGCTAGCTCGATAAGGGCTTTAGCCATTTACATTTCCATTCTTACTTACTTACTTATGTGGCGCTACAACCGCTGAGCGGTCTTGGCCTGACGAAGCTCCATCCGAAACCGCTCACGGTCGCTCGCCACGCTGGTCCAATTCCGTATCCCGGCTTTATTGGCGGCTTCGTCTACGCCATCCTTCCACCTCAATTTAGGCCTACCACGCCTCCTCTGTCCTTGGGGACAGCCTAAAAGGACTTTACGGGCTGGGTCGTCCGGTGCCATTCTCATGACATGACCAGCCCACCGGAGCCTGGCGAGTCTAATTCGCTGTACGACAGTAAGGTCGCCGTACAGCTCGTAGAGCTCGTCGTTATAACGGCTCCTCCATTGTCCCTCCTCACATACGGGGCCAAAAATCCTCCTGAGCATCTTCCTCTCGAACACGGCTAAGAGGGTTTCGTCAGATTTGGACAGAGTCCATGTCTCGGAGGCGTATGTGAGCACTGGTACTATGTATGTTCGGTATAGTCCCAGCTTCGACTGTCTTGACAGGTATCGTGAGTGGAAGAGATTTCTCAGACTGTAATATGACCGGTTGGCTGCCAGCACCCTAGCGCGAATTTCATCTTCAATGTTGTTGTCGGTGCTGACCTTTGACCCAAGATAGGTGAAATTTTGGACGACTTCAAAAGTGCGTTCACCTACTTGTACGTCACCCCCGCGTAGGCTTTCGGCAATTGTTGGCAGGGCCGCTGATGGTGCCACCATCATCTTGGTTTTTCCCTCGTTTATCTGCAGTCCGAGGTTATTCGCCGCTTGCTCGATCCTTTGGTATGCTTCCGCTACATAGGAGAGTCTTCTACCAATAATATCAATATCATCAGCGTATGCCAGGATCTGGATTGACTTATAGAAGATGGTCCCCGAAGTTTCCACCTCCGAGTCTCGGATGGCCCTCTCTAGCGCTAGGTTGAAGAGTATGCAGGCAAGCCCATCCCCTTGGCGCAGTCCCTTGGTGGTAGCAAAGGAACTTGAGAGTTTTCCATCCACCTTCACCTGACAAGTGACGTTGGTCATGGTCATTCTTACAAGTCTGATTAATTTAGCCGGGATTCCAAATGAGCTCATGGCTTGATACAGTTTTACCCTGGCTATGCTGTCATATGCGGCTTTAAAGTCAATGAAGAGATGGAAAGTGTTTTGTTGGTACTCTGCCATCTTCTCCAAGACTTGCCGCATGGTGAAGATCTGATCAGTGGTTGATCTCCCTCTTCGGAATCCCCTCTGATAGTTTCCTACTATCTCTTCAGCGTATGGGTCAAGTCGTTCTTGAAGAACGAGGGAGAATATTTTGTAGGCGGTATTCAACACCGTAATACCCCTGTAGTTACTGCAGTCTAACTTATCTCCCTTTTTGTATATGGGGTAGATGATACCAAGATTCCAATCACAAGGCATCGATTCGCTATCCCATATCTCAGATATCAGTCGATGAATTTCGTTCTCTAGATTTGCGCCTCCGTTTTTGATCAGTTCGGCTGTTATTCCGTCCGTGCCAGGCGACTTGTTGTTCTTGAGGCGACGGATAGCCTTTCGTGTTTCTTCAATGCTAGGTGGCTGAAGCATGATTTCATCTGCTGGTGGAGCCTCCAGCTGCTCGTTAAACTGATCATTTAGTAATTCATCGAAGTACTGAGCCCACCGCGAGAGGACCTCTGGCTGGTTGCTGACCAGATCTCCATCCTTGCTGCGACAGCAGGTCACCTTCGGAGTAAAGGTGCTTCGGTGGCCTGCTATCGCTTGGTAAAACTGTCTTGTGGGTCCGTAACGCACTCTGGTTTCCTCGAGTTTTCGCATTTTGGCGTCCTCCCACAATTGCTTCTTTCGCTTGAAAACTCGTTTCTCTTCTCGTCTGAACCGGTGATATTCTTCTGCGCATGCCCGTGTTCTTTGTTTCTGCTGCATTGCTCGGTATGCGCAGTTTTTGCGTTCATTCACAAGTCTACACTCCTCGTCGTACCAGCCAGATCTGGTGTTGCCACGACGTTCTCCTAAAATGTTTTTGGCACAGTTCGTGATCGTTGTTTTTAGAGCATCCCATCTCCCGCTCGTATCTGTTTCTCCTTGTTGCAGTAGTAGAGACTCATTTATGGCTCCCTGGTAGGAGAGTTGGACTCGACTGTCCTTAAGAGAGTCCGTGTTGTATCGTGTCTGCGTGTTGTTTCTACCCACATTGGCTCGTGGGCAGGCGATCCTGCATCTTATCACATTTCCATTCAACACTTTCATAATCCATAAGCAATTAGAGCCGGTGTTTAAAATGTGTTCCTTGTAAAAAATCATTAATAATCGATACAAAACCTCTGTTTTTTTAATGTGAGCTTAGTGGCGGTTTTGTTTCAAGTATATGCGTTATGTTTGAATAAAGTAGGTAAATTTCTTTTCTTCTTGGATTGGTTCCTATTGTGCTTCAATCGTAGCCTTTTTTCGTATGGTGGCAGTTTTTTTATACAAATAATAGAGTAAAGTTTATATGATAATGATGTTAAAATTCCACATACTGGTTTATACACTTCATTCCTATACTATGGTAGCTATGGAATTGGTATATCAAGGAACCAAAGAACGGTTCATACAATTTATTGGTTTAACGGTATGAAACTTTACTGTGGTACCACAATTTTTTCTGTGTCGTGTGTGTTGCCACACTTTACTGTGCTGTGTGTGTTGGGTAGCACAGTACCACACGACCCAACACTAGTTACAACTAGGTTAAAAATTACACCCGTTGCCACTAAACTTTATCTCTGGTATCAGCTGGTGTTGCTTCTAAGCCATCATGTTTTCAAATTGTTCATCAGTTTTTGTCTTTAACGTATCTGAGTTTGTTTGTAACTCTTCAGCATTTGTCTCTTGCAGAAAACATGAAAATAAAAGGGTAATTATGGTTTTCACACTTCAAACATAGTGTAAAAACAATAAACATTATTTGATTTATGCTTTAACACTTTGTTTACCAATGTTTTAATACATTTTTGTTTGCGTATTTCAAAATCGGCACAGAAGAGGTGAACTAGGATATATAGACTTATTTAATTTGTTAATAAATTCCCTTAGTTTGCTTTTTGTAAGCAACTAAACCATTTTTAGTGCAAATAGCAATTTTCATAAATATATTCATTCAAATTACAACATTTTTAGTTAGAAATAAAATTGAGATGAGAAGACAGAACCATAGGAGTTGCAGACAAAAGCTAAAGAGTTCGAGACAAACTTAAACGCGTTAGGGAGAGAAGAGGCAACGACTGTAACCCTAGTTAATTGAGTGGTTGTTCCATAATGTGTTGTCAAAAATAGTACAATAAAGCAGTTGCATCACTTTTATTTTTAAGAAGTTTGGATTTCAGTGTCTCATGTCGCTGGTGAAAGAATTCTTCAAAAATTAAGCAATCAGCTGATCAGCTGATAAAATACTCGTTATTAATCTTGAAACTCAACAAGTCTGCACCTTACCGTCAACAAGTCCATGAGTGTGCAGATACTTCTTCTGTGTCACGGCGACACGCCTTGTTCACGGACGCGACCCGATCGACGATCTTGACTACTCAACTACTCAATCATTCATCTTCACTCTTGCCGCTATTGGCACCAATCACTTCAATCACACACGCTCAAACATCTCCGCACATCATAACTGGCAATGACCCTCACGGGCCGATCGGGGCTCGTGGCTCTGAAGAACTGGACTGCTTTAAGTCTCGTACCAACGTCGTGTATACGCTTTGCAAGCTTGTCGAGACGAAGCTGTGCCATTTCTTTACCCACACTCAATCGTTTTTCTGGGTAGCAGTTGAGCTTGTGACAGAAAGGAAAAGGGGGCTGTTAGCACTTAGAGGAATGAAGAGCTAGAGGTTGAGATGCACAGCTGGGACTGTTCTGCTTTTCCCCCAAAGGGACAAGACACAGGAGTGTTGGGGTAACCCTTCGGTTGTTGTTTGGGAATGTTATTAAAAATTTATGAAGATTCCAGTGACACCAGAAACGATGAAAGATGCTGGGACAAAACTAAAAAAAGGGATAGAAACACGAAAATGCACATACCCCGACGATGGCGAGATTGCAAAGGACCCGGAGAACCCTAGTCCCGCTGCCTGTGTTGCTATTCCAGTGCGCTGTTTTTTCTCCTCCTACTTGTTTAAGTTACCAACTTTTATCCTGTCGTACGACGTGTAGAGACACCTTGTAGTAAAATCACCCCAAAGCACTTTTCTTTGTCCTCCGGTGCACTTATAGCTAGACGAGAGGCAAAGAGAGGTAAAAAAAAAAGAAAAATGCCATCGCTTGAGACTTGTCTAGTTCTAACGTCCGCTTTCGCCAAATCTGCCATTAAAGAAGGATCAACCGACATTCCAGGGAATGGTTGCTTCTCCTAGGGGGCTTTTGCCCATCTTGCATACTACTCTGTGGCACCGTCCAGGGAGGCAGACTTGCGAAGCAATGGACACTACTTCATCCCTTCCCCCGTCGACCCCGTACCCCTGAAACTACTAGATATTCACATACTTTTCTTCTCGTTTGGCAGTTTACTTTTCTAGATAACATTTTCGTTTTAGACACCCTCAAAGGGGTTCGCAACCGCCGCAAGAGTTGAGATCGAAATGAAAATTGTGCCAGCCGGTGAGTGGCAGCGGCGAGGGGCGAGGGAGCCAGTTCAAATATTTACAATGCTACAGGCCAACAGCGGTGCCAACAGTGCCACGGCCCGACGACGCCAGTGTGATTGATGATGAATTTGGGAGGTAAATAAACAGCCAGACAGACACAATGTAGCTCTCGTTTCACGGTCTGACGGTAGCGTTTATGACATTAGGTTTGCTTTGATAAGTTAGGTGTAAATTAGCAAACGGTTCAGCACGATGCAAGGAGAGGTTCAAAAAAAGTATCACACAAGTACTTACTAAAAATAACTAACCAGATGGACGTTCCGATAACTAAAACAATTGTTTTGCGTAGAAATGGCTTTTTACATATTCATCGAAATAGGTGCAATTCCCTGTCATAAACAAGATTGAAATGCGATTCAACTCATCGACACATTCAATGCTCAATTCAATTCAGTTTTGTTTGTCATGATCACACACAGCGAAGGTGACTTTTGACAGGTTCCGTTTATCGCTTACTTGTTGGTGCATTTTTCACCTCAAATTAGCATGTTTAACATCCCTCTGCAACCGGCTGCATCGATCACAGAGTGCTATGCAGTTACAGACAAATAAATGGTCCATTAGCACATACCGGTGACCAAGCCCGACATCTTTGAGAATTCAATACGAACTGGCAAACAAGGTTTTATTGATCCTCAGCAGATAAAAAGAAACCTTTTAGAAACCGCTGAAAATGGAGGGCAAATTAAATTAATTAAAATGCATTTTCGTTTTACTTCTTTGTGCTAAAATTGAATTTTTTGAAGTGGTGTAAGTTGTCTTTTTGATACATAATTTAATTTACACAACTATAACAAATAATGACATCGGTTTCTCAACAATACTGAACAACTGAAAAATAAATTAAAAGTAGGCTTTTTCGATTTTTTTTTTGTTTTTCATATTGATCATACAAATTTGCTTTGCATGTTTGACGAGTCATCGAAATCAGCTGGAATTTAGAAAAGTTGTAAAAATCGGAATCAGAAAACTCGCTCAACACGTTGACTGCCATGTCACCCAAAAGTGGGTGACAGCAGCAATTAGTTCTAAAAAGTTTTTACTAATAAATAAATGAAAATGCAATCAAACCATAGTGATATTAAAAATATGTTCTTTGCGAAGCTAAGTTTTTGCTTGGCCTTCGAACACCGTCGGTTTAACAAATGTTATAAACAAATTTTATTAAAAAAGATTGTACTAAAGAAGTGTGCTAAAAACGCTTGCCAGCCAACGTGTTAGTGCGATTGTTTCATAACTATTATTTAACTTTAAGCTAAAATTAATTTAATGAGTACAAAAATTTGGTCAAATCCCTCGAAATCGTCTGTAAATTATATGATAAAACTAATTTGTCGGCAAAATCAATCAAAAGCACTGAAAGTAGAGCACACGTCCAATTTTGAATCAAAACCTCAAGGATCGGAGCGTAAACAAATACAGGGTTAGAGGTTAGAGAAACCACAACCAAAAGGTATTGCCTCGCGTCAGGTTGGAAGCAATTTATCCTTCCCTGTCGATTGCGAACGGTCCTTCCGAGCTGGGCGACCTGACACGTTGTTTGGTAGTGATTGACATTTTCCAACACTTCCACCCCCGGGTCTCGGCGGGAAGATTTGTTTTGTTAATGTTGCACACCTTAATGCACACCGTTGGGAGACGTAATGATAGGGAGGGTCGGGATCGAAACCGGTACGATGTGCTCGAACCGGCACGATGGCAAACATTGGGCTGGGCAACCCTTGACATGGGGCTTGGGGGGGAAGGGGTGAAAAGTCGGTCGGGAAAGTCGGCCACAGTGGAGTCCCCATTATATCATAAATCCCCCGAAGGTGGTTGCCAATCTAGTCGCCGATCTGGCTCTTGCGGCCGACGCGCGGTTTGTTTGCTCGGAAAATCTCCCGGACCCGGTAGGCGGCGTCCGGTCACCAACTCATATCGCGCCGTTCCGTGCGAGGGTTGTTCCGGCGTTCCGGAACGTTGGGGGCAGTCGGCCAGGGTCGGCCATTTTCCAACGGGCGACTGGACGACGGAAATTTATCGACATTGTTTCGACGCTAGAACTTCGTGTGCAATATGCATGCCGCATGCACTCGCGTTATATAACGCCCGCCCCGCAGCGCGTGCTCGCGGCTTTGTGGTCGGCGTGAGATAGTGAGCGGATTTGCGTGGGACACAAGACAATGCAATGCATCCAGGCAGGTGCATCAGGTGGAGAATAATTGTCTATGCGAGACCACAATACGGGTTTCTTCGCCGACGGAGCCTGGAGGAGGTTAGGCTTGCCTGCCGCACGGAATCTTGTTCTCGCGTGTCCCACATCGACGGGAGGATTGGGGGATGGCGGGAGGAGGGAAAGGAGAAGCCGCTGCCGAAGGTGTCGTTTATCGTCGAGTGTCAGTCGCGAGAACAAAGGAAGTAATTAGACGACGCTGGGGCTGCCACAGGCCGGCCGTACACGATGCTACGCTGTCGTTGATTAAT
Source organism: Anopheles coustani (assembly GCF_943734705.1). Taxonomy (NCBI): domain Eukaryota; kingdom Metazoa; phylum Arthropoda; class Insecta; order Diptera; family Culicidae; genus Anopheles; species Anopheles coustani. Next base: position 70,572,101 of record NC_071288.1, on the reverse strand, counting down.
TAAGATGCCCGGCGATACCCGGTGGCCGAAGGGAAGAAGAAAGGTCGCGGGAAGGGTCTTCTAATGATCGATCGACGTATCCAACGAGCACCTTGACCATCGGAAACGGAAGACTCATCTCTGCTGGGGCTGCAGCAAGAAAAGCAAATAAAAATGGGCCCTCCTGCGGGCCCATGGGGGGCGGGGATTATCCGTTCACTTCCTGCTCCACGTCAGCTGGTAACCTGAGATGGTAACCTGAGAACATGATGCTGGTTTTTTTTGCGGGTGAACAAAACAAGACACTCATTTCGTTACGTCAAATCACAGCCATTTTGGTCTGTTTGAGTCGGATTTTTTTACTTCTGCTCGTTTGTTTTGGCAAAGTGAATTAAATTCTTGTAGCATTAGCACAGGGACCTAAATCAATCATGATCCAGGAGCATGTTGCTATGAATCTGCTATCTGAATGATACATTCTTCCTTAATTAAATAACCTCAAAGACCCATTCCTTTGTGAAGTGTTGACAAGGTTGGAACTATGTAGAATGATACAGCGTGTTATAAATTGAAGCACGAGCGATGAGCAAATATTTGTACAACTGAACTGTCATGAAATACTTCAGCTTTTTAAGATGCACAAATTAAATATTTTGTGTAAGATCGTCTGGACAGATTGAAAAGATGTTGGTCCAAGGGAATTATTCAGCATTAAAAACGAAAAAGGATCGTCATTATGCTATCAGTAAGCTATGCTGTAGTGATAGAATTGTTGCCTTAATACCTTCATCTGGTCGATTACATATATGATTTATCACAATAGGTACAACATAATAAATAAATGCATAAGTAGGTTAAAAATAAAGTTGAATAAAGTTGTGAAATTCAAGCAAATACCTCGTCATTTGATTTCAATTCCCAGAATAGTATTAATGATGAGAATTATTATCTATTGTATCACAGCAGATGTTGTTGAAGGTTTGTTTAATCACTATTTTTTGATAAAATCATCTAAATTTTACAATTAAAACTCAATTTTACAACAATAAGGAGAAGTCGATTAAATATCAACCATTTTAAATATGCCGTTATTGTAACTATTAAATTGAAACATAACTTTCAAGTAAAGAGTTCAAGCTATAATTGTTTTCTCAAACCGTTCTTCACCTCTCCTGATTAAGAATAAAGACACTTTGTCTTCTCCTGATTAAAAATAAAGGTATAGCTTCCCAAAAATATTTTACCAAAACCTAGTAGAAACAATATTCCAGCACATGCAATGCATAACTGTATATTTATCCTACTTGTTATTTCCCCGATATATTTTAATTTGATATTCATTCACATCTACATCCAATCGAAGAATTAGCTTCCATAGATCATTGAACACCAAACTGTCATAATAAAATTGGAATTCTATGCACCGGTATAACAAATTTACATTACAAATACTTCATCAAACGTGTTTTCTAACCAAAAAGAAATTGTTTCACAGCCAACGGAAGAAGAAAACAGAACCACCTTGGAAAGTATTTTATCAGCAGATGGTCCTCTTAGATGGCGAGCAAGAAAACAAATGAACAAACATGTTGCCCAACATCGACCCGAGCGTGTAATAATGCGATGCACAAACTTCGTCCACCTTCCCGCAGCGGAAAGCCTCGCCGCCTCGCCGCCAACACTATGTACGAGGTCAGTTGCGCTAACCCATGGCGTCCACGCGAGCCGAGCGATGTTTGCGCGGCGTCTCGCTGTGAGAACTTCGGCACCTTTTTCAGGCGCCAGCGGTGTGGAGGGGTAGACGAGGGGGTAGTTGGCCGAAACGTGTGGGGTAGCGACAAATCTGGACAAACTTGGCGCAAACTCGCGTAGGGCACGACCGTTGCGACACGCCATGTGTTGTGGACTGGCGTGCGTGTCCTTGAAGGTCCCGGCACCGGACCAGCTGTTTTCGCGTTGCCACCACCACCGACGTGAGGGGGTGGCAGAGGGAGGGTGGTTGGGCCGTTTGGGGTTCATTATCGAATGTTTGCGTGCTTTCGTCAAAGCTGCTACTCGTAAAATCTTAACCCCGCGTACGTCAGTCCTCGCCGATTAGTATTCCTGGCATGTCGTGCAGCGTCATTTGCGTCGGTGGACGAAAGCTTCGAAAGGTGGAAGACGCTCTGGGGCTGTGTACGGGCGCTTTGTACTCTGAACATGGACGCACCGCGTTGTGGAGGTATGCAGACCGACAATTTATTAGGTCGACGACAAAGTCCCCATGGGTTTATGGCGGTCCATTTAAATATAGTTAATTATAATTCCCGCTTGACTCTCGGGTTGTGGGTTACGTTGAACTAACGATTGAAAAATATTCTTGAAAAAAAAGTGTGTGAAAAACAGAAAAAAGTGTATTAAAAATTTCAATCAAAGCAAAGAAATAGTGATGCATAACTAAATCACTTTTCGAGCAGATGAAAATGTCTGTGAGCAATGTTTAACTTTAATGAGCAGCTCATAAAGTGGAAAACAAAATTTCAACTTGTTTCAGACTAGTGATTTATGATTGTTAAATTCCTTAATTTCCATATGAAGGAAGATGAAACATAATTTTACAAGTAATAGGCTGTTTGAATACATTTTTCAGCACTTGTTTCGTTACCAAGAAGTTTCGAAAACCAAACAAAAACTAGGTTTCTTACAGGAAACAATTTTGTAATTACTATAGCCTACTACGATATAAGTCCACTACTATATTAGTGAAAAGGGTTGATAAAGATTGCTGCCCACAATATGGATGACGTGGCAGTCAACATGTTAAATGACAACATAGGTAAGCGAAACCTTAGTTACCCATCAGTTTTCTAAAAAAACCATATCCCCAAAATACAGAATAGAAAAAATCATTGGAGATCCAGAAATAAAATGTAATCTCCAAAGCTAGCGTTTTTGATATCGCTTGTGAAAAAATCAGACAAAATAAAGCAATAATAACTTATCTTTCGGGCAACCCAACCAATCGATTTTGAAATTTCCCCTCCCTCCCCCTGATTACCTGCAACGTCTTTGAACCCACGTCGTGCCACAGTGAAACGGCGCTCGGCCGTATTTTCGTGAATTATTTGGAGGTCCTGAGTTTCCTTTGTCGCAATCTAATTTTCATTGTCGAAATGGAAAGCATTGAAATCGTGGGGGTGGAGTGCCAGGCCGCGTACAAACAAATGCCAACAAGGACGTTGCGCAATCGGTCAATCGGGGGCACTCTCGCTGGGCACGCAAGAATCATGTTAATTTTATGAACCTAAAATCCAAGGCGTGCGTTTGTGTGGTTCTGACTAAGTAATACGCAGCTGTCGTAATGGGCATCGTTACCGGGTGGTCCTAATTACTTACCGGGCGAATGGAGCGGCGGTAGTGCGCGTTAGTCCGTTGCCAAAGTCTCCGCTAGATCATCAATCAACTGTGGAAGAAGTAAACGGAAATAAACATTAGGATACATTCGTATTTTATTTCACGAAATATGTTTGTCTATGGATCAGATAAAATCCACTGCCACAACGGTATACGTCAGTAAAACAGAAGACATAACAAACGATTGAAAAAGATGACCGCTTAGAGTGCTTCATTAACAAAGTTCACCAGAATGGGCCCTACGCTTGTGTTACCAAAGCGTGCGTCAATATAGTACATTGCTCACGTACAATATGCTAATCATTTCTACGACTCTAGTGGGCAGTTTTTGAGAGCTGTTTCCACACTGATCGACATCCTTCGCTTTCGTAACACTATAAACATATCGTTATCCTAATCATCATCGACCCGAATTCGAGTTTCAAACTCTGCGAGGCTGCTTCTCACACAGGGTTCCAAGAAGTCGATAGCTCATCCCCGACCCAGGCACATCTCCATCCCCCGGGCCTATGAAAACAAAAAGTTTTAACAAGTTCAAAACCCCGAAACTATGACGCCCTCCTCCAAAACCCGGTGCCGGGCCACGGGAAGCCACCGGAATTTCATTTTCCCGGCTCACCCGGCCTGCGAGACGACAACAGGGTGTGCTTGGGTCTTGTTTTACTTTTGGGGTTTCATCTGCATCCTGCAACCGGAAGACAAGAGGCCAACAAGGAGGGGGAGAGAGTTCGAGCTGTGCGGTTTCCAAAAATATCGAAGAAACAATTTCGGGTCCTTTGGTACCGGGGGGTGGCCAACTCCCGAGTCAGAGGTAGAAGAGATTCCTCGGGATATTGGGTCGCTTTGAACTCGAACGCTTAGAAATAGCGCATAAATCTAGTGTTGTGGAATGTTGTTCCCGGCAGTATAGTTTTCGGGTTTCGGGGTATGTTTGGTTCCCGACTATCAAAACATTGCTGTTGCGAGAAGTTTCGGGAGGGTCTTTGCCGCAGAGCTGAGCAAAACGATTGATAACCAAGATTTTCCACCGATTGTTGATGTTTTTGAAAGAGAACACACAGAAAAAAAACGTAATAGTCTTTCATTTCATCCTGATCCCAAAATAACCAGCAAATCAAACAAAAACATGGATTTCTTTATAAGAAGTGTAATATGTTACGGAGTTTAGTTTGTGGTGAGATCCACAACAACTCGTATTTTGAAGAGGATATGGTCGGTTTATCCTGGAAGAATCGATTGGTTTGCAATCGCTCAAAACATTTACAAAACATTGAAAATAAAAGATATGGCTTAACATACTTGATATAAAACAGTAACCAAATGAAAATCCCTCCTTTTTAACACGAAAAAGGGGAAACCCTAAACTCAAACTGTTGAAGTAAAAAACATCATTCCAACGGTTCAATCCTCATAGTCCTCATGGACGACCAATGAACGATACTGATTGACAGGGAGTTCAAAATCTGAACGAATTTTCTACATTTGTTCCGCACCGAAGTGGGACTAAAACTGTTACTAACTACCGGCTTTCCCGGTCGGCTGACCTTTCCATTCGGTGGTTTGTGGAAAACAACCCTCCACCGAGGGAGCACTCCGTAGATGGCATTTTTATGACTACAGATTTATCGGTCCTGTGGTTCGGTTAGCATTTTAGTCCAGGCGTTCCGAAGGAAGGCTTAACCGCAGACTTTCTTTCAAGCAGGAAGAATTGTTCCGATTTTTCGAACGACTTTCCCCTCGGCTCCCTTTCAAGCGCAACTTGCCCTTCCCAGATTTGTGAGCAGGACTTGCGGAAATGCGCATGAGTCGCAGGGACAACTTATAAACAAAAATTCGATATTTCTCCTATAAAACCCGCCCGGGGGGTTTTAGCTTTTGTCAGCTTGCTGTAGAACGGTGCTCGTTGCCTGGCTTTACGACTCCCGCCGTGCAAATCGGTACCTGATCTCGCAAACAGAACCAATGGCTTTGTGGCTTTTCTCTCACCAAACTGTGCCGGTCGGCGAGGCACGGGAAAGCTGGCGGGCGGCCAGGGGAAAACTATGTAATGTACGTGGAAAAGTGGTAATAAATTTTCCCGGTAAAATGCCACCTGGTAGACGCGTGGCCCAGTAAAGCGTACGGTTTTCGGTCGGGTGCTGTTGAACAATCATCACAGACATACACACAGAGACACACAAAGTGACCTCAGAATGTTTGGTGCCAGTTGGCATGGCAAGTGCCACTTGTACAGTCTGGTGTTTCGTTGTATTACGATCGGCGACGCAATTACCCGTAAGGGTCGCAAGGACAAATTAGATGTCTAATTGTGTTGAAGTTATTCCTATTTAATTTCTAGAATGTTCACAGTTGCATCCATATATTTTGGATGAGAGTATTTTTAGATCAAATCAAATGTGTTTATGAGTGTAAGTATTATTTGGCTGATTTCTTCATATGAAAAAAAGGTAAAAACAAATTAAAAAAGGATCTCGAAAATTTGAGAAAGAAATGATTCAATGAAGAATAACTTGATATCATTCAATCATCCAATAATATCTAGTAACACGTTCCGTACCGCGTCACCCAAATATAGGTGACAGCAGTTCTAGTTCTAAAAGGTTTTTGACCCATAAATAAATGAAAATGCAACATAAAAATTATTGTGATAATTTTATAAATGAAAATGCAACATAAAAAATATATGCGACAAACACTTTTTAGAACTAATGACAGCTGGCAATAAAAAATGATAGCCATGGCAATCAACGTATAATTAATTCTCACATCTCTTAACACGTTGACTGCCAAGCGTTTTTAGCATAATTTTTTAGTACATTATTTTTGTATTAAATTTGTTTAAATTTTATATAATGTATAAAACGAATGGTTTTTTAAGGCTAAGCAAAGACTCAAAGAATGAGTTCTCAAAGAATGAGTTTTTAATATTGCTATATTTTTTATGTTGGTATTTCATTCACTTATGGAACAAAAACTATTTAGAACTAATGACAGCTGGCTATCAAAAATGATAGCCATGGCAGTCAACGTGTTAAGCATACACGTGCACTTAAGATCTACAGGATAAAGTAGAAACATTGTTTAATAACCTTAACATGTCTTCGTTTCGTCACTTTAGAATAAAGCCTGGCGCAGACTAAACAAAGTTTTAATGTACATTTACTTATTTGGAGTTGCTTTGTTTGTCTTTCCCTTTGGAGTCTCTAAAGCTCAGCCTTGCGTTACATCCAGCATAGAACATAATTGCCCGGCAAGTCGCAACCCGAGCTATAAATAGGCTTCCTTTCGCACGCACCATTGGCATTGGCAGTATGTTTCACGGTCATAAAAGATTTCAGACGAACCGAAAGACCAAAATGGCAAAAAAGATGGCCACAATGTGTGAAGTAATAACTACAGCTAAGCGAGTCGCAGCAAAAGCAAAAAAAAGCACAGCAATGTCTGACCTCTGCAGCGCTCGCCGCTGTAGCCGCTTTGGGCCCGATCAGTTTTGTAAGTCGCGGGGAGGTCTCCACCAAACGGCCACCAACAGGACGGATTGGGCCCTAATTGATTGGCTAATTAAACAGGATGAAATCACGGTTTTGTGCACCATTTTCGATCGACAGTGACACGCCGGCAGTGAACCGTAGCTAGTAGGTCTGGTGGATTTCCACCTTTTTTCGTCAAAACCCACGAGAACTGCTTTGGGTAGTCGAATGGGCATCCATGTGTTCTTCACCTGGTTGATATCGGGTTCGTCTCTTTCTTGTTCTGCCATGTTTTTTCCCCTTTATCGACCATTTAATGTCAAGAATAAATAAATCCATCGCCAGCTACCGTGACCGTCATCTTGTGAGCGGCTCGCCACCAATGACATAAGCGGTATCGATGCGCATTACAACATTCCTAAAATGATGATTACTTCGACGGGGAGCTAGGTTAAGGTTAGGCAATCGCACTGTGTGCGCACCGGCGACAATCTACGGTTCGGTACGGGACGGTTCCCTTGGCCTTCGACAGGGAGATGTGAGGCCTCGCAGCATCCGGCGCAGTGTTGAACGCTGACGGTCGAAGGAGCGGTCACATTTCATCGCTAAATACCAAAATACATTAAACACGGTCGGTGAGAAGTGGGAGGGAAGGATGCTACGGCGATTAAACAATTTTAGTATCTTCGAACTGAGGTCTCTTGGCTGATGTCGGCTATAACTGGATAAGATAAAGGTTTTTTTTCCATTTCCATGAGATGTGTACGTATGTACATACTCGATTTTAAGTAAAAACAGTAAGAACTGCTCAAATAAGAACCCCAAAATGTTAAAATCCGCATCATGGGATTTTAAACGTGGCTTGATCCATCAACATAGAGGTCACCGCGGGGATTGGAAACGAATCCGTACCAAAAAAGCCCACATTCTTTTACACACGCAACAAAAAAAGACCATCCTAATGGGGTTTTAATATCATTTCCCTCATCGATGGATATCATTCATTTATTCAGACCATAAAGAGCGCCGCGATGAAACAACGCATGCGTACCCAACACACCCCCTAAACTCATCTTCAAGCAACCGTTGCTGATCTCGATAAGCATAATTACACTTTCGTGTCACAGGCGCGGCACACTTGACCCGATTTGCCGAGGTGCCGACAGGAGAGCGGCGTTTGCAAACACCTTTCGAGAAATCGTGCGCGACCAAATCGAACGGAATATGTCCCCGATGACGATAGCTCTATCTGAGATCCCCACCTCAGGCCACCCCATAACGAAAATATCATTTTTTTAGCAGATAGAGTTACAATAAAGATGTAACAATCATTATTCCATCGGGGCAATCAAACAGGAGATGCTCCTTCAAACGGCAGCTGTGAATAGAAGTATTATGAAGCGGTTATGTTTATTTATGTCTCCTAAAAAAAATATATTGCCATATGTCACATAAAGGATATGAAAAAAGGAAAGCAATCCTCTTATACAGGGTTGAACGTGAAATACCAGGCGACTAACCCGACTAACGACAAGCATCCAACAGCAAAAGAACATGTTTACTTTGCATCCACAATAACTACTTCAAGGAATTTTGTTATTGGTACCGTTTAGAAACAAATAATAGTTCAAAATAATCAGAACTTCTTGACGATGAGTTATTTCAATAACTGAGAGTAAGCCAGAACAAAATTGATATGGTAACATAATTTAAGTCAATTGATAATTAGAAATAGAATCAACGAGATTTATTTAAAGTACAACAAACGAATAAAATGTTGAAAAAGTACTAAATTCAACGAAACCAAGTACAACAAACGAATAATATGTTGAAAAAGTAGTAAATTCAACAAAAAAACATTCCAAAATTTACGACGACAAATAAAACCTAGAAATCTTTTATGTTAAGTTTATGTTACTTTCTGAAGAAGACAATTGATAATCTATTTAAAAAGGCCTTAACATCGCATTCAAAACATTAAACCATCATTTAAGGTAGCTGGCCAGCAGTTTTAGCCCGTTTATAATATAACACAACATAATGTAGATTAGTACATAAAGATTGCGAGTAAAAAATAGTATAAAACAAAGCAGAACATTAAAATATAGAGTATCCAAACGGGCCAAGAGGACAACTACTAAACATGGATAACAAAAAAGGTCCATCAAATAATCTCTTAAATAATGCATAAAATGTAAAGGAACCTACACTATTAACGAAACTTGTAACTAAAAACAAACAAAAAGTGATATTGACTACATCTACACAATTTAGGGACGCACTTGTAGTTACATTTTATCCACCGAACAAAGAACTTATTCGACGTTTTCCGTACACGCAGTGAGCACTATTACTGACGCAGTAAAAAAAAAAACAAAGCTCAAACTACATACACAACCCGCTTCCCCGACGTAACCTAATCCTCACACAAGCCCCAGCGCCCCGCACCGACCCGCATTCCCTTCCCCTTTCGTGTGCCGCACCGGTTTGGATGCAGCGGGCCAAGACGTACTTGAGATCAGCTTGTCGTCTTGCAGCGTCGGAAACCGGTTGCCCTTGAAAACTAAACACTACCCACCTCCGGTCACCCACAACCTCTGCTTCCTCCAGGCTTCACTGGTTTTTTTTTCATCTCCCCCTCGAGCGTACGCGAGCGCTAAACGGACCCACTCATATGTTGACCTAGTCTCCCCCCGGACGAATAGTTGTACTAAATAGTCGCTCCAGTTGTACCGAGTGTGCGACCTCTCTAGCCAACGGGAAGGTTCGGTCTGGCACTCGGGTGCCACCGGCCATGCTGTTGTCCCTTAATGGTTCTAACTTCGCCCCACGCGTTCTTGAACCTCAATGTCCCGGAGCGACGCATTTGGAGTTGGCCCCTTTGAACTTGAACATCTAATTGGTCCGAGAAACGCTTCAGTTTTCAAAACCGCCGGCTCTAGAAAGCGATATTAAAGTCCTGCCAGATGGGAAAGCATAAGAAATGTAAATTGTAAGATGAGACCCAATGGACACGTACATTCTCGCCCGAGCACGAACGCTAAGAATCACTTTCTTTCCCCTCCTTCGAGCTGAACGTCCAATCCAATAAAGAAAACATGGAGACGGTTCCACGCCACGCCAAGAGCTTCCAATAAATAACAATCCACAATGGCAATGGCTCTCGCGACATTCCGGCCGCCACACGCCGTTAGAGGAGGTGGGGGAGGAGGAGGAGGCCCCGTCTTCGCAGGGAAGGAATGGTAAGACTGAAATTGGATTTAAAATCTCCCGAGAAGCACCGAGATGGATTACCGCAGCTTTTCCGGGCCGCTCTTTCCTGACTCTAACCTACCACAGTCCCGCCGTGTTCCGAATCGGCACCAGGTATACGTGCCGGTACACGTGTATTTCCATCCCCTGGAAAGACCCCCTCCTATCCCCCAGCCTCACGAGATGCGGTTGATGCTAATGTATGACAAATTCATGAAGCAATTTGCAGATCTCGGTGAGTTGGTGTCTTTGTCTTAGCGTCCTCCGTTCTTCTGGTTGTCGGCTCAGGTGCAGGATAGGTTTGCTGTTTGCACGTCGCATCGGGGACGGGGACGAGTGGTACGGAATGGGACGACGTTGTGCTGTGTTGCAGAAACCATTACAAACGTTACACGGTCGCGAAAATCCACCGCACAACCATCGAGAAGCGAGGCCACACACGCGGTGTAGGTCGAGATTTGTCGCGGGCGCATTGGAAGCGGGCGCATGCCACACTCCGATGGTAAATTTTCGTGCGCCCACTTGACTTTGATGGAAATGCGAATGAATAATTCACTGGAATTGCTTTAACGGCAATCCGGCGGACAGGGTTTTTGGCGACCCCGCCGCCCGGCCAACATCGGACTCGGGGAATGGATCGGTGTGTGGCGTGCGAAATTGGAATCGAATCAAATGCACGCGGCGCTGCACTTTGCAACAAGCTTACTGCGGTTTGGCTTCGCTCATTTCGACACCTTCCCATCGCCAGACTGCCGCTGCTAATCGAACACGATGAGTGGCAGCAATCGAAATTAGTTTTCCACCATCGACGGCTCGAACTTGGAGGACTCTGCGAAAGATGCATCGAATTGCACTGTGACTCCAACTAACCTCCTCCTCGCCCAAGCACACCACGCTCACGAACAGTCGGAAAGTTTGCTGCATTAGTCATTTTTATGTTGCCACCGGAAGACATTAACATAAATATGTATTACGATGTAATGGCGGTTTTCGGTCGAAGCCGCACGAACACGCGGCAAACCACACACTCACGCCCGCAACAGTACCAAACCGAGCTGTCTGAGTCGTCCGAACGGCAGCAGGATGCATCCATTTTTCCTTTCCACTCCGGAGTCGGAGTGCTGCGGACCAGTGCCATCATCCGGCGGGCCAGGGTCTTGTTGGCTCGGCAACAGCTTGCAGCTTTTCCGGACCGGACTCTCCGGCACATTTCCTTTCTGGGAGGGTGGAAAAGACATATTGCGAAGCGGAAAATTTATAGACAACTGTTCCTGAATCGCTCCGTTTTGCAGGAAGTGCGGCGGAATGTAGGTTTGCTGGCTTCAGAGAGCAGCGCTGAGGAGGATGTTGGAGCCGGGATGGAAAGTGAAACGAACGAAAAATACGTTCAAATATTGAAGTGAACGCTGCGTTACATTTATTTTAAGGGTTTGAAAGTGCGGTTTTGTTGAGAGGCATCTCACGCTCAATCGAGAACAGGCACGCAATGTGGAAACAGAAGTAGAATAAAATACGAGTTGGAGCAAAAGTAGGAACACATTATACAGGGACAGATTGTTGTGCAGATTATTATGAGATTTTTAAATTTTCATGGTTCTTCTCAAGCACAACAGTTTGATTTATAACTTAATTTAATACATGACAAATGACGTATTACTCGTCTCATGACAAGTCAATTTTGAGAACAGGTTGATATTAAAACCAAACATCTTTCATCACCTTATTTTCCCCGATAGTTTGTGGTCTCCGATCCAGCAAACGTATTAACAGCGATAAAACCGGTAAAGTTTCTGGATGTTAAGGCACAATTCTCACAACGTTCCGCGACGACACACGAGATTTATCGCTTTGGCGTTTGAAAAGAAGAGGAAAAAATCGATAAACCATAGCAAAGCGAGCAACCTCACTATGGAGTATCGAACCATGCACGGAATGAGACGCGTGCCCATGCTATATTCTCTCGCTGTTAGCTGACCATTTGGAGGTTGCTCGTCCGTTGGCCGTCTTCGTTCTGGGTCAGGGTCATTTCTGTGTGTGTGTGTCTGGGCGCTCGCGATACATCCCATCCGCGAGAACCGACGGCGACGATGACGTGCAGGTGAAAAACCATTTGTCACCGGATGGTACCCGTGGACTGTGAAAAGTGGCACCTCGTAAATTGAACCCCGATCGATGGTGTGCGGTCCATCAGCAGTGCCAGCTCCCGCATCTTCTCGGCCCTCATGTCCAAAGCGAGAGCGTGGCTTGGTTTTGGTCCCCGGCGAGTTTGCATTCGCGTTGCGCAACGACGACATGGCAGCCTTTATCACATACCTCGCATTAGGGCGATCAAGATGGGTATCTGTAAATGGCGATCGCGGGCAATCTTCTTCGTAGTCTCCGTAAAGTGTGCGCACCTCAGACTATCGAGACGCTAGAGGAGCTCGCCGTCACCAATTCCAGTGCGTCCGGTCTGGCAATCGAGTCGAATAGTTTCACGATCCGCATCAGTAGCAACGTAAATCTTATCGCTTTATTTAAAACACGTTGTTTGATAGGTGGCAAAGGATGACCATACAGCAAGCTATTAGAAGAAGTCTGAAACCCGTCCAATGTGAGCTACAAAAATAGAGAAAAGTGAAAAGTTCTTCAACGGTATAGCAATTATAACGTTTCCATTAAAAAAAGGCAAATTTTCATCGGCAATAACAAAAAAGTAAACCAAGCTAATTCAATAAAGTAAATTGTATTAAGTTAATTAAAAAATTAAGTTACATGTTTTAAGTATTTTAAAAAATTATTCAGACGACCAATAAGCTGGTCTAACGGCCTTAGGTAACAATACAGGTATAGAACAGTTATGGAACGATAAAGTTGTTAAACTTGTTTTGAATTTTAAAGAAATGCTACTCTTTTTTATGCTTTCAACAGAAAGTTGCTAGCGTTTTCCGTTTTTGTATAAAAAGTCGTTAAAATTTGTCTATTTTTTTATGTAAACGTTATGGTAATTACAGTTACCTTGGTGTATTGGTGTAAAAGAGAACTTACGAGGATTTATTCAGCAAAAAATTGGTTTAAAATTACTTAAATCACATAGTTTTATCAAACCCACTTCTCCGACTGATTGAGCAATTGGTTGCAATCTAACACAAAGTTTACTTTCGTTTTCGACCCATCTTGAGTCCACTGTGAGCCGCCAGCAAGCAAACGCCAAACCCATATAAATCAAAACCCATTTCGGCCCGCAATGGAGTTGGATGGAAATCGATGGGTATGCCTGCACCGCTGACGGGCGGAATGCACCGGATTCGGTTAATGGACTGCTTACATTCATTCGATGCACTTTTACGGACACGCTCCGGCGGGGGTCCGGCGCATCCGACCGGTCAGTAGCCGAAGCGAGCTACAAATCGTTCGAGCAAATTGTTACAAGAAACCGACAAAAGCAAAAGCCAAATGCTACAGGCGTACAATAAAGCAAGTGTTTTCTTAACTACTATATCTTTATCATGAGATAGTTTTTACTATAAAAATAAATAAAAATTTGCTACTAAGTATAAATCTGCGTGTATGATAAACGATTATGTATCATATTTAATATGTATTAAATATTATCTAGAAATGTTATGGACCTACGTGTGCCGGATAAAAATATCCTTCGCAATGGTGCGTCCAAATATTTATCTAGGACATATTTAACCGTTTATAAGTTTCTAACTTACCTCAGTCTAAAAAGGGTCGACTGTGGTTTTTAACCTTATTATTCAGGATCAAGATAGAAGTGTAAACGAAAATCTTCCCAGTAGAATTAACCCAAATTTATTTAAACAAAATAAAACTCCAGATTTCCCAAGCACAACGCTGCTTTCATCTTTTGATCTACGGACGGGTCACACGTGTCCATTGGCGGGACATAAGAAAAGGTCACCTCTCACCGCACCTGGAGGGAAAACTCATGACTTGCAACAGAATTCCCACGAACTCCCGAGCGCCACACGCTGAAAATCAATTGAAAATCAATTTAGCTGTATTGATTCATCGGTACCGGTGCTCAGAATCATTTCCATCGATCGCACACTGGAGGACTGGGCCGGGGGTCTTTTATTTATATTTATTTTTTTTTCAGAGGAAAAAACATCCGACCATGCCTTTCGTAACGCTTCGAGCGTAAGTAATCACGTATGGCTTTGGAGGCAAAAGGACACTATAGGCTGGCTGACGGTGACGACGACGACGGCCGTAAATCCGTTTATGGGAAGTGTGGAAAAAAATAACTCCAATTCATCCCGTGCTAGTCCCGCCGGCAGCTGCCTGGTATTACTGGGGAAAATATCACTTTTTGCGCCTAGCAACGCGGAACGGTAGGTGGAAAACGCTGAATCAAATCAAAGTAACAGCCGTAGACATGAAATATTTAGACGCAAATATTGATTTTCATCAAACGAATTCACGTGAGACGAACAGGTCAGGCCAGGTTTAACAAAAAAAAAAAAAAATGGTTCGTTTGCAAATTCTTTTCAGTCGCTTCGCATGTAAATACTTTACAGGGATTTTCTATTACTTTGATATTATCCCAAGCGAGTAATTAAATATACGTGTCCTCTATAATAAAAAAATCTTCAAAATCGAATAATTCCAAATAAAAGTTCACTGATTTGCCTTGCGTGTGGTTTTATGAATTATTAGAAGGAAAATAAATGCATACGTAAGAAGGTTTTGTTTGAGTTATTAATTGTTGTTAATTTAAAGGATATTTTAGTTTGTTGTTTGTTGTCCTATCAGACATACAACTTAAACCAATATTGTATAGTGTTTTGTCATTTTAAAAAAACGAATAAAACGATAAAACACGTTCCAGTAGCAAAAATGCCTGAAATAGTTATTTTTATGTATCACCGGGGGTATACTTCAACGACCTTGAAAATACGCCCCGTGCGATCGTGTTGAGTTGGTGAAATTCACCGCCCTTCGTTTACATATCCGAAGCAATATGCTGCGGTAAGCGAAGAATGATTGATAATTTCTCATTATTTAATACGGCCCGCCAAGTCAACAACCCATCCATCAAGCGCCGGGTTGCAGGGCGCCACCAGAGCATACCGGCCACCCACCACCACCAACAACCGTGCCAACTTCTTGCGGCGTTTATCGTTTCGGTCGTTTTGATGAGCGAAACACGTCACGGTCGATTGGCGCGAAGAAAACCCCGTCGGACAGGACACGAGGACGCCACCTTTTTAAAGGCAATTAATTTACAGGTAACAATAGGATGCGCGCTGCAAAAGCCCCAAGCAACTCAGCACAAAACCACACACAGACACACCCACAACAAGAGCCAATGGGTGGAGGGAGAAGAAAAAAAAACGCAAATAGGCGACACCATGGCGGCCGTCAACGGGCCCGAAAAACCATCCCCCCCCAAGCCAGTTTGCGCCCGGGAAAACTCGCAGGAAGCTCGTAAAACCTTATCGTGGGGTAACAAATTTCACGACCCACGCGGGACCTTTTAGTGATGGTCTCCTCGGGAAAAGCAGAAGTGCCAACGTTCTTAGTGTTTACCTCCCGGAAGCGTCGTTTTCGCCCCGAAAGCTACAGGAAGGGCGATATGCAAACAATTGTCGCACGGAAAAAGGGGGAGGATGCTTTCCCCGTCAGCGGTAATCTTGGTCAGAGAGAGAGAGAGAGAGAGAGAGGGAGAGATCGGAACGGTGACGAGTTTTTGAACGTTGGGGTGGAATTCTGGGAGACCAGACCAGGGCGAGGGGTGTGCGAATGGGAGCCCCGTGGTTGTTGACTCCGAAATGAGAAGAAATGATTGAATATAGATTGGGTGTCGACCCTTTTGGCGATTAGCTTTGGACGGGAAGGTCGGCACAGCAGAAACCCTTCGAGGGATCGAATTTTATTACTTCACCCCCATATCCTTCCCCCTTGTTCTTCCCCCGCAGACTCTTTTCCTCCGACCATCACATCGAGTGCGCCAAGGGTTGCACAAGAAGTTCTTCTGACCGAAGCGTCGGTGGAAGTGGAAGTGGAAATGTAATCAAAAAGCCGCCCTTATGATGGATAACAATTCTTAAGCAGGTTTTATCTATCAACACTCAAACCGTCGTCGGTGCTTAGGCTGTTGAGTTTTATCGGAACGGAATATTTTTTTGTGCATCCCTTTACTTTTGCAGTAAGCAGAACAGTGCAAACAATAAAAAATATTTATTACATTGAGCCACTCGAATCACTCCAATTAATAAAGTAATAGAAAACAACATTGTTTAGAACCCTTGGAATGTTGGATTTAATTTTATACTATACCTTAAATCCTATACTTTACGAAAGAATTCAATTAAATTATTAAATTAATTTAAATTCAAATGAAGTGTAATTTACAATCATATTTCTAGTGAAACGCAGATCAGTGAACCAAACAAACAAAGAAAACTAAAAAATAGCTAAGATGTGGAGACGACATTTGTCAGCCATTTTACTTGGAAGTTATCACAATCCTTAGTTGTAATTTCATTTGAAGTAAATGACTATTTCTTTTAGTACGACAAAAACATATTTTTAAGCCACACCGACATTTCGTTTGAAGATGAAATTATTTAACAAGGTAAAAATAAATCTGCACTAACACGACTAATTCCGTATCGAAATAAAGAATAAAGAAATATAATTAAGCTGTTCGATGTGTATAGTAAAATTATTACTTAAGAAACCGATTCATATGTTGGTATAAATAAAATGAATGTCAAACGAGGCACCTTCACAAACATGCTCCGAAAAATAATGATTGGTGTGAAACGGTGCTAGGCATTTCTGTAGTAGAGCGTAGAAGGAATGCTATTTGCATAATACTTATTTCGCTCAATGAAATGCAAAATTATAAAGCCATCATCCGACATCATTGAACCGCTTTTGCGAGCCGACCCGCTCCCCAAGGGGCCTTTATTACCGGGTGTAATTTAGTGTTTTCAATGCCCTCCGCTGCCGTACTCAACTGAGGACAACAAAAAAAATGGCACCGGCTCGTTTCCATCCGCAACCGCAGTCCCAAACGACTACGGAAACCAATGCTCGGAAGGATTAATGCCGTTCGAACATTAATCACCTCGCCACCACTCAGTAAATAAATCCATTTCTGGTGTGCAAATCGATCGTAAATTGTCATCCGGCATCGCCGTTCGCACCGTGGCTCATTTGCTTTCTGCCAAAAATGTTGCCACCTCCCGCTCCTACCGGCGCCCACACCATGAGGGAACGTGGGCATTATGGGTCCTGGAATTGATTTTTCGATTTTCCACCGCTGCGGGGTTTTCCCCCCGGCAGGTCAGCGACGCTTAACGATGTTGTGCCCACCTTCGCCAGTTGGCGCCAAAGGATTGGTAGGTGATGATGATAAAAATTAATGATCAGCCACCGATTTTATTGGCATGTTCCCTAGCACCGACGTTAAGGCATCAGCTAATGGAAGTTGATAATCGAGCGACGAATACGAATTAAACGCATGAATAAGTTGAAACTAATTATTTCTATGCCGTTGATGGACCCCAAGGGTGTACAAGGCCAGAGTTTTTCCTATGTGTTTTTAATGTTCCACAGATTAATTATTATCTGCTCTGAAATGCCAAAACGCACTATAAAAATGTCGTTAAATTTATGATTTTGTTGAAAACACAACACATTCCACTAGCTTTCAGTACTCTTTTGTGAATAAGTAAGTTGATGGACAAATCGTTTTATTTTAAATTCATCCAGCATGTTAAAGAGTTTGTATTTATATTCTTTCTTGTCCTATTCTTGTTCGTCAAATGGATAAACGATTCGTTTTATTTCAAAAACAATACGATTATTACTTAATTTCAGTCGTTTCGTTTTCTGCTTTATCACACAACGCAACAATCTTTCCAGTGCAATCGGTAAATACCTTTCTATTCCATCAACAAATTCCAACCAAATTCGTAAATTCAATCAGTAAATGACTCCAATCTCCTGCAACCATTACAAAACAATTGCATCACATCAAAATCAAGCGCAGCTTCCATTTTCCCTACCTAGCACCTGGGACGTCCGCGTGCGTCTTCCACGTTTTATGGTAAAATTTGATGCCAAGATGGCAACACTACGGTAGGGGGCGGTGGAGGATGGAGGAAAACGCTTTGTCCTGCCCTCCTAGACGAGCTGGGGTGCGCGGCAAGAACTCTAGTAGCAGTAGCACGGCTAGAGAACCCCCATTCACGAAAACGACACACTTGAGCATAAAATCTAAACCGTTTATTGCGTAGTCTCTGATTTTATGGCCCGAAATGAGCTTGACGATCGAATGGCGTTGGTGGAGGGGGTTCCGGGCATGTGGTGGTTATGCTGCACCCAGCAGCAAAGCGTCGGAAGTGCGCAAGGCAAGAAGTGACGCCGAAGACGGGGACTTTGAATTCACTGCCAATAGTGCGGATCGGATGGCATTTTTGTGCAAATGTGAAGGGAAGACAGTTTGTTGTGTCGTCGGATAAAGGAATGCTACCGGTCGATGCTGTTCGGAGACGGTCATAAACATGGGATTTGCTATTCCTCGAGGCTTCGACGCGTTCGGTAACGATCTAAATTCGAAGATTTTGAACGACGAAAAACCTAATCGTATCTTGCTGGGAAGTAATACTGTTTACATTGACTCCTTCTATTGGTAGAATGGAAATATTTCCGCGGTGCACTTGTTGCATATTGTTGCATTTTATTTCGGTTGTATTGCCATGAATAGAAAGACCAACAGTTACGAGAAAACAATTAATCAGGGGTATGATTTGATTTCTAAAGGTATTTAAGTAATATTTAAGATCGTTAAGCTAAGGATAATTGATTAAATTTTTCAAATTTTGTAAATACGGTTTAATTCATCCATTCATTTATTAATCAATTGATTTTGGAATATATATTATGCATAATATAAATAATCTATTATATATTTTAGCTTTTTTATGTATGGAGTTTTGTGTTTTGATCACTTTTTTTTGACAATTGAAGCTCAGTTATGCTAACACAAACAAAACAAGTATGTACGAATATGTCAAGGTATATCAACCAAAGTTATACAGCAGGGTTTATACAACACGCTTAAATTGATGAAATATCAACCATTTAAAATATGCCGTTATTGTAACTATTAAATTGAAACGTAACTCTCAAGTAAGTCAAAACCATAACTCTTTTCTCAATCCCTTCTTCATCGAGCATCGCCGGGACGTCAAGCTAGCCATCAATAATATTAAGTTAGGGATAGAAATAGGACTACCAATTTGTTGGTTAAATCGAAAGAAGTCAAACAAGAAGTCGTATCATTTTACCAAATTTGTTTGCTGTGATAAAACTAAAAGTATTCCTTTAACATAAAACAACCAAGAATCAAGAAAAGTTTCTTCAACAGTACGAAGCGCCAAAATTTGGGCATGCCTAACGGAGTGCGCGAAGTCATTGCGTAGATAAATAAAGACTTCTAATTACGCGCTTTGTGTGCGAAAGCCCATCCCGCTAAGCTTTATCGTCGGCCATCGACCGGCCTCAGTTGGCCTTCGAATGCGTTTAGCACACATCGACGATGACGGCGACGTCTTCGAAGACGATGCTGACGATTGTTCTCGACGCGCCCTCGCAAGCCGTGGAAAAACAGAAGCTTGCGTGTCTGCAAACATAACCGCTAATCCAAAGTGCCAGTTGCTGCAAACACACAAACAAAATCATCCCCAGTGTTTCGAGGTGCCAAAGTCGGTGGGTCGTTGATTTTGTTTAACACCGTTGCTAGTCAAACTTCTTAACCATTTGCGCGGGCGCGGAAAGGGAAGTCTGCACAGATGTCTTATAAATATGAAAAGCGGCCCTACAGGTTGATGCATTCATCCACATGTGCGAAGCTTCAACACTCCATTTGCAAACACTGTATTCATCTCCTCATTAGTGGAGGTGGAAAATCGGCGTGCAAACGGTCCCGGGGTTCGCGAACCCGCCCCAATCGCAGTCAGTCAACATAATTCGTGCCGTTCAGCTTCTGCCTAACGAGCCATTTAATGTAAACCGACCGCCGGGCACAATCAAATGGCGATTGATTAAACTTTTTTCTTATTTGCATGTAATGGTAATGTGTGCGCAGGACGATGAAGAGAGAAAAAAAACGAAAAGGTGCGAGCGAAAATGCTAATGATATTAATGCCATAATAGTGTCAACTCAGCGCTTCCTGGCAGCATTAAAATGCCACACCGGATCACCAACATCGCACAAACCGCTGGTCCGCCCCAAACAATGGCACGCGAACGCCAAAAGGGGAAGGGAAGGTATGCGTGCATGCGTGGTGAGCGGCGATTACTTTCATTAAAATTTACAAGTTCACTGCTAAGCGCGTAATTACATAATTTTAATCGCGCACCGAGCATTAACGCAGAACAATGCTTGGCACAAAACGGTTCGGGGTTTTGATTACACGCAGCATACGCGCATGTGAGGGTTGGGCAGCGCCGAGGGGGTGGTACCGAGTGTCGGTGGATGGTAACATCGGCACGAACAATTTATGAATGCATTTCCATCGCACGCCACAACGTAAGCCCGGTTGTAACGCAGCCATCCATGCGTACGCAACAAATAGCATATTTCCATGTTTTTCACCACCAAAGGGACACCGACCGGACATTTCGGGGGAGCTTTCGTGCCGGTGCACTGAACCCCCCTGGATCTATTGGCACACGGACTCTTGATTAAAAAATGCACCATGTAAGAAACTGCACGATAAGTAAAACCATTTGATTTATGTAACAGTTATTTGGAATTAATGAATAAAAATATACTTGAAAAAAGGACATTTCTAGCTTTGCCATAAAAACGTTAATGAAAATATAAGGTTCCAATAATATTTTAAAACAACAAGGAACAATAATTCAAGGAAAACAATTTAAAAAGTTATTCTTCATAAAAGATTTAAAACCACAATCAGGTAAAGAAAACAAAACAAAACGAAAAGAGTCATGAAATGTTTATGTATAGAGGAAATTTGCGATTTTAGTTTTAACACCGCAAAGCTAAACAATCTACAAACTTGTTTCAGTAATCAACTCAATCCTTAACACGTTGCGTACCAAGCGTTTTAGCACAATTTTTAGTACATTTTTTTAAATTACAATTTGTTTATAATATTTGTTAAACCGATTTTTTTCGAAGGCCAAGCAAAAACTTAGCTTCCCAAAAAATTTATATAAAATATTACTAAAATTTTTATGTTGCATTTTCATTTATTTAGGGTCAAAAACTTTTTAGAACTAGAACTGCTGTCACCCATATTTCGGTGACGCGGTACGGAACGTGTTAACTACAACTGAGATAAAAGTCTGCTCAAAGATGTAAGGACTTATCAAACTTTCCTTGATGATGAAGAAATACACATTTCCATAAGCCAACGAAAAGATTGAGGATGCAAATCATTGAAAACAAATCAGAAAGCTAGCAAAACATAGAATGCACAAGCATGTAAACATGTGTAAGCTTAACACTCCATCACTGCCACGGAGTGTTATTTTATTCAAATTCGTCCGTGCTGAGACCTCCTTCCGATCGTGCGCCGGAGGCCTTCGCTCAGCCACCATCGCGTGAGGATGATGGAATTTGTGACATAAGCAGTAAAGGAAAAATAAATAAATAAAACAATCACCCTGATGGGGGATGGGAAGTTGCCGGAGGGTAAAGTGTGCGGGCATTCTAAATTCCCTCGCCAAAACCGAAAACTTCTCCAGCGTTCGCTGTTCCACCCGCTGCGCAAAATGACGCTCAGCGTCCCGCGAAACGACCCTTGACTCGGCCCGTCAGCCATTCTAGAACTGTTAATTAAAGTCTATTGCTGTTTGCAGCCACCGCAATCCCGCAGTATCATAAAGCACCCGGACAGAAGGGGCGCACAGGGGGCGCCTGTCGGAAGTGGGAGGAAAAATGTCACGGTGCGGACGGTGGCAGCGAAAAACATGGGCGATCCCGACTGTTGGTTTTCCCCAACTCCACCGAACCGATGGCGGGCGGGCTGTGCTTATTTCCACCACAAAATGGCTTTCCATTCTCCACGCTTTTCCAGCCGCACACAACCAATAGACACCGAAATACACGAATAGTAGCTGTAGGTACATCCAAAATGAGTTAATGATACGAACTGGCAGTGTCCGCACTCCGCGAAAAACCTTCCCCCTTAGTAGCATGGTCCACCACACATCCCCTGTCTGCAATGCTCGGTAAATCAAAGCCCACCGTAAAAACATGGTTGCAAAATAAAAATATTAAGCGAACAAATTTGTTCGTGCTCACTGCGCTGAAGAAATAATCAAACGAGCCCCCATTCATCCACACATGCCTCTGATATAAACATAGATTCACCGGTTTGGAAAAATGCGAAAAGAAAATATTCGCACAAAAAAGTAAAACATTCACTACTGCTGCTCATCGTTGAATAAACTTGATATGTTAGTATCTGTATTAACTCTTCAGTGAAATTTAGTTGTCTACTGGCAGCGTAACACTTTCGTCTCGGTGTAGGTGGTAAATTATTTGAATTACATCACTCAGAACTTTAACTGAACTGTTTTCACTACTTTTGTCATGATGTTCCATTATCTTATATTAACACATTGACTGCCAAGCATCTTTAAAACATTTTTGTGGTACAATTATTTTTATAGTACAATAATTTTTCTGTTTATAAAATTTATTAAACCAGTATTATTTATTAAACGATTTTAGAAAACCACGCAAAGGTTACGCTTCACAAATATATATTTTTTGTAATCACTTTAGTTTTATGTAGCATTTTTATGTATTTCAAAGGCAATAGTTGTTTAGTGCTCATGACAGCGGTCACAAATCATGTATTGACTTATAACATCAGTAAAGTATATCAAGTATAACAACATCCAATTAATATTTAATTATCCGTAGTTGATAAGGTTTGCTGAAAACAAAGATTAAAACAACACAACTAAAATATTGTTTCAAAAATGCAATTAAACTGTATCGATATAGATATAAAGCCTCCAAGGGTTAAGCCATGTACGACGTCAGGTTTCAATTCCGAGTGCGGAAAATCGAGTGATTGCACAAGATTTATTTTGCCAACTCTATGCACCCATTCGACAGCTGTATCTCAGCTGCATCGTGAGCCTTCCAACCTGCTGGATGTTTTCCGGCGTCCAAAAATACGCCAAACATTTCCCGTCACTACTCCAGCGAAGAGGGTAGGGTAGGGTAAAAACAAGGAAATCTCTCCCCCACCATTTGGAGGGCGGTATATCTATTGGTACAAATTATCACCTCGGCTTGGAAGAAGCGAGTTGCTTCATCGGTACGCGGTTGACGTTTGACACGCGAGTTCGGCTTTCCACCGCATGAACGCCCCTTTGCCAAAGCTTCCGGTGATCCGAAATAAAGTGAAATATCCTCTAATCTCCTCGCGCTGTTATAGTTCGCGAACAGGCAAAGTCAACACCGTGCCATGCGTTTGCGAAACATGTCGCATGAGGTTTGTACACAGTGCACAGTGCTTACTCACCGAAAAAACGCAGACCACTGGGGATTGATGATGCGTTTCTTTTTCACTGCAACCGGAACGGAGCGGAAAAACAAACTCGCCTGGCCGGTGGTGAATGATCTGTAAAATAAAAACGAAAGGTTGGAGGAGTGTTGACTGGATTTTCAGTTATTTATTTTGTCCATCAAAGTGAATAGGCGAGATAGGGACGAGGGATTTTTTAATTTGAAACGTGTGTAACGAAATTTTCATTACATTCGTGTATAGACATTCGATTAGATTAATATATAAAGGTATTGAAGACTAAAAAATGGCTCTTCAAATGACTTTAATAAAGTTACTGTAAAATGTGAAACAAATGGCTTAAACTAAGTACATAATTTAGTCACATTGGAGCATCACCAGTTATAGATAAGATTGAATTTTCAAGCTCTATACGACAACAAGTGGATTCTTTAAATTGAAATGAAACCGTCCAAAGACATAGCACTGATCACAACAACTGACTATGGATTCAATTCGTCATTTCAACAACCGCCCGGTAGCGATAGTTCCTGGAACGACTCCTTAGCAATAAGCTGCGGAAGCGACGACCCACGGTTGCCTAAGGTCGTGTGGTGATACCTAGCATCTAAATTATAACATTTAATTATGCATTCAGCCGTCTTCCCGCTTGCGTCCCTTTTCCCGAACTCGGGATCAACTCCAGCACGACGAGCTTACAGCTTGGGAACCCTTCGGGGGTGTGGATTGTTTTGGCAGCATCTCGCCGTTCAGTTTCCTCTTTAAGCTGAAACTTTACCGGAACGCTCCTGGTCCCCTAGGGAGTGCGGAGAAATGTGCTTCGAGCGAGATGGTGGCGAAAGCTTCAGCGAAGCGAGAATCGGGAAATATAGTTCTCGAGCTGAAAACGAAACCATTAACGCCGCGCGAGCCCGAAGGCTAGAAGTTTGCATATTTATTCTACTGGAAACTACTCATTGCACTAAGTTGGCCCTTCGCTCTAACCCTCGGGAGGTAACGCTTCCCCGCGGCCCTTATCCACTTAACACCTTCGCCAGCTGCCAGGAACCTCGGCCCTGGGAGGGCACCTTGCCGGCGGTGATAATCCTTGCTAGTTGATTATGGTTCCCGCAGAATCCAATCTGCGATGGACGAGACGCAGTACTGCCAAGTTGGTCGGCACTATCTACACGGTGTCAAGTATATTTTCATACAAATACAAACATCAAACATTTCTTACAACTAAATTGAATTTTCGAAAAATTTAAGCTACATTTTAGTGAATCAATCATGACATACGTTTTGGAACAATACAGAAACCAATGTGTTTAACAAGCTTAAAACGTATTTCAAAACCGTTTCATGCGTCACGCATGACTTCAAATTTAAAGGATAAACTATGCTAAACTGGACATGTTTTGCTTGTTAATATTTGATATCATATACAGCTACTCAAAATAATTTAATGGATTGAGATCTGATGAGCATAAATTCCAGACTATCTGAATAAAAAAGTCAGTCAAATTTGCCAGTTACAAGTTATGGATCAAAATAGCAGTGTTAGCAGGTATGCAAACAACATATTATCCTTCCCCTACAATCTTTTCTGTGTTTTTCAACTCGAAATGCTTAAAAAACCAGTATAGAATGGAGATCATTGCCCTTATCATTTTTGGATAGATACAACTGTAATTTTTTGACATTTTTTCATTTATTTACCTCTGCAAAGCATGACGGGAGTGTGGTTTTGAAACCATGAATTTTTTCTATTATTTTGGCCTACTACAATTCTCAAACAATTGTCAACCCAAACATTAGAGAAAATTACCTTATGGTTAACTGTTCGGGTCGATGTAAGATTCGTATTTTTTTTCCAAGCGCATCTGTCAAACTGGTGTGACACAACTATTGCCTTTTGTAAACATTGGAAAATATGTGAAAAGTTCGTCATGTTTTATTCATAAAATTTGAAGCAAAAAGATGCCTGATTGTTATGTGAATGCTTTATTTTCTTTCGAATGTAACACATGTTGCTTATTTTTAACTGTTTGGCACTTTCCGTACTTACGAATGAAAATTGGTCGTGTTGGACCAACGTTCCTTTTTGAGAACGTTAATACTATTTTTCCCACAGTTTTTGACAGATTGCTTTGATCGACAAAAAGGTTGTCAAACTTGTGTCAAAGTTTGGGTTGAAAATTCTCTAACGTTCGAGTGTCATAATAAGCTCTAATAAATGACAAAAACCAAACAAAAACATGTATAACTTATTTATAACTAACTTAACTCATAAACACAGCAAAATGTTTGAATAACATGTTAAAAATGTATGAACTGTGGTATGTCCACAACAGCTCAATGAAGGAAGTGTATGAGATTATATTGGACACCGTGTATAGTCGTGGGCTTTCCTCTATTCGCAATACTCGCCGGAAGCGAACGTACATAGTTCTCGGGCAAGTCAGCAAGGCAAACAACTGCTGGAACGGAACGAAACGGCTACGCGAGATGAAAGACCGAGTGAATAGAGAATTTGAGCGGGGCAATAAAAAAAATCCAAACTCCCTGAAACTTCTACGAAACGATTGCAGCAACAGCTCCAGCGCTTCAGAGACTCCCGTTTCGCATGGACAGATTAAAGAGCACTCGAGTGCATCGTTGGGATATTGCTCAACGCCACACAAAAAAGTCGGGATCTTCCAGCAAAATGCGCGATCCGAAAGTAGCCGACAAAATGAACAGATTCACTCCTTTTTTCCGGCGGCCTTACGGTAGCAATCTGCTCATCCGACCCTTTGGAAACGGCAAAAAAACGGTAGCCGGCACGTAGATATAATTCGTCAGGTTACGTTTTAGGGTCCAGAGTTTTGGAGCTAATGAAAAGCACCCCCGGGAGATGCAGCCAACGGGTTGTCAAGCGCTACCGCCCCGTAAGCGATTGTCTGCGATGGTAATTTAATTAAAATGGCTCCGATGCTGATGAAAATGAAGCTATCCATTGCTCGCTCGTGCGCTTTCCGCTTGCGGACGCGCGCGAGGGGGGAAATCTTCACTGAGAACCACCCATCGGTGGCTGCGACTATGGCCCTTCGCAAACCCAAAGGCCAAAAGGGGCACGCTTTGCCACCTTCAAGAGGCACTCAATCTTGCGAAGCGGTCCCGAACTTGACGCCGGTTCCGGTCAATGTAAAGAGGGTGTGAAAGTAGCCATCGGACGTTTGGGTTTTCCTTTTTCTTCTCTCTCTGCTCATCATCATCGCCAAAACAAGGTAAAAGGTTAATTGGTTCCAACAGGATCCTTTCCGTGCACCGTAACTCGAGTGCGCGAACACGATATCCTACACTTTTCCTTCTCCTATGTTTGTGTTTATGTGTGTGTGTGGGAGGGTGGTGTTGCTTTTCCAACAATTCCTTACCAAACGCCAGCCTCCGAAATAATGGCGGTGGCGCTGGATAAAAGCGAACCATTTTCTTTGCAACCCAGCACGGGATCCGCGTTATGACACTTTTTTCATCGGAGATTTATTTCCCTAGCCAGCGGAAACTTCTCCTCTAAGGGATCTCGTTTTTTTTTCTTCATTCTTTTCTCTCCCGGTCAAGGGTGACGCGACCGTGAAGGAGCTAAATTTGATTCCAATTTTGGCCCGGCTCCCTCTTTCGGTGTTTTATTGCGCGATGGAAACCGTTTTTCCGCCGGTTGTTTTTCTTACGGCTGAAAATTGTTTCAAGATTGCAAATGGGTGGAAAGTTTTTTTTCGACAGAAAAGTAAAAAAATACCTTTTTTGTCTACTCCGGACGAGGGCAACGGGGTGGAAAAAGTGAAGCACTGTAAATCTGTTTTATTAACTCAACTTCTCTTTGGTTAGGGTAGAGCTAAAACATAACAAGAGTTAAACATATAATAATAAAATATTATTAAATGAGTCTAGGAAAGATATTCCTTTGCAAAACGACAAATGTCACAAGCAATGACTCATACTGAATAGAGAAAAAAAGGTAACCTCATCAAATATTTTGTGAAATTTGAAAAGACTATCTCATGCTCCACGTTAAGCTTCATCCGGATACGAAATGGATTCATCTGCATGCAAAAATGAGAATCGTTCGGACAACAGAAATGCGGTCCAGTCGTGTCACACAGATGGGGACCGAAATGCCACTAGAAATAGATCGGAGGGAAAAATTCGTAACCGAGCGTGTCATCTTGCCACCTGAGATAGATTCGAAACACCTAACCGTCGGAGCCCACGGCGAGGTCTAAGGACACGGTCTGTTTGCCACCGTTCAGGCAACCGGAGAGCATCGGCCAGCAGCCTGCGGTACATTATGTATTTATATAGATGGAAATTATATTCGGAACTTTACGTCAGCGCTAAATTAATTCGCTCCGGCCGTGCGGTTGGCCAAAGAGGTTCGGTCCGGCAGACGCAAAAGAAAGTTGAGCTAGAATATTTTTCGTTTCAGTTTCAGCACTTACGCTTTTCTTTGTCGACGGCGCTCGTCACAAATTTTTCTCGGGCGTCCATCAACGGAAAAAAAAGTACATTAGAGCAGCCGAGCAAGGCAACCCTAGACTACCCTTCGAGCAGTTGATTCATGCTCACCCGTCCGTGCAGTGTGTGTGTATGTTTGTGTGCTTCATCCATAGGTGTGCGAAAGGATCTACTCGAAACGAAAAATAATAACAACACACAAACATAAGTTGAGTCCCGTCGTCCGGCAAATTCGTCCTCCGCATCAACGGTGATGCGGTAAACCCAAAAGGCGAAAATCCTACTCCATCAAACGGAAGTAGGAAAATGGAAAAGACAAAAAAACAGGGAAGAAATTGCAAAAGTCTCGGGCGGCGGAGGGATGAGGAAAACGTTGGGGAAGGGGCACAGAAGAAGAAGAAAAAAATGCCAAGAACGTGGATCGTTATCTATCATCATTTTCTTTGTTTCATTGAGTGGATTTCCTACTCGGACTCAGGAACTTTTGGACTTCACTTCCGTAAACGACACTTTCAGCAACCGGAACCGGGCCCCGAAACGGACATGCTCCATTTGTTGATGGGCGAATGGAAAGACGGCGCGCCAAGGATGCTCGTGAAGGACTAGGGCGAGTCGCAGTTCTTTGTCCGGGCGAGAGAGGGAGAAAAGAAAAGGAAACTGCACACAATGGGGACGAAATTGGAATGCACGCACACACACACACACAGGCACACATCGACGGAAAAAAGTACCGACGGAATCGCACCGGGCTGGGAAGCAGTTCCGGACCAGGATGGGAGAGCGACCTGACAAACCCCACCGTAAGAAGGGATAAAATGGAAATGTCAAGCGAATGGAAGTTCCGAGATCCGTTGCATAATTTAATTTCCACACCCGTTCTATTCTCTCTCGTTTCGCCGCCAGTTTTTCATCCCTTATTATTTCCCCCTCTCTTCTTTGGACGAGGCCGTTCGGCCGTTTTCCCAACATTTCCCCACTGGGGGGAAGCGGGCTGGCGGGCGTACCTTAACTCGGTTGCTTTGAAATTTATTAAGGTAAGGAATCAAATCCTCACTCCCGGCGCGGTGCCCATGGCGGAAGTTATTACACAGTCCACCCAGGGCCTGTGTTTGATGGCACTTGGCAGGGGATTTAATGTGCTCTTCCGTTTTTTTCTGCGCGGCATTCAACATTCTAACGCAAAAAAACGCACACACAAAACGAATCTTGGAACGAAAGTTTCAACCGCACAAATGCTCATTTGCTGACCGACGGAAACAGACGGCGGTTGCGAAATCTCGTCGCCAGCCTGGAGATTAAGATTCCTGGATTAAATAATGAACCATCCTGCCTGATGACACTGGTCGCTGCATAATGTTCAAACGGGTGGGCAGCTTCTTATGCTAATCTCATTACAATCTAATAGAATATTACTCAAGAACTCTGTTGAATCGTTCGGTAGCGAAGACGATAGCGCTGATTGAAGCATTCACGCTGTATTAAACATGGTTTACTTCCGTTTAATTTAATGATATAAAACCCGAGAAATCAGCATCAAAACGTTTAATGGTGCGGAAATGACACAATCAGTTATATTCGTAAATAAAACTAGGAGGTGTGGAGAAAAACTGATTAATAAAAACGAAAAGGTTTGATTATGTTATGACAGCTCAAATTGAAAATGTGAAAGAAAATTGTATGTACAAGAATTATCAGTAAAATTCAATGAAAAATTGTGTGTATCTATTCAGGAATTTTTCAGTGCAATAAAATCATTAAACAAAAGTAAATCTTTGGGTTTCATGCATATTGCTATACTGGATTTTTTGTTTAACAACCTCCTTCTGGTAGGGATTTTTTTTCTCTACGATTTACCATGTGTGCGCCATGAGTCGGCAAATCCCGAAGAGAATTGGGAACGATTCTGACGTATCCAACCAAGGTAGACATTAATTTGGCTTTGGGAGGACGTGCGATCATTAATAACATATTATAAATTGTGAACCCAAGTCGAGCATGTTGGCCGCAGTTTGTTAGAAACGTGATTTGATTTTAACAATATCATAACAATATACGAAAGTAAGATTATTCAAAGGTAAATAAAAAATCGGTTGTTTGTTTTCTTAAAGAAGAAATAACAACAAATAAAAACAACGAAGCAATCGTATTTCAGAGGAACACATTTAGTTAGTTTAAAAAAAAATAACAACAATCATAAAACCTGTGATAACCCGAACCGATCCAAACAGGTCAAGAGCAGCTTGTTAGATAATAATCTTGATTTTTAAACCATGTTTTTACGGTTATTAATCTGCAAGATTTTATTTAATACCCCTCCCTTTGTTAAGAACGTATTCCACAGCAAAAAAAAAACATACAAACAGCGATCCAGTGCAACAGCTTGCTTTTGCTGCAGAAATAACATACGAACAAAATCAAAAAACCTGTGATTACCACAAACCAGCACGAGCGTTCAGCACGAGCAGAGGGGGAGAAAGAGCGGTGTGCGGCCGGCATCTTAAGAAAACAAAATTATAAACCATCCACATATCGCAGGATACATTCACACGCACCGGGGGACCGGTTCGACGAAATGGAAAGGTCAGTGAACTGCGCGCTCCATGCCAAACCGGCCCTGCAGGGGGACGATCTCGGCGTGGTTCTTGGACGAGCGTCTTTGGATTCTCGCATCCCCGGCAAACACTCGGTGCGGCTTTTGGGTTCATCGAAACGTCGTACGAATTCGATCGATGCCGAGAGCGTTACGTCAGGCGGGGCGGGTGTGGTGAGTGAGGCATGTAACGCTTCCTAGGGTGCGATAATGGGTCTAACAGGTCCCGCAAGAATCTATAATACTGTCTGCTAGACTAGTCTTCCAATGGTGGTACACTGTCATGTTTACATTTTACAGTCCATTAGGAGTGAATGCGACACCGGCAGTCGCTCCAAACAGAGTTGCTCGTCCAGGTCCTTCCAATGTACGGGCGAAAGGCAGAAGCCCTACGCACCCAAGAATAACGGTTAAAAAGAACACGGCAAATGGCTTACGATAGTGACACAAAAAAAAATACACAGACACGAACACAGATCCTCCAAAAATATGCCGCAATATTCCCATTCACTATCCAAAATTATGCTAATCAGCCGGCACCGCCGTGGCGCAAAGTATGCCGAGATTAACTTACTTATGCCTGTTCGCCGGATGGCGTCCCGGAAAAATTAACACGAAACTTCTTGCCACCCGGTTAAGAAAACAGGCGGAATGGTGGAAGAAATAAAAAAGGAAATGAAACACGAATATTTGCTCCAAAATCGTCCAACCGAAAACGACGTAGCACCGAATCAGAACTTAATTACAGCCCCCTCATGCACCAACCCCCTGCGTCCACGGGGTACGGGAAATTCTGGGCGAGGCCCGCAGCCGGTGGCTTGAAAAAAAAGTTTTGCCCAACACAAGCATCCTTACATCGACTAATCCACCTCTGCAACGCTTTCGCTAATTTTTGGTCCTGATTACGCATTCGTCCCCGTTCGGTTTGGAGCATTGTTGGCTGCAACACGCAACCGAAAACTTTACGCAATTCCATAATTGGTGGAAAGGGCAGAGCACATTTTCCGATGGAGTACAGGTTTTCTTCCAAGTAAGCCCAAGGAAGTATTAGCACGTTGTTTGTCTGCAGGTTGGGTTGGGGCCTGCAAACACCCGGGATGCTTCACGAAGCTTTCCTGCATAGATTAAGGAACAACAGTATGGCGTCTGACGGTATGTCGCAAACAACGTTCGGTGAGGGCGGATATTCATTACAGCCGGTCCTGTCAACAATTCTGTCAAACTTTCCATCGAAAGAATTTCCTCCGCCCTTAGGGACCTTCGTGCAGTCTGATTTCGTCGCTTGGTACCCTTTTGCCTATAGTTGATAGATGTAAGGAAAAAAAACTTCCTCGCCGACATGCGATACGCATCGCTGACACGTTATTATGCGTTACGTTGCGGTGAATTCAATTATCGTTGATAAGTTCACGTAACGTTACGGAACGTCTGAGGAAATCGGTGCACGCGCGCGACATCAGCAGTCCACGGAGCTGTCGCGGTTATGATGAAAGTCGAAAACTTTGCCCCAAACTTTACCTTAGGCGAACCAGTTTGACAGCACGCGGATAACGGAGGGTTAATCTTGGCGTAACGTTTTACCGTGACAGAGCCAATCGGACGCTTCCGTGATCCATTTTCCTTATCATAGCACACACCATTTCCCTGCGTTCGAATGGTGGAAGGAAGTAACTTTTTTCGACACAACCATTGGAAGAAGCCTCCCACACACACACACACATCGTGCCTTAAACATCGAAAGTGATCTACATCTGCTGATTACCCAACCACCTGACCCCGACGAAACACAACACGTCGTAAACACGTCATCCTTCTTCGGCGATGGGTCGGGTCGGACCACACACCGTACGGCTTTGTAACATCCTGCCCCGGACGCTTGCAACAAGCGACATCATTATCACCGTCCGATCCATTTCCGTCCGATTCCCTTTGCGCTCCGATCCGACTCCGACTTTTTCGTTCCGTTTCTTTTTTTTTTGGGAACGTTTGGGTCGCAAGAAATTTGGCAACGTCTGCCTAAGGGCTATCCCTTTCCACGAGTGGTGGAGGGAGGTGAATAAAGTTGGCTACCCTTTTAACTTTACCCTCCCCAACGATGAACGATGTGCGATAAGGGGTAGAAAGATCCGTATCATCCGTATTTCACGCTCCACCAAACGCTTGCGAGCTGGAAAGTGGGGTTCCGGTCAGTTCGCCGGAGCAAAGACAAAATTGGAAAATTGTTTGCCCGGTTGGAGAAGTGGCCCCAACCATCATGATGGTGATACTTGACGCTGGTTCAAGGTTTTGCCCAAGTACCCTCCGTTGGTTCGGCACATACCGGGTATGTCCGTTCTGTTCCGTACCGTATCGTTCATCTCGACGACGGTGAACCCAAAAAGTCACGACGTTACGTCGTTTGATCGTGTGTTTGCCAACATGCTTTGTCGAATGTGGAAGTCATCATCTTGAAATCAACCCCAACGGAGCCGGGAACGAAGAAGTTCGGAAGATGATGCTCCGGAGCACCTGCGTGTATGCCGGGGGCGTTGCCAGGTGTCCTTGGCAGGGTTCAAACTCTCCTCACGGTGACTTGGCGGTTTGTGGGGACGAGCAAGAAGAGTAGTCCACAGCGTCCACGAAACTCGAAACGACATGGAGCATGGCGTTGATCAATTCTTTCCCCAAGCGCTCGCACCACGGAATGGACAATCTAACCCGTTTTCTAACCACATCATTCGGCTTGCACGATTGACTAACCCGTCTTTGCGGCGAACGTTGAAGTCATTGGAAATTTGCGGTCTTCCAAGACAAGACAGGAAGCTAAATTAATTTCTCTTCATTTGGAAGCATTTCTACTCTTTGGATCTGTACTCTTTGCTCATCCCATGCTCTACTGGTTCTTTGCTTTCGATGTATTTCCACAAGAAAACAGTTGAGCGTTATACTTTAGAACATTCGTTTTAAGACACTATTTCTGTTGATAAAGAAAACTTGCGTTTTCCACTAGCAAACGTAATCATGAGTTTATTGATCTCCGGAATTTGAACTCGTCAAACCCGGCACGACCTTCCCCATTCCCGCTGCTGATTCCGTATATTACTTTCCATGATACTGGTGCTTAATTTATCTGGAGTCCGGTATTTTTAAGTCTTCACACATCGGCGTTCTGGACACAACACAACGCGATGATTATACAATTCATCGGAACGCGTCGGATGGAATGGAAGGCAGAAAAAAACTGAATTGGCTTCGTACCGCCCACCAGCGCAGAAACCGTAACGCCCGTGAAGTGGTTTTGATTAACCTTGAGCGCACATGTCGACCATCCAACCTCGCCAAAGTCGTGGGGCAGAAAGGGGGAATAGAGACTGGGAACAACAGAAAAAAAACAACAGTGTAACAAACTCCACATGTCCAACAGCTGGCCTAGAACATGAGGCACTTCAACTCTTTGCCAGTTGCCAGCCAACGTTACCGGACAGCTAGAAGTGGACGTACGAAATGGTCCATGGAGGGATAGAACGATTCCTGGATATTCCATTATTTTAGGTTTCTTAATCGGAACAACACGGAGCGCATCTTACACCACTCGAATAGAAGAGCACTGCTGCTTTGTTTCAAAGCAGAAAATCTTGCAAACAAATATTTAAACACAAAACATCCGCTCACACATTGTGCATTTGTGTCGCAAAGCACCATGCATGAGGCCCGGGACACATTGAAAGCCTGTCGATTTTATCGTCTATCCATGAAGGAGTAAGACCTAGCCGGTTTTTAAGAGTTCTGCCTAGAACAGGCCCAGTGGGCCCCCGAAGGATCGTGTGACTTGTTTGAAACTGGTTTGGTCAGAATTTAATTATCGTATTTGCTAGGCCGGGGAAGTACGGAGCAAGCGGAGGTCTACCTTTCGCCACGGCCCAAACCGGAAGAGTCGGAGGTGTGACCCCCGCCATAGGGATTGGACCTGTTTCGGTCTACCGACCTCCAGCCCACGAACTGGGTGAAGTGTACCAACACACATTGGATTGTACCAACCCGTTAGAACTGTTTCAAGTTCATTAGACTAAAACATGATGCTTGAAAGAAAACCGAGTTAAGAAAATGAAATACTTAAATATTGAAGGTGCATAATGTCTCGATACATTCGTGATACTTACTTATTTAACTTTGGGATAGCGTCGATTAGGAATCAAAGGTCTGCACAAACATGTTGACTGTTTTGAGAGCACATAGTACTAGTCTCCGTCAAATACTTCTCGACGAGCTCTCGATGGCGAGTACCGTTCATTCCCTCTTCGCGAAGTTAGACGACGGCGAAACGAGGAAATCCTCTTCGCCGGTTCTACGTTGCGCCATCAAACATTCATCATAAGCTCAATCCGTAACAGCCACTCCGGAATTCACCGAACACGGCGCGCCGATGTACGACCACGTGCACGTGCAGAACGACAGCGGCACACATTCCGCATACGACTGCTAGTTATTTGTTAATGTATTCTCGACTTCAATCGTCCTCGGATATCGTCGTCCGGGAGCAGCACGCCGGGAATGAGCAGCACCAGAACCGGAGGCGCACGGTACAAAGGATGCGGCACGCCACTTCGTCAGGCAAACAACTTCCGAGATGTGGCGCTACTTAGCGGAACCGGACGACGACGGCTGAGATGAGACTCGCTGAATGAAGCTACCGGCACGTCGTACGAGGCACGGCGTATCGTCGACATCCACTCTCTCCTATCGCTCGAAAAATGGCCTAGTCCTAGCGGTAACTGTGTACCTTCCCCGGAGGCACCACACAACGCATCCTTTCGCCAGCATACACACACACACAGACCCAAGGTGGGGTCGAGAAGTGACGGGAAGTTTACCGAGAAGCACCCTGATTGGATGGACGAGAGAACCTTTGAACTTCAATCCATACACACCAACGACCGACAACGGAAAGCTGGTCGGATTGACGATAGACACACCCCGTCGACGGTTGCGGACAATCGTAGCGTCAAGGCAACATCCGTCCAAACAGTGTGCCATCGATTGTGCCACATGCGGCACCGGTGATCTTTGGAAATCAAAATTTCAATTCCTCTCCACCGACCCCCCGCCACCGTGGCGTTTCCCCTTGAGGAACGTTTCCTCTCAGGAACATCGTCGTGCGGAAGTTTAGCTTCCCCCAGGGGGAAGAAGTGGTTTTTACTGCCAGAACTAACGTTCACAGATCGTCCTCCATACGAACTGTGAACTCTACCTCCAATGCATCCGTCTACAGCTTGGGAGACGGAGCGTTCTGGGGTTAACGAGTAGAAAGCAGATCCGATTGGAAATGGAAGAAAATTATCCTTCCGGATGGACTTTCCTTCCCCATACGGTTACGGCCGCACCACCCAATTCACCGCCACCGAAGTCACGTGAGCCTTTTGATTTGTCTCGTTTTCGGGGCCGAAGAGGATGAGAAAAATGTTTCACCGTGTTTTTTTTTTTTTTTTTGTTGCTCTTCTTCGTACGACTGATCAGATTCTTGCATCATCCTATCAGAGGATTTCCGTGTCCTAACGGCTCCCGGGGGAGATATTGACCTGATTGAAGGTTAAGCTGAAGGGTATCTACTTTGCGGGCATCTGGAGAGGCTTTCATCGACGCTACGCTATCGTTCCTTTTTTTTCAGTAGTTCCAAGCTGTCATCCCGTCTGTTCTGGTTGAGAGCTGAAAGAGGTTACTACATCTGTGACTGTCGGGGGATAGCCATGTGACAGCGGCGTTCCATTAAAATTATTAGTCGATTCAAAATGGAAGCATGAAATGGAATTTAAAAATTTAAATACACTCCCACATATTTGCTCTTAGTCCAACTCTGTTTCCGGGAACGAGGTTAGTTTATTCTATCAATCAATGCCAATCACGAAGGATGACAAATTGCAAATGTTCAATATGCAGTTATAACCACGATAATGTGATAGACACATGAGCTCAGTTTGTGCTGTATTTTTCCAGCAAAGAAGCAATTCAATTTGTACTCGTAAAATCCAAGTTCGCCCCATTTTGAAACTCTATTTTTTTCTATGATATTCACTACATTTTTATTCAACTCATTATCTGTTTTGCTCGACAAATGTTTCGATTACTGATTATGCTTTTGTTCAATTTTCCTACCATTTTTGTTACTAATTTTGTTTACATTTCCTTAACAACGCAAAAGTTAAGCGGCTGCCGATAAACAAACACGTAACATAACATAATAAACCAAAATGTGATTGTTAATAATTGAATTGACAGTAGAAAAAAAATAGTGAAACAATTAAAAAAAGTCAACCTAGCCTAAGCTATTCTAACCAAAAGATAAAATTTTGATCTCTTTCCAATCATAAAAAACTGAACGTGTTAATTAAAATAATCAACATCAGTTCGAAGTAACTATTAATGGCAAAAAAAAAAAACCTCCAACAGATCAACTGGAGCATAGTCGCCAAAGATGCTACCGGCTTCTATCACTATTTGCTCGGTTTCGATAATCCAGAACATTTTGGAACGGCATCATTTACGCCCCGATGACAACCACTCGAGGCTTAATCCACCCAATGATGATAGTCCTTCGGTCACTCACAAAGAATACGTTGACATTGTGCAGGAGGGTGGAAGGAACGGAAAGAACCACCACTGTTTCTTGGTGTCCGCTATTTGTTTGATGAAGCTTTCTTTCTGCCATAGAATTCACTTTAAGGGCAGAGAATACAATCTCCTGCTCCTTCTCCGTCACCATTGATTTTTGTCCGTCCTTTGACGACGTGCCAACCAACTGCTTCGCCCGATACTCGATAACAGGATTATCGCCCAGGGCTGATCTTTACCACCCCCCGGGTTCCGGGCAAGCGGAACCGAAAATCCACCGAACGCCGGCCCATGGAAATCCATTCACGTTGCCCAGTCGGACGGAAAGTGTTATTCGCGTAAACCTCCAGGGTTCGCGTTCATACGCACGATTACATTACAGTGCGGTGGGGAAAGAAAATACCAAAATTAAAGTGGTCGTACACAGGCAGCACCGAATAGGATACTGAAAAAGTGTGTACCAAATGCTGCGCGTTTTCCACCGTCGCCAAATACAACCTTTGACTGTTTTAAAGGACCCTTTATGAAGTAGCAAACCCCTGGCTGCCGGAGAAAACGAAAAAAAGCCACGTAAAACAAGCCGGTAACGGCATAAAAGGGAAACACTTCGCGCATACAATGATTCCGCCCGAACCGCTGTGGGCAGTACGGTCTTTCCTTTTTCTAGGAAACGTGGGTCGCGATGGAAAATTGAGCTTATTTCTTGCGACCCATCAATACTTGTGTATTGCCTCACACCGTCAGGCTGAAGAAGCAGGATCAAGTTTATGGATTTTTTTTTTCGAAAGAGCAAAACCTCCTTTTCGCTATAAACGAACTTTCCCGCCATACCCATACCAGCGGGAGGAGAATTTTCCGAACCAACAATGGAGCAATCGCAGGGGGAAAATATAGTACGCTACGCTAGAGAGAACGTAAAGACAGCCTGAAGAGGACGTGGTATGATTTACTGATTATTGGACAGTAAGACTTAATAAAAGATATTAAGTGCTTACGAAAGGTGGTGTCGTTAGCGGCAGGGTTTTAGTGAAATGGTTTTATGGTATCATTTTAAAGTAAACATAGAAAAATTGAAGGTGTATGAATTAATTCATCAAGCAATGCATCCGTTTAAAACCCACACCAACCCCAAATAGGGAATGTTTGAGTAATGTACAAATCGTTGGGTTTCTTCGCGTACGTAGAAAGTGAGGCCGCATGAGCCGGGAACATAATTACATTCCCGTGATAACAGAGCAGCGCATAATTAGTTACGCTTAATTTAGTGAAAACCATCCCAGCCAACAACGCCAACCGCAGCGGTTTTCAGCGCCCGAGCGGGGCACGGAAAAGGCACGCGGAAAATTCTGCCGCCCACCACCCTCCACCGGTTCACCGGAAAGTATCCCCGCGCAAGGCTATGGTCATTCGACGTTTTCTGACTGACGCAGCTAATTGAAACCGCTTTTTGGCCATCATTTCCATATTGGATTCCCTTTTTTTCGTTTTGCTTTGCCCATCGCATTGCCCGCGCCCGGGGACGATGCCGGAGTGTGCCGGGATCCCCAGAACCCATCATTAATAATTCATTAAAGAACGTTTTGTTACATTTCAGATCGCAGCAAGCGGCCGGAGCAGGGCGTGCGCTGGAAAGCGTGTAACTTTTAAGCAGTTTATTTTAAGCGCCGAAGATTTATACCGGAACGCATCCGCGTCTCCATCTCGGAAGCAAAAGGTTGCGGGGGGAAAAAAAGGTTTCCCGGAAGGCTTCCGTGTCGATTATCGAGAGCATTTTGTAAGATTGTGTGGGATGAAGATGTTTAGCACACATTTAAACACTCGAAGAAGATCGCTGACACTCGATACTTCGCTGAGTTTGAAATATTTTACACTCCAGGAATAAACAAAACTACCTCTTTTTTCACACTATCCAGTGTTGGTGTTACAGGATTTACCATTTGATGGGACAAAATAATCAGATGATACCACAAACACAGTAGATGATTCAACAAACGTGACAGATGACATGTTTTGTAACATTTTTTGATAAACTATGTTTCTAACTTTTTTAAAAAAATCAGCAACAACTGAAATTCACTTACCCGGTTTCCCGAAGTAATATTTTAAGAAACGCTGCACCACTTCACTTATTGTTCATCAATATAATCGTACAAGTTCCACACTTCTTCACACAACTGTAAGTCTTTTAGAAAACCTGATAAACATAAAAATAATAATACGTAAAAATACACTCGTTCAAATTTTCGCACCGGTTTAGCATTATTTTTGATTTCCCTTTCCATCAAAATTAACGAAACAAATATTTAAAAAACTTATATACAACTCCTTCGTGCAATCACGGAATAATTGCTTCAAAATAATTCGTTGGAGAAGAGCGTTATTAGCAAGTCGATTGTGTTGTTCTTTAATTTCGCAAAAATCTTTAGAGTAAACATGCTGCTCGAGTGTTTCGCCAGTCGGTTTTGCCGAAGCAAAACGTGCATCGAAACGAGCGTCGAAAAAAAACCAAATCAGCAAAAGTGGAAATATTGAACAGCAAGTCCTGCACGAAGAAAATGGTCCGGAAAATGGCCGAACGGGCGACGGATACACGTTTTAATATTTGATTCGCATTTTGTGCCGGAAAGTGGATGCTGTGTTTGCCAGGACACACTCGCGCGCGAGTTCGTACAAGCATAGGTGTGGGTGTGGTAATTTGCGCAAGTGTTTCCTTTTTTCGTTTATTGGTTTTACTGCATGCCACAGGTCGAAGGGTACCTTCCGAAACACCGCGGGCCGTCCAGCGTTCGTCTTGTTTAGTCATAAACATTAACGATCACGCAAAACACGCATACACGCAGCATACGAAGCCGGTCAGGGTCGTAAATGACGTTCCACCACCAACAACAACAACAACAACATCAACAACGGCGGGACTATTTCGGTAATCACACTTGTCTGCCCGATCAACGCCCGATCAAGGCTATGTGGAGGATTCCCGGACGCACTCGCGATTTCCTTCACCTTCACACACGCACAGGTTTTAAGCTTCCAGAACCAGGGGGGGTAAAAATCTTTAGTCGGTCTTTTTTCACGACATTCCACGCACGACGGTGGGCGCACGTTAGCGATAACGCGAATGTTTACGTTATCCCATACTGTCAGATTCGCCGCTCGGGTGAAAATAAAAACAAAAGCCGAACGAAAGAAAAAAAAACAAAACACACACACAAAACGCTCCCCCCAAAATTGGAGCCGTTCGGCGAAGATTGGCTTTCGCGGCCTTTGGCCAGGCTTAGCGGGACAAGGAACAACTTTCGCGCAAATCTCGCCTACATGCAAATTTATGAATAAGTAAACGATGGGAAAACTTGGCCCCACCTCGGAACCGAAACACCGAGTGTTCCACCGTCGGAAACGCGCCTCCCAGGCGGGTGTCCGGATTTTCACGAACGACAAAAGTTTTCCACTTGGAGGACGAAATCTGCGTGGAGCATTATAGCAGGCTATGATTTTTTTAACGTTCGCAGCAAACGTTCGATTGCAAAACGTGTGTCGCGATTGAAATATTTTCATTCCGTTTTCCTTCCATTAGCCTATTCCCAAGATGGTAGACACCCCCACCCTGGGGGTGGTGGGTAAATGTTTTGCACCGTCTCCACTTTGGCGAAACCAATCCACAATTAGTCATGAGCACACTTTGACGATCGTAGGTAAATTACAGCCAACGCCGGCAACGGTATGGTTGTACCCTTGAGGGTTAAGACCCGAAAGAAAAAAAAGATTCACTTACACCGGCACGCGAAACGATTTTCCACAGCATCAACAGGAGAAGGGAAAAACTGTAAACAATCACTCTGTTGGACTGACGAAGCTCGTGGTTCCGCACGACGCGCGGCGCACACCAATTCCACTTGCGACTGCACTCGACCGCGGTTGACAACAAACTGGCGGCACGAGTGGTTGCGACTTCGTGTCGAGCCGCAAATGTTGCGAGGATGTATGGAAAAATGGACGTAGCAGGCTTTTTTTTAAATAACTTTTTATTCCTTGAACCAATTTTTACGCCAGACCCCTCAAACGAAAGGTTTTTTTTCGACCAACAACTTTGTCCAAGTTAAGAACTTTCCATCGTTACTAATTATTAAGGAAATCTATTGGTGAACGAATCGGGAAAAGTTGGTTTACCGTTTTGATGACCTCTACTCGAATCGAGGCAGCGCTTCTCAAGGTAGTTTAACCGGAAGAGCGTATTTCTCCTGAATAACCGAATCGGTAAAACTCGCGCAAAAAAACGCGCCGCGTTCCAAGGTTAAATTTACCGTTTCTCATTTCGCGAGAGGATTTACAATTCGGAGAGTTCGTGCAAGTGTACCGTTTGGATGTCCTCTGCCTGGCAGGCGGCGGTCATTCAACCGTTTGCCGCAAAAAGTTTACGAATGAGCGATGTAAACAAAACGGCGAAAAAGCATAAACACTTTAAGTGCATCAACAAATTAGCAATATTTAAATTTTATATTAGTGATAAAATGACAACTATGAGAAGTAATCGATAAGTAGAGAGCATTTTTAAATTTTTTAATAAAATAGAAAAGTCGTGTTGAAAGTGCAAACTGTAACTTGCTTTACAAAAACACAACTTAAGGATCATGTTCATGAACGTAATATTCGTACTTTTTGTTCTTAATTATTACTTCAAATTGTATGTTTAGTCAGAGTCTTCTAATCACTATATACATTTCATGACTTCTTATTAAAACACAGTGAGATTTCAATTTCGATAACAAGGAATTATTGTGCACACGATATATTCATCGTATTGTGGTTTAAAGGATTATTAATGGAGGCGCGTGGTGGTGCATTTCATATAGACTGCATCCACTTTCCAATATCATTTAATTCAGTATAAGCACATGGCAGACCAAACATTTAATAGTAATTTATCCTTCGGAAGCTTTTTGTTGTCCTATCCTATCGCTTACCTTCATAATTTGTTTCTACTGCCTTCATATCTAGACCAATTCTTTAAACCGGATCCGGAACAAAAGGATATCATCAGAATTGTGTAGTTCTCCACCCACACTACAACAATATCGATATAAAATTTCTTCGTGACATGATTATTTACTTCCGACAGGCTATCGACTTTAACGTGACTTCAGAAACAACGATAGTGTATTTCATTCCGTGCGAAACCAGTGCAACTAGAATTAATGCCATAAAGTTTTGCACACTAGAAAGATTTGATAGCCCTATAAATAAAGGATTACCAGTAGTTTGTGACGCACCAGGGCTGACTTCTGAGGTTTTTTGTATTGGTCTTGGTCATGTGAAGCCTTCTTTCCGATCATTAAGGAAACGAAAATTGCCAATGAAAGCAAACACCCCCATCACCTTGATCACGTTGATGAGTTTTCTTTGTTGGTCTGCTCGCCCAGAGGTTCCGTTTGTTTTTAGAAAAATCCGAAACCCCACCATCAAGGGATGACTTTCCTTCTTCACTGTCACCCAAGATCATTGCTCCGTTCGCAAGGATGCGTTCAGCACGATACCACATACGAAGAGTCACTTTTATTGCCAATCGGAAAACAAGTTTCTTTTACCTTCCTGTTTATCGATTGATCTTACTATCGGTACGAGCTTTCTGGTTTGCCATGCTATCAAACATGGAACTTGATAGAAGACCTCTAAGAAGAAGAAACCTAGCAGCATCATGCTTCCTTACTGCAATGGTGCGATAAAATAGTGAAAACTCGGCTCCTTACGCTTCATCGCGCTGGGGCGCTTTTATGGCAGTTTGATTTCGTTCACAAATTGTCTCCGATTTTGTCGTGCATCCGTGCAAGTAACTGATGCAGGAACAATTCCATGTGCTGCAAGTATGTGCCAAATCCACCAATTTTTTGTTTGTGTTTTGGACCCATTCTATAAAGTCCTTTATCAGTCCATCAGCGTTACACTTCAATCGGGAAGTGCAATCGAACGAACAATAAATTGTTTTCATCGCTTTTACACGCTTGAGTCCCCGTAAAAGTAAGCTTTGAAGAAATAATCAACGGATATATTGCTATATCAAAGTGAAAGACGGTTCAGTCGTCGGGGGAAAAGCGTCTATCTAATTTATGCTTCATCTGATAGCAAGTGGTGACAAATGCTTTACAGTGTGTCTTAGCGCGGGAAGTAGAACTTGTCTACACAGTTAAATTGATGATTTTAAACCAGACTTTTGGGAATTTTTGTTTTCAGCTGGCATTACTGATTCTGGAAAAAAAACATAAGGCAGAATGAATACTTTCTTTTAAATCTAACTTTTTCTAAATCTAAAAGTAAAATGAATTTTCGAAAATTTTGTTTCAACGAAATAGCTAATTTTGGACGAACCCTGAAAGTATGCAATATGCAAACCCTTGCCTTTTCGTTAAAAAAATATGCTTAACGGCCGAGGTTTAAAAAAAAACTATGCGTAAATAAAAAGGTCTTCTTTAGATAGGGAAATAAAGTTTGTTCAGGGATGGCGTTATTTATCAAATATAGTTTAATGTTTTAAATAGCATAGCTTAATATTTGACAAATCTAACAGCATCTCTTCTTGAGGTTTTCTTCATGATTGTTCTGATTGTCCGCAAGCAGTAGACCATCTTAGCTTTTTCACGAATTTTCAGCTGTTCGAAATCATGCTCAGTACGGATAAAGCGACAAGAAAACTATCAATTTGACTAAAACTAAACACACAAAAATAAGCTCATCCAGCTAAAAACTTTTTGTTTGTTTTTGTTGAAAAGCTGGTCACCGACACCGAGTTTTTTTTTCATTTTTGCCCTCTCTTATAGACGCTTAAAGGCGCTTCCCCATTTGCATACTCTCATTGTGGTGCGGAAAGCTAAAACCATCATTGATAAGCGAAGGGCCTGCTGATAGTCTTATGCATCGCTTTGTAACTCGTACCACGGTGGAGTTCATAAAACTCTCTCGCATCATGCTTCGTTGCACACGTACAGCATCTGCGCAGGAGGCCGAGGATCCGCCACCCTGTCCGTGCCCACACATCCGGGGTTACTTCCATTTCCTGCTCATTACCTGCTTATCTGCAAACCGCAACACCTTTCCAACATCATTATCACAGCATTACATATGCTGACTTGAGTCGTCGCAGTCGTCCACCACCACCCGAGTTCTAGCCTCCATCATCATATGTCTTATAGTCTTAGTCGGGAGACGATTCGTGTGTGCTTCGGTATGTGTGTGGGTGTGTGTTTTTTCTTCCCTTTTTTCGGGATCCGCAAACTCTCTGCAACCGCCCCGTGTCCCATTCAAACAAACCTCAATCCAGCCATCGGCGTGCACCGTCGTGGCATATTTCGAGATGTCTTCATCCAGGGGGAGCGCAAATCCTGAACAAACTACAAGGTGAACAAGTGATAACATATTCTTCACCTCACGTTGCCAC
This sequence comes from Anopheles coustani, assembly GCF_943734705.1. Classification (NCBI taxonomy): domain Eukaryota; kingdom Metazoa; phylum Arthropoda; class Insecta; order Diptera; family Culicidae; genus Anopheles; species Anopheles coustani. Next base: position 70,527,395 of record NC_071288.1, on the reverse strand, counting down.
GCTTTTGTGGGAGCGCACCGTAGCACCCCCGTTGCATGTAGTTGTGGTCGATCCGGGGAAGAAGGGGCAAGGAGCTTTAGGAGACGGAGGTGGCCTGTCGGGCGCTTCCTTATGCGCTACGTTTCATTACTTACGCCATGCGTCCTGCTACAGCTGCTGATGAAGTGTTCCTGCCAGCTCCCTACAGGCGCCTCGCCATTCGGGACGTTATACGCACCATTGCGCAATTGTGGAGGGCGTGCTTTCCTCTTTGGGTTATGAGCTTTACCAGCGAGGACATTCTATGGAAAATATATGATATTTAAAATATAAAATAATATTTTTCTTAGAAATAGGCTCTTTAAGCGTTGTTTGAATTCCAAAAGATATTCGTTTTAAAATAACAACATACATGTTTTAGTCTACGAAATTGTCTCTACCGTTATAACTCCAATCCAAAACCGCAGTGTCATGTACCACGCGCACAGAATTTTCCTAATCATCTTTGAAAAAGCCCCATTATCGCAACATGTTTCGCATAATCCGTCCCATAGTGCAATTTGAACATGCGAGGCAGATTTGCACGTCGGTCGACAATGACCATATCCGACATATGCCACCGAGGAGGGTTGGCCCCGCTCTCGCATCCCCCGCACAGAGCATTATGTCTACCGGGTGGGAAAGGAAGCGCCGACTCCAACCGTGGGCCAATGTGATAAGAATGAAAAATGATTTCTTCCAACTAAGCGAAAAACTTTACACGACACGAGCGAACGGGAGGTGGGTGGGAAGATGTTTCCCTGGCCCATGCTCCACCACCTATCGCCACCATTCTCACTTTGTGCCTCACTCTCGTAGCGCACGGTGTGTCGCTAAAGACCGGGCCAAGAACCATTAGCTGTCATAAATCCGTCTTGCAAGGACGCAAAGGACGCGCTACGAGCACGAAGTGACGAAGCGCCCGTACCGCGGCTAAAAGAGTGTTGGCACATTCGTTAGACGGTTTCTGCTCGTGTCTAGCGTGTCGTCAGTTTAAAGACTCTAGGATCTCCGCTGTCATTGTGTGTCGCGATTGAGCGTCCTTCCATTTGTTACCTATCGGAGCGGAGCGCGACTTAGGCGGTGCATGCACGGTTGCATTCTCCATTGGTTCATACCTTCCCCTCGGTGGTTACATTCTGAAAAAATGACCCATTAAAGTTGGTGCAGCAAACAACACATCGGAAGTGGAGAGTTAATGAGAAAGTGGTAACTTATCGTCAAACTTCTAACACAAAACCCTTTAGGGAAAATTAGTTTTCTAGCTGAGTAAATAGAAATGTTTTAGGGCGTGAAGTGATCCGACAACATTGATTTCCAAGTTTGAAGGTTAATCTCTTCCCTTCAGGTGGATGTCATTTGTACTGCTTTTATTACGTTTTTTTTTGTCACACGTTTTGTTTCTGTTTTCGTTGCGCCGAGTTTATTTCCATTGCATGTACTTCAAAAACACGTTTTTATGGGTTTGTAAATTTTTATTCTATATTATATATCATTTATATTTGACGCTAATCGATGCAATTGAACCAAAGTTTTGCTTATTATTGCCAAATTATTGCTGACCACAATCACAAATAACACATATGGTAAACGACTTGTATGGTTGCTTGCAAACTGACCACAATTTAATCAATAAAATTCAAAATGTTCAGGAAAATATAATTTTTTACAAATGTTCAGGAAAATATAACCATACAATATACAAAAAGCTAAACAGACTGTGTCAAAATGTTTGAATCATTTTTTGGATTTGGCTGGACTGTGAAGGGGTTAATATCTAGCTAATTTCTTATAGAAGTTTTGCATTTATCAAAAGTTCTGGTATTCAGATGGACAGTGGATGACTGGAGCATCAGTCATGGAGATGTTTATTACTGGAACTGAGCTTCAAACAAACGACGCCAGAGATAGAGAGATTCGCTAGAGTTTCCAAATGTTATTCTCAAAGCATTAAATAAGTAGACAACTACAAATAAATGTTTGAGTGCTTATAAATTCGACTATCGTTTAAAAAAAACTTGGTGGAGGTACTGATAGGGAACAATCAAGTTAAATATAACATATGATAATTATACAACTTGTAGGATTATTCACAAACTGGAAACAAACTTCCTACAAATACACGATCCAATCCAATTTATCAAGAAAGAATTACTTAAAGCCTGTCTCATAGTAAATTGAGCCAAAGAAAGCGCGCTACTGTGGCGCCTCTAGTAGCGTCAGCCGGAAACTAATATTTTAAGGATTGTTATAAAAATAGGTTTTTACTTTTTGCGTGTTCCCTGTTCTTATAAATTCACGTACTTTTTTTAACCGATTTTTCGACCTGCCATTATTCCAAGGTTGTCTTGGAGTGGTACTGGGCCAATAAGATCACTTGGTACCAACACCAAATTTCCCAGAGTTTCACCCCATCGAAAAAATGTGGGTAATCACATAGCCTCGTCTTAGACAAAGTGGTGAAACAGTTACTGATGTTCTTGGCAAGAGAAAGTGAACGGAGGTTGCGAAAACGGTGTCCCTTTCCACGACATGGGCGTTAATGCAGGAAACAAAAACAAAATACGTGAATTTAAAAGAACAGGGAACACGTAAATAGTAAAAAAATATTTTTATAACAAACCTCATGTAAAACTGTACAAAAGAAAAATACTTGTCATGTTTTTGTTTTTTATTTTAATGGGTTCCCGGTATATTCAATTTGCTCTGTTGCCTTGGTGCTATAGTATTTTGTGCGGATTTATTTTTGGTCGTTCAATTTCCATTATACGGCATTTAGCGAAAAACAATAGTACAGGTCTGAAACTTTCACAACTTCATTGTTACTATTCACTTATACTACTAAAAATATTAGTTTCCGGCTGACGCTACTAGAGGCGCCACAGTAGCGCGCTTTCTTTGGCTCAATTTACTATGAGACAGGCTTTAATTCATTTTAACAAAGTACTTTAAGCTGGCTTCATTAAAATTCTGCAAACCAAACCAAATGCTATACGTAATATATTCAAACATTCTATTTAACACTCCGTCGAAGAAATATATTGGCTCATGATACTTTGTTTTTTCAAAGACTTTCTGCCTCGGCTTGTCGAAATTTACGCTCGACATACAAACTTTTAATTGTAATATTACTCCCTGGTAGCAGTACCACGCCTTGCATGGGCGTCTCGAATATCACCATCTCCCCAAGGCTCATTTCCATAATTGGGCCATATATATTGTGCGATGATGTCTTACAACTTGTGCACCGTCGACGAGCAAACGACCCAAAACCGCCCCTGGACCCGTCGTACCGCAAACCCCGGAATGGTGAAGCAGTGCAACTGATTTCCAGATTTCCACCTTTCCAGAGCGCGCCGCTCTCGAGTCCTTATTCCTCGAGAAAAATGGACCCACTTACATCAATCCAAGGCCCGTCGGTCCTGGTCGCACCCGAAAGCGTCGGTGAGCAAAGTCCTCTAGCGCAAATTTAATTCGCAAAAACTTGCCGAACGGGAAGTGCTCCGGAGCGAGTGTCATGTTCGGCGGCGAACTGGAGCGGGGCAAAGCAACGCTCGTCGTCGTCGTCGTCATCCGATGCCAACGTTGAAGCCTTCGTCCAAATCACCCCAGTTATCACCACCCCGTCGCAAGGACGCGTCCCCAATCCACCACCGGGAATCTCCTCATCCCTGCTAGCGCCGAGCCATCCTCGGAACATAACACGTTATTCGCCCCAAAAACGATTTATTAAGATAATTTATGGTCGCACAGAAGAATTCCGGACGATCCCGTGCGCCGGCCGACATCCGACCGGCGGGTATCATAAGTGGGCCAGCTTTCCCCGGACCCGGAGGATAGGAAAATGCCGATTATCATTCGCTTTGTATTCATTTCGCTTCGACGACCATCGAACAGTGCAATCATCCCCATCGGACCGTAGTCATTTCGGAGATGGATGAAGACGATGTTCATTAGAATTCCTAAATCTCTGGCATGTCCTGCAGTTGGGGCGGGATAGACCTATCTACCCATCCACTTGATAAAGGGGCCTTCGTTGGTTTTAATTAGAAATTTCTGGCAGCGCGGAAGACGAATCTTAGTGAAGACATTTTTCAACACATAGTAAGAACATTGGACATAGGTCACAGTAGCCGCAAAGCAGTAGTAAATAATTCTATGAAATGTAAAAAACTACTGAGTATAGTACAAATAGCATTTCGTTTCTAGCTTCAAAGAAAGCTTTTAAAACTAAACCGAAGAATAAAAGCTATGCTAAAAGCATTTTTTTCAAACCTTTCTTATAGCTCTTCTGCTCTGGGAAGATAAACCAATGATAGGAACTTCGCGGCTCCATTTTGCCTACTTAGATTACAGACTGTACACGATTGTTGATCAAAGTAAAGTTGAGAAATGGTAGAGCATTCAGAACGAAAATAATATTAAAACGGCCAAAGGATATTCGCTTGACCCTGACATTATCTTACAGCGGGATCGGATAGAGGTATGCATTGTCGTTGAAAAAAGCGGACTATTACGGTAAAATGTACATTTACAGAACGAAATGTAAAAAAAGAAAGCATTGGAATGGTGTGGTCATCAAAATTGAAATCTTATTATAAATATGTAAAAATTGGGCAGACGAAGAATTGCTAGTAAAATTATCATAACAGCAACAAAATAGAAATGTATTATGAATATAAACAAATAAAAAAGCTAATTTACCATGTTTTACATATAAAACCGCATGCTAAGAGTAAATATTTCTTAGATTCACGTTCTTTGGCCCTAAATACTAACTATTTACCAATTCGGCACTATTTAACTCTAAACCCAACACAGCTGTTTAACTTTTCATCGATTTAATCATGTGGTATTTTTACTTGAAAAACGTTCATGGCACGTAACAGCACTTCAGCGGGCGAAAAGGTTGAAAGTTTTTTTCTGTTCCAATGCCATTCATAGTTGTGTGTTGATAATGGTTTTGAAAAGGGTACTTCATATGACCACCGACGTTGCGACCGAAGAAGAAGTACAACATCCGTGCTTTTACCTTACCGTAAGTAGAGTGCATCAATTATGCACAGCTAAGACGATTGTCTTAATTGCTGTTTGTTATGGCGTCCTATTAGCCGAATGTGCCGAAAATAGTTTCCCCATAAACTATCCCTAGTCCGTGCGCCATAAACCTTTTCGCCGATTCTCTCATTTCGCCAACTGCCGCCTGTGCTATTTCCAGTTCAACCTTTTTCCCCAAACGGCTGGAGGTTCGTCGAGAGAAGCTAGACCGGAAATAAAATCACACGTCGAATGCTGCTAGCGGTGAATGAAATATGCAGGCAAACGTGGACAGTTTATGAAACCATTACTGTCCATTCGTAACGCAAGAGAACCGCGAAATCGGTGGAAATGTCATAAACAACGAGATTTATGAGGTATACAATGAGAAAAGGTAAAACTGGGACTCTTTAACAAATGATTCAACTGTACAGTAAATTCTGTTGTCACAAATAAGACGATTTTGAAATTTCCGAAAGTAACACAAAATGAGTTCTAATAATCAGGGTTTTGGAATATTATGTTAGCCACTTCAACGAGCTATTATCATTAATTCATCATGTTACTTAATTTTTATTTAACACATAATTCCTCTCAATCTGTCCTTTGCAGATTCTGATGTCAACATACCAGCTCTCCTTTTCAGATCGGTCTCGAAACAATATCTATTTTTATAATCTCCACTTCACGTCTCGCAGAAACTTTCCTACCCACTTTACCTCTCCGGACAGAGTTGTGTTTGCCTCCGACAGCATCCTAAACCACAGCCAACTAAAGTATAAAGTTGAAAAATGAAGAGATTAATGAATTAACCTAAAACGAGCTGCCTCCCGTATTTACTAAGCCGTACGGCACGAGGAAAACATGAACGCATATCCAAGGATAAGAAAACGGCAACGCTTTAGCAAAAGAGAGAGAGAGAGAGAGAGAGAGAGAGAGAGAGAGAGAGAGAGAGAGCAAAAGAAAAAGTACCACAGCCGCACGAGAGGAGCATGAAAAGTCCATTTATTTTCCCTCCACATCAACACCGGGACTTGGCGGCTACGCTTATCGACACTGACCACATGCAGGAAGGAAATTATGGCAAGGAGCATATTTTTGAGATAATGTTTCCGTTTTTGGTGGCCAGCGGAGGGTGGCTGACCACGCAGAGTTCACGAGGCAGCGAAGGAAGAACAACACAATCTTAGATTCTGACCCCGGCCAGCTGTTGCGATAAATTACTGAATCAAGTTTAACGCCAAAAATTAGGATGAATACTCCTGTTAAGCTTAAGTGGGAGTACATTTTAGCTTGACCGGCACCAGCGATGATATACGATAATTATGAGAAAAAGGCACTTTATTGCCACGGGCCGTTTCGAGGAGGTTTTAAAACGAACGAATGAACACAGTACAATGCCATATTTCTAAACTGCAAAAAAAAATCTGCAGAGAATTGCCTCTAATTGATAAAATAAATAAAAATAAACCATACGAAATCCTCTTTGGACATAATATTGTATATGATTTAAAAAATAATCAAACAGAAAAATATTCGCAAACATATTACAATCCTCTCAGGGATAACTGTAAACACTTGTTTCATGTAACACTGTTTTGTTTCGCGTTTACCAAACAAAAAACTTGTACACACCAAACATGACAAACTATCCAACGTTGATTACCGGTTCGTATTCTTTCATTCACGTATTCATCAATTCTAACCCATCCTTTGATACCGGTTCAACCAGATCCGTACAAAAAGATCCTTTCATTTAAGGGCAGGTTGAAAATTAATTCCAACATCGGTTTTTGTTCGACGCCCAATCCCTTTTTTCAGCTTCTTTGTATCAATTTCTACCACTAGCTGCTATCTGCCTATCTATTTTCCACCTTTTTTGTCTACTGGCCGCGCGTACCGAACGCTTTCCATTTCGGCCGAGCAAAATTTGAATCAACCACAGAAAAGCGTTACAATCGGGCTGCAGTTCGTAGCTGATCCGTGCCGAACCGCACGGTCCGAAATCGGTTGGCGGTTGGCGAAAATTTGCTTGTTTGCTGTTTGCATTTCATTTTTAAACCAACCGGCCCGGCGCCGGGCATTTAATCCTCCTCGCAGGACTCACGGAGCGGAAAGTACGGAGAAACCCACCTGTATACAGAAGGTAAGAGGAGCCGCGGCCTGCCGATTGGATCCCTTTCCGATGGTTTCGATAACGATTGGGCCAGGTTCGTGACGGGAATGTGCAAATATTTGAACGTTTCCATTCGATTCCGCTCCAGTTTGGTGCGGAGAGGAACACTGTTGGGAAAAAATAACCAAGGCAATCCTGGACCCCACCACCAGAGGGTAGAGGGGTGATTTGGGAAATTACAATTGCAGCTGAAAAAGGGACAACCACCGGACAGGGCGACGATCGAATAGTGTGAGTGGATATAGGGTCCAATATTAGGCTGGCATCGAAATGACAACGTCAACCGGGGTTTAGAAGGGTTTTAAATATTTGAAAAATTCAAACCTAGGTTAAGCACAATTTAGCTCCCATCCACAACCATTAAATCTATTCCGAATTTATTTTTCTAAAATAACATTATCTATCGGAAATTAACTAAAGCAATAAATTAAATATACGCATAAAATAAACAAGACTTCATAACGCATCATATCCTACTTAAGCGAATGCAGTTTTTTTTTCGTCTTTTTTCATCTCAAAACGGTTCATAAAACAATGTTTTAAGCAAACAAATCAATTTGAATCAACTTTCTGACAAGTTTCCACAGTTCCCGAAGCTTTATCTAATGTATTTTCCGTTTTCTAAATTGAACATTTTTGGAATATCTACAATTTCTGTTTTGCTGTCATTTTGTATTTAGTATGTCCACTTCGCCAAATAGTAATAATGGGGTATAATTACTCTGTATTACACAGAATACTAGTTTTCCCTGATCTACAATGAGAATGCTCATTAAACATATTGTGTAACATGCGAGGAATGTTTTGGACCAACTTGTTATGTCCTTTTCAACAAAAGTGTACTAAGACGAAAATCCCAGAATGCTTGCAGCAAAGCCTTGTGCATCCTTACACCTTAAAAAAGACTACCACATACGATAGAGCACATGGACAATCATTTGCGTTGCATCGCTAACGCCGAAGAATGGTCCTATTCGTTATGAAAAGTGGACTGTAACAACCTCATCAACACTTGACGTATCTCGTACGATAATAAGGACGTCTACTGATTGTGACGATAGTTTGCTACGAAACCTCTTTCGGCTGAACCGCAAACGGTTGTCGGTTACGACTAATGTACAAACGCCAAACGATCACTCATGCACGATGGAGCGAAGCCGGGATAAATATCTAAAAGGCAACTTTGGATTTGCAGAAAATGTCCCTCCAAATTCTGATCAATAGCCCATCAAAAGAAGATTTCTGGATTCAATCTGGTGTAATCGAAATTGCTGAATACAATTGCAAACTTAAAAAATTGACAATTGGATGCTTAAATGAAACATGATTGAGAATTTGATACTTAAATGAAACAAACGAAAGTGAATATAATCAACAACAACAACGGAAGTTAACATAAAAAAAGTATGAAATCAAACTATAAGCTAATTTTATTTAAATTTTAAAACAAACGTCGGATGTGCAGGAAGAAAACATATCCCGCTAGACCTAGAATATTGCAAACAAATTATAGTTTGAACAATTTCTATCTCAGATGCCACTTACATTTAAAAAGTTGCGACATTCATATTTACATGGAACTGGAACAATAATCTAATATACAGTAATGTAAGTCGCGGAATCCAATGAGTCATTCATTTACATATTATCATAAATTTTATACATTACAGCCATCATTCCCTCTAGTTTTCTCAGACATCACAATTGTAGAAACGTTAAAATTTGAAAAAGTTAACTTTGAATCCAAGACACCATCCAAGCGAAGTATACTTGAGACGCGTATGCTGCCATTTATATTTTTATAAGCATTAAAAAAAAAATAACAGTTCAAATGAAAAAAGGTATCACGCCACATTTGTCTGCAGATAACACAAACCGGTACAGGGAATGGCGCATAAGAGCATTTTCTAAGTTCACAACAAAGATCAAGACATAGAAAAACACGGTCAAAAGCAGATGATAGATCGATGTTGTTAGCGTCAACCTATTTTGTAGAGTCAATTTATTTTATATTTATCTTTGTTCTCTTTTCTAAAATAATTTTACAGTTTTCAGTTAAAACTGCAAAGATTTTAATTAAAATACTTTCCAGCATCTCACGCCGATGAGTTTTCTTTTTTTCCGAAATGTCTGAAGTGGGTCATATTTCATCCATCCGGGAAAGTATATTCAATTGGAAAATAATCGTCAAACTATTTGATTTTTCTTCACAGTCTCCACCCAGCGCCGATTGCCAAAGTACTCCTTACTCTCCACCATTCCAATGAACTTGAACATGGCTGCCACGAATGCAATATTATTACCGTCAAAACTTTTCCTCAGATCAACACCCAGCGAAATTCCACCGCACGGCTTCAAGCTCTGGCGCGTTTATGGGGAGATGGCGTTTTCCGCAGTTTTCTCAAAAACCTGTCAAACAATCCATCCTCCGTGCCGTTGGATTTCCTGCAATTACTTTTCCATCCTGGTACGCTGAGTGTTCGAATAGCGATGGAAAAACGGTCCGGCTTTCCGGCAAGGTTGAAGGGTGCGCGCTTCAGTTGCACTTGAAAACAAACCATCTCGGGCAGCATAACAAATGCATATTTCCGGATATTATGCCCTCGGCATTGCCAAAAAGTTTCATCGTCCAACCGCTAATCGTGGGATGAAATTTGGCAAAATTCTATCGCGTTGGTTTGCCTGTATTGTATGCGCTAATTGGTATTCGCCTATCGAATTGGTGACCACATTTACATCAGATTATTCATTCAGGAATAGAATCCAAGATCAAATTTCTGCGGAACACATACATTTGCAAGTGCTGGTCAACAAGGGATACTTTGTTTTATTTTCCTTTATAAAAGTTACGGCAAATAATATAGTTCGTGAACGACTGCTTCGAAAAAGCGAAATTCTTAAACTATTGAAAACAATCGAGATTTAACGGGTTTCAGCTAACGATCGGCCCATCGAAAGATGATGAAGTAACAACCAAAAATTACAGGAATACACACTGTGTTGATAAACAAACACCTCAACAAATCAACGAATGGACAGGTGCGTGACCCAGGTAACTGAGGCAAGGATTAATTTAAGTAGAAAGCGCGTAGCCGTTACCAAAAGATAACGAGACGGGCAACGGGGATCAATATACTTCCGGTCACGGAGTCAGCCTTGAGATACGCACTGACCACCGCACGAAGATAAACCAGAGTTAGTAGCAAAACGACAGGCGAAGAGCTAACGTACAAAACCACCTCTACCTCACTTCAGCTAATCGCGAGTTTTATTGAAGTTAAATATTACTACACATTGTTAAAGGTTCTCCATCGTGGTAAGTAGAAGTTTGGATGATCGTATCAACAAAATTATAATTTCCTGGTGCAATATAACTTACTATTTTAAAAATCCTACATACTTATTTTTATCCTGGCCACGTGTTCAGCTTGTTCAAGATAACAGAGACAGTTCAAAAGGAAAGTTCCCAAGAGTACGTACTACATTTTTTTCGTTTTAATTTCGTTGAAATTAGTTTTGATATTTCAAAATATGTTTGATTCTGCACGTCTAAAAACTGGACACCCCATAATTGAGCGTTACGCTTTGGTTCTTCTGATCCGTTTCTTGATTTGCCTTGCGAACTTGTTGCCGTTTGCGATCGTGGTGAAACGAACAGTTCACGTATCACGTTCTTAAATAGTATTTGGCCATCGAGGTACGAGATTCTGTTTAATGATTCGCGAAATGCGGTCAGTTAAATTCCACCACAAATAACAAATATCAACTGGAGAATAATTTCGGGCTGACGTGGGAAAAAGAAAATAGTAAATTTAACTTACTAAACATAGCATGATCGGTTTAGATCGGATCGGAACTCGAACGTTCCGAAAGCTATAAAGCAGACAGGCAGCACCTCCGACGAAGTAGTGGCGAGCAACAGGCGAAAGAAGTCTCATGCTCAGATTAGCATTAGCCCAAAACCAGTCTTGTAGCATGGCTGAAACTCGAGGCAAGAAGTGAAACTCAAGGAACAGTTAGGTGGTGGTGTCGCAAAGGTGGCGAGAAAAAAAAAGCGATAAGAGTTGTGCGTCCCATACTCGCTTGGATCGTATCATTACGTCGTGGGCTAATCAATAACCAAATACACATAAGTAACATAGATTCTTCTGACCACCCTATGAGCATTTGCCATTCGTGTATTTTTGTACTTGTTGTTCATAAGCTTTACTATTTTAAGATAGTTCGAAAGGTGCTATTTTCTATACTACTCAATAGTTTCGGTGCGTAAAAGGTCGAGCACCGGTGGTATTCTTGATCGGCAAACTAAATACCGATCCAAGGTATGTACAACCCCCGGCAAATGTTGACAACATGAATGAATGGGTCTTTCAATTGGTAGGTGGATAACACCTCAATGGAGCCTTACTGGGTGCTTAACTCATGCTGCTTCATCGATACATGTTCAATACAACGCTCTCTGGATCGTCAAAACAGATCAGATTCGATTCTTTTCAAACCAGTTCTTTTACTAGTTCTTGTTCTCCTCTTAATATGAATTCTATGCAAACAAGCTACGTTTTATGTGCAAACAAGCAGCAATGCAGACAAAACGAACGAAACAACACCCTTGTGTTTAGAAGGCATCTTCAGGCGATACAAAGCGCAGACACGGTGATAAAAAGTTGCAAAGTAAAAACCACGACTCTGGATTACCAAATAACTATGCTTGAATCACCCACACATACAAACAATCATGATTCACGAACAACATTACGTGCAGTTTGACGAATAATTTAAGTTAAAAGAACAAGGTTCAATCACTTAGAAATCAGCATTGATTTGAAATACAGTTTTTAATATGTTGAATGTTGATTTTCTGTTAACTTTTTCCGTAGGTGAGTTTAAATCAACCACATCCAAGGAGCACCTTAAATTGAACTGATTGATCGTTTTGATTAAAAAATCAAAAGGTATTGTTGGGGTACGTGACTAGCATTGCGAAGAATGATCTTTAATATAATTATACACCTTCTTCGTTTCAGCTTTCGTTGAAAATTGCTGTACAGAAACTTTTTGAACTATAATGGCGGTAAACGCAACATCTAGCACTGGGCCTCAACATGGCAAAGCAATGTTGGGCTCTTTACGAGGAAACGAATACCAACTGTTGCTCACACTCCAGACAGTGTTAAAAGCAGGTATTTTGATGAAACAGGATGGCGATTTCGAATGCAACATTGCTGTCGAAGATCAGGAAGCGGGAAAGTTCGACGACGTTATATTCGCCAACATCTTCGAAGGCGTTTCCAATACACTGTGCGTTCAAGCGAAAAACAGAATGAATGGACAACAAGTAACTTGGGATGAACTCTTTGGAAAGGAGTCGAAAGGAGCCTTCTCGATAAGTAAATACTTCATTTCGTTCCTTGAACTGAAAAAACAACGTGTGAACAACAAACTGGACGGAGAATGGTTAGTGCTGTGTACCAATGTGGGTCTTGAAGACGAGGTCAAAGATTTGGTGAAGGAATGTAACCTTCCCGAGGCGTGTGATGTGTTTAGCGCTCTCGGTGCTACATGCTATCGGTTTAATCGTGGAAAGATTGAGTCACGCAAGAAATATGACTTTATAACGAAACTATTGAAAAGTTGTTCCGACAGCTATAATCTTGTAAATCTGCTGGTGGAAATTATTTACAACGAAAAAGAGCTCGATCTCGCAGCGAATAACCCACAACGACCGAATGTTGCTCTGGTGAGCAAGTATAACAAGTGTTTGAGCAGCTTAGTTGGAACTAAAAGAGACAAAAACACTCATGAAGTGCAAGAACATTTCATCAGTGGTACTGAACTTACTCCAAATGAAAAACAGTTTAGAAAAGAGTTCGAAGACGCGTACAAAACAAAATCAGGAATCCAAGATGAAATTTGGGATGACGTGAGAGCTAAAGGTATCAAGGTAAAGGGTAAAGCAAAGCCAAAAGATGAAGTTTATTTAAATTTTCCAGAGGATGTCATATCAGATGACGATATTTGGATGTTTTTCAATCACTTCATATTCGCGACTAACGCAGATGAGCTCCCTACAAGAATTAAGGGCATTTTGTCTCGAACAAACATTATTGGAAAGGCCGACAAACAATTAGGCAGCGTTGAGGTAGAGACTGCGTTTAACTATTTGCATAACATTATTAAAAATTGGATAACACAGCAGAGCGATCTTCCAGCCATACTGAAGGCAGAAGACGTGGGCAAGATTTTGCAAAAGTGCAACCTTCATCTACAACACCTCAAGCTGAAGAACATCAGTGATGAGTACGTTAAAACACTAAACATGTTCAAAGGATGCATTAAAGTGGACTGGTTGAAGAGCACACCTCTGCATAAATTCCTTTGTTCGAAAGAAGGTTCAATTCACACATTTTATTCAGTTTATGAAGATAAAATAGCGTCTTCAATTGTATTAGAAATATTGAAACTGTATTTTGAAAATCACCATGAAGTGGAAGTTATATTCATCGAAGCTATGAGACACGAAGAACTGAAAAATGCGCTGTGGGATGTTTTACGGTTGGATGATTCATCGTTATGTTTGATAATTGAATGCAAGGATAAACCTTTTGCGCGGCAGCTCGAACAACAGATAATAACCATATTTGAAAACTCAGAATCAAGCGCTTGTAATGTAATGAAGAAAGTTATACTCACTGCACAAATTAAAACCTCCGATAGTTCTACAGAAAAGTTGCTATTAGATAATTTTGTTGAAGGATCATTAGACCGCATGCTCCCGGAATATCGAAATATGACTATGTTTGGGACTCATACACTACTTAAATCTGTTATGCAGTGCCGCGACGATATAGCCACGTTGTTAGACCTAATGCAAGGAAACGATCGAACACTGATCCAGTACAGTATGACTGAAGAGCATTACAAAGTCATACAAGGTTGGTATGTCGAGCGAGAAATTCAAATTTACAAACTAGATTTTGGTTTCAATACCACAGTAAAGTACAACGGAGGGCTTATCAGCGGAGTTTTCATCATCGAAGAGTTAGATGAAGATCAAATATTGGATTGGAAGGACTTTTTGAGATTCTTTTGTTTGTTTGAGCACAACATCAGCAATATTGAACAACTCTTTGATAACAATGAAAAGAGCGTTCCGTTACATCACCAAACTATAGAAAAATACATATACGCCAGCGATTCAAAAGTACACATCTTCCTGGATGAGGCTGGGTTCGGAAAAACTACGTTTCTAAGTTGGTTAGGACACTATTTTCAAAAAACACAAACAGATTGGTGGGTGATAAGATTCAACTCGATTGACTACTCCACCGATTTCAAACATCTTTCAGACGAAAAACAATGTAATCCTATAGACGACACTAGCGCACTAAAAATACTGTACCGAATGATTCATTTGGCGCTGTTTGTACGCAACATAAATCACAAGGAGTTTCGAGAAACAGATCGACACCGAGATCTCGCGGACCAGTGTGCTAACCTTATGGAGATTTGTGAAGGGAAGCTTATCGTTCGGGAAGAAAAATTGAAGCTGATTAATTTGACTCCACTGCAACTCATTACATTAAGACTTTTCGTACATCACTGCAGCCAGCAAACAATTGTTATTCTGTTTGATGGTTTCGACGAAGTGGTTCCTCACTACGAGAAGTTAGTATACGATCTTCTGTCGCGTTTTGAAAGATTCGATGGAATTCATAAAATATTCATCACTAGCCGTCCATACAACCTGCGCAAGGAGTTTACAGAACGGTTCACAAATGTTGCATTTTACGAGCTTATCCCCTTTTCCGATGAAAATATCGCGGAAACAGTGCACATCTTCATGAAAAGCAGATTCAAGCAATACCTAGAGAACAAGAATGCAAAGTGTTTGTTAGAAGCTCTAACGTGCACGGTTAAATATTATCTAGGAACAATCAGCCAAGTTCCTCTTTTCATCCGCATGGCGCTTGACGTTCTCGAACCTCTGATCGCCACGAATGTCGATTTCGTAAATGGTACAATCGATAAGGCCTTTTTCGACTCTCTTGAGGTCAAATTTGAAGAGCTGAACTTGATCGAAACATTCGTTACAAGCAAAATCTTTAAAGCTAATGTCGAAAAGATCCAACTGCCCGAGGCTGCTTCCAACATCTCTAGTGCAATATCGATCATAGAGATACTGAAAAAATACAAGCTGGAAACGCACTCACTTTTGGCGCTCTGCGAGTTATTTCCTAATCCTGAAGAGCGAGCCCGACTGCAAGTAGACGAAAAGAAAGTGATCGAGTACATGGACGAAATCAAAAACGGAGATGAAAACTCCGGCATTATCGAAGCGGTCGTGGACGATCGACCAATCTTCATCCAACGAACCTTTGCGGATTACTTTTCGGCTCGGTGGTTTTACCAAAATAAAAGTGCTCCGAAGGTGAGAAGCTTTTTGAAATCTTTCTACTTTTGGGAATTAACCAGACGTGAAGTAAAGAACTTTTTCGATAGAATGCTTATAACAGAATCTGGCCGAAAACCTATTCATCTAGCAGTTTTTGACATTATTGAACACCCAACAGTTCAAGATATGTTGCGAAGTAATCCAAAACTTTTAGCCGAAAGGGATGCTGGAGGAAGAACTACTCTGCACCTCCTCGCATGTCTTCGCAATTACGGATGGTTGGACTGTATTGATTATACATGGACACGTATGCCAAATGTGCGTGAAACGTTTAAAAATTATGTTAACGCTAAGGATAGTCTCTTGCAATGGACCCCATTAGAATATGCAATGATCACGTTCAACGAAGATACATTCTGCAAGTTTTTAACGTTTGGAGGCATTATTAATACAAATGAATTGATTGACGTAATTCTCAGCCACGATGATGATCCATCAATAATACTTTGCAAGACATATAAATACGGCAGATTTCTTGCTCAGGAAAGGAAGCTAGTTAAATATATAAAAGAGCCGTTGGATGAGTTCCAAACCGAGCTTCGAAGGAGAGTAGCCGATTTTCTAATAAAAAAAAATATAGACCTTCACTGCCCCATAGTCGACCACGGTGGCATGAAATTGACACCTTTGGAGTATTATGTTAGCACAAACGATAGGCCTATGTTCCACGCTCTGGTTAACCGAGCCGGAGGGCTCGATAAGGTGGTAGAAAAGGATGTAGGCCCACTAATTTTACAAGCATTTGCCAGTAACTCTGCTCATGTGCTAGAATTTCTCATCTGCGAGTGTCATTGTGATATTCCGAATACAATTGACGACGTACAGCTCTACAGCGTCCTGGGAGAAAGTGTAGTTCATTCCTTGAATGACTTATTCAATAATCTTTTTAAACTGTATTGTAGTAGAAAAAATCTAGACTACGTGGAAAGTCCTCCAAGCGATCAGGATGATGACGTGGGTCGCTTGTACAAGTCATTCAGTTTTGTGTACAATTTCGTTGGAAAAGAAGAAATGTTCAATCCGCCAGGAATCGATACGGAAATTCTAAACCTTCTACACAAGTCGTTCAAAAATACCAATATTAATGCTGCTAAATTGTTGATGCAGCTTGCCAGTATAGATATAAATAGATTCACCTACCCCTTCATAGTCAAAAGCATGGAAGAAAGCAAACTGAAGGATATGGGTGTGCATTGGGAATGCGAGGACAATGTGATTCTTCTCATTAACACAATGGATGACCTGCACCGTACCGATCCAGACGGGAAAACTTTATTGCACATTGCATTAGAAAACAACTGTTTTCACATAGTACAGCATTTGATAGACGAAAAGGAATTTCCTTTACACCAAGCTGATACGATCAACCGCTGGAATGCCTTCCACTACTGTGTAATGAAGCAAAGTACCATTGACAAAGGGTATCGAAAGATTCAACATGAGTTAGAAACTCGACGTGAATTATTCACGTACATGATGGAGAAGGATCCGATCAATTGTATAACGTCCAGAGATGCGGCTGGCCGAGATCTTCTGCATCTAGCGGTGATAAATCGACACTATTCGGCAGCAAATGCCATGTTAAAACCATTATTGGAGAACTACCCTGAAGACGAGCGGGAATCGGTAGCGAATAGTATTTTGTCGCAGTCCGGTGTAATTGGGACTGCTAGGTACAACCGAACCGTAGTGGTACCGATTGATAATGGAATGTATCTCATTGACGGTTCAATCTAAAAAAAAAACGGATATACGTACAAACAACACGAAATTGATCAGCTAGTGTTACACAATTCTACAATTAAGATAATATAATGTTACTTTTTATAGAAGGTTTACAATATTGAATAAATAACTATTATTTAAAATTAAATAAGATATCGGATGAGTCAACTAATCCTGCAAACATCTCCTTGGTTTTTTAAACATTCCCAACATCACAGTCCAAAGTCAAAGAGTTTATCATTCCCAATTCTTTTGAAACAGTATTCCGTTAAAACCATTTCGTTTTAGCTTTTTGATGGATCACCGAACCTTCATGAGCTTCCGTAATAGCTACGCTCCCTTTCGACATACTTTAAAGCTTGGTTACAAATCGACCGTTAAATGCTAGTTAAGGGTAGTCAGATATTTCAAGTACTGTCTCCACTTTGATATCTTTAGAGACGAATGACGCTCTTAACCGTCCGATCACTAACCACAGTTTCACCCTTCGTCTCATAACCGGGTACCCGGGTACCCACCAGATGCGCGCTACAAAGTTGAGCAATTTTTGTGTGATTTAAACATCGTCGAATTTCAACCGGAAATCGAATTTGGTATTGAATGCTAAGAATGCTATAGTACTAGATAGTTTTACATGACTAAATTTGTTTACTATATCCACTTTGATTTCTCATTCCGTAATTTGTAATGCAAGAACAGAAAGGTGGGAAAAATAAGACTTCACTGATCCGTTATATGTCAAACGGGAACAAAAAGGTGGGGAAAAAATAAAAGTTTAATAAATTTGTAGTCCATCAAAACGTTAAACAAGTATTTTTTGAGTAATGGCTAAAAACTAAAGCACAAAACTAAAGCAGCAGTACTCATCCCAAAAGTTGAAAAAGATGATCAATAATTAATAAAAATTAACATTTTACAACAGAATCACAAAGTTCACAAAGAGTGCATGTGAATGAAGAATTCGTTTTTGATTCAGAACAATCTGATGATTGTCGCAAAAAAGTAGACCTTCGAAGATTACGGAAATGCTATCAATTCTCGATACCTTCAAATTATTTTTCACTCCACAAATGATCGATATAATAATACGACACTCACTTGATTTGGAAGAAATGTATGCTTTCCTGGCTATTCTTCTATCCTCTGGCGCCAACTACTCTAATACCGATAGGGCAGGAGATATGTGGAAGCCCCGACCTCTTGGTCATGCCTGCCCGTTAAAGGCTTACGAGACTTGTTTCCCTGTTGTACGTGGATAGTCAGTCCTCTCGTACAGGGGAGGGTCCGGTCTCGGTTGGGATTCGAACCCACGCCGTCGAAGTGGTGAGCCCCGTCGCTCATGGGCCGATTTTTCTAACTGGCGCTACCGCTCGGCTGTCGCAGCCCCCCCCCCTCCCCCCACGGAAGCCGTGGTCATATCCACCATATCGTGCAGTAATATTCATCAATCAGTTTAGTAACATAATGCGTTTTATGCGATTCGATGATGCGTAAACTCATGCCCAGCGCATTGAAGATGGCAAAGCTGCTCCGATACGCGATATATAGGGTATGCTAAATAGTAATTTGGCAAAAAATTATAAACCATCGGAGTACTTAGCAGTAGGCGAGCAGCTTTTCCCGTACCGTGGACGAACCAGGTTTACACAATACATACTTTACAAACCAGCCAAATATGGGACTAAAGTCTGGTGGAATTCGTATCTTTTCACTGACTAGATTTACACTGGGAAATCGAAAGCTGGCCGTGGGAAGAACATTGGGAAGATAATCGTTAAGGATTTAGTCGCTTCTTATAAAGGATCTGGCAGAAACGTAACAATGGATTTTTTTTTCACTTCGTTGCCATTAGCCAAATGTTTATTGTCCTGGACCCTAACAATTGTTGGTACTTTGAAAAAAATAAACCATTTATACCACCTGCCATGATAGGTTTGAAACAACGTGAAGAATTATCTAGATTGTTCGGCTTGTATGAAAAATTAACCATGTGCAGCTATATGCCAAAAACGAAAAAAAACCGTGATTATGCTATCTTCAATGCATCTGGAAGCGAAAATTGGTGCGAACCAGCGAATAACTGGTCAAAAGCTGGATTGGACACCATGGACCAGTATGCTTGGTAGATATACTACAAAAAGATCTACTCGAAGATGGCCTTTATCATTTTTTTTTTTAATCTCTTAGATGTCGCTTGTCTTGCATCTTATATGTTATATTATATAATAAAACTACAAATCAACATGTGAGCAGTGCACAATTTTATTTGCGAATACGTATATGTGGAAAAAAATGTTTTATAGTATAAAAGATATATTCTATCTACTTCTGCATTGTTTATAATTAAAATTACTAAAAGTCCTGAAAAACGATACAATGTATTATATTTGATGTATTCAGAAGACAAATTACAGGCATTCCTGGATAAACGGTATATTATTGTCCATAAACCTAGCATTCATACCTAAGTGATGTGATGGGTACCCGGGTACCCGGTTATTGTATGGAGGAAGTTTTGTTTAATTACTTATAACTATTATTGAGTTATTAAATGCTATGCACGTAGAAGCAAATTTGGTGCAAAAAGCCTTCATTTCTGGGGATCTAAAGTGGCGTAAAACGATTCGGAAGGAAAGTTGCAAAATTCTGCCATGGAAACTGAAATGGGTACCCGGGTACCCGGTTATTGATCGGACGGTTAAGGCGCAAAGTCTCTTTAATCAATAAAAAAAAACAAATCCTGTTTGTTATTTTACAAAAGTTCCAAAAGAGGTGTAATTAAATGTATACGAGTTTTGATGCTTGAAACTGTTTTTGAATCTGTAAACTGAACACCCCAATGCTTGAGCGTTACTTGACGTAGCGGATAGTCGCACCCGCTTTGGTTCTTCTAATCCGTTTCTTGATTTGCCTTGCGAACTTGTTGCCGTTTATGATCGTTTTAAACCGAACAGTTCACGTATCACGTTCTTAAATAGTATTTGTCCATCGAGGTACGAGATTCTGTGTAATGATTCGCGAAATGCGGTCGTTTGAATTCCACCACAAATAATAAATATCAACTGGAGAATAATTTCGGGTTGACGTGGGAAAAAGAAAATAGGAAATTTAACTTACTAAACATAGCATGATTGGTTTAGATCGGATCGGAACTCGAACGTTCCGAAAGCTATAAAGCAGACACGCAGCACCTCCGACAAAGTAGTGGCGAGCAACAGGCGAAAGAAGTCTCACGTTCATATTGGCCTAAAAAAATCAAGTATCGTAGTATGGCTGAAACTCGAGGCAAGCAGTGAAACTCAACGAACGTAAGGTGGTGGTGTCGCAAAGGTGGCGAGATAAAAAAGCGATAAGATTTGTGCGCCCGATACTCGCTTGGATCCTATCATTATGTCTTGGGCAAATCAATGACCAAATACACGTAAGTAACATAGACTCTTCTGACCACCCAACGAGCCTTTGCCATTCGTGTATTTTTGTGCTCATAAGTTTTACTATTTTAAGACAGTTTGGAAAGTGAAATTTTCTATACGTTAAACAGGTCGGCATTGTCATCAACGGCAGCATTCTTGATGTTCGCAGCAGTGCCACCCGAATCAATCGGCAAACTCACAGCCGGCCTTTCCATCTTAATGTGAATTCTATGCAAACAAGCTACTTTTTGTGTGCAAACAAGTAAAAAAGCAGAGGAAACGAAAGAAGCAACACCCTTGCATTTAGAAGGTATATTGAGACGATACAAAGCGAAGACACGGTAAGAAGAAATTTACCAAGTAAAAACGAGCCTCTGGATTACCAAATGCGTTCCAACACAAGGATTGTAAACTGTGCCTGTGTTCACGAACAAAATTGCGTGCAACTTACATAATTAGCCAGTTTGACGAATAATCAAAGTTAAAAGAGACATGTTCAATAACTTAGAAATCAGCATTGATTTCAAATGCAGTTTTTTATATGTTGATGTTGATTTTCTATTTTTCCGTAGGTGTGTTTAAAACAACCACATCCAAGGAGCACCTCAAATTGAACTGATTGATCATTTTGATTAAAAAATCAAAAGGTATTGTTGGGGTATGCGACTGGCATTGCGAAGAATGATCTTTAATATGATTGAAAACTTTGTTTGTTTCAGATTTCGTTGAAAATTGATGTACAGAGATATTTATAACTATTATGGCGAAAAACCCAACATCAGGCACTGCTCCTAATCATGCCAAAGCAAGGCTGGGCGGTTTGCGAGGAGATGAATACCAACTGTTGCTCACACTCCAGACGGTGATAAAAGCAGGTATTTTGATGAAACAGGATGGCGATTTCGAATGCAACATTGCTGCCGAAGATCCGGAAGCGGGAAAGTTCGACGACGTTATATTCGCCAACATCTTCGAAGGCGTTTTCAATACATTGTGTGTTCAAGCGAAAAACAGAATGAATGGACAACAAATAACTTTGGATGAACTCTTTGGGAATGAGTTGACAGGAGCCTTTTCGATAAGTAAATACTTCATTTCGTTCCTTGAACTAAAAAAACATGGTGCGAACGACAAACTTGACGGAGAATGGTTAGTGTTGTGTACCAACGTGGATCTTGACGGCGAGACCAAAAAGTTGATGCAGAAATGTAACCTTCCCGAGGCGTGTGATATGTTTAGCCCTCTTAATGCTACATGCTATCAGTTCAATCGTGGAAAGATTGAGTCATGCAAGAAATATGACTTTATAACGAAACTATTGAAAGGTTGTTCCGACAGCTATAATCTTGTAAATCTGCTGGTGGACATTATTTACAACGAAAAAGAGCTCGATCTCGCAGCGAATAACCCACAACGACCGAATGTTGCTCTGGTGAGCAAGTATAACAAGTGTTTGAGCAGCTTAGTTGGAACTAAAAGAGACAAAAACACTCATGAAGTGCAAGAACATTTCATCAGTGGTACTGAACTTACTCCAAATGAAAAACAGTTTAGAAAAGAGTTCGAAGACGCGTACAAAACGAAATCGGGAATCAAAGATGGAATTTGGAATGACGTGAGAGCTAAAGGTATCAAGGTAAAGGGTAAAGCGAAGCCCAAAGACTCATCACAAGCAGATTTTCCAGAGGATGTCATATCAGATGACGATATTTTGATGTTTTTCAATCACTTCATATTCGCGACTAAAGCAGATAAGCTCCCTACAAAAATTAAGGGCATCTTGTCTCGAACAAACATTATTGGACAGGATTACGAACAATTAGGAAGCGGTGAGGTAGACAGTGCGTTTAACTATTTGCATAACATGATCCAAAATTGGATAACACAGCAGAGCGATCTTCCAGCCACACTGACAGCACAAGACGTGGGCAAGATTTTGCAAAAGTGCAACCTTCATCTACAACACCTCAAGCTGAAGAACATCAGCGATGAGTACGTTAAAACGCTAAACATGTTCAAAGGCTGCATTAAAGTGGAATGGTTGCAGAGCACACCTCTGTATAGGTTCCTTTGTTCGAAGAAAGGTTCAATTCACACGTTTTATTCAGTTTATGAAGATAAAATTGCGTCTTCAATTGTACTAGAAACATTGAAACTGTATTTTGAAAATCACCATGAAGTGGAAGTTATATTCATTGAGGCTACTAGACACGAAGAACTGAAAAATGCGCTGTGGGATGTTTTACGATTGAATAGGTCGTCGTTATTTTTGATAATTGAATGTAAGGATGAACCTTTTGCACGACAGCTCGAACAACAGATAATCACCACATTCCAAAGCTCAGAATCAAGCGCTCGTAGTGCAGTAAAGAAAGTTATACTTACTGCACAAATTGAAACATCCAATTCTGCGAATAGGTTGCTATTAAAGAGTTTTGTTGAAGGCTCATTGGACCGTACGCTCCCTGAATATGATAGTATGACTATCTTTGGGACTCATACACTACTTAAATCTGTTATGCAGCGCCGCGACGATATAGACACGTTGTTAGACCTAATGCAAGAAAACAATCGAACACTGATGCAGTACAGTATGACTGAAGAGCATTACAAACTCATTCAAGATTGGTATGTCGAGCGAGAAATTCAAATTAAGAAACCATCGGCGAACAACACCATAGTAAAAAACTCCGGAGAACTTAGCAGCGGAGCTTTCGTTATCGACAAGTTGAATGTAGATCAAATATTGGATTGGAAGGAATTTTTGATATGCTTCTGTTTGTTTGAGCGAAACATCAGCAATATTGAACAATTCTTTGATAGCGAAAAAAGGAGCGTTCCGTCACATTACCAAACTATAGAAAAACACATGTACGCCAGCGATTCGAAAGTACACATCTTCCTGGATGATGCTGGGTTCGGAAAAACTACGTTTCTAAGTTGGTTAGGACACTATTTTCAAAAAACACAAACAGATTGGTGGGTGATTAGATTCAACTCGATCGACTACTCCACCGATTTTAAACGTCTTAAGGAAGAAAAACAATGTATAGACGACACTAGCGCATTAAAAATACTGTACCGAATGATTCATTTGGCTCTGTTTGTACGCAACATCAATCACAAGGAGATCCGAGAAACAGATCGACACCGAGAACTCGCGGACCAGTGTGCCAGCCTTATGGAGATTTCTAAAGGAAAGCTTATTGTTCGAAAAAAAAAATTGAAGTTGGTTGATTTGACTCCACTGCAACTCATTACATTAAGACTTTTCGTACATCACTGCAATCAACAAACAATTGTTATTCTGTTTGATGGTTTCGACGAAGTGGTTCCTCACTACAAGAAGTTAGTATACGATCTTCTGTCGCGTTTTGAAAAATTCGATGGAATTCATAAAATATTCATCACCAGCCGTCCCTACATGTTGCGCATGGAGTTGAGAGAGCTGTTTACAAATGTTGCATTTTACGAACTTATCACCTTTTCCGATGAAAATATCGCGGAAACAGTGCATTTGTTTATGAAAAGTAGATTCGAGCAATACCTCGATAGCAAGAATGTGAAGTGTTTGTTGGAAGCTCTTACGTGCACGGTTAAATATTATCTAGGAACAATCAGTCAAGTTCCTCTTTTCATCCGCATGGCGCTTGACGTTCTCGAACCTCTGATCGCCACGAATGTCGATTTCGTAAATGGTACAATCGACAAGGCCTTTTTCGACTCTCTTGAGGTCAAATTCGAAGGGCTGAACTTGATCGAAACATTCGTTACAAACAAATTCTTTAAAGCTAATGTCGAAAAGATCCAACTGCCCGAGGCTGCTTCCAACATCTCTGGTGCAATATCGAGCAGAAATATATTGACAAAACACAAGCTGAGAACGCACTCACTTTTGGCGCTTTGCGAGTTATTTGATCCTCAAGAGCGAGCGCGACTGCAAGTAGACGCAGAGTTACTGATCGACTGCATGGACGAAATCAAAAATGGAGATGAAAACTCCGGCATAATCGAAGCGGTTGTGGACGATCGACCAATCTTCATTCATCGAACCTTTGCGGATTTCTTTGCGGCTCGGTGGTTTTACCAAAATATTAAAAAACCGAAGGTGATTAGCTTTTTGAAATCTTTCTACTTTTGGGAACCAAGCAGATATGAAATAAGGAATTTTTTCGATAGAATGCTTATAACGGAATCTGGCAGAAAGCCTATTCATCTAGCAGTTTTCAAAATTATTGAACAGCCAACAGTTAAAGATATGGTGAAAGGTGATCCAAAACTTTTAGCTGAAAGGGATGCTGGAGGAAGAACCACTCTTCATCTTGAAGCATGTCGTGGATGTACCAAAATGTTGGGCTATTTTTGCCGTACATGGAAGCATATCCCAAATTTGTATGAAACGTTTCAATCCTGCATTAATTCTAAGGATAGTCTCTTGCAATGGACTCCAGTAGAATATGTAATGATCCAGTTCGACGAAATTGAATGCTGCGATTTGCTATCATTTGGAGGCAATATCAATACAAACGAATTGATTGACGTAATTCTCAGCCACGATGATGATCCATCAATAATACTTTGCAAGACATATGAATACGGTAAATTTCTTACTCAAGGAAAGGAGTTACCTAAAACTGCAAAAGAGGCATTGGATGAGTTCCAAACCGAGCTACGAAGGAGAGTAGCCGATTTTATAATTAAAAAAAAGATAGACCTTCACTCCCCCATAGTCGACCACGGTGGCATGAAATTGACACCTTTGGAGTATTATGTTAGCACAAACGATAGGCCTATGTTCCACGCTCTGGTTCACCGAGCCGGAGGGCTCGATAAGGTGGTAGAAAAGGATATTGGCCCACTTATTTTACAAGCATTTGCTAGTAACTCTGCTCATGTGCTAGAATTTCTCATCTGCGAGTGTCATTGTGATGTTCCGACTGCAATTGACGACATACAGCTCTACAGCGTCCTGGAAGAAAGTGTAGTTCATTCCTTGAATGACTTATTCAATAATCTCTTTAAACTGTATAGTAGTAGAAAATATCTTGACTACGTAGAAAGTCCTTCAAGCGATCAGGATGAAAACGTGGGTCGCTTATACAAGTCATTCAGTTTTGTGTATAATTTCGTTGGAAAAGAAGAAATGTTCAATCCGCCAGGAATCGATACGGAAATTCTAAACCTTCTGCGCATGTCGTTCAAAAATACCAATATTAATGCTGTTCAATTGTTGATGCATCTTGCCAGGATAGACATAAATAGATTCACCTACCCCTTCATAGTAAAAAGCATGGAGGAAAGCAAACTGAAGGATGTCGCTGTGCATTGGGAATGTGAGGACAATGTGATTCATCTCATTAACACAATGAATGACCTGCACTGTATCGATCCAGACGGGAAAACTTTATTGCACATTGCATTAGAAAACAACTGCTTTCATATAGTACGGTACTTGATAGACGAAAAGGAATTTCCTTTACACCAAGCTGATACGATCAACCGCTGGAATGCCTTCCACTACTGTCTAATGAAGCAAAGTACCATTGAGAAAAAGTATCAAAAGATTCAATATGAATTAGAAACACGGCGTGAATTATTCACGTACATGATGGAGAAGGATCCAATAGATTGTATAACATCCAGAGATGCGGATGGCCGAAATCTTCTGTATCTAGCGGTGATAAATAAACACTATTCGGAAGCAAATGTCATTTTGAACCCAATATTGGAAAACTGTGCTCCAGACGAGCGGAAATCGATGGTGAATAGTATTTTGTCGCAGTCCGGTGTAATGGGGACTGCGAGGTATAATTTTAACGTTAAACGATTGGAACCGATTGACAGTGGGTTCTATATGATTGACGGTTGAAATTAAAGAAACGGATGAAGGTCCAACAACACGACATAGATCAACGAGTTGTTATAAAATACTTCAATTTAAATAATGTAATGTTAGTTTATATGAAGTGTTTACAATAAGTCACTATTATAAGTTACCATTATAAAAAATTAAATAAGATATTGAATGTGTCAACTAATTATGCATATCTCTTTGGTTTTTTTTAAACATTCCCAACATCACAGTCAGAGTTTTTCATTCTTAATGCATTATAAACAGTATTTCATTAAAACTATTTTTCAAAACTTCGCTATTGCTTTTTGTTGGGTCACGAAAGCTTCATGAGCTTCCGTGATAGCTACGGTCTCTTTCGGCAAGCTTTAAAGCTTGGTTTCAATTTGACCGTTACATGCTAGTTAAGGGTAGTCAGATATTTCACATGGTATTTACACTTTGATACTTTACAAAAGTTTCACCTAAGGTGTGATTTAAATTTATATTTTCAGCACATTCATATTGTTCTAGGGCTCTTATCAATATGTGAGCTTATCAATCTTATATGTTACAAATATTAAAAGTAGCTTCATACTACTGATAAAACCTACAGCTAACATGAACATGTTAAAGGTAAGCCTCAAAAGATGTTTGAGTTTACAAAGGTAAATGGATAAAAGTGAATTTTTAGACACCTTTTCAAACTCTTTTTTGTAAAGGTTAATGGTAATTGAGAAACTAAAAATGCAATAATAGTTTCAGCAAAGTTGTTCAACGAAACTAGTCATAAGGACAATTAGGTTAACGCAATATCGATAAAGTTGCAATAAAACTCATTTCAGTTGTAACAATCTCTCCTAGCTGATGTGATGTAAAATGTTTCCCCCCAGCCATGGTCCCATCAAATGACTACTTACGCAATTGTTGTGATACAGAGCGTTATGACTTTTACAACTTTCGGTGAAATACCGTATTACAAACGCTGTACCAAATAGCGTAACTCAGCTTGCGTTTCAACTATCACTGTCAAGTGATATCGTTATGCAATGGGGAAAGAAAGAATTATCAATTAAACCTAATCATGACATTTGTTAAAGGCTTATTACAAACTTCCACGCTGGCCATTTCATTCGCTACTAAGTGTTTCAATCACGATCGTCGATTACTAATATGAAAAGCTTACATTGTAATAATGGAAAACTAGGAAATAAATGGTATCGTAGTTGCACAGATAAACGAAATGAACAACGGTAATGGCGTTCCTTCTCATTAGAAGATGTGTAAAGCATGATCGCTATCGAGAAGGATGATTATAAATTGTCGTATGGAAAAATAGCTATTTTGTATTACATATACGCAAATTTTATGATATTGATAATATTTTCGGGGCATTTTACTATTTGTTTTAATTGTTGTGCCTTGTGTCTCTATAAAACTCATTAGTAAAGCGATTCCTTTATAAATAAAAGGCAAACGCACGTCGTTCCCTTTCTACATAGCACAAAACCCCTCTAATAGCACTTGCCATTGTGTTTCTCCCAGGAGAGAAACAATGACCTATTGAAGGACGGTATGTATTACATCATTCGTCATAGGAACACGCGGCAAACCTTACAATAATTCGCAATGCAAAACAAAATTACCCCTACTTGTCGTTCATTCAATCCAGTTTTCGACAGGACGGTAAAGACCTTGCACTTGACAAAGAATTGCTCGCACTTAGCGTAGGTTAATGCACCGCTGCATCGAATTCGAATGAGCCGCTGCAAATGCGAACAAGTGAGCAAAATACGAGTAGAGAGGCCGCGGTGGCGTCCGTGGAACTGCGGCCGCTCTTCGTTCACGTAAACATCACAAATGATTCGCGTAGTTGTAGAATTTTCTCTTTTCTTCTCTGCTCAGCGCGCTCCTCCGTAGGGGATGAAGATCACGGCGCGTGGAGCATAGCAGGCAACGATCGCGTTCCATGCTGCGGTGGTAGAGGACTCCCGACGTCAAATCGCAGCTCACATAGTACTACGTCGAACCAGGGTCAGTCAGTACGATCGCGGACACCGGTAGACGAGGAAGTCGAAACCATCGCAGCCATCGCTCGACGCGTCCAGATCAAAGTGAATACTCGCGAGATACTCGTGTATAAGTGTCAAGTGTGCGAGGGAGGCCCGTCATCGAACGACTGGCGAGTTCATCCCTTTCAGGGCAAATCAGCTGCAGGTCAAAGGTTAGTGGAACGTGTGTTCTTGTGTGAGCGTGTGTAGTGTTTGATTGGAATGGGAAAGCAGGTTTACCTCCTAGTTGCATGATGCACACCGCGGTGTACAGACGCCCTTTTTTACCACCCACCAACACAGAAAAAAACGTGCGGCATGGAATAACAGTAAAGTTAAATTCTTCAAGCATTAAGCCTACACCCATGTGCATTAAGAAAAAAAAAACAAAACGTTCCGTGGGACGCGAGAAAGCGGCTAGAGAAAGCCCGATAACCTCAACCGGGAACGACGTGGAACGACGGTGAAATGTAGGAAACGGCGAAAATGGGTCAACCGGGCTTTGGAAGGTTGAGATTAACGGTTCCGTGCCGAAATACGAACCGCACAGACGGGTTACACGCTTTCTTCCGTTCGGTCGTTCCTGCAGTGGCTGGAATGTACCCATCCGCGATGCATCGCCACCGATGCGCACTGTTCATGGAATGTGTGTCCATCAACAACACCATCCGTCACCAGTTACGCCAGGTGCGATATTTCGTGCCTCGTTTGTTCCGAGCTGAGTGGCTCTGCTTGTTTTGACGATAATCGCCTACGATGGCAGAACTAACCGATGCCGGTCGTTCCGCTGGCGCAGAGGGCCGCCCAAAAGGACGTGAAATTTAGTTTGTCAAGTCAGCGACCTGAAAATCAACCTATTATGACATCCCCCGCCGTCGACCGTGTGCGCTGATTGCGTTTCGACAGCGGAGGGTCCGAAGCGATCGCTGACAAATGCCCATCGGTCAGCTTTTACGGTATTCAGCTTTCGAAGGTTTCGATTAAGCCAAACACCCAGGCCAAAACGAATGCGCCGTAAGGCCGGACCAGGGGGAGAGAGGACGTCCGAATGCACACGAGAGCAAAAGATTACGAAACGAATATATTGAAGGTAGCATCACCTCAAGGCAAGACAGTCGTAGTCCCCCGGGCGATAGTAAAAGCAGCGCGACGGATTATCTAACGATTGGTTCGCAAATATTTGAGGCACTGTAAATCGCTAGTTCCACTAAGTTACATACGATGCATCGTAACCGGAATGGTAATATAGGCAGCGTTTGACGATTTCGAAATTGGGTAAAATATTTTTAATTAACTAGCAACATCTCAATAAGGAACGAAAACAACAAAACAAACAAATTAATTTACGGTTTCAAGCGGTACGGTAGAAGCGTTGGTTGAATTTAAGTCAAATGTGGATTAGTTCAAGCTTCACAAAATAGTTTGCCTTCGTTATGCCGAAACGCTGATGCAATTTAAGTCAAGTGAGGATTTGTTTAAAATGAATGGCGATGTTTGAGGTTAAAGTATAGTTTTTAAATAACCTTTGCTTGTGTTGTGACAATTTATGTAAAACACCGAGTGAGATCGTTCACTCGTGGGCATTTTAGAATATCTTTATATAAAGGAGATGTGGCGGACAACCGTCCACAACTAAACGGTGCTATTTATCAAACAAACCCGTGGTATGACATCATGGCGAAGCAAACATTTACAGAAGAATATTTCTCGCAATGACACCAAGCACCTCACGGGCCACCAGGAATCCGTTCTCGAAGCCTCTCAAGGTGCTATCGCGCTAATGATTCCTTAAGTCCTACCACAACATTGTAAATGGCTGGCCGAATGTGACGCCCGTAGTTGTAGAAGATGGACACGTTGGTAATTTGTTGAAGAATGTTTTTTTTATCTTCATGCTAGAACTTTACCACAGTAGAAGATTTCTGAACGTCGCAATTTATGCTTCCTTTTGACTTTTCGACTCTTCTGCCAAAGAAAGGGAAAATGTCTATATTTGGAATCTTCATACAACGACCTTCAATCAGCGCCCAAAGGCAGGAGGACTGATTGGTACGCATTAAAATTTTAAAGAAACCCTCGGAGACCGATGGGATTTCTTCTACGTTGTGTCAAGCACATCGTATTTCTGAAGGATTTTGAACATACGTGATTGGTTTTTAGTATTACACCCAATACTGCTGACATTTGGTTTCTTTTTATTCAACTACTGGACGCCAGCAGGTTGTAAAAGTTTTATTATAAAATAGACCCCCCCGTAAATCGCCAGCAGATTTCGAGCGTAAGCGAAACTCCATCTACCGCTACGGATAAAAGCTAACTTTCGATTTCGGCGTGATTTGAAAATAGCGCCAGAGTGGGTTTTTATATTATCTGTATAACGACTACGTAATATGTTTTGGTTCAAAAACATCTCTTTATTCCGCCTCGTTCGTGTAATTCTTCTTTGCCGTAGTAGTCAACTTCCCCTTTGGTATAGTAGCCAACTGGGTTAGAAACCACAGACTACTAAGTTGAAAAGCTGCAATAGATAACTTATGTAATACTCCTCATCAGTAGCAGCTTTTTCAACAATTCAATGCGGTCAAACCTAGTAAACCAGAGGGCTTCTTAAGTTTCGTTGTTCCTAGTGGCTTGGTCTTGCGTTATTTTCCATAGACAGTCGCGCAGAAAGTGTGCTTCGTTGTTATAAGAATGGCAAAGCTTTTTCTTCTTCACCAGTTGATTCGACCTTCATACAATCTTAAAAACTTGTTCTGCATTTGCATTTCCATCTCGTTCAACTCGCTTCCCTCACTTATCCAAAAGCATCCATTTGAAAAAAAAACTGCAAGTTCAAGTCCTCTTCTGGTCGACTTTCTAGAGTCGATCTTCCTGATTAAAGCGTGGCACGATTGGTGCAGGCTGATGCTCCATACTTAAGAGATGGTTGGACAACTGCGTAATTTCGGCGAGATATTCAGCCATGTTGCCAGTTTCAGAGTTCAGTTGAAGTCGATCGTGCATTATGTTTTCGTTCCCACATTTCTCTCTTCGGCTTGGAACGGACGACATGCTTGGTTTTCATCGATCGTCTTTTGTGATCCAGGATATAGTATTTAGCTTTTCCGACTTCTCATCCTTCAAAATTCCTAAGTCAGTAGCAGCTCAAGTTGAAATGTCCAAATTTCATGATTGAAATCCACTGCCATTTTCACGTTCGTAACTCTGGGTCCATAACCCGTTGGTTATGAACTTAATCAATCCTATATTTCTTCCTTCAACGATTGGTTTCTTCTCAGCACCTTTCCTTTTGTACCCATATCGCGATCTACTAGATTACTACAAACTACTAAGTTTGTAGAGAAGCTGCAAAACTTAACTTAACAGTTGAGGTCATCATGATTTTTCCGTTGGGATCTGTCAGTTTTATCGACGCTGCCCCATACAAAAGGAAAACAACACTTTGGAAAAAGCGAAAAATTGGCAGACCGTGTCGACATCTTCTCGACGATTCAAAACGACGCCACTGACGCGTCGAGAGACATCGCGAAAACGAAACGACATTCACTTTTTTTTTAAAGTGTTGTTTGCCTTTTGTATGGGACCGCGTCGAGAAACTGACAGATCGCGACGGAAAATCACGATGCCCTCAAGTGTTGGCGTCGATCGTTCGCAGCGTAAAAGCGCACATATTGTCAAACACGTGGCACATGGGACGCCTTGCGTAAGCTATAGGTTCGGCTGAGGTTTACCCCTGCGTGGAAGATTCCTTTCGTTACATTTACATTTAAACTGCATCAAACAAGATCCACTCTGGCCCGTTGAAGGTCCAGACCCTGCAACGTGACCTACTGGTTCTCCTACGACAAAAATGTTATGCAATGTATCTATTTTAAACATCTCAAACCAGTTTGGGAATGGAGGCCCTTCGCTAGAGCGAGAAAATTATGTTTGGTATCTGTGAAAAATGCAAAATAACTTACAATGACCCTAGAGAAAAATGTGAATTGTATCAGTTACATACGAATCCAACATTCAGCATAACATATAACCCGACACCTAAAGCAACACAAAAATCAGCAAAAGTAACCTCAGCCAGTTCCATGGATGTATCGCGAAACAAAAGGTGCAGCGTGGAGGCCACTGAACTCAGTGGAGCATGAAACATGAACACGAAATGTTTCCTTGGCACGAACCTCAACTAATTCCACTCAATATCAAATCAATGATTCATAAATTGCTAATGTAGAAGCTGACTTAAATAGTAGATTGTAACGACAATTTTTGGAGAAATATCATTGTTTGGTGCGAATTTTAAATGATTTAGCAAAAAGACAACAGTCACGATTTCGAGCGATGTTGTTCCGGACAGTTCGTTTCTTATCGATTGATTATTGTGATTCGAAATTATTAATAAATAACTCGTTCCGTGTCAAGGACTGTTTCAAGCATTAAGAAAAAATAAACAAGATTGATGGTTTTTATGTTCGCCACATTACATGGGAAACATTCCTAGGTATACGTTCAAGATGTGCTCAATTTGAAGAACAAGAATTCGTCGGCCGTTCGTCCAATCCAACATTTCCGGGTTCGTTATCCTAGCATAGAAGGAGCAAACAAACGTAGAAGCTATGGATTATCCAGTGGCAGCATACTCATGTCGCCCTCCAGTGTCAGCAATTACCGCATTGATTGTCGATATTGGCAAGGCTGTCCGTAGCATCGAGACTTTGCGTACGTTTCAATTCTGGCCAATGCTTTATTTTTTGCATCGAACAGAACGTGGTTCCGTAAACATTAGCAGCACTTAAGAGACGCAACCAAGTGGCACAGGGCTAAGTAGGGTAGCACAAAAAACTGTTGGCCACCAGACGAGCGATGGAACCGACACACGTAGCAGTGCAAAAAAACGCTCGCTTGTCCTGTTCGGTCTTTGTAGTCAAGTGGCGGGTGTGTTGAGAACCTGTACAGCCAAGCAGAAGATGATGTCAGGAGACTTTAAGGAAATAAAAATAAGAAACCCCCCTAAGCAAATATTGACCCACTACACCGCGACGAGCATCGTTGATTGATTTTTGCGGCCGTCTGTCGTCTAAAAACGAAGAAGATGCAAATTAATATTAATATTATTACGCCATTCAGTCAAGCTCGAGCCCCCGCATAGCAACGCTATTCAAGTGTTTCGTTTGTTATTTTTTCACGGGAGTTTTGGTAATAGATACCATTATCAAAACGTTGGTAGGACACGATCTGGTAGAGAGCGGAAAGGATTCCCCAGCAGTTACGATGAAACAGCAGTAAAGATGACTACACGCACTGTCTGGAGTTTAAATTTTAATGACCATACGATGCAAAAAACCAAGCTGAACTTATTAAGGGAGGTTTTGGGTGCGGGAAAAAAAATCAGGTACGCTGCTTCCTGACCATTCATACGTCCCTGAGTATTTTTTTGATGCTACTTTGGAGAGCTTCGGAGATAAATTGGAAATAAAAAGGGCACCAAAGATTCGAATAAAAACAAAATTGATAGAAATTATTGAAACATTATTACACACTTCACTCTGCATGCCGTCTTGAGCAGTAGGTGGAAACTCTGGACTAACGATTCGTACGCGAACAAGTGTCGGTAATTTCGTACCTACGCAATCACGTGGTTCATACGGACTGCGGTTACCATTAGTTGGTAATTGTTTCAGTAATTACCGTAAGCGTACAGAAACGCTAAACTACGTTAATTTGTAAATTAAAAATACTAATTTTTGTAATATGCTTGTTAGTTATGGCCAACATGGTTCTAAAACAACTGAACTATTGAACATGTTAACTATTGAAACAAACATAACAAACATAGACATGAAACGGCAGCCTCGTCGTTATTAAAATAATGCTATTAAAATAATAGCAGTAAATGCACTGATATTTGCACTTATTTTTTCTTTAATTACTGTACTTGTATTTTTTTTTTTGCTTTACTGAAAACAATTGATCTTCATTTGATGAGAATAATTAAAATAATAAAATGTTTTATGACACCTCGGACAATTTTGTTTAAAATAAAACATCCACCTCTAAAGTACAGTCTTGTATTATATTATGTAAATTGTTTATAGTTTTTATAGTTTTTAGTACGTACTTACTAATGGTTTTGTCTCTCTTCTTTTCTGGTGTATTTGTTTCCCCCATTCTAGCCTACTCACTCACTGTAGACTATGTCGTTACTAGGGCTCGACGATCCACTCACAGCGACCGCGTCTGTCATCACAGGAGTAGCGATCGTACTGTCACTAATTAAATACTACCTGTACCTCACCTGCGGCCACTTTTCCTCGGCTGTAAGCATTGAGCGGTGAAAGCCCCGTAGAGCATTAAACCTCTTGCCATGCGAATGTGATATGAAGCATGGTTAAATTGATTGTAGTGGACTCATTGTTTTATCCATTCTCTCATCTACTCCCACTGAAGCGAAACATGGAAGGCAAAACCGTGATCATCACAGGTGCCAACTCGGGCATTGGCAAGGAAACTGCCCGAGATTTGGCCAAACGGGGCGCCCGCATCATCATGGCCTGCCGGAACATGGAGACGGCTAAGCAGGCCCAAGGTAAGCTATCGCTAAGTAGTGCTCGGTTGTTAGTGCACGCCAGTAGCTATAACTCAGAGGTGGACGATCTAGTCTAGCTTTCCGCAAAGCGGTGGGTAAAGCTTTAGATGGGTTTGGAAGAAATCCTAACTGGCCGCTAATCTAACCCTAGAATAAGACATAATTTTTACATTCTAACAACTTTTCGATCGTTTAATGGTGTTTGGTATACCAAGGGAATTTTGTTTCCGGTGCAAGATATAGCTTTACTATGCGCAAGCAACTCGTCGAAACCAACCCGTTACTCACTGAAGCAACCCCGTTGGCCGCAAGTCATCCTGTGCATAGACAACCGAACCTGCAACGTTTCCTTCCAACCCCTCACGCTTAGGCTGTTGTACAAAGATCTTCCGGCAAACCGAGTGCCTGTTTTTTCGGTCGTCTTCTATCTAAAAATTACACCCCAGGCCATCGCACGTGCATGCATGCGCAACTAAGTCGCAAATATCGACACCTGTACATACCGAACCCTTGGTGATATGCGCTCCGGAGTTAGAAACTCCGTAGATATACCCAACAAAGCCGCTCCATCAAACTCGGTTTTTTCTTCGCAGATGAAATAGTCAAAGAAACGGGTAACCAAAACGTTGTCGTGCTGAAGCTGGACCTCAGCTCGCAAGCGTCGGTCCGCGAGTTTGCGGCGGAGGTCCTGCGCACCGAGCGTAAGCTGGACGTGCTGGTTCACAACGCCGGGTTTGCGGAAACGTTCCGGAAGTCGAAGAGCGTCGATGGAATCGAGTTTACGATGGCCACCAACCACTACGGGCCGTTCCTGCTGACCCATCTGCTGATCGATCTGCTCAAGCGGTCCACCCCGAGCCGGATCGTTGTGGTGGCGTCCGAGCTGTACCGGTTCGCCTCGGTCAACCTGAGCAATCTGAATCCGGTGAACACCATGCCGGCCTATCTGTACTACGTGTCAAAGTGTGCCAACATTATGTTCACGCGCGAACTGGCCCGCCGGCTTGAGGGTACCTCGGTGACGGCAAACTGTCTGCATCCGGGCATGATCGATTCCGGCATCTGGCGGAACGTCCCGTTCCCGCTGACGCTCCCGATGCGCCTAATCAAGAGCTTCTTCAAGACCAATGCCGAGGGAGCGCAAACCTCACTGTATCTCGCCTGCTCGGAGGAGGTGGAGGGCGTCACCGGCAAGTACTTCATGGACTGCAAGGAGGCGGGCCTCAGTGCCGGTATCTGCGATATGGAGAGAGCCCGTCAACTCTGGGAAGAATCGGTCAAAATCGTCAATCTAACGAGCAGCGATCCGAAGATCTAATGACGACATACCATCAATGTCCGAGAATCTCCAATTGACGGTCGTTGAGTCCCTTTTTTCTCATTGCATTCATTGGTACAGGCAGGATTGCAATCGCCGTCAAACTAATCGTGCAGTTCCGTCCAGAATCAGTATCAATATTTTTTCGTGGTAGTTGGATGTTACCGTATTTTTCTTTTGTTTTAGTGTTTTTAAAGGTTTTAATAAACATACGATATCCGATTCATACCGGTTGACACTAGGTACAACATTTTATGTAATTCCCTACCAACTATTTATTTGTTCGCCGCGATTGCATTAACGATGCTTTAAAAAATATGCCTGATATTGTGGAATTCGTCGTGCGCATTGTTTTTTATTGTTTGAATATCGTTTGGTTTTAAGTTTGGTACTTGTTTTATTTATTCGTCGTGATTTTTTGCTTCATTAATAATTTCGCATAACCTACTTTTAACACCAGCAAGGCTCGTTCATCAGTGCAAAAACACATTTTTTTAATTAACATTGTTTTCAGTTCACAATGCATGGACGGACAATGTTCATTTTTTTTAAACACCCGTTGGGCTGAACGGATAGCTTGCAAATTAGCTGTAGAACTGTATGAATGACCTGCAACACTTTTGTTAAGACTGTTCGTTTAATAACTAAAGAGTTGATATTTAAAATCTATTTCTTTAGAATGGATGCATCTCTTTTACTACAGCATTGCAAACTACTCCGATTTTCTAAATATTAATTAAATCATTTAAATTATAGTCATCTTTTTGTGAAGCGAAGTGTGCTCCAACATATTTCGAAAGTTTTCTTTAACCACTGTTATACGTATAACATATTTATGAAGCCCAATATGAAACATTTCATATTCCATGATTTTGTCCCCGCTAATTGGAGTTTTTATTTCTTTTAGAATTTCTTTTAGTTTAGAAGTCTTTGCCATTTCATATAAGAATATTCGTAGATTCCATAGCTCTAGTAGTTACTATTCGAATCTTAAGAAACCCGGTACTCTCGAAGAACTATGAGAAATCAATTTTAAAGCCGTGCGTTAAGGACACATCAGCTTCAATTGTTGTTTTGAGTGGGTTTACAAGTTTGATTTGCAGCCACAAAACGCTAACGAACTTTAACCGCTTTTCGACTAGCGAACGTTAGATACAATTTCGCAGGCTATTCTACAATAACCATATCTATTGCAGAGGAGATAATGGCCGAAACGGGAAACACGAAACTGCTCATCAAGCA
Organism: Anopheles coustani; assembly: GCF_943734705.1. Lineage (NCBI taxonomy): Eukaryota > Metazoa > Arthropoda > Insecta > Diptera > Culicidae > Anopheles > Anopheles coustani. Next base: position 70,489,553 of record NC_071288.1, on the reverse strand, counting down.
TATCGATGTTAGCTCGCTGCCTTCGGTGCGTGCGTTCGCCAAGGAGATCGTGGCCACCGAGCCCGTCATCGACGTGCTGATTCACAACGCCGGCGTTGCACAGGGCTACAACAACAAGGTGACGCCGGACGGTTTGGAGTTCACGATGGCGACCAACTACTACGGGCCGTTCTTGCTGACCCATCTGCTGATAGATCTGCTGAAGAAGTCTGCCCAGGGCAGAATCGTGATCGTTTCCTCGAAGCTGTACCAGTTCGCGTCGCTCAATCCGGACAACATCAACAGCATCAATCCGGTCAACTATTTCTCGCTCTTCCCGATTCACCTGTACAATTTGTCCAAATTCGCCGAGATTATGTTCACGCAGGAGCTGGCACGCCGCTTGGAGGGTACCAAGGTGACCGCGAACTGTCTGCACCCGGGTGTGATCGATACCGGCATCTGGCGCAACGTGCCCTTCCCGATCAACATCCTGTTCAAGCCGATCCAGATGTGCTTCCGCACGCCGGAGGAGGGCGCCCGGACAAGCATCTATCTGTCCGTGTCACCAGACGTGGAGTCGATCAGTGGCAAGTACTTCCGCGGCTGCAAAGTGCATCAGCTCAACCGTCGCGTGCAGCATGTTGCAAGGCAGCACGCGCTCTGGGAGGCGTCAAAGAAGTTGGTGAAGTTAACCCCTGACGATCCTCAGCTGTAATCAACTCAGCCATTTTAGGGCAATTTTGCGGAAACAACAAATGCGGAAACAACAGAAACCAGTGTATGTTGCTTGTATAATCTATAAGAATTACAATAAAATTTTGGTGTGCATATTGTGTACCAGTGAGTGACGGTATAAACTTTGTATGCGTTTAAATTACATTTTTATATTCTAGAGCATGGGACTTCAAACTTAAAAGAGCAATAATTATAACAACATCCAAGCTTCTAGAGAACTTCTTCTTCTTCTTCTTCTTCTTGGCGTAACGACCTCTTGGTCATGCCTGCCCGTTAAGGGCTTACGAGACTTGTTTCCCTGTTGTACGTGGATAGTCAGTCCTCTCGTACAGGGGAGGGTCCGGTCTCGGTTGGGATTCGAACCCACGCCGTCGAGGTGCTGAGCCTCGGCGCTCATGGGCCGATTTTCTAACCGGCGCTACCGCTCGGCTGTCGCGGACCCCCTTCTAGAGAACATTGTTTCTATTATGCGTAATCCTAAGTTTAACCTAAACCCGAAGTTTGTAACAAAATTGAGAACGATTAATCTTCTTCTTCTTGGCGTAACGACCTCTTTGGTCATGCCTGCCCGTTAAGGACTTACGAGACTTGTTTCCTTGTTGTACGTGGATAGTCAGTCCTCTCGTACAGGGGAGGGTCCGGTCTCGGTTGGGATTCGAACCCACGCCGTCGAGGTGGTGAGCCCCGGCGCTCATGGGCCGATTTTCTAACCGGCGCTACCGCTCGGCTGTCGCGGACCCCCAATTAATCGATTAATCAGATAGTCCCAAAAACAGGACCCAGATTTGTAATTGGAATGGGATTTGCCGCAAATACAACATGATCATCTCTGACCCAGGTGCAAAGCTTCCTGTGCCTATTTGTGAAGCAAATTGTAATAACAATGCTAGTTCCGGGCAATTATGGAAACCTCAACTTTTCCATCACTTCGTCCATCGAAGGTAAGTGATTCATCCAGTGAAATCCGGTCGCTGGACTCTTGACAACACATGCAAAATGTAAAATTTTCCCGCCCTTCCAGGGCCAGAGAATGCCAGTGTATGGCATAAATGGCAACCATAGGTTCCTAAGACCATCCCAAATACGAAAATAGTTAATTGCAGGCTTTACTTGTCTAAAACATAAAGGTGTTATCACACAAATATGCTTTGTTACAATTGCCTCGCGAGAACATTTCATGTAAATAGAAAATTAGGTTTCATGTAAATAGAACCTATAACCTATATTATAACTTACTTCTGTTGGAGGCTCGGATTGGTTTTGTAAAACTATCTCCATGTTTGTATGACCGCGGGAAACATGAGCACTTGTAAACCAACTGGTACATAATCATTGAATCTATTCACATTAATCGTAAATAACTATTCAAAACAAACTGTTTGTTTTCAGTTAACTGACTCGAAATTGCGCATCTGCTTTGAAACCATTATTCCCAAAGGGCTAGGGTGCCAGGTGGGGCTTGATTTAAAATTTTCACCAAGGTACATATTAAACGTAACATACAGATACCAAATGCCGATTGATTACTGCATGAAATTCTACAGATCACATATTCTTCCTCATTAAAATATAATTAGGAATAATCCCTCCGTTTTTAGGAACAAATAATTACGTTTGGCCATCGTTCCGTGATGTGTACTTCTTATATATCTATATACCTTGGGTTTTTTTCACCGAAGCGAAGAACACAAGAAACCACCTCTTACTTCTCTTTGGTCGCTCGCCATGTCGGTAAACAATTGGGTTGACAACCTGTTCTTAGCTTTTTTTTCCTTTTTCTAAAGCGAAGAATTTTTCACAAGCAAAACAACGAGGCAATCCAAATAACAAAACAAACTAAAAGCCACGCGGTTTTGAAAGATGCATAAAGCTGGTATATAAAAATGTGTACCAACATTTGTTGAATGAAACAGGTTTATTTTGTCGGTAGAATAAAGTATGGCCATAAATGGAACAGTCGCGGCCTTCTTTAGAGGGCTTTGTATTTTATTCCTTTTAAGTTCATCGCAGAATTTGTTGTCTGAATTCCATCAACTTGCTGACCGGGACTCTACAAGGAACACAAGTGAATGATGTACCGCATGTAGCACAAATGAAATGGCACAACTCATTATTGTATGTTTATCTTTATTATTATTACTATTTTACTATCAGCAATTACAAATGAAATTCTCTTCGTAAAACGCACGCATCGGGTTGGGATATAGCTGATTTAAAAAAACATAATAGTAAGCTTAGTTTGAAAAAATGTGTATCGAATACTAACTCTCCATTTAAACATCCATTCTTGAATAGATGATGGCGAAGATTGACGCCAGACGACGAGGAATAGTGACACTAATCTACTGCAGCTTGCACTGTATTTCATGAAATAGCCGACATGTTTCCGCGCCTATACGACGACGACAATTACATCTTTTGACGCTTGTGGCCCGGTTCGTAGTCGTCGCTCTCGTACTCGATCTGCTCATCCTCTTCGTACGTCTCGGCGTGCATCTGCTCGGTGCTCTCGTACACCGTGTACTGCTGACCGGCGTACGGCTGGTAGCCACTGTTGTTTTGTCCGGGCGAGCCAGGAGCCGACAGGAGCAGCTCCTCGTTAATCGGTGAACCTTCGCGCGAGTTGTCCGTGCAGCTGGGCGAAACCGGGGCCGAACGGGGCATGCCGGATGGCATGCGCAGGCATTGGGAACCGCGCTGACGGCGCTTCCGGTAGCTCTGATCGACCAGCTTCAGCTCGCTCGATGGATCTATTCGCCAGAAGCTACCCTTGCCCGGTTCGTCCTGCGAACGCGGCACCTTGATGAAGTTTCGATTCAGGCTCAAGTTGTGCCGGATGGAGTTCTGCCAACCCTTGTTCGCCCCAGTGCGGTAGTACGGGTAGTTTTTCGATATGAAAGAATAGATCTCCGAAAGCGTCAGCTGCTTGTCCGGCGAAGCCGAGATAGCTTGAACGATCAGCTGGGCGTAGCTGTACGGTGGTTTATCGCTTTCCAACGAATGCGTGGCAGGCGCTTGGAATTCGGAAAAGTTGTTGCCGCTGGTGTTGCTGCTATTGTGGTTATCCCCACCGCCCGTAGCGTGGGTAGTGCGGTGGCGCGCACTGCTGTAGTGGCCAAAGTCATGCACATTCTGCCGGGGGCTAGTAGGGCAGCTGTTCGCTGCGCTGATTGTCCCAGTTGGCGATGGGTAACCATTGCCGCCAACGCCACGTTGGATCATCGTGCCGCTGGTACTTGCTCCTTGCTCGGGTGGAATCGAAATTTTCAACGGTGCATAGATGACGGTCGACGATGGCGACTCTCCATCGGGATTATGCTGGTCACCAGTGATGACCGAGATACCGCCACGCCCCTGCTGCAGATTCGACAGGGCTCCGATGGTAGATCCCGTAATGGAACCGGCGTGCAGCGGGATACCGCCCATCGGCCCAGTACCGATCTTGACCGGTGTGTGCTCGCTCAGGTCCACCATGATGCCGTTGTTCGCCTGGTCGATAAGATTCTCAAACTGGATTTTGATGTTGGTGTTCGGAAAACGGATGCTGCACAGCTTCGGAAGTTTGTACGGTTCTCCGCGCTTGCGGTAGAACACGTTATCGATAAACACCCCGTTCTTGCTGATGCAGAACAGCGTAAACTCGTCGTTCATGTCGTGCTGGATGATGAAATGCTTCCGCGAGATGAAACTATTCTTGCCCACGTGGAAGTCCACCTGCGACTTGGACGAGTTGCGCCCGACCTCGATCACGTCCTCGCTGATCAACAGCATGTTGTCCTTGCTTATTAGACGTGCGATAAAATTATGGTAGTTTGCCGTGTTGGCACTTCCGTGGCCGCTGCCGATGGCCACCGGAACGGGCTCCCCGCCGGATCTATGACCTGATCCCGTTGGTTCGACGCTCGACTCCGGTGCGGCAAGCTGAGTGGGCGACGGAGAGGAAGCCGGTGAAGCCGAGGACGAGCGCTTTGGCCGGGAGTTGGAGGGATAATGATTGCCTGACGGTTCTTGTTTTAGGAAGGTGGGAGAATCGTCCCCATCGCCGTCTACCGACACCAGCGGGTTGTTTACGTTGCCACCCAAGACACCATCGTTCGAATCGGACTGATAAACAACGGCGGAGTTCGGCGATGATCCGGGTTTCTGCTTCAGCACAAGCTTCACGTCGCCGGTTCCACCACCACCACCGCCACTTCGAGGAGACATACAGATTTGCGTCGCACTAGACATTATGAATGTTTACGCTTCACCTTCTACTCTCCGCACTCGTTAGAAAGCAATTCTTGGCGTTGCAAACCGGTACAAACAGGACAAATGCCCTAATTTTTCGTTGTTTGCTGCGAAGTGTGTACCAAATGAAAACAAACTGTTTATCTGTCAAAATTCACAAAGCTTGCTGTAGCCAAGGAACATCGAGGGAAGCTTACACGCTGCACTGAAAATGCATTCACCAATAAGCCAGCCGAAATGTCTTTAGTTCCTTAAAACAATATCATTACTGTTGGCGATCGGAAACACGAATCGGTATAAAATGTTACTTTTATGCGCTCAAACAACAGTATGATATTATAAACAGCCGAGCTGTGTTTGTACATATACTTTCTGTAGTGTTGCAAAGTCGGAGCTGGATTGATTTCGTCAGAGTCGATCCTTGTAGAAATTTTTCAATCCACACTTAATTTTGGAAAGATTAACTCGCTCTGATGCAGAGCATGAAGGATTAACTATGCATAAGAACTAGGAAAATGATCCGGGACTGGGATAGGATTTTTATATTTTTTTTGACTAGAGAGTGAAATGGGTCACCAATGACGAACATTCTGAAAACAAGCACATGGTATCGTTCGGATAACAACAATGTAATGAATAGTGATGAGAAGAATTAATATGACCAGCTCTGTTTTCTAGCTTCATTGAAAATGTGAGAGCAAATGCTCTGAATTATTCATCCTTTTCTCCTCATGGAACTTATCTCCCGAGTCCGATCGGATCTATCCATTTTTGTAACTTTCCCAGAAACCCTGCGGCGACGAGGTCTAATTTGATCCAAGATTGCCCTTGCTATGCATTATCCCACAGCCCGAGGTGTGGATTGGGTAGAGGTACAATTATGCTCTTCAGATATGATCCGATCTCTGACTGAGAGCTAGTGATCTACTCTTGGAATACGGAAGTTTTTCACCACTATTCAACAACATGGCGTTGGTCAGTTAGATTGTCACAATTCTCGACCCCGTTCTTGGAACGCAGAATCAGATCTGCATCGAATGCGATGCAGCGCATACCCGTTTATTTACATTTAAATTTACCGTGTGCATTCTAGAACCTCTGCACCTTTTCATTCGTAGGAATGGATAGTTTTACCAAGGATGCAATGGAGCTTATGGATTTACCTGTGGAAGTAATTATTTGTCTTATTTAGATATTTATTTCCGTTCTTAATAGCTTTGTGTTTTGTAGATCCTGGAGATTATTTTCGACTACTTGACCGTGCCCGACCTCAAAAATGCCTCTATGGTGTGCCTTCAGTGGTCAAACATGGCCTTTTCGGGTCGTAGAATGCACCGCGTTCGTCTCAATGTTGATTTCCGTAACGACGATAGTCAAGATTACTTAACACTTTTGCGTAGAAGCAAGCGGCAGTATCGTCACGTTGTATTAGAGATAGACTCCAAAAAAATGACTGTGATATCCTGTTTTATTGAACTGTTAGAAAACTTTAAAAGATCCGTAGAGAGTTTGAAGCTTGTTTCATACTACGTAGAATACTCGCAAATTCGGGACATCCTACTCGAGGTACCCAACTTAAAGAAACTTTCACTTCAGGCTATGGTGCTATTAGATCATGCACAAACTGCTAATTTAATGCCGCCATCGATTAAACCTTTGCACCAACTAACTGACCTGGTGCTACAAAGTGATTCGTCGCTGCAATTGCAACCGTTTGATATCTGCACCTTCGCTCCAAATCTTAGAAAGCTCGACATGGATTGCGATTTAACTCGGGCTGTAGAAGTGTTCAGTCATTTTAGCGATCGACTGAAATCGGTAGCAGTATTTTTTAAGACCAATGCCTTTTTTCTTCGGTTTTGTGAGATAAATTTTCCGGAGCTATTAGAAATCGATTTCTACAGCGATGATGAGCAATTTGATGATGATGCAGCGGTAAGAACGATTTCCACTTTTTTCGCACGACTGAAACGTCTTCAGATGGCTACGCTGAGGTGTAACATAACCCAACCGATCATGAATGCTTTGATAGAAAATTGCCGCGACATCACTTGCCTCCATATCAAAACGGGCAATCTAGAAAATCGTGCATTTAGTGGATTAGCAAACCTAACAAAATTGAAAGTAAGTTGAAACACATTCAAGATAAAAGCGCTCTGGTGCACTATCTTCTATTTTTCTCTTTCAGGTCCTCACATTGGATGGCTGGCTGAGGAGTATTGTGTTTGAGGATTGTAAACCGCTTTCGGCGCTGCAAGAGCTTCGTCTTCACTCGATAGCGATGGATCATACGTTGGAGTGTTTCAAAAAATTGTCAACCATGATGCCAAACCTGCGTAAGCTGGATGTAATAGAGCAGGATATGGATGATGATTGTCTCCATTTTATCTGCAAAAACATGGTATCCCTTCAGCAGATGCTATTGGAAATATGTCCCAACGTGCGTTTACTGATTGCTATGCATAAGTTTCCACTTTAAAATTGTATTATTTGTTCATTGTATTTCAGATTACTGAGGATGGGTTTGAATATTTAAATCGACTACCCCACCTTTTTGAGTTAAGTTTGGGATACTTGGACCTTCTTCAAGGGTTCTTGGTACTGATTCCACCAAACGAAGTTAAGCTACTCTCGCTTAACCGCTGCGACAAGGTAAGAAGACCATGATTGTTTCTATTGTGGATATTATCAATCTTATTTCTTTTTTTCATGAATATTATACAATCTCGTTAAATGTGGTTTATGGAATGACAGTTGACCGACGATGATCTTATGCTGATTCCCCACGTGTTTCCGTTGCTTACAAGGCTAAAAATTGCATCGTGCCATTTAATAACGTTTGCGGGCATTGAACGGCTGCGTTCTCAAATACCTTGGTGCACGGTGATAACAGAACATATATTGGAATAAATCTATTATTGTAGTTGTTTTTATAAGTTTCTTCGATGCATGTACTTCTCAAACGGGTAAAAGAGTAAATAACCCGGTTGACAAAATTAAAATTTTTTGAAGCTGTCATGTAGTTACAGCAAGTTTTTCCATGGCAGATTGCTGGAGCTATATTTATACACCTTGACTTTTTAGTAGGTATTTTTTTAGAAAATGGCGGCCGTGGCTTTTGACAGCATGGTGATAAACAGCATAGAATGTAAACAACTATGTAAGTACCCGGTTGACAGAAATTGACATTGTTGCTGGTACTATGTAGTTCCAGCAAGAGTCCCAGCAATCTGCCATGGAAAAACTTGCTGGTACTACATGACAGCTGCAAAAAATTTGAATTTTTGTCAACCGGGTAAACAAGTGGTGGACTCAAACCAGTAATCAAGCGGATCACGAGTTTCGTGCGATCTGACAAACGGAAGGAAATATTCATGCTCTACATTCTGCTACCTTATACAGTTGGTCCCCGCAGTACGCGAATGTTTGGGACCGAACGCAATAGCGTATATCGAATTTTCGCGTATTGCGGATTTCCTCTGCCATATCGTTTATACCTCATATTGAAGAGTTGACACTGAGATTTAACATTATCTAACATATCTTTTATCAAAATAACTATTAAGTGTTCCATTTCTTATATTGCATAGTAATATCTCTGTTAAAAAGTGCATATTAAAAACTTCATTCTACCAAAACAAAGTAAAATTGACTAGTCAGAACTCAAGCAACGCTATGAGCTGTCAGTTTTAAAAAATCGCGTATTGCGAATTCGCGTATATCGAGTATCGCGTACTGCGGGGACCAACTGTATAGTGTGTATTTATCTTGGTCATGAGTCATGACCAACTGCAGTTGGATAGTGACAATTCTCGACCCCGTTCATGAAACGCAGAATCAGATCTGCATCGATGCATCGCACATCGCATATCTGTTTATTTATATTTAAATTTACCGTGTGCATTCTAGAATCTCTGTACCTTTTCATCCATAGGAATGGATCGTTTTGCTAAGGCTGGTGTCAGTGCTTTACCGCACGATCTTTTGACAGGCAAAAATGTATGGGATTTGACAGCTGCAAGGTTCGCACGATCCCAACTAACAATTGACAAGCATCTTTAGAACATTCTGTCTGATCTTTAGAACGTTTTTGCACCTTCCAATAAACCGCTACATTAGGAACTGTAACCCAGCCGTTTGAGTTTTGACAACTCATGGAGGCGGCCATTTTTGCCGACGATTGTACCCGGTGAAAAAGTATAGCGATATGAAATAAAAAAACGGCAATTTTAAAAAATATATATATTTTCACTGGACTGAATCGTATCTCGTACTCTTCGGGATCAACCGCTGTATTTCCACCGGTCTTGCTTGTCATTTATTAGTTGCATGCAGCTGCAGCTATTGGGAGCCAACCTGTTAGAGTGGAGTACAACATCATTTTTTGAAATCTTTTTATGAGAAGTATTGTTGTTTTACTTACGTGTGTGTTGGTGATTGCTGCTTCTAAGGCTCGAACTGCGCCGTACAAGACGAGGTATGTTGTAGTCGGTTCATCAAACCACTTGAGCCACGCGCCGCTTCGACGACTGGTAGTTTAAATGCTCAATATATATTAACGAATCCATTCAACAGATAATGGCTGACCACAGTTATACCAAAAAACAACCAGAAGCACCAGTTGGCTGGAAAAGTAGCCGTTCCAACCAAATACAAAATCAAAATAATGTTCAACCAAGTGATGCACCGACGTGCATCCCAACAGAAGCTTCCACATCAAATACACAAATTTCGGTACAGCAGACGCCCCTAGGAAACATAGACCAAAATGATAGAATTAATAATTTGTTGGCTGCTCATAACGAATTGAAACGCAAAGTAAAGGATTTAGAAGCGAACCAAACTTCTTTGAAAAAAACTGTGCATCAGCAGGGTAGGACAATAGCCCTCCAACGAACGATGCATGAACTGGCCCTCTCACAGGGAAATTTGGGGGGTGCTAGTATCGTTCGCAGCACTTTTGAATACAAACCTATGGAGTCTCCAGAACAACTCCAAGAGCTCGAAAGCAAGCTGATAGCAGATGCCCAATTTAGAAGCGACATGACGAATTGGCTTTGTTCGACGATTAGGGCAAGCGAAGCCGAAAATCGTTTGCACGAGGCGATCGACCTGCTATTTGATCGGGAGTTATTTACAAAATGTAGTTGGACCGGCAGAGGACAAAACGGGCCTAAAATCTCCATATCTGCTCATGTTAATATATTGGAAATGATGGTCCAATCTGCCCGGTTAGCTGGAGACATTCCCGATGATGAAGTGAAGCGATTTATGCAGAGGAAGCTAAAAAATGCTAAAACGCGTTTAGAATTAAAGGGCACCAGAAAAACCTGCTGCAGGATCATTAGGTTTAAGCCATAGTTTTTTATTAGTAGTTTTAATAGTATTTTTTTTTATCTCCATTTTGTTTTAAGAATTTCCTGTGAATTAATGTGAACTTGTTGTGATTTCTTTTGCATGTATATATGATTCTCTACTTTTTTATGTATATAAATAATTCATGTTCCTTTTATAATCAAAATAGAATTATTTTGCAAATTCGAATTAAAACAAATTTTCATTAAGAAAGCGAAAAACAGTATTTTGTTTTTATTATGCATGTTAGAATACCTTACATGTTTCACGTTTATATTATTCTTTCGATAGTTGTTTGTGTTTGAACTTTAAACTTATTCCACCAACGTATGAGGTAAAGGAACAAATAGATGTTGACCCTCTTCATCTACTTGGATGGCCGCAAGCTTGCATTTAATGTCTCTGGCATCTACTTGTATATTGGTTCCCCGCAGTGAGGCCACCAATCCGAGGCAAATATTTAGGCCAGTAGATTCACAGGGATCATCAAATACATCGGTAGGATCCATTACCCGTTTGCCTTCAATTAAGATCGTTGATGATATCTGTGTTGCCGTACAATATTGAACAACTTCATTGTTTTTAGTTAGAAACCATGCATCTCGTTTTGTTGGTTTTAGTTTATGAGACCTAAAATAAACTGTAACTCCATCTCTATGCGTCTTTAAAAAGGTTTTCGTTGGAGTTGTTCTGTTGCGCCGAAGGAGAGCTTGGAAATGGTCTAGCTCTGATAATCTATTTATAACCTGCTCTAAGTTTCTCCAACCACTTCTTAATAGGTTTTTTAAATGTTGTAGCTCGTTTTCAAATGGGTAGGAGGAGAATGTGTCTAATTCACCAAAATTCTTAACTTCATCATAAACATGTTGCAGATTGTGCACGTTACTGGTCATATATTGTCTTCCATAGACGTGTTCAAACTGCAAAACAAACTTAGCCAATAAATCTCCAGCAAACTGCCAACTTGATCGGTACACTCTGGAGGACAACAACGTCACAGCACAGAAGAGTAACAAAAAATGGTTATATTCAGCTGGGCTAATGTTGTTCCACAAAACCACAATACCACCGTAATGAAGAAAGGAAGCAAATTCCGATCCTTTCCAATATTTGATATGCTCAACCTTTCTAAATTTGCGATGTATTTCTGATGGAAGACGAATTAGTTTCAGCGCCTGCGAAACACTGCGCATTTTCTCATCAGACCATTTGGGCGAACCTAACTTTCCGAACACCCAACCTTTCAAGAGTTTCCTCATGATACCTAAATCGATCAGGTGCAGACGATCCGCTACAATTACATCTTCAATCATATTAAAATATTTTAGGTCTAATAACGGAGAGTCTTCTTTGTGGTGTTGGCCGTATGCTCTCTGCCGGAAGCAAACATCGGTCCGAATTGGCTTATCAACTCCAACGAAAATTACCGTGCGAGAATTTGGATTATATTCGCCTTCGGTAGTACATTTCAAACATCCATGTTTTCCATTGAAGTTCGTCACACCTGAGAACGGACGTAAGAAAGATAAGTAAAGTAACATATAGAGAGAAAGAGGGTCTCACCTTTAATAAATGCTCGTGCCGGTGCATCAGCTATAATTGCACGAACTTTTATCTCATGCTGCACTTCGTTGATGATGGCTCCGTTATCCAAAAGCTCGTTAAGCTCCTGCACTAACGGTCGGAGAAACTCTTCAACCCTTGGAGGCTTCGTCGAGCCGCTGAAGATTGCCACCGTCATCGGAGCCTCTTGTGGAAGCTCATGTATGTTTATAAGAATCGGCCAAAACGTTTCCGGCCCGCTTCTATGTAGTGGCAACCCGTCGATAGATATGTTTAAAGATATCGTGGTAGGTAAAGTCACATTGCTGGAAATAAATAATAATTCAACATCACGATACGTGCATGAGCATTCGGCTAGTATTTCAATCTTGTTACCTGAATCGGTTGGACAAACAACATAGGACGCCTTTGTACCAATATCGACCACCGTCCACTGCAACAATGTTCGCGACGGTCCTATTAGTTTTCAAAAGAGTACGAGCATCCTTCGGTAGCTGATGTGTAGTCTTCTCTCGTAAAATATCAAGTATCATGTTCACAATCGAATGTGATAGATTTTTAACAACTGCCAAAAACCTTATACATTCCTCCATCGTCATGTCGCCATACTTCGAGGAACTTTCACCATGGCTATCTCCACTACTCACGTTATCAGGTACATCATCGATACTTGAGGCTTCATCTGGGCCCTGATCGTCTCCGGAACGCGTTTCTTCTTCTGAATCAACCGGATCGAAGACGATCAAAGAATTGTCATCAATCTCTAGCTGACCCGCACTGGTACTAGGAGCTGCTAAAACAAATAATCGTACATTTAAATTTCCCATTCACATTTGGAGCAACACAAGCACAAACACTTACGGTCCGTTCCACAAGAATGTTGGCTTTCCTGAGCAATTCTTTTGGCATTTGCCTTGTACAAATTACCAGAACGCTTGAGCTGCCCTAGAAAGTTGTTATTGTCGGCCATTTTCACTAGTTATGGACACCACTTTTAATAAAATCAAAATTTCCGGAGTGCAGGACGCTTGCAACTTGCTTCTGATTTTGTTTACAAAATGGTTGTGTGATGCGGTAGAAAGGGAGAGGCACTATGTAATTGCTTCCGTGAGTCGTGCGCACTCGCTCTCGCACATGGTATAAACATTGAATGTTCCAAAGATGACAGCTCGCGGTTACCTGGGATTTCTCCGCACGACAAAATCAAAATCATTTGATTTTATCGGATGGACGCATCCGATTTTATCTGTCAACAAAGTTGGACTTTATAAACTCGGAGTTGTGCCTTTCATCTAAGAAAAATAATAAAATTCATTTAATTGTCTTCGAATTTAAAAAATTACAGAAAAATTGGCGGACCTGTCGTCCGACAAAACATCGTGCGGTAAAGCAATGACACCAGCCTAAGGATGCAATGGAGCTTATGGATTTACCTGAGGAATTATTTTTCTTATTTTCATGTTTTTCTCCGTTCTTAATAGCTTTGTGTTTTGTAGATCCTGGAGATTATTTTCGACTACTTGACCGTGTCCGACCTTAAAATTGCCTCTTTGGTGTGCCTCCAGTGGTCAAACTTGGCCTTTTCGGGTCGTAGAATGCACCGCGTTCGTCTCAATGTTGATTATCGTATCCACGATAATGTAGATTACTTAACACTTTTCCGTGGAAGCAAACGACAGTATCGTCACGTTGTATTACAGATAGGCTCCAAAGAATTCCCTGCGACATCTTGTTTTATTGAGCTGTTAGAAAACTTTAAAAGATCCGTAGAGAGTTTAAAGCTTGTTTCGGACTATTTAGAATACTCGCAAACTCGGGACATTCTACTCGATTCCTATTTTCTTCGGTTTTGCGAGATAAATTTTCCGGAGCTATTAGAAATCGATTTCTACAGCGATGATGAGCAATTTGATGATGATGCAGCGGTAAGAACGATTTCCACTTTTTTCGCACGACTGAAACGTCTTCAGATGGCTACGCTGAGGTGTAACATAACCCAGCCGATCATGAATGCTTTGATGGAAAATTGCAGCGACATCACTTGCCTCCATATCAAAACGAGCTATCTAGAAAATCGTGCATTTAGTGGATTAGCAAACCTAACAAAGTTGAAAGTAAGTTCAAACACATTCAAGATAAAAGCGCTCTGGTGCACTATCTTCTATTTCTTTTTTCAGGTCCTTACCTTGGATGGCTGGCTGAGGAGTGAAGTATTTGAGGATTGTAAACCGCTTCCCGCACTGCAAGAGCTTTGTCTTCACTCAGTTAGGATGGATAAAACGTTGGTGTGTTTCAAACAACTGCCAACCATGATGCCAAACCTGCGAAAGCTGAATGTCATAGAACAGGATATGGATGATGATTGTCTCCATTTTATCTGCAAAAACATGGTATCCCTTCAGCAGATGCTATTGGAAATGTGTCCCAACGTGCGTTTACTGATTGCTATGCATAAGTTTCCACTTTAAAATTGTATTATTTGTTCATTGCATTTCAGATTACTGAGGATGGGTTTGAATATTTAAATCGACTACCCCACCTCTTTGAGTTAAGTTTGGGATACTTAGATCTTCTTCAGGGGTTCTTGATACTGATTCCGCCTAACGAAGTTAAGCTACTCTCGCTTAACCGCTGCGACAAGGTAAGAAGACCATGATTGGTACGATTGTGGATAATATCACTCTTATTTCTTTTTTTTTCATGAATATTATACAATCTCGTTACATGTGGTTTTTGGAATGACAGTTGACCGACGATAATCTTTTGCTGATCCCCCACGTGTTTCCGTCGCTCACAAGGCTAAAAATTGCATCGTGCCATTTAATAACGTATGCGGGCATTGAACGGCTGCGTTTGCAAATGCCATGGTGCACAGTGATAACAGAACATATATTGGAATAAATCTATTATTGTAGTTGTTCTTACAAGTTTCTTTGATTTTTCGTCAAGATTAAAAAAAGTTTGGTAAAAGAGTAAATGAGCCCGGTCGTGGCTACACCGTTTTTCAGTCGTGCCTACACCGCTTGTGCGACGATATAACTGAATGTATGTAGTGTTGTGTGAATCAGATTCAGATTCATGAATCTTTGAAAAGAATCAATGAATCTGAATAGAGTCAATGAATCTGAAGAATCAATACATCTGAATCACCATGTTAGAGATTCATGAATCTCCACGATTCACGAATCTCCAAGATTCATGAAACCTGGCTTTGCTAGAGCTAGTCAATCCTCAAGACACACCAAGTGAGGAAAAGCTATCAGCCAAAAATGGGTCGAGGGCCCCTCTTTTTTCGCATAATCAACGCCTCCCCAAAGAACCGAGGAGATTCCTGAATCGTGGAGAATCGTGAATCGTGAAGAATCGTGAATCGTGGAGAATCGTGAATCGTAGAGGTTCATGAATAGTGGAGATTCATTAACCTAACGAATCGGATTCAAAATTTGATTCGTGAATCGAATCACTAATTGAAACAGATTCATATGAATGAATCTCATCGAAAGATTCATTAAGCACAACACTAAACGTATGCAATAGGTGATGCATCAATTCGTTAATTTGGTAAACCCCTGGTCACAGCTTTACGTAACGCGTTTGCGTTTTTTTTCCCATGGGAGAGATAGGCTGTCACCGATGACGCACCGATTAGATAAACCGTTATGATCTTTTAAGCGAACCGTTAGCGTTCAAATATTCGAAAAGAATGCACGTGTCGCGCTTTGCATAGGTTCAGGCGCAAAAGAGGACTAGCAGGAAGAGGAGAATCCAGGCCGGGCCTCATTTACCCTTTTGCCAAATTTCGTAATCCTAAACAGAAATCATGCTGTACTTTGTATCATGCCGGATGGTATAAGAAAGCAATATATTTTCGTTCATTCTCGCAATTTCATTGTTTGTTCGGATGCAACCGAAGATACGTAGTTTTCACGAACTTCGGTTCGGGTTTACGCTTCCGTGTGCGCTTACAGTATCATCCGACGAAACACATTTTTGACATAACACCATATAACGGTAGTAACGTAAACAACCTTTCCAGCTGATGATACGCAGTAGGAAATTAATTTTACTCATCGACTATTTTGCACTGCTTCGACTTAGTTGAGGTTGATAGGCCGAAATGAATGCAATCATTGCATTGTGCCATTTTTGCGAAATACACGGTAAGACCTAAAACAATTTTCGAAGCGCCGTGGTAATGAGGGATATACATTTGTCCTCGCAGGTCCTGGTGCAATACTATGTACTCAAACGCTTCGGGAGACAAACATCGAACAGCTGGACATCAGTTTCGATACCGACCGGAAAGGTTGTGTAGCCTGTAATTCGGTGGGAAATAATATCGGTCTTGTGAGCCGCGATCCGGAAAGCAATGCCAACTTTGTCAGCAGCCAGATGCCGGTGCTTATGGAAACGGTTTCGCTCGTTAAGACGGCAGCCTTTCGCAGCCTCAGCTCGGAAGTAAGCTGCACGACAACGGAGGGAGGGTTTGTCTTTTTCGGCGACGCAAAGCATGGCCATGTGCTGAGCCACACATTTTATCTGATTGACTCAGAAGCTCGTGGCTTTCAGAAGCGGTTCTCTATCGTTATCATTATGAAAGATAAAATGTTTTTGCTCAACACACAACCTTTCCTAGCCGACTGCATGTCGAAGGTGTCGAAAGAGCTGCAAGACTTTGCCAAGCTGGTCCATGAGGATGATCTTCGGAGGCAGGGTTTGGACCGTGCGCAACGCATTAATAAGTGTTATGGTACTGGTTCGACCAACAACGCCGCCAATATAACTGCAAATCGGTCGCTTATTGAATTGACAGGAAAAGAATCAATTTACGCATACGTTCATGCCCATTTCTCTTTCATCCTGTGGGCCGGAGCGCGATATCTGACCGAAAATTTTACCTTGGGCTGTCCTTCCACTCCGGTCTGGTTGGGTAAAGAAACGGAAGAAGGCTTTGCGCTGGTACAGTCGGATAAGGAAGGCTACCAGATGCGTCGTCACGGCATCGGGAATGGTGATCGGAGCTTCGAGCAGATAGATGAATGCACACGTGCCAAATATTCGTTGCGGATGTTCCGAACCGTTCTGAAGTCACACTTTCTGTCGGTTTGCTACTGCGCGCTCACGGGGATTCAGATAGTAATTCGCGGTACCCCTATCAAGGGGTACTGCCTGGTGGCCAACCTTAAAAAGTTTCTTCCGGAAGCGCTGCATAAGCTAGCCCGTGCTCATGCGGAAACGTACACTTCGGCAAATGAGTTTCGTATCATCAACTTGAAGCAGGAAGCTATTGCGCCACATTCTTCCAGTAGCATCATGCGGGTCGACCTGGTAGACGACTACGATAGAGACACAGTTGCAGTTTGTGCCTGGGACGGTGAACTGCCTAGCAAACGTATGATAAATATTACCTTAATTACCGATCACTATAGTGCTGACAAATGGTTTTGATTCTTTTTCAGTTCCTAGCCTGCTGCAAAAAATCATGAAAGCGATGGATGAAGAACTCTTTAACGATGAGGCATTGGATAAACATTTACGATTGTTAATAGAAGAATGGAAGAAGTAAGGACACCTACCCATCCAGACGTCATTCTCCAAGAATTTATGTAACAAATTTCGTGTTTTTTCCTTTTTACAGCAAAGTGGTTTGCATACGCAAAGTGAGCTCAAACCAGGATGTAGTGAAAATTAAAAAGATACTGGGCATTCAACCACAGGACCAGGTGCTGATAAACTACTGGTACAATCATTTGTAGCGAAAATTTCGCTGTCCTTGGGACAGCAAATCTTGTTCTATGCCATACCAAGCAATAAAAAGGATTTGTTTGAAATGTAACACTTTTCGTGTGAATTAACTTGCAATCATTGTCGTTTTCGGAAAACTTATTCGCACAGAACACAGTACACTGGTTTGTTCATACAGAAGATGATATCCTTGTATTTCGCCTTCGTTTTTCCGCAATAAAGAAAACGATCCACATGCATTTCCCCTGCTGTGATTGCAACTCGGAAGGAGTATCAATCGTGCTATACTTAGTTCTTGAAGCCACAGCTGCTACGGCGACCGCGAGCCTTCTCGAACTTGCGGCCCTTAGACTGCACGTACGGCCGGGTGTTGGAGTGCGGTACACCGGGAGCCCGTCCGAAGTGCTTGCAGGCCTCACGGGCGGTACGAGCGCCTTGCATCAGCACGGTATTCTTTCCGGTCGGGGACAACAGTGCCAGCTTATCGAACGTGTAGATCTTTCCGCCGCTCTTCAAAATACGCGCACGAGCCTTTTCCGTCACACGCAGCGCGCACACTCGCAGCTTCGGGATGGTCAGCTTACGGTCATCATTCGTCACGGTGCCAATAACGACCGCGATCGTCTTCTCGTCCTTTCCTCGCAGCTTCATCAGCTTCGCCACACGGGCCAGCGAAATCGAGGGCTGGTTGGTACGGCTCATGAACAGACGGCGCATAACGATTTTGTTGAACTTTTTATGCGTACGACGGTACAGGAAGCGGTAGAGCTGCAAAAAAAAAAACAAACAGAAAGGGTTTTAAGTCGGGAGGCGAAACATGATCGGTGATGCACACGCGGTTCGTTAGTCGCGACCGAAACAAACACTTTCGTGGACATGTCACCGGCACTGACAACTCACCTTAACCAGGAGCCGCAAGTAAACGTCCAGCGACTTCGGCTTCGTACGGCGAACCTTGCGGTCCCACTTGTGATTGATGTCGATACCCTGGGGGCGAACAATGAAATACGAATATTAAAAACTGCTGCATTTATCACATTTATCATCATTATTTCGCTAGGCGGAAGCATTCGACTAGTAATCAATGTTAACAAACAACACATTCGCACGCAAGCAACAACGCATGACCCATACGGGTTGATGCTGCTTTCGTGAAAATTATCGAACAAAACACACTGCACTGTTGTTACATTTATCAGGGCGGTGATTTGGGAGGCTATTTGTATAAATTGATCACTTTATTTACCATTTAGATTGATAAATATACTATTTTAGGCAGCACTACCACCGCACGGTTCTTACCATGTTGAAGCCCGGAAAAAGAAAGAACCAGAGCTGCCAACATGATGAGAACTGTCAAACGAAGGCACTACCGTTTCCAGAGGGTGTAAGGTTATGTTCGTGTCGCAAGTTCCTCTGTCATAGTGATCGAGACCAAGGTATTTAGTTTAAATCGTTCAAACTGCAACATCCGGTTACGAATTGCAAATGTAAAATTATTTTACAATAATCTCCATGTTTAACTTATACTTTGTGGTGTTTTAGAACATCCGCTATGCGACGTGCTAGGAATGACAGTTAATTTGTTCATGCAACCTGAGACATTAGAATTGAATATTTTGAAAGTGGAATATTAATAGCGAAAAAATGAAATGAAATGATAAGTGAAGCACGAAATGTTCTCAAACCGGGACAGGACGAGAAGAACAATAAGAAGTAAGAAGGTTATCGGGCAAATTTTTACATTCTTTAGTCAATTCCAATTGTGTTGTAAGTATCGCAATGATTCAAATGTCTCTGATAGACTTAATTTAAACAAGGTTTTAGGTTAACTTCAATAAGAGTATTGCAACACGAAGGCTTCACATCGTCACTGTTTTTAATCTCTCTTTTTTAGTTCATGTTTAGAATTTGTTTTTTAATTGATGCACCGAAACAAGACAATATTCTTAACCTAACGCTTAAGGACTAATTGTTTCGTAGTTTTTTTTCCGCCCTGCTGCACACGGTAATCTTAACCCGGGATCACTCAGTTGGCCCCTTTTATCATTCAACATAGTCCACTATTTATTTTCTTATATCTAAATGGGCAAAACCCTCGATGTAAGTGAATTTTATTAGAAAATAAAAACAATCCGGCCTCGTAACTGTTGACCCCAGGGACACACTCACACCCATTCAGGCAGTTGAAACTAGCATCTTATCGGCTGGTTCCCAGTTGATTCCGTCGTGGATGGCTTTTTTAAGCCGGTCCCAGAAAAGATTTCTTTCCGCAAGTAGCATCGATGCAGTCCATCTTTTATCTGCCGCCTTCGGTTTTCGTTTATTGCGACCGAAATTCCAAACGCTTCTGCCGCTCGGCTCATCGTCCGCACCTAATGTACCTTCCCTGGGCGTCGTCGGCCATTTGATGTACGTTTTCGTTTTCATAAGGTACTGCAACGTGCGGGGTCGTTTGATTTTCGGTATATCCTCCAAAATGACCAATATCAGGTGCTCTCGTCGTGTTTCGAGAAGGCTAGTAGAAGGACATAAACCGGTGGGTTAATATTAAAGCATGCCCTTCGATTTTAGCACATTTTTTATTACCGATGCTGAGCCAAGTGCATTTCGAACTGACACCAGTGACTAAGAAGGAAGCGCTCGGATATCACCAAAAGCAACGTCCGAGACTGGTCCATGCAGTGGATAATGTTTTCTAATATACTAACCCCGACCTGCAAGAGAGGAGAAGTGATAATGATTAAGATGTTGAATTGCAAGCTCAAATTTCCCACTTCAATAATTGATTGAGAACAATTTCTAGTTTGAATCTAACGTAAAATTACAAATCCAACACTGTACAAATCTTTGTTCCGCACTAACCTTAAAGTCACGCTCGTGCAAACACACGTTTATGTCCTCCGATTTTTCCAGGTTCGGTAGCAGCTCATCGAGGATCCACTGACGATCGTGCTCCGAGTAGCTTACGAACACATCATACGCAAAGCTACACGTGGACAGTCGCCGGTCACGGTTCTCTTCGAAATCTTCACTCTTATGCCGCAAAATGCTCAGCACAGTGGCATTGCGCAGAATGATGCAAAAATACTTCACATAGTCCCACTTGGAGACGTAAATAATAAACGCGACCAAGGCAAAGCCGAAAAAAATGATCAAAAACTTGATCACCGTCGTTGTGGTGGTATTGCTAAAGTGGTCCAAGAATAGTTCATCCAGAAGCGCCCGATCGAACGTACATATTTCCTGCTCATCGAAGTTGTACTCCACGTTCTCCAAATCGCGACACTTGTAGTTATTGGGATCATAATCGATCAGTTGAATTAACTGTGCTTCCTCGTCCTTCTCCTCCACGGACTCATCCCCCGGTTCCCGGCTGGCGTTGCATGGCAAGATTTGTAAGGATCTCAAATGTGATTGTCCCCGGTCTACGCTGCGGGTATGCACCCAAATCTGTGCCGTAGCATTTAATCTCCGCTTGCGCTGCGAACTTACTTTGGAGATAAAATGTTCGATTGTTCCATACTGAGGGTTTCTTTGCATTTCGCTACTAAGGGCCCGGATGTCGCTGGTTTCGTTCTCCGTCCTTCGTAAGTAGTACTGTCCCAAGGATCGTATAATGCATCCCACACCGTCCGGGTTCCGCGCAGCCATGTCCATCAGCTCCCGTAGCAGACAGTGGCACATGAAATTATTCTGCCCGATGGCGAGAAACCGGACGTGCTCAAAGTCACTCAGCATTTCGGTGGTCAGTACGTTGAGATTGTTTGCCGAGAGGTCCAGCACGGCCAGGTTGGGGTTCGAGGTGAATATACGCCAGCGCCAGTTGCTGATGTGATTGGCGCTTAGATCCAAAACCTCAAGCCGGGCAAGTGTGGAAAACGTTTGGTTCGTCAGCTGGTTGATGTTGTTGTAGCTGAGCAGCAGTACGCGCAGATTGACCATGCCCTCCACCCAATCCAGATACTTGACCGACGCGTTCTCGCAGGCCAGTACTTCGATGTTTCCATTCAGACCGCGTATGCTTCCCCCGCCCGTGTCGTGATGGATGGCCGCTGTTATTCCTGGATTGCCGGATATGTCCAGTGCCCGTAGCGCCCCGTACATCATTGACCCGACGATTATCGAAATTCCTGTGTAGCAGAGGCTCAGCTCTTCCACTGCCAACCTTCGGAACGCGCGCGCACTCGTGGGAAGTAGCTTCGTGTGCGATAGATCAAGGAACTCGAGCCGCTCGAGTGGATCGAAAACGTTTTCGGTCAGGTCGAGCCCCTCGGTAAGGCTGATGTACGGGTCCGGCACAATCTCTAACGACATGTAAGTGTTGTAGTACGCCTGCTGACCGTTGGAGTTGTAGGCGAGATCAAGGTGGCGCAACATTCCAAGAGGCTGCATATGAACGGCCGTTATCCTTTCCAGGTAGTTGTGGGACAGATAAAGCTGCTCCAGATTAACGAAAGAAGCAAAGGTATCGTACTCCAGCAGCATCAATCCACAGTTGCGCAAATCAAGCACCCTTAAGTTATATAGCGCTGGAAATCGTAAATCTATGTTTTGGCGGGAAAAAAGAAAAGATCCAGTAAATATTACATCCACTCCGGGGAAGCTTGTAGCTTATACTTTTAAATTGGTTTCCAGCCAGCGATAAGTACTGTACTGTGGTATTGATCATTAGCAGTTCGTCGGAAGGCACGAAAAACATATTTCTATGGGCAAACGATACGTAAATTATTTCCTGAAGAAGGAAAACGGAATTAAAATATACATCATTTTTGAATTTAAGATGACGGTTAAGACTACTCACGTGTACTTTGGCGTCAAGTAGACTTCTCAAAATGTGTCTCCTGATGTCTGTTGTATCGTACGATAAGTCGATGTATTTACCATGAATATCTGAAGATGACGAAAATTTAAAAATTTAAAATTTAAATTAAATTTGTACATTCGAGTGATTTGCTGACAAACGAACATTTTTCATCCCGAAGGAATTGTTTTTTTTTTTCAAATTATTTAATTCATTTAACTCTGGCAATTAGAGTTTTGCCCTTTTTGTATCTGCTTTGAACCTCTATGCATTGGCTTAACCTCTATGCATTGGTCTTATAAAAATTTAAAATGCAAGTGAGTTGCACGTGGTCGATGTTAAGCAAGAAGGACCGACTTGAAGTGATCGTTTTTTCAGAAGTTAGGAAAATCTATTTTACAGAATAGCTCTTTTGGCTGTAGGTTTTAAAATGATTTATGATTTTTTAGTTTCACTGTTTCCTTATAAATATGCTCAATGCTTAAGCTGCTTGATTTTTCCATTGATGTGATGGATAACATAACTTGATTTTTCTCTCACAAAATTTATATTCAAGTGAGTGAGGCTGCTTTCATTTGTTAAATGAATCAAATTTTAATCTAAACACATAAAAAGTCCGGAGTGTGCATGTACTTTTGCGGCAACCAGGAAGTAATGTACAAGTAAACTAATTGAAAACTCATTTAGGACAGATTGGCTTATCACAGAAATCTAGCAAGATATCAGATGTATAGATTGCACGAAAACATTTAGATTACCTGTATTCAGACGGTTGATGGTAGCATTGGCCATCAGCCAATTTTTCAAATAGTACGCCGCTTGCCCGAGAATACATTCCCGTTCGTCGGTCATGTAGGAATCGGGGCTCTTCAGTTTGATAATATCCTCTTTAATGTTAACCTGTACCGGTTCGTTCTTGTCCGCGTTGTTCACGGGGGCCGTGTCGATGTTTGTGCGAGCAACGGCGCCGTTATGAAGACTGTTCGCGTCAATCCGCGCGCTTGTATCTGCCGTTACAATCAGCTGTTGGTGGAACCAGCTACCCAACAATGCCGTCCAAAACCACTGTTGCAGCAGAATCCAAATGATGGCCTTGGCGATTCGTTTGTTGCATCGTTTGGCGTCTACCATCGTCGTTCATTCCCTGGGAAGAGGGCTGGTTTGAAGCAGCTTATTCTACACTTCACACAACGTTTTAAACAACTCTCACTGGTAAATGTTGAGCTTTCATCACACTTTATCTACGCAGTGTTAGGGGCTAGTCAATGTATTTTTTGTTTTGCGTTTTTATTCACCACATTTCGCACAGAAATAATCAAACTTCCACGGCCAAATCGTCGAACGGGTGGGCCACCAATAGCACACCTGTGAGCTCCGGGGTCAGTAGCACTATTGACGAAAGTGCTTCCATATGGTTGTTTTACCAAACGTTTCTATTATCAGCTAAAACGGGTATTGCAGATTATCGGCGGCGTACGAAAAGATATTTTAATCGGCTCGATGATAACGACTATTCATTACGTTGTGCTGAACGTAACACCCGTTGGAAGGAAAGGCCCAGTTTCTTCATTCATTCTCGCACCGCTAGAATTAGCCCATTCACGCGCTTAGATTGCTGGTTTATAGAGATTAAATAAGGTTGAAAAATATATTCACTTCACCAAAATTCAGTGGCGTCAGTAGGTTTCAATGCTTTACGATCCTAAAAACATGGGTGAAATTAACTATCTTGTGTGAGGGTGGGATTAGAAGCACCCGTTATCCGATCTCCCCTCAAATGAGATATGCGACCAACAGAGTGGATTTTTGTGTGGAATACATGGAACGATTCGTTTATTCTGTACATGCGATCATACGCTTCCTTTTTCTATATAATCACACCCCTAGCCGAGAAACACGTTGTTATTATTCCTACCTAAGCTCCCGGTCAGTGGTCGGTAGACCACGGTAAACACCCGTGCATCGCACCCAGAAATGCAACCCAACTGCGCGACTTGCTCCTGCTGCTCTATGTCCCTCCGATCTCTTCACCCAATAGCGACAGTTGTTTCAGAAATTGTTTCGCGTTCGTCAATGTAGACGCACCGTAGATGATGCGTCTGATGCTGTTTGCACTTTGTTTCGATTTGATGAAATCGACCAGGTTCTGGTACTCGATGTAGTTGCCGCCACCGACCACAAATACGATCGCGTCCTGGAATGGGGAGCGATTTTTCGGCACCACGTCGCTACCCTTCAGCAGCTTCGGATCGAGGTACAGATAATCGTCCACCTCGGAGCCACCGGAACGGCACTCCATCAGCTGTTCGGTGATTTTGGTCACTGGCAGGTTCTGCAAGTATAAAACATAGAAATACACGTATTGTATTGTAAGTTAGCTTGAACAATTTGTTGTTAAAGGAATTCTACTACTACGTACATGCCGTTTGACGACCAAGTTCTTGACACCCTCCATCACGAACGATGAACCCTGGGACACTAGTTTGGAAAACATCGAGACTGTTTTGGTTCCGCTACCTTCGTACTGGTTTGAATTTGCTAATGTACTCTTCATGATGCTCCTGTGCAATGACAATGAAAACCAATTAATTGTGTGATTCGAAGAGCAATCGCCCGGGAAACCTACTTCCATCGTTGAATGTACGGTAAAGGAGTGAGGTCACAGCCACATTCCTTGAGCGTTTCCTCGAGCCGTTTGAATTCCACGTCCGTCACATTGCTGCAGATGTAATAGATGATAAACAGTCGCATCTTATCCTCCGGCAGGCCAAACTCGGGATCCTTCAACAATTCTACCAGCGCACGATCCAGCGCCTGCTTGGACATAATTTTTTCCTCGAGCTCGAAAAACGAATCGAGCCGGCGTGCCTTGATGTAGTTCAGTATGGAGGTGGCAATTTTGGTGTGCATATCGATCAGGCGCTTCTTCTCCAACAGCTGAGGCAGCGAGTTGACCGCGCTCGTCAGCTTTGCCGTGTTGTCGTTGACCATTGAAAATGCAGCATCCGATTCGCCCTCGATACCCATCGTCGTCTTCAGCTTCTTAATTTCCTCCTCCGATGACCGGTACTGCTCTAGCTCTTCCTGTATCGCCTCGGCCACGGTGGGAAACGGGCTGCCTTTGTGCGTGCACCAAAATCGATCCCGTGAGTCCAGATCGCACGCTTTCAGCTTTGGCTTGGCACCGGACGCTAGGTGCTGCTGCTCGGCAGCGGGATCTTCTTCCACGACCACCCGATTGAGGGCGAGCTCCAGCACATCGTGGGCCAGCGCCTGATAGGTCCAGGTGTGGTGCAGCGGGGTCGCCATATCGACATTGCGATCCAGCAGTACCAGCAGCGGCCGCTGAAAGCTAAAAGCTCCGGTCTGGGTGGCGTCCATGTGGAACAGATTGTTTCGTGCATCCCAAAGATTTTCGCGCAACTTTTTCTCCAACTTTCGGGCGACCATTTCGGCCGCAGTGTTTTTCGGGCAGCGAATGATGGGCACGGTACCCAGCGTCACAAACACCGCAAACAAACTATCGACAATACTATCCATTATGCCTTCCATCTCAAAGTCCTGCGTATTGGCACGGTTGATGGCTGTAAATCAGAAAACCAAGCGTGGTTAACACATCAGTTCAGTCGGTGGTAAAACTTTACACCAACAGGGTACCAACCGTAATACGACAATGCATCGCTGTTTTGATGTTTCAGCACAAACATATCATCTTCCAGCGTTATGAAGTTCAAATATTGATCGTAAACTTTGTGGATGTTTGCCACACAACCCGCCTGCAGGGCAGCCGCCGCCAAGTCCTCCAGCTTTTGTCGAGATATCGGCGAAATGAAGTTCAAATGATATACATCGTACAGGCCACTTTGGAAGTCTTGCGCGATGCGGCCCAAATTCTCCTCTGTTGCTGCACAGAAGTAAATTGCGGGCACGTCGGGTATGGAATCGCGATCGGAATGTAGCTGACTGAAATGGAGCGAAAGTATTAGTTATCTTACGAAATTGAAGCGGCGGTCTACTACCGCCAGCGTATTCGATCGATTGCTGATTCATTATTACATATGCAAGGTAACACCCATCTCGCGTAACTCGCGGATTGATATCAGGGGCGAGATAATGTCCTGTCCCGTGCGATCGTATATCAACAGTTTCCATACCGGTTCTGCCGATATCGCTTTTTGAAGCGGTTGGTTCAGGTTCAGCATTTGTTTGATTGCATCTGTAAGTGGGATGAATGAAAACGTTCGTAGCGAAACATCTAATAACTACGGCACACGAGCACTACGTACTTATCTGCCGATCTTTGAGGGTCGCCATCGTGTAAAACTACTATTATCTAGGATGCGTTAAACGCTAAAAAATGAAACTAATTAATTGTCGGAAAATTTCTGCTCCAAAAGGCAACTTTACGTGACGTTGACGATTTTCATTGAAATCCTGAGCTGTTGTCATTGCAATCGTGTGACAAGTCGCTTTTAGTTAGACAAAACATACCACTGCGAGTATCATGCCGTCACCTACAACCAAGGTAAATATAATATATAAGGTTTCTCACGGCCTCGTTGATTTGAATTTTTGAACAGTTTTGTGTCCGCAGCAGGCGCAGCGCAGCATTTACCGAAAATATGAGTTTATTATAAATTTGTAAAATTAAATAGCGTAGCCAAATATTCATTAACACATGCAAGTAATGCTCATGTTGTCCATCCTGTCTAGAATTGCCATAATCTTTAGTGTAACAAGACATTTTATTCAAATTGTTCACACACCGAGATTTACATCACCCATTGGACACTTTTAGGTACATCCTTTTACAAGATGGTTAGCCACGACATAATTCTCGACTTGAGGACAAATTAAATAATTACAATAATTAATTGTATTGATTGGACACCGTTATTATGTGGACTATTTTACCCCACATTTAACATTGCCGTGTTGAAAAAGTAAAAAAAATCTTCATTTCAGAACTCAGCTGAGAGTTTTAAGTTTAAATTTTGGGTGTTTATCTTAAAAAGACGAGAAATTAATTGTTTTTCAATTAAGAGTCTCAACTAACCTTACCTCTTATTTTAAAAAAAACACACAGTACGCCAGCGGATAAAGTAATTACAACTTCAAATCTTATAGAATTACTTTTATCGTGTATTTGATAACTATTATTTTATTGATAGCAATCCAAAAGCATGGTTCATGAAACGGAAACGAATTACAGGTACGAAATGAACTTGCGGAATTCGAATAATGGTTGATAAGGCCAGATCGAGCACAGATGATGGTGGCAATTATTGAATGCTAAAACTTTGGCATCCGATGCATTGCTGCCAAGAGTACTGGTGCTCAATTGTTAACAATTATACGAAATAAAATACACATCACCAGTACAAGCCAAGCAAATCGTACTGGAAGGGACCTGGTTGCCCCACTACCATCATTCAGACATCGAAGACCCTCATGGCGGATGACGAAGCGTACCTGGTCCGGGTATCGGCAATCGTTTTCGTTGCACATCATATTCGAGCTTTCCATGCGGACGGAATAGTAGAGCGAGCGGCAGGCATGATCGTCCACACCATTGCACGGATGGCTGTTGTTGAACCAGAGGCTTTGCTGATCCGGCCCCGTTGTCTGGCAGTTCGTTGGGGTGCTCCGATGGTCGCGTCCTTCGCACACGGTGAACTCTCCATAGTCCGTGTTCATGAACTGCATCCGAACGTCCTGGCTGTTGCGCAGGAAGAGCTGTCCCAGTCGGTACCGCAGCTCCACACCGGGCGAAAGATACTGTTCGTACTCCTCGCGTATAAGATCGCTGCGCCATGTATCGCGATTGCTGGCCGTATGACAGTGCGGTGCCATCAAACGCTGGGGAACACCCTGCACGAGCGTTCCAAGATCTTTTGCAAAGCTTTCGATAGCCGTTTGCGATGAATCGATGATGTGATAGTGTTCTTCCGCGGTTCGACTGTGAATAGTATCACTCTGCAATAGGACGGAAGGTAGCCATTAGCGTCGGGAAAAACAAATCTAATTTTTACCGCCATTGCTTACAAAGTCAACCAACTGACGGATCGAAGCAGCATCGTTTGTAACGAACGCAAAGTATAGGTCAGGAAACTGTTGAAACGATCCACGCAGCATTCGGCGTGCGCTCTCGAAATCGGCCTGAGCTATACGGTGGGACTGTGAGAAGACCAGAACGACGGGAGTGTTCGATCCCACCAGGAACAACGATCTTTCCGCATCCATTTGTCGTGAGAGCGTTGTAACGATGGAAGCAAAGCTTCTGGAAAGTGAAAGCTGCGGCGGAACTGGCAGAAAGCGAGAAATAGAAAAGTCAATTGTAAATATTTAATAACAAAATAACTTCCATACAAATGATCTATTCTTGAGCTATACTTACAGGATCCAAGGGAAGTTTGAAGTCGCTCAAACACCTCCGACATGCTGTTCGTTTTGTTGACCATGTATTCACCTGTGGCTCCGTTTATGATGGAAATCGATGAACCGTAGTGGGAAACTTCGATCAGCTCGACTAGAAACCTATCGAGTGAAGATGTTTATTCATTTTTTTCCCCACAATCTGATTTTAGGTTTAAAACTCACGAAATAAGCTGTAAGCTACGATATTCGTCTCGTGAACCATCCAAAACGACCGTTAGATCAACGTTAGGTTTGATGGTGGATTTGGTGGGATCGACGCCAACCGGACAACTGGAAATGGTGTTTAGCAGTTGACTGGTCCGCTCGAAGAATCTATCAACGGTAGCATCGCAGATCCGTCTCATTAGCGTTTCTTCGACGACCACACTGCCCGTGGCGTACTGGAGGACTTCCACAAGCTTGTATGTTTCCTGCTTCAATTTATCCCGCTCTATCGACCGCACGATGTCCTTCCGTTGGCACGCCCGAGTCACGTCAATCGTCTGCCTTTGTCCTTGTTCCAGCGTACTTTCACCTTCGTCATCGAACACGTGGCGGAACCTGCTGTTCCCTGCCGCCTTCGCACTGAACTGTGTCTTCCCGGCGTGTTCACGTTCATCGTCCAGCTCCGCCCGAAGTGCGTTTTGCGCAGCTGGCCAACCACCTTTCGATGGTATCGTACCATGGCCACCGCCCAGCCGACGCCGGTGAGAAACATTTTCAATTGACGCCACCGGAATACCCCGTTCGCTGTAGAACATATCCAGTACCTGCGATAGCCGCAAGCGACGCAAACGCTTCACCAATTGTGGCGTCTGTTGGGCTAGATAAAATCCATCGATCCCGGACAGGATCTCGCTGTCCGTCATCTCCCAGCGTCCGGCGTGATTTTCATCCAGGTAGCGGGCGCGTGGAAAGTAGCTATCATTCCAGCTGCCGGCCAGCCCGACATTTACCTGTGTCAAGAGTGCCGGACCTTGGTACAGGCACACTTCGGCCAGATCGCCAGCCAATCCGGCCGCGTACATGTTATCGATCGATTCCAGCGAGGCGAACAGTTTCTCAAGCTGTTTGCGCGTGTCAGCCGTTTCCATGGTTTCAAGATTTTCGTACGGAGTTTTCTTCCGGTAGGCCGTGATAAACTCACTAATGAGCACGTTCTGCGGCTGCATGCCGGCGGCAATGGACATAATGACGACACCCGGGGCAATCGTGCCGTGGTCAGCGGTGAGGACGGTTCCACGTTCCAGTGGGCAACGAGAGAGAGGGCGCGCAAAGGTGGTTCTATTAGAGTTTGATTTCTGAGCTCTACAAAAGAAATCAACAAAAAAAAGCAATAAATGAGTGCAATTGTTCCTACTATCATGTACAACAATGTGTCAAACAAATTTTATACTTATTCTGCGTTATCCAAGGGGCCTGTGGATTACCATCGCTGCTTGTCAACGTTACCGGGCAGGTCCTGCGCTCGTCATCCCGCTGATATGGCTCCACGGAGCTACTCAGCATTCGATGCAGGTCGCAAATTTCTCCCGGGGTGAGGAAAGTATCGAAATCGATGCGCCCCGGCACGTTCGAAACCAGCTGGCGGAGGAGTGTGTACTTCGGCACCATAATACCGTTCGGGCTGTACGGGGTGACCCATTCCGTTTCAGCGATCCCCGGCACGTTCTCGATACCGTCAATACGCAAACTTAATTGTTTAAATGTATAAAATATATTTAAAATATAAAAAGCCTATTTTTCCTGTTGTTAAACAATAAGCAAAAGAATATTGCTACTCCAAACAAGTGAATACGTGAATTTTCTTTAACAGTAAATTTTAACAAATTTGTTTCTCATCGTTGCCGCATAATAATTAGATAAATTTGACATGTTAGCTATCTCATAAAATTAACCAGAGATTACTAATCGCAACAAACTAAGAAACATAGTCATCGTCACTGGATCAAAGGATTTTATCCAACCCGGAAATGTGTCGGAAAGATCAGTTAACATGATTTTTCAATGGATACGGCAAGCTCTAACAATTTACATAACAAAATAAAATTTAGATTGTTTTCTGTGAAATATTACAAAACTTATAGTGCGCGAATATTCGGGGGAAAAATCGGGAGTTTAATGTATATCAATGTATGTAAAATGGTATTTGATTTGTCAACCACTAACTTTTCCCGAATACGGTACTAGCAACTGTTTAACTCCATCTCAATTCGTTTATTGTTTTGTTTTATTTATTGCAATTAGGTTTCCTTTAAAACAAATCACACTGTCAACCTAAAAAGTATCACTTACCAACACCAACACCCGCGTCTCACTTACCAACACCAACTAACGCTATCTTACCGGTGAATCATTTCGGCGCTCAGCAGACGCATATCCAGCGTGGTCGGATTGTGCCGCTCTATCTTGCGTATCAGTTCCAGCAGATACTGCACGGTCTGTGGAGGGCCGGGCTGCGTACCATTACCTCGATAACAGTCGATGAGTTCATCGGGTATGCTGTAGGCTCCCCTCACGGTCCCAACAAACCCTACAACGACATTTCAACATCCATCGTTTGCACAATGTAAAAGTAAGGTGCTTCCCGCTGTTCCAGGTGTTCCTAAACCTGGCTCAATATCTCACCTATAACTATTAAGCTGAGGAGCATAACAGCACAATATGCTGCTTGCTGTGAATGTTTCATTGCAGTAAAATAAACGGTAGTTTTTTCACAATTCGAAGTGGTTTTTGATGTTCAATGAACATGTATGTAAAACTCTATATGAAAGGGATGTCTTGAAGATGATGGCACCGGTTAATAACCACTATCAACGAAAAAACATTATCACTCTAAGGTAATGTCACATTTTACACTTTATCCGTTATAAACCAAAATGTAATCGTGTTACAATTAATTTCCACTACGGTATTCACTAATTTTCATTTCATGTTTAGAGCAGCACTGCACATTTAAACCTGAATCCAGATATCAACCTAGTACATTTATTAAAACCGAAAAAAACTTCAAAATAATTGATTTTATGTACCACCCAAATCTTTGCACGGTGGATTCCACTTTCGTAGTGCTCTTTGTCGAGCTCACGGTGCAAATGTGGTGTTATTCATTGGGCGTTTCTTATCTTTAGATCTGATAAGCGAACAGATAACACGTTGTTTTACCGGAAGGCCTTGTAAGTAGACATCTTGCGGGAGTAGTAGTGGTCTGTAGTCTCTGACTCTGTAGCAAGTTTCAACAACTACCCACCAGACTTTTAATGCATATTATTTGTGTTAATTTATTAAACTATGTCATCATGTACACAATAGATTGTCGACAAATTACCACGACTTTTTTTTACACCAAATTATATTTTTGTAAACTTGTTTACATCCTCCGCCAGTTGCTCGCAAAACTCGCGATACATTATGTGCTGTTTATTTTAATTCTGTTTTGTTTACGCACTTCGCATTCCATTCCGAAGAAGAAATTGCGGCTCCAAGTGGCTCCCCCTTTTCTTCAACTTGGCCTACTATTGGTAAATTTATTTCCACTTCAAATCGGATCCCCCTCCCCCCATCCCTTTCCCTCCTCGCTAAGCCCCCATTGCATGCATTTTTTTATCGCTACCTTTAAAATCCATTGTTTTCCATAAGAGTAATAAAACTAATTATGCGTTTTAAAATATAGCATCTAACGTTTTACAAAAAGACTTAGGAGTTGACTGAACGGAAATTGATGGTGGATCATTAAGTGACTGTCATTGCCCTATCCACAGTGTACGTGAGTGTGTATCGTGCTTAGTGTAGCCTTGTTCATTTGCGTTTTTTTTTCGTTACGTCGTGTTTTGTTTTTTGTAACTAGCGTAAATTCGCCAGCATTTCCGTCGGAGCAAAAACTATTTCATTTTGTATGTTTGCTATTTCAAGTATAAATTTTTCACTTCGATTATTTGTGTTATCATGTTACTTCGTTTAACGTTTAAGAGTTTCGATTGTTACATCCTTTGCCAGACGCTCCCGTTTCCATCTCTTTCCTCCTATAATCGTAACACCCTTTCTATTCGTGCCCCCTCGGGACGTGTGTGTGTGTTACTTGTGAAAGATTTTTTTTATTTTCTAATTTATTTATTTATTTATTATTGGATTGTTTTTCTTTTATGGCCATTTTCTTTTTACCTTATAGTACAATGCTCTCTAAATGGTGGTGGTAAACTGTGGTGGTTGGCTTTACTAGTGTGCACACACATGTTCGTTAATGGTGGTTTTTTGGTTCCTATAATTTATGCCTAAATAGTTCAGATCTTTCCATCCGTCGAGTTGTATGTTTTTGTTGTCTTGTTGATGTTTCGCTTTAATTGAAATTATGCACAATCCCCCGTCCATGGATACCCCGCCACACCATTCTGAATATTCGTTTACCGCTCAATTTTAACAGCCCTACCGCGTGCGGGTTTACTAAGAAGGGAAATGTGGTTTAATGTCGCATTTGCTTTCTATTGGAAGAACTCTAGCCGTTGCTAAACGTTAAAAGGTTTTGTTAATTGTACACCAAAATAGACGTTATCGTTAGTGCAGGTTAGTGAGTTCCGTTCCGTCATTCTTTCGTTTTGGGGTTAGTAGCAGACACCGAAGATTGAAGATTAAATCTGGCAACATTGATTTTAACGGTTTTTTTTTCATGAAACCGTTTCATAGTTCGTTGGTTTCAACGTGACAAAACAATGTACAACTACCCGCTGCAATCAGGTTTATGTGGCTTATAACACATAACAAGGCCGACACGACATATAACACAGGAGCAAACTTTAGGATTAATATTTTTATCTATATCAACCACAAAAAGTTTCCTTTATATCTACCCCAGAATCATGCCTATTGTAGGAAAAACAAAAAATAGTAAGCTGATTTGATTTCTTTTTTTTTTTGTAGTCGAAATTGCGTACGGAAGTGATGTTTTTCATAATTCTTTTCTTACTGAATTGTAAAAGAAAACAGCACCTGCACTACGAACATCAAATTTTACTTACGTACCTGGCTTGAAAAACTTTAATACTCCAAACATTGAACCGAATAGAAAAAAATTAAACTACTGCATTCAGGCAAATGTGGCATGAATGAAAAGGCGGTACCACTTGTTCACTTGAAATCTTTTATCAGGTTGGTATTGTCAACGGGTTAAGTATCCGGAAGGTACACATTTTAGTTTGTATTGTATGATGATTAGTTTGAATCACTACATTTTTAGACACAATTGATGAGAATTTGCTTGTGAAAACTAATTTATCCTGCTGGCCCTTGTGCTTTCAATTGGACTTTTTTAAAACTCATTTCCTGCTCAGCTTTTCTTCACGGTATTAACATCACGTCTTGCCGGAGCTACATCCGATCAATACAGAAAAGTCGTTTGTGATACATCAATGTTGCTAAGGTTTAAATGCACATTTGAAAACAGATTGCGCTTGTCGCTGCTTCACACGCTTCTTGTGTTGCCCATAACCATTTGCTGGTAATGTGGAAAACCCTGTGCGTTACGGCCATGATGGACCATGCGACACATGGAAAGTGACTACCAGAAATGACTGCTAAACCGTTCCGTTTAACCTAGCGAGGCAATAGTTGTAAAGGGTATTGCCTGGCTGCCCGGTACACGGTACTACAGTACATCAAAAAGCGCACCCACCACAAGACGGACAACGAAACCGGAACGGCTAATTATCCTACCGCGCACATATTGATTAATTTATTTAGCTAGCAAAACGATTTCAGAATTTAGGGATTAGTTATATTTTGTCATCGTTTCTCCTTCGCCGTGCTCGTAATGCCACTTGAAAATTGTTTTGCCTCCAGGGCATTGGAGCGCATTCAGACATTGTACATATTTGAAATGGTTTATGTGATCACATGAATGTTTTTACCCTACCGTTGCTGCGAAATTACGTGTGTGTGAACTTTAAACATTGAAACGCTGCTGTGTGTTGTAATGATTTTTTCCTAAATTGACCGACGAACAGTGACGTGAAATGACCAACAGGTAGGTCTCGAATTGTTTATTATATAAAATCGATCACAAAGTAAAAAAAAACAAATATTACTCTTCTGCTCTACTTATGCTGTTCCTATTTTCTTTTGCTAAGAACATCTACGCGCCTTTTTGTTGCACGTGGGGGAATCTGTGAGTTGGAAGGAACATCGAAACGATCAAAACACGAATGAATAAGGCAGAGAACTTGTCTTTACACGTAATAAATGCACGCTTAGATGTACGCTCGAAGTGAGGGCAGAAGCATTGGAATGAATATTTTTATTGCAACTTTTGATGCAAAGTACTGGGAACCCAGGGCGTCAGCATAATAAGGTCCAATCATATCGTATGTAAACGTACTAGTTAAGTTAACTAGAAAATAATAATTCCAAGCTGGAGGCGACTGAAAAAAAACCTAAATGCGTAGTTCGGTTGCATCTGTCTTACGTTTAATGCTGATGACATTCAAAAACACTGATAACAAATTGAAACGGAAGCGCGTCGCGCTTGAAGACCGTGCCCCTTATGTTTCCTCTGTTTACAATACTTTTTATTAAAGCTACTTCGCTCCACTTTACACTCATGTAACGATTTTATGCTTGAGAGTGCACTATGTATTTGTTATGGGGGAGAGTTGTTTACTAGTCCCTTATATTAAACTTCTACCTAACATGTTCCAATAAATACTTGCTTTTTTGTGTTGTGCGATTATCTCTACAACGAAGTAGATATACCGGTTGCGTAAATAATAATAAAAAAAAGAGAAACATAAAATAAACGATAATACGAACAGAGTTAAGCGAAAAAAGATAAAATCAAACATCGAACATTTAAAAACACCATAAGTAAAATTGGTTTGTGTAACTTGTGCCTCTGGAAATCATCTTACTTGTACATCTGGCTATACTTTCACAGAGCCGTACGATGAAATAAGACCATATACCAAATACCAAGTGTACACCGCTGACTATGTGACGATTGCACGATAACCACATGGAACTACGTGTTTTCTCTTCGTGAATTACAAATAACATTTATTTATGATTTGATCTGCTTCCTTCAATTTCTTGTCGCTATAATAAATGCAATTTTCGGGGATGTATCATGCTTACCAAACGGCAAGGGATACACATTTGAATTTCGATGGCGGTAGTTGTGTAAAACTATCGGTAGCCGTATTGCGTATTGAGACGTTTGTTTTTGCCGATCTACCCGATCGGCGGTAAGTGATTTGCAATTGTTTTATAGCGAAGGGAGAAAAATGCTAGCGTATAGCACACGCTGATTGAGGAAAGAAGCGACGGGGCACAAAGGAGTGGTGTTGATGCGCACAGTACAGTACTAAAGCGCGTATTTGTGGTCCATGAACCTTAAAATCTGAAACTTACATTCAACGCGAACGCAGTTTAAAAACAGAAGAGCTTATCCTTTCAGACGAACGTACGACACTGTACTACGCTTTGTATTTGCTTTTTATCGTCATCGTCGTGGTGTCTATAGTTCTTTATAATACCATGCAGCTCCAGTAAATAAACCTACCGAGTTTGTGTAAGATGGAAGTTGCTTGGAAATTGAATAGCTAGATGCTGTTGCAGAATAAACTTTAACAATAGCTTATCTATGCTCGATTAGCGTGATTTTGTTCCTCTTTCTCCGGTTCGGAAAATCACCGGAAAACTTATAAAGACGTTGGTCCTTACGTTTGTGTGACACAATTTGCTCGCTGCTCGGAATGACCCCTAACCAATGGGTTTAAACATTACCGCGTGTGTGTGTGTGCGTGTGGAGTAGGAAGGACCCAGCCAATCAATTCGAAATCATCCAGAGCCCACACTTTGGCGTAGCTTGAGTTGCATTGTGTGTGTGTGTGTGTAATGGGGCGCCAACATGGTTTTTGAGGAGTTCGCGAAAACCTCCTCAGCACACACCCTCTGTTAACAATCGCTGTACAGTACTGATGATGGTCTGAGGCCGCGGCAGAGGTATATTTCGACCGGGCAAACGTTCTCGCACATCTTTGTGCTAGCACTACAAGTAGCAGAGTTGTAGCCGAAGTTGTCGTCACAGCAGTTTTAAGCTTCCGTTTCGGCACCTTTTAAGCGCAATCGGGCGAAATCTTCAAATATAATATCGTCGTCTTGACAGTTGTCGTCGCTGAATCGTCAGATGCAGGAAGGAAAAATGAAGAAAAAGACAAGAGAAAGTGCTGCTGTTAATAACCTACGGTGAACTAAATACACTATTACACTGGTGAATATGTATTATTTTAAACATTTATACTTCAGCTAAGTTTGTAACATCCATTTGAATTTCTTCTGAAAAGGACTACGTTAATAGTACACAATTGTACGACTTAGGTAAAACAAGCACTGTGTAAAATACAAATTTTATCCAATTATTACCAATTAAAAAAAACATTTAAAGACAAGAAGCGATTGTCTCTTCATTACACAACTTCGAATGTGTTTTCATTGAATGTGCCACGAAAGAGTGGATTCCGCAACGGTTCTGATCTTTAAGGTTTTTTTTTTTGAGATCATACACAGATGAACTAAACCCAAAAAGCTAAAATTACGAACAACAGATGTTAAGATAAGGAATGAATCGTTTAAGACGGACAATAACAATTCGTAACAAATCGGAACGCACAACATTAAATGTGCCATTGTAGTTCAGTTTGGACAATAATAAGGAACGTTACGACACTATTGTGGCTTTGATACATAAAAAATGCGAAAATTGTATTGAAAAAAACATCCCGTATACAAACTCCGCTAACTGAGTGGTTCCATTAGACAGTACGATTGAGCGAAGTGAGCACGTAAGCGAGATGAAATTTCTACCTTGAGCTTAGATAGCAATAACGAAGGTGAACGAGCGAAGCGAGCGTGAAAGTGAGATGCACAATTTCGACAATTTCTACCTTGAGCTTAGATAGCAATAGCACCGTTGAACGAGCGAATCGAGCGCCAAAGTGAGATGCACAATTTCGACGTTCCGGTTTTCCCACGCACTGTACGGTTTCCCCACTTGCTGTTATTTTGCTAAGGATACTATGGATGCAGCATGGTAGGGGAAATTTTTCTTGCGCTGGACGAGTTTTTGGTAGTCGATGGTTACTTTGCCGAAATAAAAACGGCAAAGCGTGAACGTGCTACACAGTTTCATTCAAAGTTTGCAGTACGAAGGAAATGAAACGTTTTCGAGATTTTAGGGACAATTTTTTCGAACATTGCATGTATTCTTGGAAAAAGTGGTGCTGCAACGTAATGGAAATAACCAATGCAGAATAAAATTAGGCAGTAAACTACATTCATAAGGTTAGGCCCTGTAAACGGGCCCTGTAACCGGGATCTGTCAAGGGGCCGACTTACCGGGCCCTGTGAACTGAGTCCTGTAACCGGGCCGTGTAACCGGGCCCTGTAAATTGGCCGTGTTACCGGGCCCTTTAACTGGGAACATTCAACGTGTCCTGTAAACGGGCCCTGTAAACGGGCACTGTAACTGGGACCCGTGCAATGGGTACTGTAACTGGCCCGTGTAACCGGGCCGTTTTACCTAGTGACCTCAAATTGCGTTAGTTGAATTCCTCATCAAAGATAAAAAAAACTATCGTCGATGTGACCAACCGCTTACAAGCTGGAAGATTGGTTCTCATTGTCATCCGTTTCTGCTCTTTTTTTGCGACTAGGTAAGCATAAATAATACGTCACATTACACATAAATTTAAAAAAATGTTAGATGATTCCGGACATATAGTCACATGGCGCAATAAAATTATACGTAAATCAGTAAAAAGACGTAATTGGAAAAATGAGGAGGAATGCAAAATAAACCTCTAATCTTAATCGCGTACCCATCAATAAACAGACTGTAAAGATCGTTACGGCAATCAAGGTGTCCCAAGATGTTCCAGAAGTTTTAAGAGGCATCCCCATAGGAGCAGGTTCGTCATAATGCTATGGTTCGTTGATTAAACCGACCGGGAAGGGCTATGACAATTTCATTCCAAGATCAGGTAATCGGTCCCCAAACCAAATGTTCGTTTCGGAATAATCAACTTTTACAGTATTCGCCCAGGGACCTTTAAAACCTTCAGGTAGGTCCGCCGATAAAAAAGGGTTTCAGCGAAAATTTGGAGGCTTGGCACAGGGATATGAAAAAAAGGAAAGAAAACAGGGTCTGCCGTCATCAATCTTACACTTGAGTTGAGTGGAACTTACAGCCCCCGGGTTCAGTTACCCGTGGGAGTCGTAAACCTTCGGCAAACTTCTCAAACGGTATCGCGAACGGTGATCGATAAAATCACAAAAGTTCCTGATCGATCTAAATCTCTTCAATTCCCCGCTGAGTGATGGCTGGTAGCACACTCCGTTATTTCCGATCCGATACCCCAACCGTTTCCCTTCCCCATGCTTACCCATCCAGCTGGATTAGATTTGGCCCGTCCTCCTTCACTGCGCTCGCGTCCCCGTTATTACTGTTCGAACCTATTTCGTGACCGGGTTGATAGGAGTGTTTCCGGTCGGCACTATTCACCGTTCGGCCAGGTGAGCGGTCCCCTATCACGGGCTCATCGTCATCCGGCTTCGGGTGCATGAGTATGAATGGCAATTCTGCTACCAAATCCCTGTACAAAAACAAAAAAAACAGCCCCAAACCAAATGTTACTTGCACTCGATCAGAACACAACACGATTAATATGCACTTACCCGCCCAACGGCGTGATGCACAGCTTGACCTTCACCTTATACTGCACGATGATGCCTAGATTTTCTCTTTGTGTCGGATCAGCAATTCTGCACCAGACGTTATGCGTTTGTGTGTGTGTGAGTGTATGTTGAAATTGCAAATAGAAAACCAAACATTAACAATTACAGAAAATAATGCAGAGACCTGTTGAGGGCTGAGAAGAGAGGGTTGGCAGAACTCGAAGCGGCAAGCAAAACCCACAAAGGGTTTAAGGAAACAAAAAAACGTTGGTTAACATGTCTACTATTGGGTTAAAGGATACGAAGAAAATCAACGAAAAGGAAAAAGCAATTTTTCATATCGATGGTCGTAAAATATAGACAAAATATTGCGCGATGGGAAAAAAAACTACCTAAATTGGTCATTAAAGGAACGGATTTTAAAACACAAGAAAGGTAAATCAAATTGATAGAAAAGTACGTTGAAATTATCAGCGTTGAAAAAACAAAGAACTGAATGGAGCCTGATAATGACAAATTTCAGTAGACATTTCATGCCAATCAAATGAAAGCAGCAACAATTTTTTGGCAATTTGGTTTTTGGAAGGGGAAGGGACGAAATTAAATACTATCTACGGCGAAGTGCCGTAACTGACGTTTCCCGTCACCATTTCTACCTATATTTTCCGTCGACCAGCGTGCGAGACCTGCGAAAATTTAAAACGGGTTAGAAGGTTAAAGGCAGAGCAATAGAAAATAAAAGCAAAGCGGAAGCGTGGAGGGAAAAAGTAACAGAGGCGGGAGAGACAAAATTAAGCAAAGGGATAAACAAAAACAAGGCATCATTAAGAAACTAACGGTTTAAAGCCATGCGAAATGGGGATATAAAATAAATATTTTCTAATATTGTTTTCAAAAATATGTTCGTGAATGGTTCACACCAAGTTAATCATGACATTTCTAATCATGAGTTAATTCATGACATTCATGACATGAATCTCATATATTTACAGTGAAACTCAGTAAAGTTTTCAAATATTTGAAATAAACATAACAATTACAGTTTAAAGACAAATGATTGAATTATTAAAAGGATTTTTTTATTTGATCACAAGAGTAAGATAAAATGAAAATCATGCAATAGTAAATAAAAAAAATAATACATAATGCAACTAAGAAAAATCGACATCAAGCATTGAAAAAACATATAAGATGAGCAGATGAAGGAAGTGGAACAAGATACGTCCACAAAATGTGGGGGCAAAAGGTGTGTTTGTAAAACGTAAGAGCATGTTTCCACTAGTTGAGTGGTGTTTTCAAGTAATCAAAAGTAAATGAATTAAATAATAATAGAACGAAAAGTAAAGCAACAGAGCAACTCTCATACGGGTATGATAGCACGTACGGGCCCCAAGAGGCCACAAAGCACAGCCGCAGGTGAACAAGGACGAACACGCATAGAAAAATGACAAGAATCAAAACACGAGCGGAGAAGCAGTGGTACAGTTTAAAAAAATAGTATAATGGGAATAGGACATAGGAGAACGTTAAAAAAAAGAGAAACAAAGGACAAACCGAAGGAAGTATCAACAACTTACAGCGTGCTCGAGGCCAGATTGGTGTCCTCGTGCTTCAGCTGCCCGTCAAGTGCCAGGCCCCACTTGTCTTTGTTATTGGCCAGCAGTGGCGTCAGCGTAAACACTTTCGATAGCGTGAAACCGGGTGCGACCTGACATCCGTCTCTGGTGGTTCGGAGCGCATCGTTTGACGCGGGCGAGGGGTATTTCGTATATTATTCGTACACATTATTTGCCACGTTGTTTGGTTATCGATGGAACGCCCGGAATGGGGGCAGTGGGTGGGAATGGGCAGGCAAAACAGGCAGATCACATCACATGTCGCGCCCATACGATGTCACACATCATCATATGTTCGCGTGTGTTTAGATGACAGGCAGTCCGGTTTGATCGAGAATGATTGGTATGATAGGAACGTTGAAAAATGGCACACATTCGAATGTCATGCGAAATTTTAATTTTTTAAAAAAATTGTTCCGTTCATAGAATGTAGAAGGAGAGATAGAAAAATAGAGAAAGAACAATTAGTGCTTTAACGATGCTTCGGCTGTCGGTGTCAATGAAACTTGAATAAAAAGGTTCAGCGTTGGAACAGGACTGTGCGCCTTAGGTTGGATATTTTCCCCAAAACTAGCGTTTTTTTATCGAACTCTAAAAGGTTTTTGCTCATACATGGAGACGCCTGGTGGTTTACTACTTTATAAGTAAGGATGTCGGTTTTTATGTAAGAAAAATATACTAGCCTTAAAAACAAATGCTTCTTATAAAGAAGAATCTCCACAAAAATTTGGATGTGTAAAAACATACCTTTTTTACGCTAAGAATATATTTACAAAGACTCCACGAGCAAACAACAAAATCAACTAGCATCATATTACCACAATATCATCGATATCATTTCCTCCGACTCATTGGAGGGTAGCATGAACCGTTCCCACCTTTGGTTGCCCGGCTGGCGCGGGGAAAATGTGTGTCCATTTTTACCCGGAACAACATTTTCGTGATGCAATAGTGCGGCGCAAACGTACTGGCCAGGCCAACCGGCGGCATCGGTTAATGAAGTCGCGGGTGGGATTCAATTTCCATCGATTTCCTGCGGTGGGCGAAAAATTGGCCCCCTCGTGTGTCGTGTTTTGGGGGTCACGGCACTGACGGCAAGTTCGTGGTAGTGTATAGATACGATATAGGTTGGAAAAGGGCAAGATATCTGAGAAGAAGTCAACGTAAAGCAAAGCCGACGATAATGACGCCCAGCACGCACGTGTCGGCCGGCTGCACAAGTACGGAAGTAGAAACACCCTACCGCAAAAATACCCTGCTGCTCGCGCGAGGGCAAAGAGATTCCGTTGTCGTAGGCAAATAATGCAACATTATTGTGCTATTTGGCTTGTTGTTCGCAATGTGGTTTGTAATTAGTTGTGGCTTTATGTTCGATTGTAGTTGGTCTTATCAATTACGATTTTCAACTTTGGCCCTGAATAAGCTTTATTGATACACGTTTTAATTGTGTTAATTGTATCTGCCGTCATATAAATTTACTTGCAACGACTGTGAGGTACGATCTCTAAATACATGCCAGGACTTTTCATGCCGGTGGGCAATCTTTCGCGTTCACGCTTTCGTGTCCGTAGTGGGTATCGAATATTTGACTTATAAATGGCAAGGCGAAAAACAAATTACCACCGTCGGATTCGCGAAGCCAAGTATACTGCGTGCCTTTTAATAGCCCTCAGCATAATGAAACCGTTCAGTCAAACAAAACAAAAAATAAAACTACGATCGATGGTAGCTGCCGGAATAATGTTGGCTTTGTACGACTACACGCTCGATATCGCATTGCATTGACCGAGTAAGTTTCACCGAGCCGTTTTGGGCAGGTAAATTATTCAAAGTGATGGGCGTACTTTAAGTATTCCTCTATAACAACCACCGCAAAAATATTTCACCATGGAAGTCATTCCCGCTAAGTAGAGAGCTTGTGCACAGCCACGGCTGGCTGCCGATGCCGTAATATGAAAAGTATAACTACATTTACCACATGCCGGTACAAAATAGGCAGGCATTTAAACTCCTCATTCAACAACTTATTCCCATTTAGTAAGAAATAAACCATTTCCCCATGCTCTTGAGATAAACTAGATTCAAAAGAGGCAACGAACATGGGTTAGTACACCTACAAAGTTTATCACAAAAATTAGTACCGGTAGAAGGAAAATGCAAAGTTGGAGTCAGGAAAATTTGATGGGATCAGAATATTAGAGAACATGGAGTCAATCAAAATAATTCCATGTTAGACATTAAATGAAAAAGGATTTTTTGTACAGAGCATCCAACAACGGATGCTCCAAGAGATCCTACCAAATTAGATTATAATGCTGAAATACTACAGCAGGCTAAAACTAATTAAGGAAAAATAAAATAAATCTTTAACTGGGAGAATACTGAAGGAATCAGGGAAATTGAGTTTGTCAGGACAAATAGAGAACCGTGAGTTTTTTTAAATTCAGTCAGAAAATATTGGTAGCAAACTTTAGCATGGAAGTGAATTTTAATTTATAACGAAGGTAAGATAAAATATTGGATTTGTTTTATTTATATAACCCTCGGAACCAACTTTACCATGGACTTAAACCGTAGCGTGATAGAATGGAAGATACGTTTAATCCCGTAATATTATGTAGATGAAACAAGAAAGATTTCTTGCAAAGAAGAAAGATATTTTCTACGGAAGTTCGAAAAAAGGATACCACCAAAAAGAGACCGTAAGGAAGACGCGATACCAAAGCCATTTAGTTACTTCCGACCCTCTCAATCCTCGACCCACATCCACCATGCGTCGTTTCGCATCTGCTAGCAGCATCGCCTCTTGCTTACATCGTGCTGGAAGCTAGGTTTGTGTCTTCGTGCTTCAGCTGACCATCCAGGGCGAGCATTTGCTTGTGTTTTTGGTGCTGCGGTTTGATGGTGAACACTTTGGAAAGGGTAAAACCCGGACCGACGGAACAGTCTCTGTAGCGAATCGATTGAAGGTGGATTAGAAAAGAAGGTCACAGAAGGAATGACGAATGGATGGGTGGGTGGGTAGCGATGGACGGAAATGGAAGGTAAACCTGTAATGTGACAAACTCGATGAAAACGATTGGAAGCAGCTGGACCTTTGTTTCCGGTGGAAGGGTTCTATAGGTCTACAATACTGAAGAATGGGCGATTATCGGAACCCCTCCCATCGCATTTAGAAACATCTTCTCTCTACTTTGAAAACGCTGGCGATATTCGAATCGATAAGCGATTCCACTACTT
The DNA here is from genome assembly GCF_943734705.1 of Anopheles coustani. Taxonomy (NCBI): domain Eukaryota; kingdom Metazoa; phylum Arthropoda; class Insecta; order Diptera; family Culicidae; genus Anopheles; species Anopheles coustani. The sequence continues at coordinate 70,445,147 of NC_071288.1, read as the reverse complement.
CACACTTACGACTGTGGGCAAAGGTAGGTGGGCTATAAAACGTCCTACCTTTTCATCGAGGACCATTCTATCCGTGCCGCGTGTGACCCCTAAATAAGAAATACAACGATTTTCGATAAGCTTCGCGCTGACCCCGGGGTCCGTAGAAGTCGGCGAAGGTCCACCATGATGTTGGAGACCTGCCTTCTACGGGGAAGAAGAATTCTATTTCAGTTTGCGCGCAATTGTAAACTCGTTTTGTACGGAGTATGGTAGACATCGATTTTCTGACGCATTACCTGAGGTGGTGAATCGTACCGCACTCGGTCCGGTATCGGGACATTTTCCAATTGGAAATTGTTGATTGGAAAATTAAATTTTTGAATTGTCTGCGTTTCGATAAACTACGCCTTTCGAGATGTGGCATTGGTAGAAGTAAACCTTAATTGTGTATATGATAGACAACATTCAATTACCATTACTTGTTTTGTAAAGATTGTCTCTTTCAGTTCAAACGTATAATTCAACATCATTGTACTGATTTTATGCTACATTAATTTATGATAAAAAAAGCGTCATGTTCATTTAAAAGACTTGTCTTTTGGGAAAAAAAACCTCCAAAGACAGATAGTGCTCAATATTTTTTAAAGATCTACCTTCGCCCTTTTTTCACTTGTCATCAACGATCCGAAACTGTGTCGTAACTTTCCGGATCACATCAAAAGTTCGTGACATGAAAACATTCCCCTAGGTTGATGTGTAGACGTAACCTTTCATGTCCCATGCAATTGTACACAGCCGGAGGAAAGATTTGGTGGTGTTTGCACAATCTCGGCCAGAACGAAACCGCAGAGGGCACAACTATTCTTATTTATGCAACATTTTTTCCTCTGAAACGCAGCGAAAAAGTAGCGCCAACGGGTCGTTAGCTCCAAGTGGGACACCGATGGCGACTGAGATTCGGGGACCGACCGGCGCATTCGCTCGCACGTTAAGTCTCTTTTGGTCGCCCATTCCACGATGACGCTCTCTTCGTGTTAACTGTGCATCGTAGTCCTTCACAACAAGCCTAGAAGTACCTAATCCGTTCCATGTCACGCAACCAGCTTCCGGCGGGCGATGCTAAAGACGTACCCATCGGGTACTTGCATGCCGTACTTAAGCCCTGTCCTGTATCCTGTGCTGCTACAAACGCTCGTTTGCCATGCGAGATGTTGCTGCCCGGCAGGGTTCTGTCAGACTGGGAACTCAAAAAAAAAAAACTTGTGCTGAAGTATTCAATCCTTCAATTAAACCTGAGTGCTCTTCTCCGTTCTGGATGTTTAAGTAACGTCATAGCGCTGCTCCGGTGATCCGCCGAACCAGAACCAGACGGCATCGTACCTCGGTTGACATACGGTTGAAACAAATTCTTGCTTCCTTCTTCGAGGCGAAGAGAAAAAAGGAAGGCACAAACTTCAGACTGTTTTCTCTGGCCGTAAATGGATCAAGAGCAGCGTTGTGCAAAAAAACAAATATAAAAATTGAAAAGACACATGTATGTGAGTGAGACAGTATCTTTCCATTTCGTACGTTTTCGATCCATAGGAAGCAGAATCTGGGACGCCTGTACTTTCCAGAAGGCACACGGTCCATATCCGACGTCGACTGTGAACGTTTGGTGTCTGCCGATCGGTTACACCGGTTAGCGGTTACTTACTCGGATTCCACCTCTGCAACTGTGCACTTGTACTGCGCCGTAGAGAAGAGACAGATATCCGCAAACTGTCGGACTGACACTTTAATTTTCTTAACTGTTTTACTTGAATTATTCGCTATATGTACATTCACCGCCAGGCTTTCGCCGTGGTGATAAAGCTGCAAAGAAAGACGGAAGAGAACAGCACGTTAGCGTCGTGGGGAGCTACATCGACCAGTCCCTTCACACACCGCTCCGCTTACCTCCTTGTCCAGACTCGCCTCCAGGTGAATTTTATTTGGTTTCAGTATGTACTCTTTGCTGACCTCGATCGACGGCTGCTCGCCCAGCTTCGAGGGAGCGTACATGATTTTCCTTATCGCTAACCGGACCGAGTTTCGTTTGTGCGGTTTGTCCTCCTGCGTCTCGCCGACGAAGGCCTTCAGCTCATAGTCCACGCCGCACGGCTTGCCGGTGTCGCCCGGGGCCGGCTGCAGCGAAACGGAGGCCGGACAGTGCGGCGGCACCTCGAAGTAGAAGGGATACGCGTTAGCGCCGAGTTTGCGAATCAGACGCTCCTGTAGGCGGGTGAGCGATCGGTCCGTTTCCAGCGGTGGGTAGATCTATTTTTAAAAGAACAAAGGAAGAAGAAAAATGTCTTGGTCAAAGACGGCACCAGTGGATTAAACGAGGTCAGATGGTGAAGGCGCGGGCGATTGTACCACCATCGTGAAAAGGCGAAAGATTGCATAATTAAGTTTCAATTAAATTGACAAAGGAATTTAAAGAGTAACAGTTTAATAAAACAATGATGCTGTTTTTCAATGATTATCAAGTTGACTGCCGTATCACCCAAAAAGTGGATCATCAGCCCTTTACGCTAATATAGTACTTATGTAGTAGTAGGCTATAATAATTACTAAAATGTATCGTTTTGGAAACCTAGTTTTTGATTAGTTTTCGAAAACTGTTGATTTAATAACTTTGATAACCAAATTTTAATAAAAATAATTGTACCAAGAATCTGTACTAAATCCGCGTGGTAGTCAACGTGTTAAAAGAAACACAACAATATCTTCTAGTATGATCCTTAATGCAGTCATTGAGTATGAGCTATTATTAATTTAGAGTTCAACTAGAATATATAAAATAATGTATTTTTTCGCAGAGTAATTTAATCGATTGCATTGAAACCAAATCACTGAGTTTTTTCTCAACATGGAGTAGGGATTTTTTTTTTTTTAGATGTATATCTGTTTATGAGAAGATTCTACTGCCGAACGAGCAAAACAAGAATATTCTATCGAATGATCTGTGTAGTTAAATGTCCACGTTCAAATGCTGTTAATATTGTTTTTAAAGTTTAGATAAAAATATGTTAGCCCTGTTGATTATTATTTGCGGAAATAAGAATCCTGCACCGGACTCCGGAGATCATAAACGTCGAACATGGGCAAATGATAAACAAGGCGTGATTGTCTTTATTGCAAGGCATCGTCGTAAAAACGGCCACCCCGATCAAACCTCTCCCCCTGCAATAGGACGCCATTAAAATAATTTGGTCGATTTCTACAACCACGAAGTTGGCTCTTAACGATCCGCCTGGGTCGGCAATCCATGGTAATAATAACGACAATGGCACGAAGGATAATAAAATAAGGGCGGAATACTGACACGTCATTATTGGCCCCGTCGCGTTGTTGCGCTCCACAGAAACGGTAGCGACCCCTTCGTCCCATTCCGATTGCTAGCGGGAAAATTTCAGGTTCAGGTTCAGGCCGTCTAGCGCTAGGCCGGATTGCACCTCCCTCGATGTCTTGTGCTGTGCTCGGCAAAGCACCGACGGCTTCAATTTTCTTCATTTTCATACAATAATTATCCACCGGTTTCATTTTGTTGCTGCTCCTTGTACCGCCGAAGAAAGTGTGGGTTTTGGCAAAACAAGCTGGTTGATAAATTGGCGAAAAATCAGGACGATGCAAAAGGTAGGCGCTATATAATTGAACCATAAAGACAGAGCAACTCTTCATTTAATATTTTATGACCAAACGTGCCGTGAAAAATAAATTTTCATAGCGCCTTAAAACATTCGCTCCAGGTCGAAGTCGATCCAAACATAAAACCAAAATGAGATTTAATTAAACAAATATTATTTGTTCTTGTTGTATCGAAGTATCATAATAAACGTCAAACATATATGAACTGAAACATTTTGTAGCATGACGTTGAACTTCTTGTGGCAAGTATGAAATCTGCAAAGGACATAAAGCGCCATGATGTTGTTGGTACATCTTCCGCGTTCTTGGTAATGCACTATTGCCGGTACCATTTCTTGAAGATGCCTCAACATAAGTCGATCAATGAACGTGTATCTGACGTGAAAGTGCGATCGTAAATGTGTCCACACGCTTTGCTGAGTTTAAAGCACCACTCTCCACTTCACACCCACCCTTCACCCCACCTCCCCACACCTCCTTTGTCAACAGCTTCATCTGGGCCGTTGTTTTCCATTTCTAAACACTGCCATTAAGTGTGTGAAGTTGTTTGTCTTCGTGTGCCATTTTTCCATCCATACCTTGGATCCCGTTTCCTAGCCACAGCTGAACCACAATCCGACCCGGCGGTAAAGTAATGTATCCCCTGACCTGTAAGAAGCATTGTTACATTTTACACACTCCCAACCGACGCTATCGTTCCATTTCACAGGAAAACCCATAAATTTTGATTATTTTCCCGCTATACTTTCTTCGTGCCGTCGGAGGATTCGTTCGTCGTCGCTAAGCCGCCAGACGGAACAACCAACCGTTGCCGGGACGCATGGCGGCAGCGTTCCATGGTAACCGAATGCCACCATTCCTCTGCGCGGCACATTAATCCCACACCCACCACTACCAACGGTTGGGCCCCGTGTACAGCAAATAGAATTTAATGAAAATGGAAGTTTAGTGGCTGTAGTGAGCGACACTATTTTTTAAAATATTACATCCACTAAGCCAACCAAACGCTCCTCTCGTAGCGCGCCTCGTAAGGGAGTGGCTGCCGAGCCCCATCGCAGCCAAATCCACGATGAGTATCGCCACGGCACGGCTCGAAACAAAACTGTTTCTGCATGAGAAAATCTACATTGTGTCGCACGGTCATAAGTGTGCATGTTTGCTTTCATTTCGTCGTTGACTTGCGGCCAGGAGTGAGAGCGCACACGTAAATCAAAATTACATCATTTACTCTGGTACAAGCGAACGTGCTCGGTGTTCCGCAGGAGAACAACAAAACAGTCAACCATTACGCGCCCCAGCTGCTACACGGAGAAATTAAGCTAGGTCATTTAAAAAACGATAAATTTTAAGCCGCTGACGAATATATTGCCTACTAAAGTAAACAAAAGAACAAATAACAGAAAAAAATAAATATTTACACTTAATCAAAATAAACGTAATATAAAAGTACAATAAATACAAAAAATTACATATTTTAGTACAATTTCCAATGACTTTTCAGTGTAAGAAGCGCATCCAAAACTTGATTAAATTTACAATAACAATATGGTTTGACGAGAGTTTTTTAAATTGTAAAATAAGTCATCTTATTGCAGTGATGGTTTGAATCTTCTCTTACAATACTTAAATAGCCAAAAACTAAAATCGATTGACATTTTTTATGTGAGCAAGGTTTAAAACATATTGATGAAAATATTTTTTAAATTGAAAACATACACACATTTAAGAACACGCCATAAAAATAATGTAAAAAAATGCAACGTAAACTCAAAATATACCTAACGTTCGACGGTGTTGGTAATTGCGTTTGTTCGATGGAGGCGCATGGTGGCGCAAGCGAACATGTTGAAGATAATTTATGTCATGGATATGAAACTGTCCCATCGTTTTGGGACCAAGGGTTGTGTTTTTATCCCAGGAATAAAGGAAAATCAAATGGGTGAAATAGGTTTTGTGCGATATATCATAATTGATTGTCGTGGTAGAAACAAACATGTTGGTAAGAATAAAAGCTTTAAATACAAAAAATATTGTTGATGATATTAAAATATCAGCTTAAAAAAATAGCTAAAAGTAACACCAGTGTGGAAATCGGCATTCCGAACTAGATCAAATCGCCTTTTCTTCACTGCAATCGACACCAGTGCTAGTCAATCGATATCCTGCGGAAAGTCTATTAGACAAACGATTCCAGTACCAACCTGTTCCGATGCTAGGTAAAGGTCCTTTCGGAAGGTTAGTCCCAACACGTCCAAATCTTCACGCCCGTACCGGAAGGCCGCCAGGACGTGCCCAAAAACTTTCCTATCCTTCACATATTCGGGATCTATCAGCACGACACCATCTGCCGGTGGGAGTTGGAGGCAATCGGAGGAATCGGGTGAATCGACGGTGGCGGCGGCGGCAACGGTGGCGGCGGCGGCGGAACAGTCGGAGAGAGAATGTAAAAGGATAAAGTATGGGATAAATAACTTGTTGATTTCGGCCCGGGAGTGTCGATGATGGGTGCGGCGAGCCGTCCCGTTTTCCTTTTCGTTGGCACGTACCTATCGGATCGACATGTGTGATGTGGTCGACGAAGTCACGCTTTCCCAAGTAGACCGTAATTTTGCCATTCGAAGAACTTTTTTTAAAAACTCTGAAAGTGAAAAATTAAATACGTTACTGAAGATGTTAACTGAAGAACGAGGGTTTAAATCGATGCCACATCAGGTAGTTTTAGATATCCACGAAAGATAAGATGAGCAAACTAAGAGACAAAGTACTGAGATGTAACATCAGAAATAGGATATTTGTAATGCAGATTAAAAATAATTAAAATATCTATAGAATTAATGTTAAGATGTTAAAGTATAAAGGCAGTTTTCAGTTATGTTATTTTAAAGAAGACTCTTAACCGCCAATTTTCAGTACAATTCATGAATAAGGATGCCATTTCTTGAGGATGGACTCACAAAGTGTTTGACATGCAATGCCAAGACATTTTCTTATATGAGAAGAAATTTGAATTTAAATCATCTCTGCTCAGTTTACCGCAAACCAATAGGAAAACACACTTGGGCAGTATGTCTTCCCGCAAATCAGAAGGATCTACGTGAACCGTCAACATAAATTAATTTGCATTCCAATCGGAACCGGACAACTTGTATGCATCCACTTAAGATCGTGGCACATCGAGTTATAATTGAAATCCGTCATGCACACTGTTCTTGAGGTAAAATATGCTGAACATATGGGAAAGTTGAATAGCAATTTCATCTGATTCTAGTACCACATGTTTTGGGAATGGGAAATCAAATGGTTTAGTGCTGCAAACTGCTACCATTTTGATTTTCACTGTCTAGGTTGTTTTCTACTACTTAAGCATAATGATCTAAGGCCTATTTTTTCCCTTTTTACTACATTCATTATTTATAAGGATGAATATTTTACTTACCTTGTAGCTTGTTTTTTGGAACTACCCTCGTCAACGTCAGGATCCGGTGACGGTGCGGGAGACCTTGGGGTCGATCCTTGTAAATGGGTATTCATTTCGATTTGCTGCTAATGCGAGGCCACTATGTAGCACGTTTCAATTCCAGCACTTGCAATTAGCTAAAATTTCTCTTCCTCTCCCTCTCTCTTCTATGCTAATTATACCCCGATCTTTCACTTCACACCTTGCGAAAAATCCAAACAACTTTCAATCTCATGCGTCTTTTCGTGCACTCGATAAACTCACTCACAAACACTTTGGTTAAATATTTGCTTCGATGGAAACTACTGCTATCTCCCAAATTTCCGCCAACTGCCGAAGGTGGGGAAGAGAGAAGAAAAAAACGCACCCGAGATTAATTGCAATCCAAACATGTACACATCGTTATTTTTTTCTTAATGCATTCTCGAATGGAATGTTTACTAGCACATCGCCTACGTACACTCTCTCTCTTCACATGCACCGACGCAAATGAATTTCTGGAATCGTCGGGGTCACTTATAAAATCGTTCTCTTTGACACCTTTGCAGAACACCTGAGCAGAATCTTTTTCACATTCCTTTAATCTTGGTATAAAAATGTTAAAATTGTTAAAAACTCTGCTTGATAAAAGTGAAGAAGCGAAAATCCAGTCGTATACGAAACCAAGGTTTATACGGGTAGCAGCGTAACTTTCAATCACCGCAACATTATCTATGTTCCATTCTCTATGACACAATTCAAACAAAACTGGACAAACTTCGTACAAAGAAAACTTAAGAAAAACTTTTTGCAGGTTTCTTGTACGTCCACGTTGGTTTATACCCACGTCCACGTAATACCCACGTCTCCGCCAGCCTGCATTTAATTTCATTTTACGTTGGCAGGAAAAAGAAGAACCAACGCCGAAGCGAATAAAGCACCAAAAGTAGGGCACTTTTATTGGACTAGTCGTTCTTGTCCTGTCAGCAATGCTTTACATTTTTTTCCCTCCCACGGGACGAAAGCTGACAGATTATTTCGACGAGAGTTTGCTTCACTGCCCATTGTGATCTGATTTTAAACGGATACGATCCTGGTGGTAAAAGGATTGCAGAACTTTACTTCACCATTTTGAGAACTCCTTTGCTATTTACCCTGGGCATCTACAACGTCAGATTCTCGTACCGTAAAATGTGTATAATCTTATTTTATGGAAGGGATTGAAATTCTATCGGCTCTTAAAATATCTAATAATGTTCACACCCACTTTCGCCATCATTGAGTGTTGGGATAAGAAAAAGCAGGGGTTCATGAAGAGGGACAGTTTGGCTGGAATATGATTTTGTTTCGGTACCTATCAGCAAAAGGTAGTGGAATCTTTCTCCTCCCTTAACAAGCCATTACTTCGTTGCAGCTTCTTCAAAAAAGCGTAAAGTGTTTCACCTGAACTTAACACATACTTTGCACATATTTTTGCCGCTTTTAAAAAGACATCAGAAAATCAACGCATGTAAAAAAAATCCTACAGTCAACAATGCGAACACGAAAACTGATTCCCAATTTCGCTAAAACACCGAACACCGATTGAGACGTGTCAAAAGGATGCCACTTCTCGGAAAACGTACATTCCGATTAGTGGCCGGCAGTCTAACGGCTTTCCTGGAAAATGATCTTAGCCATCGATCTTGCAGCAAAATGGCCATCTCGAACGCCATCTCCGTCCGGTGCCTCGCTCATGACGCTTCCCGAAGGATGTGGTGGTCACTGTCGCCTGCCTGCTAGGTACGCTGCGGTTATTGAATTAATTTCCCCCCGATTGGCTGGTCTAGGGGATTTTGCGATCGTTACCGAATTTAGGCGGTAATTAATTTTCCACAGTTTAAGGCACCATTGTTTGCCTGTCGAGGACGAAATACGCCTGGTCCATCCAGTGGCAAACAGCGCCGACGGAATATCCCGCTGATTAAAAGGGTTCCGGGAGCCCTAATCTTCAAATTCCACGAGTGATTAATGAGCCTGGAGCTACGTTTGCCTGCTGTCGTACTGGTCGAGGGTTTGGATCAGACGTAGTGGTGTGCGGTGCTCAAGTGGACTGTTTCGATGGTTTTGCCGCCTTAACTAAACAGCCTCCACTTGACTTGGGTATTGAATTTACGATGAGAATCTGTAAAGGAGATAGAAAAAAAAGACGTGAGTTAATTATATGTAGTAAACAAACGTTATATACAACATAGTAACTTTGAGTTATAAATAAGCAGCATATAAAAACTTTAATACATCAATGTATACCAATACTCTGGTAAATTTTAATTGTTGTAGAGCAAAACAAATAGATATCATGTCTTTAATACTACCGTAGATGTACCATATTTGGCGCAGTTAAGGAAATTCTGCATAAAACTTTGAATAACAAAATCAATGTTCGGTCAAATCATACCATTTTTTGCACAGTGCTAGCCTAACTACCATAGAATATAAGAAAAATAAGTAAGAAACTCTTAAATTGATATTTCTTCAAGTTTCAGAAACTCTTTGTGTGGCACATTATGTTCCTAACTTGACGCATGGTTTTTGCAATGTTCATTATTTGGGGCGATGTGTTCCTAACTTGGCGCACTTACAACAAAATGAATGTAGTTCATTGAATTCAACAGCTTTATTCAAAAGTCAACTTAAAACAATAGAAACACTTTTCAACAGCAGTTACAAAAATAATTTAGCTTTTTTTTGCAGCGGACTTTGGCTTCTCTTGTGAAAATTAAACTATCTCTTCGCTAACTTTTAAAATCTCATTCATCAAAGCCTTCTATGATTCAAAAATATCTAGCAGCGCAAACAGTCATATTCTCCACGGTGAATAATTAGGAACACTGTGAGCCAAACTTGGCGCAAAATATTTTTGCTTAAAAATTAGCATAAAAATCTCAAAAAACGCCGAATCTAACCACGATTCATTCAAAATACTTACGTTTTAACAGTTTCTGATAAAAAAAAAATCCCTAATAATTTTTCCTTTGTGTATAAATTATTGGAAACAGTTGAACCCACTTCTTAGCAGCGTTGCTAACGCGGCTGAAAAATGGCGCACTTGTGAGATAGAATTTTTCATTTAATTATATATACATTCAATAACTAAAAACCAATAACATGTTTTGATGCGGATGTATTGTACAAACATTAACAAATATTTGACTGTATAGTTTAGACTGAAATGTTTTGAAAATAGTATAATATCGAAGAAAATATTAGAAAGTGCGCCAAGTTTGGACCCGCGCCAAGTATGGTGCTTCTACGGTAGTTAGGTAAAATAAAATTCAAACATTTAAACTTGCAACCATAAATCGTGATCTCTTATGTTCAGAGTACAGCGTTGTGTAATCTGCGGTAGTAAAGATAACAATACGAAAACAAAGACAAAAAAAGGTTTAATTTAATAAAAACGGATACAAACTAAGGCAATGAAAAAAGAAGACTACTTGGTTGGGGTTTTATTCAAAAGATCGAAAGATCACAATGAATTAAAACTCAAATATGTTATAGAGAAATCGAGAAGTAGGTAAAAATAAAAAAAAAAAACAATTTTACCGTTGACACTTTAATTCTCTTTCACTACTCGGCCATGTACAAACTTCTCCACCCTCAGCGATGACGACGCAGTAGTTTTCCCGCATATGCAATGCTTTTGAATAGTTAAACGCCTTCCACCGGACACTAATTCATGCAAGAGGATGTTGTTCAACCCGGTTGCGTTTGTTTCCTTTCGCCAGTATCCAACCGGTAAGACATTCGGCCAAAAGACATGTCGCACTGCCTCACCGCCTCCTCACCTTCTGTCCGTCCGGTGACAAATTCGTTTCCCATCCAACACAAAATGAACATTTCTCCATACAAAATGGGTCCCGGTTTTGTCAACGGTTCTCTCAACGATCGTCCAGTTAAACCGGGATAATTCATTCGGAGCAAAGCCGGCAAAAACAAAAAGAGGAGAGCCCTGATGGGCCCCCTTCTCTCTTCTGCCTTCTACAACACTCTCATGCTTCGAGCACACAGCGGGATTCGAACCCAACCTCTCCAACTCCGGTCTGTGTACGCTATCCACTAGACCGGCGCTCTTGCTTGAGAATGGCGCGCTAAATGTACAATATATATCTAGCTACATGCGTTTGCATGCATCGTTAGCGATCGCTAGCGTAGGCCTCAACCAAGAGCAGGCCATTTAAGGCTCTCGCGGGGTCTTCGCGTACACTCTCTGCACTGCCGTACGGTGGAGAGCGTGTAATTGTATGGAGCGAATTGCGCTCTTTGAGGGCTTCGCACTTGTTTGTATCCACGCGTGCTCAGGCTTCATACAAGTTTTGCTCACTCTTCATATAAGTTACGCTCGCGGGCGGGTCGAAAATTGTCGGCCCTGCAGCGCGAATGCGACGGAGCATAAGTCAGTCGCTGCGTCTCGCTCCGATCCACGGGGATAGGCCTGAGTTCATTCAAAATTGGTAGTAGGGTTATGGCTCATTTATAATCCTTAACATCAACATCAGTGAACCAGGGCGAGTGAACCACTCGGCTCGGCAGAGTGTAGAGGCAGAGCGCGCGCTCAAGCGTGCGCTGTATAAATATCCCGCGGGGAGGTTTTCAAAGCAACGATGGAGGCAGGCGCCAGCCAGACGCAAAAACAAAGAGTAAAAGGCAGAAAAAGAAAACGCTCCCAAAGCGGACGCGTGTCACCGGATCCTTTCGCCAACGGACAGACAGGCCAAGGGGGTCATCAGCGGGCAGCTCACATATGATTACCAGAAGGGAAGTGGGCAGAGCAGCAGCATACGAGCAGGGAGCGGTGCTTTGATTGGAAATTGTAGGAAATTTGCAGGAAAACTGGACTAACCGTCTTCTGACCATCTTTCTCGAGCAAGCAAGTGCAATTTGACTACCATTAACACGTTGACTGTCATGGTTATCATTTTTTATAGCCAGCTGTCATTAGTTCTAAAAAGTTTTTGTCCCATAAATGAATGAAAATGCAACATACAAATTAAAGTAATATCTAATATCAATTCTTTGGGATGCACAGTCTTTGCTTAGCCTTCAAAAACTATCGGTTATCCAAATACCAATAACCAAATGTTATACACTCATCGTATTAAAAAATATTGTACTAAAAACGCGTGCTAAAAACGCTTGGCAGTCAACGTGTTACAAGTAAACAATTATGTGCCTTGTGTGTGTCCTTTCTAACTGTTTCGCTTGTCTATAGTTTCATATTTGGTTAGTTGTCTCGTATCTGTGATTAAACGTTTTTCGCGATCATCCTTCCATGCAGAGCTAAAAACACATAAAGAAACATCTAAAGAACTATCCAAAGGTACATTTGAACACTTCTTCCTACATTTCCAACGCCGCCACAACCGAGGACAAACAAAAACCCCTCCATGTAGTTGTTTTTCGCTTTCACCTACGAATGCTCCAGTTTTACTCGCACTTTTCTCCGAATGGTTTGGCAGCGCAACTCTCATCATTAGTACAATCTTTCCCGAGCGTAAGCGTAATATAAACCGGCTATAGAGCTAGCACACTTTTGCCGACGCTCAATCGCGGGCGAGCTAGAATCAAAATATTGCGCCCTACTTTACGCTCCGATGGGGCGCGAAAACCTTGTGTGGAAAATGTGGAGGAAAAACGCGGATAAAATCATCATCATCGTGTATCCTCACGCGTGCCGGACCACAATCGTCGCGTCGCGGAGGAAGCTGATAATCCCACCGAGGACATCCTCTTCACGCGGGCAATAGTTCTCGCTCTATTTTTCTGGGTCGATGTACGGAAAGCGGCTGCACGAAGGGGTGAACGGGTGCTGTGGCAGAAACGGGATAAATGGAAACGCGGTGCATTGCTCCGGAAAGAAAACCTCTACCACCTAAAGTAGGGCATCTCATAGCAAGTGGTTAGATGAAATAAAAACAATTTAAGCAATATCCCTCGGTACCTTCTTTTCTGTGGCTTCGTTCGAACGAGGACTCGCATCGTACCTCTTCTTGTGTCTCGGGGGTTATGTCTTAACCTAGGTTGCTAGGACATCAGATGGCATGACGCGCAAGTTGGATACATTTTAATGCCAGCGTAAGTCGGGCACGACAACTGATTCTCGCAGGGAAAGGATACAACACCACTCTTGACCATCATCGCTTTTATCCTGCTGTAACTCTGCAGGATCACGAGCAAGTGAGACCAACAGGACAATGTTCACTAATTTGATGTGCACTGGGTGGGGGGTACGCAATTTACGATATTTCTGGCTCAACTTTATCCAATGCAAGTACAGGCAGGGACGTATAATTTCGCACAACTGTTGACAAGGGCCAACGTGTGACACGTGGAATTTGAAATCGCTGATAGGGGAAATTGGCGCAGATGTGTGATGTCATAACAACTAGCTTCAATCGCTGCTAACTTTATTTTTCTGTTTGTGCTCACAAAATTGGTCGAAAAGCAAATAAAATGCCTAAACTTTTAGAGAGGATGCGATGTGAAGAAATATATTTATACGGATTATTATGTAGTGGCAAACACTGCTAATTATCTTAATTTTCATTTTAAGGAAGTTGAGCAACATTTGAGTTTGAACAACATATTACGTGAAATCGTAAAAGGATTTGTTTAATTTTAACGATAGTTTAAATTTAATGATAGTCCATTTAATGATAGTCATAGACCTAAGAGCTGGAAATTAGCCTGAGTGAGAAACGATCATTTGCTAAGGACCATTCATTTTTACGAAAACGATTGACAAATGCATGCAATTAATCAAAAATGAATGCTAGACGAAAGATCAAACACTCATTAAACAAATAAAGTCATAGCCGATTTCTATTTTTTAATTTTTATTATTAAACACTTCTATTGTTCTCTGTTGTCTCCAAAAAATCTTCTTTAAATGTACCTTTCTCATGAAGTGATTACTAGATTATATATTTATCTTAGTTAAGTACACTATCTTCACAATCAACCACGTTTCACTCCTATTGGATTATTATATTTCTTGTAATGGGCAAAATGTACACTTTATGTTGATGAATAAAAAATTTGACTTTTTTATGAAATGTCCCAGCTGAAAATGCTTTTATGAAATATCTTTAATTATTTAAGTTTTCTTTAAAGACATTCTTGAGTAATGCCTTTCCCAAGAAGAGGTACCAAGACACTATATTTATTCAATATCAATCAAACTGTTAGATTATTCCTTGACATGGACAATAAAGCTGATACTAGACTAGTAACTAAACTTTATTTTGGTGTACGAAAAAGGGCAATTATTCATGATGTGTCCCAGTTCAGAACACAACCTTACGTATTCGAGCGAATGGGCATCACTTACCGGCCTGCCTGATGGTGTTTTGATACACTGCGGAGCACGATACACAGCGTTACATCGAACTAGAAACTGGACACCGTAGCCAAACTCGGGCAAGGCTACTAGAGAGCAGACCTGAAAGCCTGTTCCGTTCTGGGCGAGCCGTAGAACAGGTCGATCTGAAGTGGACACCGGTCGAAACTGATCTATCCGGCAATGGACCGTATCGTCCGCAGCAAACGTTGTCGTTCGTTCGTTAGCTCACGTGTGCTGCACACCAGTGAGAGGCCAGAACAGAAGGTCCCGATATAGGAAAAAAAAAACTACCAGCAAACTAGCCCGTCTGCCCCCTCCTTGCGGCTTGAAGGCACGCTTTAAGGAGTATTAACACAAAAAGCCTCCCAAAGCGAACCTTATAGGAGTTAGGAGACACCTTCTCGGCCTCACTCCTACACCTTGCTCCCGGTGAGCTCCAAATCCAACGTGAAATACATTATGTGACCCAGGGGTCCAGCCTCTCTTGGGAGCTTTGCCAGGTCGGGAGTGTGGAAATAGCACGAAAAATAGCTATCCCTCCGTCATTTCCCTGGCCTCACTTTCCTAGCTATATAGACTCGTAGTGATACCAAGCCAGGGTTTAGGGTACAATTCAACAGGCAGCCAGGTATGATAACGAAATTTAACCGACGTACCAGAAGCACGTACATTACGTAGGGAGCTTCGTCCTTACTCCCCATAACTTTTGAAGATGATCCAAAACGTTCTCATCCATCGTGGGAAGGACACAATTCTCAGTTTTGATGAAATGCCATATTTGTTTTCGGTTTCGGTTTAGAGAGATCAAAAGGAAAGGCATCGTCGTTTTAAGGTGAGGCTTAATGGTGGAAATAACGACTCGTATTTGCTTCAACACGTTGACTGCCATGGCTATCATTGTTTATAGCCAGCTGGCATTAGTTCTAAAAAGTGTTTGTCCCATAAATCAATGAAAATGGAACATAAAAATTAAAGCAATATTTAACACAAATTCTTTGAGCAGCTAAATCTGTGCTTAGCCTTCGAAAACTGTTGGATTAAAAATATGTTATAGACATTTATGTATACAGAATTCTATCAAAAAGGATTGGTAAAGTAAAGCGCATTCGTACCACGACAGATATGAATATTTATTGCGAAATCAAAACCACTGCCCTTTGCCACTGCTCAAACCCTTAATAGCTTTACCTGCCTTCGTGGGAATTAAATTTTGAGTATTCAGCTTACAACGTTACGTTGCATAACATTAATTGAATTATGCTCCTGGATCCAGAAAATAATAGTCATCATCATCATCATCCACACCAGCAGCAGGTTAGGCTCGGGGGATGACCGTGCCATATATCATATTACGGTGATGCACTTCATCCTCCAAACAGCCGGCGATAAGCTCGTTCTGTCCCCAGAGAAATTGGCTGGTGTGGATGGAGGGAGGTGCGACCACCCTAGGCGCTTCTGAAAGCTCCACTTTCTTACTCTCCAAACAACAACTCGTGACACCGAACGTAACCGTCCTTCGGGAAGGAAGAAACGAATGATGATGATCCATTTGGACAAATGGACACATCTAGCAGGCACATTCGTCGGAAGTCCGGCGTTATATAAATTTCATACGTGCGGAGTTCAATTTCTACCGAAAAAACCCACGTTTGTTTCCGGTTGTCCGCAATATTTGACACGATATCAGCAGGATTTAGCTACCTGGTGGTGGTGATATAATTCTTAAAAACCGAGTGTATTAAATTCGTTGCAGCCTCTAATTTGAGTGATTGATTTTCCGAACATGGCTTTAGAGGTATGATTAGGGGCGAAGAAAGGTTACACCTTCGTAACTTGAATGTACATTTAAGTTCTGCATAAAAGATAGATAAAATAAAATACTTCTATCGCATAGATTTTATTTTTTTGCCATATGCTTCGATACTTCGAGCTCTACAATGAGTTGATATACGGTGAATTGCGCAATAATATTCGCAGTATTTGAGGAAAAGCATTACTTTCAAACTTTTTATCCTGTCGGAAACTCGGAAAAAAAGAGTTTTCCTATTTGGGGAATAACAGTGAACCAAAACCATAATTGAAAATATTAAGACGATACCGGGCGCCATGGCAAGATATAACTCATTTCGCAGCATTTGGCAGAGTTCCCATTTGGTTCCCGTGCGGAAGACTCGGTGCTTTCATAAGATGCCGCAGCCACCCGTAGCGCACGTAAGGGATTTTTCCACAATAGCCAAAATCCCATCGGTTGGTTGCCAGCGCAAGTCACGTCTCTTGCTCCCGCAGCTCTGTTTTCACCGTTCAACAGTACGACGCGACGTACGGAGCATAAATCACCGGAGCCGCACACCATAGTGCAATGCCCTTTAACCTCGGTGACTTCCGCTGGTAGATAGCTCTTAAGTAGGTCACCGAGCATTTCCCATTTGTGGCCAGACTGGGGTGCTACATCTCACCCCATTCGGTCGATGATTCCACATTAAGCTGAAGAATCTAACAGGGGCAATATACGCAATGCACTTATCTAACGTCTTCGCAATGGTACTATTTTATTAAACAGTATCGTTTAAAGTAAGATCAAGTCAAAGAAACGAAAAAGTCGTTTTTTCCTATGTTGGATACATCTTTATACAGTCCCGAGTGCTCTTTCGAGTCCAAGTTATGAGTCTTCACAGAGATTTAACTCGAACTCGTAAAAAGCTCTACGGAGTACTAAACTTTACTACGCAGGGAGTTGCATAACGTGTTCGCAAGATGACATAAGAAAGAATTCTGCAGCGAGTTTTATCTTTTATTTCTATTACTATCAGTTTCAAAGTGCAGAGTTGAAATGAGATAATAATAAACTTTATTATTTAATTGCGCACGATGAAGCAAGGAATCAACTGACGCCAAATGAACATGGCATTCGAACTAAGTTCTACCAAGAGTAAAGTCTTGTCAATGGACATGTTAAAATTTGTACCTTTTTACCTAAAATCCTTTTTGCAGAAAAAATATTCTTATGCTCATTAAAAAGTATATTTTTGAAATCGGACACACTTTGATAGCACTAACGACTGCAAATCCTTCAACTCCAGTCATCATCGGTGAGGCTTGAAGCAATTGGCAGAAAAATGGCAATTATAGAACTGGAATCGTGCCGCCCAACTGCACACGTAACTCATTATTTCGCAGATTAGTTGTGACAATAATTGCCTCTCTGGTAACTTAGACAATTATTTTCAGTAAGCTCGAGTCGTAGCTCCGCACGAAACACATTCGTATGAAAGCTCCTGTGTGATCCTTTGAACTTACACACAACTTATGGAATTGATGTCGGCAAGTTTAAAATCCAACTTGGTATCTAATCTTTTAAATCCACGATATGAACAAACTTAAATGAAATCCTTAACCAAAATGCAACACTAGGCGACAAAATAGGAAATAATATTCCACTTGGTTTGTGTACAAATTCAAAATTCGTTGCCTTAAAATAATTCAAATCCAAGAGAAAATAAAGTATCCAAATCCATAGCAGGGTTTTAGAAATGGCTTTTTTGACATGTGGGGCTCAAAGGCCCACTAGAGCTTACGGACCAAAATACCACCATCGCTACCGGGTTAGGTGGGAGGATGAAGTTCTTTTAATCTCCGAGATCAAATTTTAATGTCGTTTCATTACCGGCGGGCATGGCTATAACACATGACCCTTTTTTGGGGCTGGCCGTTTCCTACGAAGGTCAAAAGCAAACAGACATATCCGGGGTGTTGTTAACGCGTGGCCCTAACAAGCGTTCTTGGAAGGTTTCGATCCTATAGGTCGGAGGGAATCTTTGGAAATAGGATCTAGCATATAAAGATCAGGTTGAAGACTGTTCCCGCCCCGGAGATGCATGAATACGATGGAGATGGTGGAATTTTTATTTATCTATGAATCCGAAAGCAAAAATCGAGATGGTTAGAATAATGTGTGAGTCCTATCCGCCCACGATGATCGTTCTTGTTGTCTCTATTTGCACCATCAAAGTAAGGGTTGTGCGTGAAATGCGTGATAACATAATTTAAACCAATCTAAAAACATCGTTTCTCCCAGTGGGGGACTACCGTAGCCGACGCAGTGTATGATAAAGCTTCTGTTTCCAATATCATTGCAGACCATGCAAACGCAACCATCAGATTGTTATGCGTAATTCTCATCATAGGCGGCCAGTCGAAACTCACCGAAACCGCTGATAGCATCTATCCGCCCGCTTTCACCATAGCCACGAACGTCACGCAGACGCCACAAAGAATCCCCTTTCACCAGAACGAACAGGAGAGTCGAACTCAAGCGGACGGGGAAAACCGTCCGCGAATTCAACTCGCACGTGGCAAAGCCGCTGGGTTGGGTGCATCTCTGCGCGACCACGCCGAGTGTGAGGGCAGCGATGATCACGAAACGACGATGTTAAACAACGGCCTCCAATGGCTCGCGGCCATCAAATACCTGTTCTAGGGAATCATCACGTGGAGGCGCACGGTCGGCGATATTGGCTCGGAAGCACACACAGCTTGACTTCTGGTTAAGATAGGAACCCGCAACTCGTTTCAACATTTAAATGGGATTTTTTAATTAATAAAAAAAATTAAACGTGATAACAAACCGATCAACCTTGAATGATGCTGTAGCAATTCCCGGACTTTGGTGTTTGATTTGCATAATAACCGGTTCTTACTCATCGCGAATGGGAACAAATCGCCCGAAATCACCTGTTGGGAGTTTACGTCAAAGCTCAGCGACCCATCGATTCCCGGTACCAAGGTGCGACTCACGATGTGCAACAGCATGCAGAGCTTGCAGTAAGTTCCCACTCAACCTACATAACACTCAGTCGCTGAATGTCGAATCGTCGAGAGATGATGACGTTCACTCAATTCGGCTAAAACATGACACCAGAATGCGTCAGAGTTGTTTGTGGAATTTTAAAAACAACATTCTTGTCCAATACGAAAGTATTCATAGTCTTAAGTATAAGCAAGAATGCCAAAGTAGTGTCGCAACAGTTGCAATCGACGGGAAACATTTATAGTGGAAGTATTTATCAGCATAACTTTAAATAAATAAATAAAGAACCAGTAAAGAAGCCTGTACAGTTGAATCAAGGAAGGAAACTAATTGTATAGAATAGGATTACGAAAAAAGAGCATATCTAATGTAAAGCAAATTTACGATTTATAGTTTGTTGTTTTTTACTAGCACTTTACTACGAAGAATTTAAATAAATGGAACAACATCTACCTGATTGTAGCATCATCAGATGGCATTCTATCATATGTTCACATGCTATCTTTTATTCAACACAGATCTTTCCTGGTACATCTTTTCATAGAATAACTTGTGAAAGTTTAACAAAAAGGCTGACAACAGCATCTAGAAATTGTATGCCTTCGTCTTTAGGTTGATTCAAGCGGAAAAATAATTCTTCTACGCTACGCCTCAACTATCGTCAAAAGCGTAGACATTTCAATACAGTGCAGCATCTTTTTTCTTTCCGTACAACGTTTGCAATGGCAAAGGCCGAGACGATTCCTAAGCGTTCACCGGCACTCTCTGGACCAAGACAAACATGGACGCGTGTGTCGATGACGTTGGGGCTGTTGGCAATCACTTTTATCTGAATAAAAGGTGATGATTGTGTAGCGCACCGAATTCACCGTTGACGTCATCGTTTGCCGCAAATCGCTGACGAGGAGTGGGGGCAACATTATGTACCCACTGTCGAACACGTCTCGAAGATGAGGGACACGTGCTAGGCTATGCGATATAGGTAACATAGAACGTTGAAGGCCTTTCCAAACAAGACACTATTTATCTAACATAAGACATGTAAGTATAAAATTAACATTTGAGAACTCACAACCAAAACTTCAGGTATAGTTTTCGAACACTATACCGACAGACATCTGGATATTTTTGTTATACATTCTAGCTCTTAACGATATAGACAAATAATATGCGTCTCGATTTAGTTCCTTTCCGCCTACGTCAATGCTGATCTATTTGCGTTTTGATATCGTTACCCTGAATCCATCTTTTTTCGGCGGCCTTTTTAGTTCCCCCGAGAAAAGATCTAACGTATCGATGGCCGGCACTAAACTTGGATCCCCAATGTGGTAATCTGGGCAGCAGAAAACGATCCGAAACCAACCCCTCCCCATGTTTTTCCTCCTTTCCGGACGAAGTGTTAAACCAAACATATTGAAAATTCGTAACAATTCCATTCCATTGGGAGGAAACCCATAAACCGATCCATGGCAAAACAAGGATGAGAAGGCTTTTAAGGTGTAACTTCCGACGGTAGAATAGAATGGTCAACCTCCGTCTGTAATTTGGTTTTTAACAGCCACCATTAACAGTCACACACATCATTAGCATTTTTCTTTTCGATACGAGTTGTACATTATTGTACTAGAAAAAATGTTCCCATCATTTTGTCGATGCGATTTTTTGTTTATCTTAACACGTTGCGTACCAAGCGTTTTAGCACAATTTTTAGTACAATTTTTAAATTACAATTTGTTTATAATATTTGTTAAACCGCCGCCGAAGGCCAAGCAAAAACTTAGCTTCCCTAAAAATTTATATAAAATATTACAATAATTTTTATGTTGCATTTTCATTTATTTATGGGTCAAAAACTTTATAGAACTAGAACTGCTGTCACCCATCTTTGGGTGACGCGGTACGGAACGTGTTAATCTAGTATTGGCAATGCTAATATTCAAGGGCTATTTACAATCCCCAAAATGGATACCAAGTTTAATATTGATCTGAGCTGCATGATTTTGTCACTCATGAAATTGAATTTCTGTTCAAAACGAAAACCTAACAAGACCAGTTCGGTGATGTACCTTACACCATCTGCGTACGGTTCACAATTAATTGTGAAGTATCGATGCAATATCGTGCGTCAGTGGCGCGCCGAGCTGTACTTGCTTATTGATTTCATGTGCTTTTCAATTAGCTTCGCCAACCAACCGCCAGCGGCGTAGAAGAGCCCGAACAACAAACAGCAGTGTTTGTTGTCCGACGACAACGGTGCGAAACGTGTCGGGAATTGATTCATGTGCCTGTACCAGGCACTTGCTGGCTGATTGAATGCATCTGGGTTTACCACGAGAACGCGAACTGTGCACTATGTCGCCGGAGAATGAATAAATTTAAATATGAATTAATATGCACAGCGAAAACTTTCAACAAATGGGCGAAGCCGGAGCGGAGTTGGATGTGAGACAAACGCGTTCTTGCTCCGAAAATCAACAACGATGGAGGCAAACGATGGCATGATGGAACTAAACCGATGGAGAAACAATAAATTGCGTTGGTTGAATCGATTTTTTTTAAATTGCAGCGAAAAATGCATGAGAAAAACCGGAAGACATGCATAATGTGAAAAACCATGCACAAAATCTAATATATAAAACTTTGATTCTAGCAAACACTCGCACACTGATGAGAATATTATTGTATTAGGAAAACCTTTGACTGTGTGTGAAGCTATGATGGAGGAAAAAATGCAGTACCGATACAGGAAGAGCGTGTGGATTCACCATCCAGACAAAATTAGATTCTCTTTAGTAAACAAACAGATGGAACATTAACCATCAGGTGCATACGTACGCAGCTCGCCAGTTCGCATCTGGAGTGGGCGATGAGAGCGTAGTGTTGGTCAATATTTGACGAGAAAATATTAACCCAGTTAGAGGCATCAATTTTGCAACCAGAGACTACACGGTGCGACTTTAAAACAGCACGTAAAGCAAATCAAAATGAATTATAAGTTCGGTTGCTTAAGTGCTATTTTTCTCATGGTGGAATCGAAGTTTTTCGTTTTATCATAACTTCGTCATTTACTTTTCGTTTATTTTAACTACATCGTTTTAGCTGTATAAGTGAATCAGCTCAAAACGTTAACAAGAAGTGAGTGCAAATGTTATGTTTTTATGATCACATCTTATTCTACTGTGTATCCACTGTTTTTCTACTTGTTTATACGTTTTTTTAAATAATTCAACCCCTTAACAGTTTTGCTCGAACCTGGCTCGGGCAAGCGGATGGAATTTGTACTGCTTTGCCGTTCTTTCGTGTTTGTAACCTTTCTTTGATACATTTGACACTAACCAATGCAATTCAACCAAAATTTTGCTTATTATCGGCAAATTATTCCTGATTTGGCAGGACTGAAGGGGTTAACAGAAGAATCTTCTTCTTCTTCTTCTTGGCGTAACGACCACTTTAGTCATGCCTGCCCGTTAAGGGCTTACGAGACTTGTTTCCTTGTTATACGTGGATAGTCAGTCCTCTCGTACAGGGGAGGGTCCGGTCTCGGTTGGGATTCGAACCCACGCCGTCGAGGTGGTGAGCCCCGGCGCTCATGGGCCGATTTTCTAACCGGCGCTACCGCTCGGCTGTCGCGGAACAGAAGAATCTATAAAACCTAAATTTACTTTATGAACATATCAAACTGTAGATTTGTTTAAAACGTTGACTGCCTTTGACTTTAAAATGAACATTTCAAACTTTAGATTTGTTTAAAACGTTGACTGCCGTGTCACCCAAAGGTGGGTGACAGCAGAAATCACTTCTAAAAAGTTTTTGACCCATAAACAAATGAAAATGCAACATAAATACCATAGTAATATGAAGAACAAATTCTTTGGGAAGCTAAATCTTTGCTTGACCTTCGAAAAGCGTCGTTTTAACAAATTTTATAAACAAATTTAGTTGAAAAAGATTGTACTGAAAAAGTGTGCTAAAGATGCTTGGCGGTCAATGTGTTAACACGTTGCGTATCAAGCGTTTTAGCACAATTTTTAGCACATTTTTTTTAATTACAATTTGTTTATAATATTTGTTAAACCGATTGTTTTCGAAGGCCAAGCAAAACTTAGCTTCCCAAAAAATGTATATAAAATATTACAATAACTTTTATGTTGCATTTTCATTTATTTATGGGTCAAAAACTTTTTAGAACTAGAACTGCTGTCACCCATATTTGGGAGACGCGGTAAATAAACTCAGTCCTTAAAGCGATGTTTCACGACGAAAGAATTAAAAAAAAAACTCGATGCAGATTATACATTTTGTGAAAATATATTAAATTAAGTAAGTCTAGGTGTGGTCGTAATGTACTAAATTTGCATTTGTTTCCAGACGATCTCTATACGAGATGAGCTTCACAAACTTGTCGTTCACACCCTCGACATCCCGTGCCCCAGGAAGTTGGAGAGTTTATCGTGTAAACAAACCTATTTTCACCTCGAATCCCAATCCACTTCCACCGTCACCTCTCACCGTGCGTGTGTGCGATCGGTTGGGCCAAAGCCTGCGGCACTCCGCAAAATTACTGCTGCAGTTTTGCCATACCCGAGAGATTGGTTTATAGGTACGTGTAACAAGGGAAAAAAAGACCTTACCAAGGTTGAACCGGGAATATGGGCCCGAATTCTCCGATGATCGTTTCGGCGGGGCGGTGTGGTTGTGCTGCTGCTGTTTGGTATTGAATCAGTCCCCGCTCGGCTGTGTGCGTTGCGAGCAAGTAATTTAATTACTTCTGCTAACTATCCCGCATTAGCCCTCCGGTATGGTAACGTGCAACCACTCGTTGGATCGACGATGTGCTATCGTTTATCAGCAGCAATGAGATTCGCTTGCCCGCCCGACTGCCTGCCGCCAGGAAAAACAAACATTCCGCAGGCTTGCCTAGTTTGCGCAGGAGATTGTGCGCCAAGAGCAATTTGTGGCAATCGAGTGCAAAAGACTGTATGTGCGCATCGGAGTGCCGATAAACTGTGGTGGTTTGCATGCGGGATGTATCGGCTAACACCATCAGGTTTGTATGGTTCTATTTTAACTTTTAGTTTATCTAGTCACGTGAATAGTCCTCTGCATTATTATTTTCATACAATTCCTTTCCACCAAAGCCCTTTGCAGATAACAAATATTTGCTTCGGTAAAAAAAGCATTCTGGCGAAAATCAATTTGAAGTGCCATACATTTTCTTTGAAATACTACTAAATATTTCATTTCATTTCAACTTTCATTCTACGCTCGCTGTGAAAAGCTTATCCAACCTCTAATCAACACTTGTAAATTCAACTTAACACGTTCAACGCCGAATGTTTTTAGAAGATGTTTTTAGTACAAACATTTTTGATGAAATTTTGTTGATAACATTCATTAAACAGAGGGCTAAGCAAGAACTTAACTTCCCAAGAATTCATTTTTAATATTACTATGGTGTTATGTTACATTTTCATTTATTGATGGGGCTAAAACTTTTTAGAACTAATGATAGCCATAGCAGTCAACGTGTTAATATGACAACAAATGTAAAATTTTACGTTGCCATGACAATGAGAGTTTACAACAGCTGGGTTGAGTTCCATAAAACGTTGAATAACAGTTGTTAGCCGAGCGGTAGCGCCGGTTAGAAAATCGGCCCATGAGCGCCGGGGCTCACCACCTCGACGGCGTGGGTTCGAATCCCAACCGAGACCGGACTCTCCCCTGTACGAGAGGACTGACTATCCACGTACAACAGGGAAACAAGTCTCGTAAGCCCTTAACGGGCAGGCATGACCAAGAGGTCGTTACGCCAAGAAGAAGAAGAACAGTTGTTATCGTTTAATTTTGACGGAAAAGAAATTATTTTCTAACGTTTCTAAGGAAAATTGGGGCTCTTTTAATTTTTTATGAATCCTAAAAACAACGTAAATTTTTATAATCTAAAACGATTTCGACCGTTTTTCTTACCAAACATAGCGAAATATCTATTTCTGATCGGATTCCAAACTCAAAGTTGAAACGAACCACAGGATTTTAATGGGGATCAGGGTGACCGATTTACGATCCGCTCTAAAACATCCATCGATAAAAGAAAAATGTTGACGACTACACACAACACAAGTGACCGCCGTCAGTGTGGCTGCAAAAACGGTATGTGACCCAGAGCACGAGAAAACGCACTCGACTGATGGTGTGTGCTCGATCCGGCGAGCGAAAAGGCCATCGGAAAAATCGTGGAAAATCAACAGCAAATTACATTAAACTCTGCCAGCCGTCCCCTGCTTGACGCTCGATGTCCGAAAAAAAAACACCAAATTGGAATTGAAAATAAATCCAATTTTCCCGAAGCCAAAATAAAGGAAAAACGAAAGTACAAATCTCTCTAAAAACAACCAACTAAAACTCCAAAATGGCTCATAGCACACAAGAAAAAGGAAAACCTCTCTCTTTGTCGGGCACACAGAAAATGAAGTAAAAAGCCAACATTTTCCAGCAGGTTGTGCTTCCGTCGTCTATCGATGGAAACAGTTTGATTGAAAGGCCTTTTGCCGACGGTGGAAGCAGCAAAAATGGGTATAAATATTAACAACACCTTCCCAACGTCGCGTCGATTGCCTGAGGCCACATTCGACACAGTTCCAGCCGAGGTATCTCCTTCCGAAACTCCCACACCGGATCCACTCAGGCCCTGCTCGCGTCCGGGCACCTCGAGCTGCGGATGTCAATCAGTCGGAAGTCGGCAATAGGCTGATTAGAGTGCCATTGAACTCCCTAAAAAAACCTGTTGTACAGTCTACATGGGGTAGGTCGCACCATGGTGGTATTATTTCGCAATAAGCCTGGGATAAAGAAGAAAATAAGCAAGGACTTTGCGTCTGTGCTGATACCATGGTCGCGTGTTGCGATAGAAAAGAAAAAGGAAAAATCTATGTTAATCCACAAGAAAATGAGCCAAAGCTTAAAGATTCCAAGAAAATATTGATGAAGATAAATCCCTTTGAAATGTTTAGTATTGCAAGGTGGATCATTCGTAATATCTTGAAAAGAATCTATCCCAAAACTAAGGGAACTAAAGTGATCGAAAAAGTAGAGAGTAGACAATTTCTTCGAAAATCATGTTCCATCCAAATTACCCTGAGCTTTAATGTTAAGAATTGTATGTCACAAGAAGAATAAAGAAAATATTTTAAGTGTAAGTTTAAAGAAAAACAAAATGTCTTCCTCTAATAGGGAAAGTTTGAATCAATTCTACAGCTAATTTTTAGCTAATAAAAAAAGTTATCTAAAACAACAATTCACAGACTACAGGATAGAAAACAAAGCTAAAAACCGCTAGCTCTGTTCAGTGCTTCACGCCTGTAACAACATTTTCATTTGATCCTAAGAAAGCATCTTCAACACATGAAGATTGCAATGAAAATAACCTACTACTAGAAATGCATAACAATACTCCGACGTCAGAATGCAGCGACCGCTTCGTTCTGTAGTTGCATTACAGCAATATACAATACTGCTGCGTCCGTCCGGGTTTGTGTGGTTCGAAAGCAATTCGAAACAAAGACCAAAGCAACACATTTACCTTGACCGCGTAAAGCGACGGTCACGGTTTTCCATCCGAGAAACGTACAGCGGCATCTTGTCAATCCATCGACGAGTTCGAACATCCAATGTACATTATTTATTTAATCAAATCAATTACGTACACATCACAGACACATGCGGGAGATGCTGAATGAAACACGTACAAAGCCGCAAGCAAACCTGTTTGATTCAGGAGGTCGCTTTGCGTGAATCGCAGTATTTGAAAGCGCCGGGGAGCATGCTAGTCTCTGAAAATTCATATATGTAGTTGACCTACCAGGTTGAGTCATTTTTATTTGATTGCTACACCGTTTTGATCGGAAGATTAAATTTATTCTCGTGTGAAATTCTCCTGAGTTTTTGCCAATTATTGAATAGTTAACTGTGGTAAAATAAAATGGCAAAACCAGTTTGTAACTATAAAACTATGATTAACGTGTTGTGCCATAGTGCTTAATGTTTCTCCCGATAGAATGTTGAACGACATGAACGAATATGATTTGTGCGGTTTCGGTCGGTGAACCTCTAACGCGGGTGTCGTCGAAGCTGGTTAACGAATATTAAATTTTCCAACCCGAACGTCACTAACGACCCGCGACGTGCACTTTGCTGTGCGTGTCAAAGTGCCACCACCAGTAAATGTGCGATGCACAAATAGGTCATCGCACGAAAAGATCCATTTTCGTATACAACACAAACACATAGACATATCCATGTTTTTCCAAAAAGGGCGGTTAACAGTCTGCACCCCCGTCCACTGGGAAAACGGGGGGTGGGGGGCGTGGGGGGGGGGGAAAGGTGGCTGGAAAAGGTTACCGATTCCATACACGCACCGCGCGGACTCCAGACAGTGCGTGTTCGTTGGTCGCCGTGCATCGGAAATCGATGGTTATTTCAAAATGCGTCACGAGAATGCATCCCGTGCAGCCAATATGGCGCACAACATCCGACACCATCGACGTGTGGCATCGTCGGCGAGATGGAGCCGGAAATGGCATCATATACCGCGACTGCATAATGCGGCCCAAAGTAGATCGATCACCTACAAGGACAGTGACCAACAACAGAGAGTAGCGACCGGTTACTGCGCTCAATCGACTATTAAATAGATGCTCCATCATCTCTGACACGAATCTAAATGATATTTGCTACTGAGAACTACCTTTGGACATCCAATAGAGGAAGGTGTGAAGGAAATACTATATTAACACGTTGACTGCCAATGTCCTACATAGAGGTGACAGGCAATACAGATCATGCCACGAAAGTCATGTAGTATTGCACTAATATAGTATTAGGCTCCAGTAGTTGTAAAACATATCCTTAGACATGCTCAGTAGGCAGTAGTTGTAAAACATATCCTTAGGTCTATTTGTTATTGGTTTAAAATCAAGTTTAACACGTTGCGTACCGCGTCACCCAAATATGGGTGACGGCAGTTTTAGTACAAACAAGTTTTTGACCCATTAATAAATGAAAATGCAACATAAAAATTATTGTAATATTTTATATACATTTTTGGGAAGCTAAATTTTTGCTTGGCCTTCGAAAACAATCGGTTTAACAAATATTATAAACAAATTGTAATTTGAAAAATTGTACTAAAAATTGTGCTAAAACGCTTGGTACGCAACGTGTTAAGCATTTGTTTTAAGAACACATTTTACCAAAAATTATTGTACTAAAAATGTTCTAAAAACGCGCGCCCAGAATTGGGTGACAGCAGAAATAAGTTCAAAAAAATTTTTGACCCATAAATAAATGAAATGCAACATAAAAACTTTACTGATATAGAAAATAAGTTCTTTAGGAAGCTAAGTATTTGCTTGGCCTTCGAAAATAATCGGTTTAACAACTGTTATAAACATATTTTATTAAAAAAGATGGTACTAAAAACGCATGGCAATCAACATACTACAGGGCTTGGATTTTTCAGGAGGATAGTTGGTTCATGGAATGGTTCTTCTGCTTTAGCTTGGCGTAACGACCAAGAGATCATGGCTGCCCGTTAAGGGCTTACTAGACTGTTTCGCTTAGTGTACGTGAATAGTCAGTCCTCTTGTATCAGATCAGACTGGGCGGGTCCAGTCTCGTTTGGGACTCGAACCCACACCGTCAAGGTCAATTTTCTAACCGACGTTACAAATGGCTATCGTGGAACCACCTAGGTTAAGAATATATATTTTTCCTGTTTATAAAATGATGTTCATTACTTTCTATTCTATAAAGATGTTTATCAAAAAATGAAAAAAAAAATGTTAATCCAAACATGTTGACCGCGGTGCCACCCAAAAAGCGACATCGGCAATCCACATCTGCCCTTCATTTTAATATAGAAACAAATAACAAATAGACCAAGCTTTTCTAAGGATAAATTTGTACATTTATTTATGAGTTTCGTGACAAGTTCCGGATTGGATCCCACTATGTATGTAGTTATTGGCAGCGAACGTGTTAGAAATAACAATTGTATTAACCATTAAATACACTGGAGCGCATTATTTTCAGTAACAGTTAACGTTTCCAAAAAAGAATGGTTCACAGCACTTCCGACTCTGATGCCATACTGACTGTGCGCCCTTGTTCATAAGACAAGCTCGAAACTCTAAATTGTACAAACATTCGGCTCAGCCCGTAGCGCGCGCATGGCCTCGGTGATACGTAATATTTCTCCAGCACAAACATCCGGTCCTAAGCCCCGATCACACGGGCGCACCAAAACACACACACACACAAGTTCTTTGCCGGCCGCCAGCCAGCCCAGCCCAGTCCCTAAACCCGCGTCCATCGATAGAGGCATCCGATTTCCGCCTGTACATCTCGGGGTAAAAGAATGCGAAAAACAACGTTCGATATGGACGACTAAAAACACGAATTTCCACGAAAACGCACCGCAAATTGAGTTTTAAAGTGCTTTCCCGGTGGATTCTTTTCTCTCTACCCGGCAGCAAATCGAATCAACGGCAAGGAACTCTGGAACGTGGCGGCTAACGGCTGAAAAAAAAACCAGGAGCAAACACTGGGTGGCGATATGGAAGCTGCGGATGAAAAGGCAGAAACAACCGAAATGCCTATTTTCCCGCTCGCTACGCGTTTTGTGCAACAAAACGTAGTCGAAGTTAACAAGTAAATCGTTACATCGACAACATGGTTATTTTAAGAGATCCGAAGCATCTTCTAGATACGGTAAAAATAAAAAAAATACGTTCTCATCTTCATCATCAGGAAAGTCGAAGGGTTGGGAGCAGTCGTAGGGATAAACCAAAGACTTTTTGAAGAGTTTTTAAGTAGCTGGCAGTTCGGTTTATACGTTCATAAAACTTTGATAGAATGATAAAATTAGATTTGAAGTACTAACCAGCTTATAGAGCGTTTTATTCAATTAACCTCAAGCAATGTGTGAGTCCTTGTTTATAAGTTTCTCCACCGATAAGTATATAAATCGAAAAGGACAACCTAAAGTTATTAATCTGTTTGTTATATTTCTGTAGTCAAATCTAAGATGTAATCTGTCTTTTTTTTTAATTCTATATTTTACCTTTTATTCTGCACTAACCAGGCACATAATCAAATCAAACCATGTTAATAACTACGAAAAAAAGGTACAGAAAACACAAAATTATGTTAAAAAAAGTTGTTGTCTCAAAAACAGACGAAAAACACTAAGAAGGCAAAGGTGTATTTTACACGCAGAGAAATGATTATTCTTTCTCAACGATTAGAAAACAATCAAACTGGAAAATGAATACTATATCCCGTAATATTTTGCATATAGCATTCAAAATTGATTCATTTTAAGTCAACGGTTGCACCCAAAGTCAACAGTTCTAGCCAAAGAGATAAAAATGAAGTATTGTGCCCAGTGAGATTTCGGTGCGTCATTACATTAACCGAAATCAGTAGATATATAAATTCCCATTATTTTCGCTCATGCATCCTTCAGAAACCGCTACTACCTTATCCAGTTCAATCATTGCATCTCCTGCCGACCAAGAACCAAAACCCACCCCTCCACAAGCAACCTAACGCCCCCGAAGGATGACTTTATCAAAACCAATACCACAAGCTGCTCCAGAATCTACGCTTAAGACATACATCATTCGCAAACTCCACGCACAACTCGGTAGAAGTTGCTGTCTCCTTCCGCCCCTCGAGTGTCTTCATCGTCGTTGTTCGTACAGTCCAAAAGTTTAACGATTCATTTTGTTATGGGGAGCTATGCAACGCCGTTCTCCTCAACGACGGACCACTGGAGATGACTTCCAATTGACGCGATAAAACAACTCATTTGCGTCATATGCCTCCACTGCTTGGCAACTTTATCTCACTGGAGCACTTTGAGTGCGAATAAATGTGAATTCCAGCTAAATACGTGCGCCCACACAGCGAATGATTTTATGTGTTTTCTTAGCACGGCCTTGAGTCAAACAGGAGGGGACGAGACTTTGGGTTCTCCAAAAAAAGTTTCCCAACTGGATTTCGATAAGGCTTTCTTTAAAAAAAAATATGTTCCAGTTTTGTTTGCTTGGTAGATTATTATTTTTTAACGTTTTTTTTCTCTTCCCAACAAGTGTCAGATAAACTGACGTTAAATATAATTAATATCACCACATGATTTTACCATTAATCTTAATCCAACCCAACACGCGTCGATGTGCCAAATCGGGGCGCAAAATCAAGCCAACAAAAACGAAACCTTCTTTGGCCGAAAGGCTCCTCCGAACACACGACACGAAACGGGGACATGCTCTTGAAACTCGCTGCCTTACGTCGATAAAACGCGTATGGGAGACGGTGCGCGCCTCGGTGTGGAATTCGGTCTACGCATGGCTTCGGTGCAGGCTGCGTATAGCATACCCCGCACGTCCGTTTAGGGTAACTTGACGCATATGGTTCCCTTTCGAGCGCAACTCACCGGCAACAAATCGCTGACGAAGGGCAGCAGCACAGCTCAATTCTGCAGCGGAGCGGAGCCGAACGGGGATCATTTTCGACACCAAGAGGCCGCAGGAGGAGCAGCGTGGACGGACGTAGGTGCCGACGTTGATATGTTACAACAAATCAAACGAAATCGAAAGTAGTGCTGACCGGGCTCGAGCTGGCAAAACTTGGCAGCCGGGACACAGCCGGGTGACAACATCCACCACCCCATTCCTACACCCCTGAGACCGTGTACCCTTCGGTCGAAAGAGGTTTGTTCTGACGGTTTCCAAATACAGCGCACACAACACACGGTCGCGTTAGGCATTTTGCCAAGATGATGATGTTGCTACTGCTGCTACTACTACTGGTAGATCGGCTTCTCGGCGCTCCCGACTATCGTCCGTCGAAGGGTTATTCGGAATTAATCATCTGGCAAAGGCGATGACGCTAGCGGCACCGCCAACGTGCACGCGAGTCGCGAATTGATGAGTTCGTGGAATTGCAGAACCATCATCGATGGAACGAACATCATGCTTTTAGTTTAAATTTAAAATCTTTAGCAGTTATTCGTGTAGTGATGAAATATGTGATGTTGCTAAAGAAATCAGTCGTCGTTGCTAACGAAATCCATGGAATTGGACAATTATTATTTTTGTATTTTGTGCCTTATGAATCTTTAGGTGAGATTCATTCATATGAATATGAATTAATTAATTAATCTTTTGGGATTTGAATCTTCAAACGTTAGTGAATCTTACGAAACATTAAAAACTTTCACGACTCTTTATGATTCTTTCGTTGGCGTGGATGATCATGCGACCAAAACAAAAAGAGGGTCTGTATCTGTGCCCATTTTTAGGTCTTTAGCTTTTTATTCTTTTAACATTAATGAATCGTTGGGATTCATGAATCTCCAAAACGATTTCACTTTTCATCATGATATGTAAATGCAATCCAATGATGCATAATTTATTTTTCAAGGTTGTACACAGCCGTTTTCTTCAATGCATTTAATTAGAATTACTTAAGTACCAATGAAAATTGTATAAATTGTTGAGTTCTTTTAAGTTTTCTTAAATGTTTTGTAACTATTTGTTTTAAAGATTCGAAAAATGGTGGGACTTTATATTACAAGTAACAAAAAACATTTATCCTTTTGATTGTATTGTTGATCTTCTGTTACACCATCGATGCAGCTATTAACAATGTAAAACTTACATTCGATGAAACATTTCAAAGCCCTTATCAACTCACGCAGTAAGCGACAAACTTCTCTACATCCATCTGACCTCGTAACTGATTACTTCTATCGCCGGTCCGACACGAAGCCCTCTCCAGGCTAACATGGTGGGAAAATGGTGCGGCCCCAGGTATTCGTGCGCAACGGGATATGACGTTAAAAATAAACAGCTTCTTCTCCGCACCGGCAGCAACGATATCCACAGAGAGAAAGAGCAACCGGCCCGAACCGGGGAGGCTGGTGCCAAATGCTTCTGCAACGAGAACTGCCTCTGCCCAACGGGGTTGGCTCGATTGCTGCGATTCACAAATGGAAAACTGTTGGAGGAGTAATTTTACAAACAGAACCTATCGCCACCCGACGCGCCAAAACCGGCAAACCTCCGGACACAGGGTGTGAGAAGTGGGGTGGTGGGGGAGTTGGACAAAACTGTGGGTGAAGGTGCGGATGTGAAGCGATCAGGTGCCTGCTAAAACGGAAACATTGATTGCCTTGCAACAAATTGGCCATCAGTGCCTGGCTCGGCTGCCCGTTTCTTCTCACATTTTCAAAACGACTACGATTTGTTGTCTCGTCTAGGAATGGTTCGATACCTTACCGGACATTGCTTCGGGTGGTTTGCCGGTAAGCCAGGCATTTCTTTATTTTTTTTTTTCATTTTCCAACACCAATGGCGCATGAGAATTTTGGCAGCAATAGAATCTGCCAACTCATCA
The DNA here is from genome assembly GCF_943734705.1 of Anopheles coustani. Lineage (NCBI taxonomy): Eukaryota > Metazoa > Arthropoda > Insecta > Diptera > Culicidae > Anopheles > Anopheles coustani. The sequence continues at coordinate 70,411,406 of NC_071288.1, read as the reverse complement.
TTCCATCCCCTCATCAGTTGCACCAATGTTGAAGCATTCCCTTTTGAAACCGGGGGTTCGGTTGGGAAATCAGTTTAACTGTTTGATACACGCCCAGTCGGAGTGATTAGTAGAATGTAGCACCTACGGCACACATTACACAAAATCTCTTGAAGCGGTATTTGGAACAACCTCTAGTCCACCGGTAAAGTTCTTTACTGAATAAAATAAACAAACCAGCAAACCAATTTTATGCGCTCACCAACATTTTCCCATTGTTTTGCAAATGTTTTTGAAGGTGTGCGTGATAATTGCATCGATAAATATTGCTTCACCATCGCCATTATCACCTCCGGTGATGTTTGCACAAATTATTCATCGGGAAGTTTATCAAAAATGTCTGAAGTCGGGGATGTTGTTTAAACATTTCTTTCGTTTTTTGTTCGAGCACTTTCAAGGCTGGAATATAATGAAATTGATTTTATGAAAGCTTGATTGGCAGCTGATTAAGCTCAAACATTGTAAAACGCAGGCACAAGCGTTCGTTGGGGTGTACGTGCGCCTCACAGTGTATTTACTCTTTTTGTTTATCGTAATCGCATTTATAATTAGTAACTTTATCCTAGCTGAAATAAACCATCCCCAATCTGAGACACAACCCCCACAAACTCCGTTCCTCAAGCCGTTATCGTATATCGTGTTCGTATATTTTGTTAGAGAGAAGGAAGAAAGTTGGCGAATGTGCCGCTTCTAATTTCTATCACCGTGCTCGCACAAAACAAACACACAAACACACTGCACAGTGCCCAAGTAAACATGACATTTTCCGGGAAATGTGTATAATCTCTAGGAAAATATCATCGGCAGCGAGTACACACAGGATGGAAAGAGATTGCCCCGGACGCAAGATCAACATTTTGCACGCTTCCCACGAAAAATCCCTTTCAAGTTAACGCGCGGCGGGTTTTAACTAACCACGAACCGCAAGAATTGTGCCATCAAATAGAACATCGCGGAACGTAAGAGATACACAATCAGAAGATCTAACGATTGATGGTTTTATCGTGCAGAGTTTTTAATGATCATAATGCAAGAGGCTGTTTGAAATTTGTTACATATGTGCGACAAACATTACATCGAATGAAAAAAAAAAACACTTTAAAATGACTAAAAGCACTTTTGAAGAGTGTCGATTATGCTATTAACTACACCAGAGTTTCTTTGCAAAACAACGGTTCGTTGCTCAAGTCTTGTACGTTTAACTTAACTGAGCGTACGATGCCAAAGGGAAGCGATTAAAGTAAAGATTGCGGTTTTGAAAATGATAAGAAAGTTAAACTTGTTCAAACGGGTATAGAAATGGCTAAAAAGTTAGTAATAGAAGAAATGCCGCAAAAGTATCTTGAACTAATCAAAAAAGCTGTTTCTCACTTCCTCTCATTGTAGTCTTTTCCAAAAAAAGGCACTTCCAAAACACCATGGGAAGGACAACAGCGCAGTAGGATGAAAATACTTCATCGGTCATTTGAAAACTCTAGGCACTAGCGAATTTGGGTCATCTGGCCGACAAATCTCGACCATATTTCACTGCGAAACCCCAGATGTCAAATTCAACCGTAGTTGCTCGAAACTTTGTGGACATGAAAAACAAGGAAGTGTGGTAGGAAACATGATACTTTTTAAAAAGCTTCTGTGTTTAATAAACTTATAAATATATTATCAGATGGAATACATAGGAAAAAGTATAATTTACTCACCATTTATGCAAACACTCCTCGAAACATTTGATGTAGGGTTCTTCCTCCTCTCCGGGACGGGATGATTTTAGAACGAAGAAGAGTAAAATCGTACCCCAGGGTCCCGCTGGATAACGCATTCAAACCGACAGATTCGCCTCGTTCTGTCGAGAACCGCTTCCGTTACCTCCAAATTATTCACTTCCTCTTCGTTTCCGCATGGCGCAAGAATTGATTGAAACGGATGTGTGCCCGTGTGTGTTCGCCAGTATGCAAATGGGAAACTGTGTCAGATGTTAAATTAAAAAACGAAAAACCAGCGGAAAGGCATCTGCTTATGCGCCAAGAAGCGACGGCGGCCCCGATTTTCGCTTGAGAGTATCTAACGTTTCAATCGATGCAATCAGTTGGTCGATACTGCACGATGGCCTACGGCGTATGAGCGTTATCTTACCCACCGGAAGCTTTGCGGCAAATTGCGAGTCAAATATCCAACCATAGCAAGCTATGCAACCGGTCGGTCAAGGGAGGTGAGAAAAATGTTCTATACGGCAAGGCAACAGGACTTCAGGCGATACAGCATATCGGGCCGAATGAGTGGCTGATGTGATTTGCCACAATGTGTCGGCTCTCCTACCGGCCAACCGATCGATCAATCAGATTTCTTGAAGCAGAAGAATCCCAGCTGAATCATTTCCAGCGAAATCAGGGCAAGTCGACAGGGGTCATGTTGCTCCACTGCTGCTGCTGCTGCTGCTGCTGGAAGGGGCAAGCATCGTTCAGTCTAGACATCAGCGAACAATGGGAATGCAAGAATGTGTCTTGTGTTTTCTCCATTACGGAGCGGACCTTCGCACCACCACACCACACACACACCCCCGCTACAAATCCGGTGCGGTGCAATGAGGCACGAAGAAACTCTATCGGATGATTCACGCCATATCCGCATTTTTTGCTTTGTACTCTCAACGCTGCAGTGTGGACGGAAGCGGTCGAAGAAAGAAGGCACGATTTTGGGGGGCGAGACACAGAACAGTGGACGAGGGTTCTGTACAACATTCCATTGATTGACTTTTTTTAACTTGTTAGCTGCAAGACCGTGTCAAGTTTAAATTCACCACCTCATTTGTAAACAGGGTGAATATATTAAATGATAGTGATTGGATTTGGAAAGGTCAAAATTTGCTGAAAACATTTGTTGTTTTTTGGCCAGTTATTCTCACATTGTCCCACAGTGCACAGATCCGATATTGAGTGCGTGTGTGTATGTGGGATGTTCGTAGAATCAAGAAACGAAAAGAAACGTCAACGATGGCAAAACTGTTGGCAGCAGAATTCTTGACTTGGAGTGGAGAAATGATGAGCCTTTCGCGAAGCGGCATCCATTATGCAGCGAAAACCGAAAAAGACACGGCATCCTGTGCTCTAATGTGCGACCCAGACCGTATCATTCCACCGGCAGCTTCACGAAAAATGGCACACGAAACCAACACGCACTCGCGCACACGAAATGAAATGAAACTTTGTCGCTCCGATAGCACAAGGGCACTTTTCTTCGCCAACCGCGACATCCACAAATCACAGAAACAGACACATTTGCGAATTTGAGCACATGATGACGATAAAACTAACAGCGAAATGGATAAACCACCAACCTCTATCGTGAGGGAAAACTGTACTGCGATAATTCCACACACTGCGATTGATCACTTCCGCTCCGCACGGCTAAGATGCTTGTTGATCCGCTTCACTTCTCATTCGCGGGTGCTTGGAAAGATGAATAATACACTTTTAATCAACCGAAGGGTACATACCACTTGCCCCGTGAACGCGCTCGGGTCGATTGATCCGTGAAGGAAATAGAAGCTTATAAGCTGAATCTTGCAAAATACGCGAAACGCACTAGTCAACCGAACCGCACAAGCGCAAGATGAGGAATCACATTAGTGTTGGCAGAATTTTCGGAAGATTCGAAAGATTCGATTCGGAAGATTCGAAGATTCGATCCCTAGACGGATTCCAAAGATTCGAATCCCATTTGACGGATTCTAGACATTCGAATCCCATCTAACAAATTCTAAAGATTTGGATCCCATTTGACGGATTCTAAGGATTTGATTCGATTAAGATTCGAATCAGACCCAGCGAACGGCGGTACACTGAATATCGAGCAGTTTTTTGCCTTTTTCTTTCGGACCCCCCGATATCCGCTTAACGGGGGTGTCGTGATCTCCACGAATCATTACTCTTTTCCAATATATTTCAACTTCCAAATTCGACAATTTTTCCTCTCTTAATTCTTACAATCTCCAACCACTCTCGTCAAAATCAATCACAAGACTGATGGTTCAATCCATTTCGTTTTCCAATGTCTACTTTGTTCCATCTTTTTCAATATGCAGATCCATCTCGGTTCAGTAGTAGGCCATCGCTCTTCCAATTTTCATTGCCAACTATATAGCGAATGATTTCATTTTTAATTTTTTTTTCGTTTCCTCGCATTCGAAATTCGCTTGTTTATAATTTCGATTAATTCGTTCACTATTATTATACAATATATTCATCTAGCTCGGCTCAATCCCTACATCCTCCACTACCTCTACTCTTAATCGAAAACGTGATACATAACTGTATCCTGGTATCTATTCGGTATCTTACATTTTCTTCGGGGTCTTGTTTGTAGATTACCGCTGATATGCTCGTTATCTTCTGCAGGGTCAACTGCTTTTCCATTGATCTCTAAGCCGCTTCCTTGGTTTGACTCCTGAACATTCTCTCGATCCGGGGCGCGTTTCACGTCTCTTACATTTCTGGTTATTTTAGCTCCTGATTCGCTTATTATGACCACTTTTGCCCCATCTCTTGTCAATACCGTATATCTCTCGCTGGAAAATGTTGGATCGGTTTTTGTTCTTTGCGGAATAGCAAGCACCACTGTATCTCCGACTGTTATATCGGATTCTCTTGCTCCGCGATGTTTGTCTGCGAATTGTTTACTAATTAGTTTAGAAACGGCATCAGTCTCCTTAATATCTGAACGATCGAGTGGCTCCTTACTCTCCCATAGGCAAGGAAAAGTTCCGCGGAATCGCCATCCGACTAGAAGCTCGAAAGGCGTAACTCCCAGACGCGAATGGTGTTTCTGGGTATTATGAATGTATATATACTCCTCTAATGCGTCTCTCCAATTCCTATCTTCCTCTTTTGCAGCTGCCATTGCTTTAATAATACCTTGATTTTGTCGTTCTACTGCTCCGTTCGATTGTGCGCTCAGAGGAATGGATTTCCGGATTCTTACTCCTTTGTCTTCCCAGTATTCTTTAAACTCCGAGCTCTGGAATGGTGGACCATTGTCACTCTGTATTATAAGAGGCAGGCCCCAAATTGTAAAAACCTTGCAAAGCGCAGCGTTGGTACTTTGGGTATCCGTTTTCCTCATCTCCGAAATATGCAAATAGCGAGAATAAATATCGACGGTTATCAGGAATTCTCCTGATCCGTATCCTTGCAAAGACAAAAAATCTACTTGCAGAATTTCCCATGGCCCGTTTGGCATATGTCTACTGGAAAGCGGGATGGGTGGGTTTCTTTTCGAAATAACGATGCACGTCTCGCAATTATTCACAAAGTTTGCAGCCTCTTTTGACATGTTTGGCCACCAAAAAAATTCTCGAAGGATTCGTTTTGTTGCTCCACAACCGACGTGCCCACGATGTGCCGCTTCCAATGCTGTAGAACGCAGCTTTGATGGTAAAACTATTAAGTCATCCTTGAATACGATGGGATCCAAACTTCTAAGATTCTTTGCTTCCGACTCAAAACGACGCAGACTTTTAGGCCACTTTCCGGACTGGATTCCTGCCCTTACAGCAACTAGTTCTTCGTCTGCTTCGGATGCAATCTGAATTTCCATCCAAGAGATACTCATGTTGCCGCCGTTTAAAGAATATAGCAGGTGCTTTTCGTTGTCTTCGTCAAACTCGTCATCTTCTTGTGATTTGCTAATCAATCTTGACAAAGCATCCGCAACATTTAGGTGACCTGGAACTCTTTTAACATTGAAATGATAAGGAAGTAACCTAAGGGCCCATGCTTCTGCACGTGTCACCGCTCGTCTGCCCATACGATGTGTTCCATTAAATATAAATTCGTTAGCTTCGGAGTCGGTTCGAATAACGAAATATTTGTTCAATAAGTAATAAGTAAATCGTTCTACGCTCCAAACAATTGCCAGCGCCTCCTTCTGCGTTTGAGGATATCTCTGTTCAGAGGGTGTAAGTGTCTTTGATGCGCAAGCTATTATCCTTGGGCTACCTTCTTCGTTGAATTGTATTAATACGGCTCCAAGCCCTGTAGGAGATGCATCAACGTATAATTCAGTTTCGTCTTTTAGATCAAAATAGCCGAGTTTGGTTATATAGTTTAGTGCTTCGTTTTTCAAAAATTGAAATTCTCGCTCCTCCTCGTCTGTCCAGTAGAAGTTATTAGAACTGGTGAGCGATCGGAGTTTTTCGGTTTTATCAGCCCGTTTAGGTATGAAGCGTTCTACGAAAGTCATCAGCCCTAAAAAGCTCTTAACCTCCGATAAATTCTCAGGTCTTCGAAAATTCTTGATGGCTCTTTTTTTGTCCTCTTCGATCCTCCAACCGTCACCAGACAAGTTAAAACCTAAAAACTTGACGGTTCTAGCTCCGAATACGCATTTTTTCTGGTTTAGTCGGACGTTATGGTCCTTCAATCGTTGAAGTGCTAACTTCAAATGATTATCGTGCTCTTCTTTCGAACCACCAAAAATTAAAATATCATCCAAGTAATTCAATACACCTGGGCATTCTTCCAGGACTACTGTTTGCAACAGTTCTTGAAAAATATCCGGTGAGTTGCAAAGTCCGAAGGGTAATCTTTTAAACCGATATGTTCCCGTTCCGGCGAAAAAATTCGTTAGATGTCTGCAATCCTCGTGAAGTTCAACGTGAAAAAACGCGCTTGTTAAATCTATCGTCGAAAACCACGAAGCGCCGTTCAATTTCGATAATATTGCTTCGAAGGTTGGCATCCTGAATGGGGTTCTGATTATGTTCTTGTTAGGACCTCTTAGGTCTACGACGAGACGAATGTCATTTTTTCCTTTAGGAACAACCAACAACGAAGAACAAAACGATTTCTCCATGTCTTTGGTAACTCGCTCTATGATTCCCGTAGAAAGTAGATCATCTAAACGTTTCTCCGTTTCGAGCTTAAATGCTGGAGGGATACTGGTGAATATGTTTCGAGACGGTGGTAAGCTCTTGTCGTAGTGCAACATTACTGGAGCTATGTTAAATTTGGGAAACTCATGCTCGACAGCGATGGCAAAAATCTCTCCCGGGAGTAAGCGATATTCATCATGATAACCTATCACTGGAATATTCATTCCGAGTTGTAGGACGCTGTACCTTAGTGCTGTATCCCGGCTCAATAGTGCTCGTCCCCCTGGAATGACGTAAAATTTCTCCAGCAATCGTGGTCGATCTTCGGAAATGAATAGTTCGGCCACGAAGGAGGCTTGCACTTGGATCTCTTCCTTTACACCGTACGCTTTCAGCTGTCGGTCCGTACCTTCCTTCAAGTTGAAAATATCATTGTTCTTTAAGCATTCAAATGTATTTCCGTCTACTGTATTGACATCTGCTCCGGAATCTATTAAAAAGCTTACGGAAAAACCTGCTATTTTTCCAACTATAATCTCCTCATTCGTACTGTTGCGGTTAACCATGTTAACTAGGATATTTTCCTTAACTTCCTCCACCGGAGTGTGTAGAGAATTAGTAACTTGTTGGCTCTCCTCCGTGTACACCATTCTAGGTAAAATAGACTGCTTAGTTTCAATCAGTTCCTCCTCTCCTTGGCCAGAATCGTCAGTAACCGCCGCGATTTTTCGTGGCTCCATATTCTGAGACGGGTTATTCCCATCTGTGTCGTTGCGCTTCCGAAAAGATTCTTTGCACGCGCGTTCAATGTGACCGATGACATGGCAATTACGGCATCTTTTGTCAATAACCTTACATTGTTCCGGTAAGTGATAATGGCTCAAGCATCGCCAACACGGTTTATGTTGAGTCCCAGGGTAGTGATACGGCATATTCCGGATGGATTGTCTTCTATTCATTCCTCTACCACGCTGTACATCTCCAAATCTTTTACCATAATTTGATTGACTGTAACGATCTCCGAATGCTTCACGGCCAGCGATTTCCTTGTGAAAACCGGTTCTTGATTTTTGTGTAATTGCGGCCACTTCGGCTACAACTCCCCTCTGGGAATGATTTTTAAGGAACATTTCCTCACTAATGGTATCGATTTCACATGCGCGTATCATATCTAAAAGCTGGGTAATAGACCCGTTCTTTCTCAATAGTTTCCTGCCCGCCAATCGCACTTTGATGTTTGAAGCGTGGGCTTGAATGATGTCTACGACCGTTTCTACCAGCTGTTCTCCTTTGTAGTTACATAGTTTTGCAGTACTCACAACTCGTTTTACGTAGGTTAGGTCAGATTCACCGTGTTTTTGGACCATTGTTCGAAGCTTCTGCTTTTGTAGGCAAATGTAGTCGCGAGAATTAAACAAACAATCCAACCTTTCCATTGCATTTGTATACGGAAATAAAATGGGGTCCGAAGATGTATTGGTTGGAGCGTTTTCCAACATCTCGAGGAGTAATTGACCAGCCTTCATCTTGAAGGCATTCAATTTCATATGTTCGTTTGAGATGCCGGCGAATTCCATTGCAGCCCGAAATTGTTCCTTCCATCCATCAAAAGTACTCTTATCTAACTCGTCCTGACCTTCCTTGGGCTTACATTCAACAATTTGCAAAGTAGCGAATGACATAGACATCGTACTAGAGTTAATGCCAAGAGTGTCAAATGACGACTGAAGAATAGTGGATGAACCGCATGGGGTATCCTTAATCAAATGATCCTCTACTGTTTCTTCAGTCCATGTGGAACCGTTAGTGCTCCTTTGGCGTAATCCTTTTAACTTAGCTTTCAGAACCGCGCTTCGCCTCTTCTCAGCCTTAAGGGCTTTCTTTAAAGTGGATAATACGAACAAATTCTTGCTTCTGCTACGATAAAATGTATAAACAGATAACGAAAAATAAGTCATAATTTAGAAACGATGTATAACAACTGTATTCCTAGGGTTGTCTCCCATTCAGCAATACATGAGAAATGTGAACTTTTCCTTCCTGAGAATTACCTCAAACATTAATGATCTCACTCAGAAAAGAACGTATATGTCTTGTTGGGAATCTCTCTGCATATTGATTCTTCATCTTAGAACATTTATTTACAAATTTACCTCCTACCCGTACGTATCTCATCCCCTCGGAGAATCTTTTATTTAAAGTTACATACTATTCTTCCTCTCAGGAAATCTCATCTAATCTGTACCGATTCTTTAAAAAAAAATTCTTCAACTCGAAGATAAAAAGTCTTCCACTCGGAGAAGATCTTAGTAACGAATGATTTTTATCTACATAACATACGTACATTTATGTATTATAAACTTGGAGAAGATCCTAGTAACGTACGCCTTTTACTAAGAGAAAAACTTTAAAAACGAATGTGTTCCTTTCTATATCAGAATCTATATTTAACATTGTTATTCTTTCCTCTTTTCTTTTATATACATATACTCAAAAACCAACAACCAAGTAATCGATCCATTCCTCAGGTCTTCCACCTGTTGACATATGTATGTTGGCATGAATGTACTGTTCATAGAAGCGTCAAATGACAGGAGAAATGTCAAACCGCGATGGTGACAAGGGTGCACCTCTATATGTATGAACTTTGACCATCTGAATAAAAGCACGGCGAACGCTCGGCTCAGTGTCAGTCGTTTGTGTATCAGCCATAAAGGATAACACGCTGGTGTATTTCGTTCAAAGTTCAACAGGTTATGGGCCCAGGTGAAATGGCGGATACGCAACGGTTTATGGTGCCTAAGTTGACCAATCAAAACTACCAAACGTGGAAGTTTAAAATGCAAATGCTCCTCGAGCGTGATGAGCTTTGGTGCACAATTGGCGAAGCAAAGCCGGAACCAGAGACGCCGGTATGGAAGCAGAAAGATTCGAGAGCACGTGCAACGATTGGGCTGTGTGTCGACGATAGCCAAGTTGGGCTAGTGCGTGACGCAACGTCTGCAAAAGACGCGTGGGATGCCATAAAAGGGTACCATGAAGCGGGATCAGAAGTGTACCTGCTAAAGCGGCTGACGCGCTTAGAATTAGCAGAAGGCGGGGACATAGAGAATCATTTACAAACGTTCTCTAACTTGGTCCAACAAATCGCTGATTTAGGAGAGCCAATACCCAGAAAATGGCAAATTGCGATGTTGCTATGTTCGTTACCGGAATCATACGATCCGTTAACTACCGCATTGGAACAGATTTCCACCAATAATTTAACCCTAGAGTTGGTGAAGAGCAAACTTCTAGCCGAAGGAGAAAAACGACGTGAACGTTCGGGAACAAGTTCGGCAGAAGGCAAAGTGTTTCAAGTGACGACGAAGAACAAAGTGAACAGGAACAAACCAAGTGTAGTGTGCTTTCATTGTGGCAAAGCCGGCCACATGAAAAGAAACTGTCGTTTGCTTAACAGAACAATGCAGGAAGCAAAACACAATTCCGCGAAAGTGACGGTGAGTGACGAAGGACCGGTGGCTTGGACTGCAAGCAAAGGCCTACCAGGAAACTGGTATATAGACAGTGGTGCGTCGCGGCATATGACGAATGATCCAACGTTCTTTGAAATTAAAGTGAATTGTGCGGAAAGTAGTGTCACACTGGCCGATGGAAGCAAGGCAAAAATTGAAGGTGTTGGATCAGGAACCCTAGTATGCGTGACAAAAGATGGCGAACAATTGGCCATAAAAGTTAGCGATGTACTTTATGTGCCCACACTGGAAAGTGGCTTAATATCGGTGAGCTGCCTGGTGAAGAAGGGCATGCGAGTAATTTTCGAAGAAAATCATTGTCTTATCGAACAAGGAAGGCGAGTTATAGCTGTGGCAACAAAACTCGGAAGTCTTTATCACCTGTGTATCATCGGCGAAAATGCGTTGGTGAGTAGAACATCACCAAATCATTGTCTACATTTATGGCATAGACGGCTTGGTCATCGAGACCCACAAGTAATAAAGACATTATTCGGCGATAAGGCGAAGTTGGAAGAACTGAACATGACAAATGTCTGCACGAGTTGTATAGAAGGGAAGATGGCCCGATCCCCATTCAGAAGAACAAACAAAAGAAGTGAAAACAAGTTGGACATTGTTCACACGGACGTGTGTGGTCCGTTTCCTCACACACCGAGTGGTCACCGTTACTTCATCACATTTATAGATGATTATTCGAGAATGGCGTTCGTTTACCTTATGCGACAGAAGTCAGATGCTAGTGAAATTATTCAGAATTTCGTGGCCTTCTGCAAGACACAATTCGGGAAAACACCCAAGGCCATACGATCAGACAATGGTGGTGAGTACACCGGAAAGGTGCTGCAAAAGTTCTTCAAAGAGCAAGGTATTATGAGTCAACTAACAGTGCCATACTCGCCTCAGCAAAATGGCGTCGCCGAGAGGAAAAACAGATCACTTCAAGAAATGGCATTGTGTATGTTACAAGATGCACGTTTAGAAAGCAAATATTGGGGAGAAGCAGTACTTACTGCAGCATATACCCAGAATCGACTACCATCGAAAATAATCGGAATGTCACCTTTTGAAAAATGGTTCGGTAGAAAGCCATCCTACAACCATTTCAAAGTGTTTGGATGCGAAGCATGGGTTCAAATACCTAAAGAAAAGCGTGGAAAAATGGAACCCAAGGCAAAGCAACTAAGATTTGTCGGATATTCCATCCAAGAAAAGGCATACAGGCTTGTAGATACTAGCACGGACCGCATTGTGATTAGTCGTGACGTCGTATTCAACGAAGCATCGTGCGAGCAAGGTGATAGTGTTCCTGTTGATGAAATTATACTCGACGTTGATCCTGATCGATACAAACATGATGATGTCGATGAAGAAAGCAACCCGATCAACGTGCAGGAGGAGAATTTTGATACAGCGGAAGAAAACGAGCATTACTCATCGGGCTCAGAAGACCTAGACCAGCCGGTTGCCGATCCATTAACACAGCGATCGACAAGAGGTAAACCACCAGCTAAATTTACCGACTATTTTTTAGGTTTGGTAAGAACGAGTGTGGATGAGCCAGCGTCGTACAACGAAGCCATAACATCCGTGGAAAAGGACAGGTGGATGGAGGCTATCGAAGATGAGTTCCGATCCCTGGAAGCCAACAACACGTGGGAGCTAACGTATCCACCCGAGAACAGCAACATTATCGGATGTAAATGGGTTTTTTAAGAAAAAATTGGACGCGAATGGAAATGTTGATCGATATAAGGCAAGACTTGTAGCGCAAGGCTTCGGGCAAAGGAAAGGATTTGATTACGAAGAAGTTACTGCACCTGTAGCAAATCAGTGCACATTAAGACTCTTGTAGACAATAGCAGGACAGCAAGCGGTTTGGTTGCGTAGGCTATTGGAGGAAATGGATGTAAAACAAAGAGAAGCAACCATTATTAACGAAGATAATCGTGCGTGCATTGAATTTACTTTGTCAGGTCATGAAAAGAGAAAGTCAAAGCACATAGATATGAAATATCATTATACTAGAGATCTTTGTAACACGAAAGTTATCGAATTAAAGTATTGTGCTTCTGAAGCAATGCTAGCCGACATATTAACCAAACCACTAGGGGCACAAAAGATTAAAGAACTCTCGATAGGACTCGGTATTAGCAAGTTAGTAACGGAATGAACATTAGATTCATGAGGAGGAGTGTTGACATATGTATGTTGGCATGAATGTACTGTTCATAGAAGCGTCAAATGACAGGAGAAATGTCAAACCGCGATGGTGACAAGGGTGCACCTCTATATGTATGAACTTTGACCATCTGAATAAAAGCACGGCGAACGCTCGGCTCAGTGTCAGTCGTTTGTGTATCAGCCATAAAGGATAACACGCTGGTGTATTTCGTTCAAAGTTCAACACCACCTCATTGTATCTGTGCCGTTCCTCTCAGGGAATTTCATCGAGGATTCCACTCAGATAAGCAGCTAGTAAAGGAGGTCTTCCACCTCATTGTATCTGTGCTGTTCCTCTCAGGGAATTTCATCGAGGATTCCACTCGGAGAAGCATTTAGTAAAGGAGGTCTTCCGCCTCATTGTAACTGTGCCGTTCCTTTCAGAAAACTTCATCGAGGATTCCACTCAGATAAGTACTAAGTAAAGGAGGTCTTCCACCTCATTGTAACTGTGCCGTTCCTCTCAGGGAACTTCGTCGAGGATTCCACTCGGAGAAGCATTTAGTAAAGGAGGTCTTCCGCCTCATAGTAACTGTGCCGTTCCTCTCAGAAAACTTCATCGAGGATTCCACTCAGATAAGTACTAAGTAAAGGAGGTCTTCCACCTCATTGTAACTGTGCCGTTCCTCTCAGGGAACTTCATCGAGGATTCCACTCAGATAAGTACTAAGTAAAGGAGGTCTTTCACCTCATTGCATCTGTGCTGTTCCCTTACAGGGAACTTCATCGAGGATTCCACTCAGATAAGCACTTTGTAAAGGAGGTCTTCCACCTCATTGCATTTGTGCCGTTCCTCTCAGGGAACTTCATCGAGGATTCCACTCAGATAAACACTTAGAAAAAAATGCCTTCCACTCGGGGAATCTTTTCATTTCCATAGAATTTCCTTAATACTAAGTCTTCCATTATGAGAAAATCTTACGAATTGTGTGACGCTATTTTTACCGCATTCAACTTTTTGGAATCAATTGGCAACCTTCTCAAAATTATCTCAATACCACAATTTAGAAAAATAACTTTAAAAATTCATCATATTTCGTTATAAAAGCCAATTACAACGAATCACAAAAATAGGTAATCTTCTGATTAAGTAGCCATGATTTGCTAACCAAATTAAATCCTGAATTTATTAGTTCCTAAACTACGAACGGGAATCACCATTCTTATTAACCTACTCCATATTCTTTTAAGGCCAATCCGGTGCCATCTTTAGGTCAAACCGAAATTATGAACGTTTGTCATCATTTTTCATGTATATTTCACTATTTTATCTTACCGACTTGCGCCATTGTCGTGATCTCCACGAATCATTACTCTTTTCCAATATATTTCAACTTCCAAATTCGACAATTTTTCCTCTCTTAATTCTTACAATCTCCAACCACTCTCGTCAAAATCAATCACAAGACTGATGGTTCAATCCATTTCGTTTTCCAATGTCTACTTTGTTCCATCTTTTTCAATATGCAGATCCATCTCGGTTCAGTAGTAGGCCATCGCTCTTCCAATTTTCATTGCCAACTATATAGCGAATGATTTCATTTTTAATTTTTTTTTCGTTTCCTCGCATTCGAAATTCGCTTGTTTATAATTTCGATTAATTCGTTCACTATTATTATACAATATATTCATCTAGCTCGGCTCAATCCCTACAGGGGGGTCGAATTACACGCACACAACGTTGAGTCAGAGGTGACACGCACACCAAGCGCACCAGATTAAAAGAGAGCAAAAACATAGTTGCTCCCGTATTCCGCTCTCTACTATGTCCAGCCCCACTCTTTCTCCCAGCTCGTCATCAATTCTCACCAATGCGTCTTTTTCTACTATTTTGTCGTCATGTTGTCTCGATAGGATAAGTCAGTGCAATAATCACTCTGGGCTATTTGTCAGTTGTCGATGCCCGAGGTTTAACATGCAATATTAACCTACGAGGAATGGACATCGTTTTCCATGACGTTCCATTCTCTCTCCCATCACGGCGCACGACTATGCTCCGCTCAGGTGTAAGCACGGATGGTTTCGCTCACAGCTGTTCAACGTCAATGATATGAATGGTGTATGTGTTCGATGCATGCATGGGGTATTGTTTTGATTGCGGAATGAAATTGAGTGAAGCTAATGGAATGAAATTGCATGCATGAAACTAAGTAATTTCTTTATTTGTCGTTTAACTTCTTCTTCTACTTTGTTTTCCGTAAAAACTTGTTCACTATAGAATTGAATTAATGAAAGAACAACATTAAAATACGATTAAAAATAATGAATTGCAATGGGCTGAAATACGGTAGTAATGTGTCTTCACATTAACGCAACCACCGCAATAATGCCATTAATCGCTCTATGCACGTGTCAGCATGAGTAAAGGTCCATCGAATTTCGGTTCATGGAAGTGAGCCAGAGCCTTTCCGATAATTTTCGCCATTCACATTATTGAAACAAACAGAACCGTACAGCGATTGCTACTAATTTTTAATTTGATACTTGAAATCGAATTTAAATCTGGAGACCCCTACATTGCTCAGCAATCAGCTGTGCCAATAACATAGAAAACTCAGAGCACATTTGAGGCATGCTCTTTTTGCACACAGCAGAAAGCATTGAAAGAGAATCCTAAACACGTATACCATGCATATGCCTTCCGCTTCACCCACACCATCAACCGATTTTTATTCCGCGTTAACAGCAAATGCATGACCCAATGAGGAAGAAAGAGTCAGGGCATAGCATCAATAGCAACTATCTTGTTCTTGTCCACAGTAGAGAAAATGAACTGATTCGAGCAAAACCGTTCGCAGGGTTGTTATCATCACTGACAGTTTCTACATGCTGTCAGGATATCTGACAGCCTTCAAATTATTTCAGATCTTCGAAATTAATTCAGTTTTTAGCGAAGTAAATCCATAATATAAGGTAACTGTAACCATAATATAAGGTAATTCGGACGAAAACGTATAAATCCATCACTATTGAGTGGAAATTACAATCATTTTTCATTGAACGTGAATGATATATTGTTAAAACGATCGAACCGTCCCTTTAAACTGACTGCATTTCGAACATCACATTTTCGAACAGTCAGTCATTTCAAATGCCGGCAAATATTGTTTTTGTTTACCATTAATTTTATCTGATGGAAGTTTGTGTAGAGCAGTAAATTCGTTACTCAAACGGTATAAAACCAACCAAAAACCAATAAAAATGAAATTCCGAGCGGTAATGTCCGATTACTCGCACATAAGAGAATTTCTTAACATCATCAGCACACTGTCACGAATGCATAAAAACTTGATCATCAATGTCCAGCCCACCAAAGTTATCCTGCAAGTCGATGCCGAAGCCTACGATGGGCAGTATCTGTGGTGTGAAATTAATACAACAAATCGGGAAGGATTCTTCTCCGAGTACGTCATGGACGGGATCGATGCAACGTACAACCAGATCTACATGACGGCGACGGCGACCAGTTTTGTGCGTGCATTATCCTTCGTGAAAACTAACGCCGTGGACTACGTTAAGCTCAAGCTCATCAAAACGCATATGCCTTGCCTATCAGTCGAAATGTCTGGTAGCATCAGCAACCTGCAGGATGTAATCACCCCGAAGATACAGCATTCCCTACCAGTAACGATCGTGCCCCGCAGCGAATGGGATCAATATGAGCTTCCGCTCGCTATGGATTACGATTTGTCGATCATCATGCCATCAGCCAAATCGCTCCGTGCACTTCTAGACAAGAAGAAGAATCTGGCCCCAACGTTGGTTCTGTATGCTACGATGAACGACGAACTGTCGCTCGTGGTGGAAACGGAAGTGGTAACCGTAGCGAGTCACTACCGAAATCTTAAGTGTGTACCAGCGGTGCGTACCGGTGGGGACCAGACAGAACAGCTGACCAACCTATCGGAAGCATCCTGTCGGGTGGACACGAAAAAGTTAGCTGCACTTTTCGAAACGATTAATTTCTGCGAAATGGTAATGACAGCCAATATTCGCCACGAACAGGCATTGAATATTCGTTTCGATATACAGCAGCACGCGTTTGTTAACTTTATTCTGCCTGCTACCAATTTTGAATAAATTATAGGAATTATTTTTTAAAATTTCCACCGTGCGTTCATTCATTTGAATCCTTTTTTATATTTTTTAAATTCCTACTTTTTGTAGGAAATCCTTTGCAAAAAGGACATAAAAGTTAACTCCTTTCACGAGAGTTAATTAATAAGCTAGAGATGTACGCCATATAAAGCTCAAAGCATAAAGAGATAAACCCCAAAAAAGTGACCATTTACTGAAATAAGATCAGAACAAGGTGTAAATTTTCTCATTTCTTTATTTTTAACTATGAAAAGCGACTAATGTGGATGTATTTATGTGTATGTTTTGTGTGGGGGGAGTGTGTGTACTGTGTGTGAGCTTTTTCTAATGCGGGTTTGTTGTAGCATTTGATTGTTTGTCTTTTCCTTGAGGAGCAATCAGCTTATGTTTATAGCGGATGTTCGATCCACTTTTTCCACCGTCCGGCACCGTTTCGATTGTTTGTGTGTGTGATTTGCTTTTAATGAGAAAATGCATGAAAATATGTTATGTGCTATATAATTTTTCCTGTCCCATTTACAATTGAGTATGGGGTTGTCTGTGTCGTTCGCTTGTTCGGTCAGAAAGCAAATAACGATTGGAATCGAAAGCTTTTTCTGTTTGAGTTGGGCATTAGTTCCGTTTGCTGTTCTCTTACTAAAGACCTGCCGGCTGAGTAATTAGCATCTTTAATTAATGCATAACTTCGTTCGGGTTATCATTGTAGGTTTTATCCATTTTTTTTTAAAACAGTAGCTAATCTTGCATAGAAATGTTGCCAGTGAGTCCTTTTTGCAGCTTTGCCGTATTACCTTTGCAAAATCAATTTACACTCTTATGTTGTCTTCTAAACAGAAAGGAAATTCATTGTTACATTTCCTTTACCTATACTTTAGCACTTGATTTTCCTTTATTGTTTTGCTTAACTGTTTCCTTCGTTCACTTCGTTGGCGGCTAATGCGTTCAACAATAATTCGTTCCTTTGTTTTTAAACCACCGTTTTTTTCAGATTAGCTTTCTCGTTTTTCCTTTTACAAGATTAGTTGACTGCAGGACTTTTAAATCTATTAAACGAAATTAAAAAAAAAATAATGCCACACACGCATTCTGTAAGAAATTTTGCTTCCCACTTCTCCCATACCTTCGCTCTTTCTCTCTCTCCATATTTTTGCTTTATTTTTATCGATAACGTTAGTCTTTGTTATGATAATAATCATTTGAGGATTTAGATTTGGTTGAAAGAGATAAGTCATTATTCCATCATTTGCTATATCGATTCAATGCGTTTGTTTCCGGATTTTAACGTGGTTCACGAGTAATGCTCTAGGAGGTTAAGACGTGCGAGGATAGGATGATGATGCTGTGTATTTTTCTGCACAGTTTTTTTGTCTGTTCCATATCTGTATTCTGTTTTGAGTTAATTTATATTTTATCTATTACTCATACTGCTCCTAGCCATGTTTTATCGTCCTACTAATGACGATGCCAGTCAGAAGCTCATCTCAAGCAGCGAAACACTGCTCAATTATAAGGTATTTTCTGCGTTCTACATCATAATGCATGCTTGTTCTTTGTTTGCTTACGTTAGTTTTCCTTTTACTCGTTCACTGATTCTACCAAACGAAGATACTAATTCTGAGTTTTTCTTCGGATGACTGGTGACGCTAGGGGCTGACGAGTAGGTTGGGCAGTGAGAGCGAGACGATTAGTCGAGGCGCGATGGTAATAGTATTGGCTTTTTTCAGTCCATCGACTTTTTGACTTTAAGTTCCCGGAACATGCGTGCACGAAATAATGTGAATAAAAAAGTACACCAGTTATATTCCAACTTTAGGAATGTTTCGCGTTTCAAAATTGGCTCTACCGCCTCTCCTTAGTTTTTCAACTTCATTTTTTTCAATATCGCCACTCTTCCTAGTGCAGTGAAGCTTTGGTTTATTTAGTTGTTAGGCTTTACCAAGGCGTTATTGCAAAGGGTCATGTTAAAAGTGTAGCGAAAGTTTTGTTCAAAATCTTCAATACTGTGTCGTCATGTTGAATCATTTTGGCATTCACATACAATAAGTGCACCTGATAATGACAATCCAAATACAAGCAGATCACATTGAAGGCATATGGAACATATGAAGGTTTAAAATCAACTGATGCACGCATTTATTTCCTGCTGAGCCTCCCTATTATCATCACGTGAAATCAGTTCTTCTATTTATCTTGTCAGCAACTGTTCAAACGTGGTTTCCTATTGTAAATTCATTACTAGAGTTGGGGTGAATAAATTAATGCTTATCTGTTTTCCTTTCCCTGGATTGCGTTTTCAAATCTCACACGGTAATTGAGTTGTTCGCTTGGCGCTCCGAAATCTTTTCTAATTTTTCGCTTCTCCAGTCCGCGTTCGTGTTTCATTGCGATAATTTTAATTCACCAATGTTTTTCGAACAGTTTGCTTTGATCAAAATGTCAATATGCTGCTTCCTAGCAGGCCGCGTTTCTCACTCTTTATTTGCCTGGAACGTATCGCTTGACAAAGTTGAAACTCGAATTACGTTTTCTTCATCAGAACGAGCTTGAAACATTTTCACAACATTAAGTTTTTGATTTTGAACCACACGCGCGAATTCGGTTTTCGTTTCATGCAAACTAACATAACTGCGTTCCTGTTTCCAAACACTATGCAGTCATCAGGCGTAAGCTTCCAACAAAGTTTTTGTGCATCCACATGGCTCGTAAATGCAACATTCAAGCATAGCCTACTCGACACACACATACACATAATTAAATTGATTTTATGACGCAGAAACGTTTTCTTCCAACGACACGATCGGATTCGTCTGATTCGAAAGCGTACAACTGAACAAAGCTGGATGTGTGTATGGAAAACATGAATAACAACTTTGCAAAGTACACTACTTCTGCCACTGCTGATGCCACTGCGTTGCTGCTTCTTCTACTAATGTTGCTCGCTGAGCGGCGTTGCTGCGCATGTTACACTCTAAAATTAGGGGTATCAGTTTGTGTCCTCTCTTTCTCTCCCTAAGCCCATCCGTTGGATGACGCCGGCAGTGCGTACCTTAACACATGCAGCCACCTTCCGAATCCTGCTGATCGCCCGAGTTCGACGGCTGAGTTTGCAGATCCACGGCTGTAAGAGGAGCGTTAGTAGTGTTTCGGTTGGGTTAAGGAGCATTTTGGGGTTAGTCGGATACCTTTCCTCTCAAAAACAATCATAACCATCTTCCGCTCCAGTGAACATAATAGAAAGATAATAATTTTTTGAACAGAAAATGAAGGAAAAAGAAAAATACGTACAACTCAATATACTCCATGTACCGCTGTATAGATTAAACTTTGAGGTTTTGCATTTATTACTTCTCTAACAACTTACGCTTTAAAACGTTAATATATAAGTAAGAATAAAGTAAGTGACCCCATCGTAATGCGCCTCCGTGGAACGTGTTTCATTGCAGTTATCTCTCCCCTTCGGCATCACACACGCACACCTCTCGTCAGCTAGAAAGTCTTTCGTTAAACTGTGTCCTCATTATCTTTACGTTTGTCGTCGAGAACGGGACGTCATTGTGTGGGGTGGATGGGGGGAATAATATTAATGGGATTATGATTTAACTGATTCGGTTAACAATGTTTAAAGCAAATAAAATAGAATTTCGTCTCCGCAATTCGAAAGATGCGAGCAATGCTAATGTACAATGTTATGAACTTCCTGCGTTATATAAACTCAATGAAGCAGTTTTTGTTGTTTATTACCCCGGTTCAGAAGCATATCGTGGGTTTATTTAATTGAAAAACATGTACTCCTCGGAACCTTTATTGGATATATGAAACGGTATTGAATTTGCTTCAAGAAAAAAAAAATTACCCAAAATGAGCGAGGGAAAATGCTTCTTAAAATGGTTCGAACTTTGCAAAAATAAAAACAGAACACATATTCCCTCATACACTGAGTTTTCGTTAATTGTATAAGCAACAAAATTGCAGCACCATAAAAATCGGTTTACCACCGGCGTGTGCAACATCAGTTCAGTAACTTCGATTTTGAAGGTGTATGTTTTGCTCCCTGGCGTTGTTATAGCTACTAATAAATATGCCGCAAAAAAGGTATAACAGAAAAGAAAAGCACGCCTTACCCTTAGTTTTGCACTTCAGCCATCCACCAGGTGGTTTCAGAGCGCCGCCACAAAACATGCCGGTTGCATTCGGTTGTTTTATCATAGAGGAATAAATGGAAAAAATGTCATCGTCACTAGCGATCACAAACGTCCCCCAGCAGTCGTATTAATAGTAGAAGTAGTAGTAGAAGTAGCATTAATAGTAACGATAGTCAGTAACGGTTGTCGTACGGTTTGCCTTGTCCCTTTTTTTCCTGCCGGTGTGTTGCTGCCACTTCGTGCCGGCGAACCGGGCACGGGATGTCAATAGTCCAACTTTCAGCAAGCACAGCCACCTTCCGGGTCTTTCGTTTCGTTCGGGGAATCTTTCAGCACAACCTCTTGCACTGGGAGGGAAGGTGAGAAAGTAAAACGTTAAGGAAAACAACGGAAAAGAAATAAAAATAACATAACAAGAAAAACAATGATTCAAAAGGTTAAACAAAAACGAAAAATTCTCCATAACCTGGTTGGCATTGAAACCAGTAAGTAAAACAGTAAACAAATCTAATTAATTTACATATAACAATCGTAACAGAACCTGTAAAGAAAACGATTGACAAGTTTTGTTTGTTTTACGAAAAGGATACTGTCTTCTGGTGGTTTGTTCTCGGTCGAGTCCATGCCGGGCAGGGCGGCCGCAACTCTTCGGAAAAGCTGAAAGAACGAAAAACGATGCGGTGTCATAATTAGTATGGTTGCAAAAAGGGATAAATCAGGTGGTGCATGCGTACCTGCTTAACATTGTAGCCGGCTTTCGCGCTAGTTTCGATAAACATTACGTTCAGTTCTTTCGCTTTCCGTTCGCCTTCTTCCATCGACACCTGGCGCTTGTCGGAGAGATCGGTTTTGTTTCCCACTAGCATTATGATAACGTCGCTACCGCGCTCCGTTCGCACGTCATCGATCCACTTCGATGTTTGGTGAAATGAATTCGCATCTGGAAAAAATGAGTGGAATTAAAAGTCAATGCGATTACATGAAATCGAACGATTACATTTTGTGTATTTGTATGTTATAAAAACGGCATTGAAATAAAGTTTTTAGGAACGGCCGGTGTAAGAACCGTATTTTCGTGTACACGTTGTGAACACAGTAGGCTTAATTGTATAAAAATATTATAAAAATCATAGTAGGCATCTTTTAAGTCATAAAAAAGAAGACAAAAAATCACAGGAGTGTCTGATCAAGATGATTCGAATTAAAGTAGATTTTGCCAATTCTAAATTAGTTAAATAGTGGTTATGAGAGCGACGGTGTTATTGAACTATTTTTACACGCCTCTATTGACTCCTAAAAATTCTATGCCCTACAATCACCAAACAGATGGCAAAATTAGTACTTCTTCAGGCATCCGATACAATCTAAGTTGCTGAGAAAAAGCCTTCAATATGCATTCGGGATAAACAATACTGCTTTGTCGGTCACGTTAAATTATAACCTACAAAAAAGAAATGAGGGCAGAATCACTGACCTACAGTCGGTGCAGTTATATTAAACTAAATGTCGTATAAAAACACATTTTCCGTCTCTCCATAATACTGTGCCCTGATTGAGGCCATCACGGGAAAACCTTAACCTACAATCATTGTTAACATCACAGTTAGCTTTGTTGGGAAAGTTGCCGTTGTGGACAAGGGCAAGCATTACTTATTCAGTATAGCTGGACAAAAGCCAAGCTACTGATCAGTAAAGAAGAAAAAAGGGTGCTAATTGTTTAATTCCATTAATTCTATTCATTAACAGCACGTCGGGCGTCATCCCATTTGCATAGTATTCGTCAGCAATGTGCTGAAGACGCGTTGTGCAAAAGACGTTGGTCCAATGCCATCCATACACGATGATGGAGGCGCCCAGTAGCATGTTAAGTTCTGTTGTGTTTCTTAGCCATTCTTGTATTGAGCATTCAAAGCCCACAGGCACAACCGCATGATGTTTGATGTCGGTTGAATTCAGTGTGAAAATGATTAGATTCTTGCTACTTTTTCCCATTGCTCCCGTTCCAGCGCGGAGTAGATGGGGCTTCCAATAGCCAATGGGTAGAGCCAGAATGCACAAACGTGCGCAATCGATTGGAGCAACGGACCGTAATCGATTGCGATTCCTGCACCAACGAGCCATAAACCTGGGCCGGAATGGATTTCCACGGCACAAGGAAAAAAGCGACCGCTTCAACACCTGCACTGCACCGAACTGCAGCGTGGGGTGGTGTGCCTTCGGGGTCATTCGATTCCATTGCAGACGCTGACGTGTTCAGCTAACCCCGGCGGCCCGGGACGCATCATCCACTCTGCACCAATCGTAAAGCGTGTGATCGAAACGGACGGCAAAACGACGGACGTTGAAAATGGCGAGTGCAATTTTGACCAAAAATCTAACACTTTCCTTGTGCGGGACGATACAACGACGAACACACGCTTTCGTAAGCGTTTTTGGCGAGTTTGCACCATACGAACCGGGGTTTTTTTTTATTGCTAATCTTCCAAAACAATTGGGTGCAACTAACCTCAATGGGTTGGTGGTTTAAATGGAGATTGAATCGAAAGAAAATTAACAGAAAAAGGAGATACTTTTCCACACCCGATGGTCAAGAGGAAGAAGCGGGTGCGGGTAAAGAAACCGAAGAACCACCTCAACCCGAACGGACGGTTAAAAGCCGGTAACTCAGCTGACCGTTGCAGCTTACGCAACGACATTACGCGGGGTGTAAAACATATATTTATATACATTTATAAATTGACCATTGTCGCTGACGCGTGACGGATTGAGTCACACACTAATTGAATCGGATCGGATCGACGGGGGGGAGACAGGAGACGCCTGTCGTTGATAAGTTAAGACAATATTGCCGTCCTTTCCGTGCACGTGCCTGCGGTTGGCAAATATGTGTCGCTTCCAATCAGTGGAGGAGAAAATTCGATAAACCCCGGATCGATCCGTCGGGGTTGGCTGGTTCCTCGATACCGGAGGAGGGCGGTGCACCTCTTCTGTGGGGTAACAGGTTAAATGGTTGCAACGAAGTGCCGTGATGCAAATACCGTTACAGCAATAAAACGGCGCTTCGGGATTTTTTTATTGGTTGTGTGAAAAAATCGCTAGAAGTAGCAATCTCCATTAAATATATTGCTAACCTAAAAACGTTTATATAATCTTTAGAACTTCGCAGCAAAGGGCGTCTGTTGCCTTCTATCAATATTCTTTTTAATTACCCGACCTACCAAAACAAAATTTAATATGAGATCCCTCTTCAAAACAAACATAGACTTGTGTAAGGCGCTCAGAGTTTTTTTTCAGAAAGCTTTTTTCTCTCTACCTGGTTGACAGAAATTTAATTTGTTGCTGCTACTATGTAGTTCCATCAAGAGTATCAGCAATCTGCCATGGAAAAACTTGCTGGAACTTCATGACAGCTGCAAAAAAATTGAATTTTTGTCAACCGGGTAATTCTTTTTCTTGGTGTAACGACCTCTTGGTCATGCCTACCCGTTAAGGGATTACGAGACTTGTTTCCCTGTTGTACGTGGATAGTCAGTCCTCTCGTACAGGGGAGGGTCCGGTCTCGGTTGGGATTCGAACCCACGCCGTCGAGGTGGTGAGCCCCGGCGCTCATGGGCCGATTTTCTAACCGGGTAATTATAACTATTAAATTTAACGGTTACGAAACATTGTAACAAGTTCGAAAACTTCTCAAATATTGAGCTAAAAAATTTATAAAAAACTCAACCAAGAGAAGCACATTTCAAGAATCATGACAGGATGACCACATCTGAAGAACCTGAACATGAATATCCATAGACAAACAGCAAGTTGTCTATATTGCTATGAAAACAAAAACAACCAATGACCTCAGTATTACAAACAAGGAAGAAATAAAACATCTGAAACCAACTTCAAGGAAAGGTCAAACAGCTAAAAATAAATTATCACGCCCGTTCCGTTGTGTCCGTCTATGTATATCCATTTGAGCGTTCATTCCGACCAAGTGGTGACCGTCCCGGCAGGCATGGAATGTCCTGCCTACGTCTATGCTGGTCCATTGTGTGCTTTCGATTGTCACAACACTGCGTGGATGATTTATAGCATCTCTAAAAACAAACCAAACAACAATTGACCGTTCCTCCCTTTGGGGGGCTTTGGGTAAGAAAGTCATGTTTTGCATTACGAACGGAGAAGTAGAGGGTGGACACTTGGTCCACCAAGGGTCTTATTGAGCCGGTCCGTGGATGATACTCACTTGTAATGTCGTACACAACTACTGCTACGGTTGAATCACGGATGTAGGATGGTATCAGCGAGCGGAACCGTTCCTGGCCGGCGGTATCCCACAGCTGTAATCTCACTGTCCGGTCCTCTAGATACATCGTTTTCGAAAGGAAGTCTATACCGATCGTGGCCTGTGGGAAGACGTTGGGATAAGATAAAACAGTGCATTAGTAAACGGTAGAATTAATACACGAGCCGCATCGATCAAGCGGAGCCTTTCAAACTGTTGATGGAAAACAAGTGTCCACATCCACGCGTCGTACGCATTCCCCAAAACTAACACCAACAATCGGACGCCGAAGGAAAAGCCCGACAGTGCGTTTCGCTCTGGTACGATAAGCAATTCAATCACCCTCTAAAGCACCGGAGCCAATTATGCCAACACTTCACAAACACTGGCAACATCGTCCAGTCGTCCGAACGATCTCATTTCCGGTGCAGCCACGTCGGGGCATCATCCGTTTGCCGACGTTCGCCCCCACTCTCTGTTCCTGCTCGTCGGATGCCGGACGGACTGCAGGGCGGGCACGTCTTCGTCGGTCTGCTTGGTTCGCTCGGATCTCGAACACCGGCCCATAAAGTAAGCATAATTTCTTACTTGCTTAACCTTACGAGCGGTGCTGCCTCCGGTGGGAACTATTAAAGTACCATCACTGGCAAGTTCTTCCAGCTTCTTTATCGTCTCCTCTTCGGCGACCCTTCACCGTTTCCTCCCACCCCCCGGCAGCCACCGCCGATCGATGAGCCGCAGCCGGTCGAGGACTATAAATCTTCCGAACCGATGGATGGCGTCATCGGTGGCGCGGGCGAGAGAGCTAAGGAAAACCAGCTGACCGACCGGTGGTGACCTCCTTTCCGGCAAATGTTTTCGTTGCAACCTACACACATCCTCCCCCCCCGGGGCCATGTGGTGAGTTTGCGTTTTCCCGTCCCGTTCAAGATAAGAAAACAGAATCTTCTTCCCACGACGGACGACGCGGGTACGAAGGTAACTAAATTGATGATGTTGATCATCAAATATGGATGCGGCGTATGAAAGTGAAACAGCTTTACCGTGACGAGAGTGTGTTATCGAGAACGGTGCGTTTGCGAGACGAGAAACAATTCGAGGATAATTTAGAAAGAATGGGGATAACTATCCGGGGAAAGTTTGTACATGAACGTTCCTTCAAGGATCGCTTAGGGAATCGTCGAGACTACCCTTAATGTCGTTTCCCTGCCCTATTGTTGCCGGTAATGTATCAAGATAATTATGATAGGTTATTCAATTTGAATGCTGTGAAAAAGAAGCCTATGAAGAAAAGTGAAACATATGATGTTCTGTTCCAGATTTGGTTATTGATTTACAAAGAGTTTTCAAACGAAGGAAAATAATCAACTGCATATTAGATGGCTGACTGTTCCACACGTTTTGTTCCAAGTGTAAGTTATTCTCATTAAATTGTATACATTGATGTATCATAAATATTGTTTTTCTAAATCGTGAGAAACAAACAGAAGGTTAAACGCAGATACAGCGCAAAATACACCAATTAAGTTGTTCAAACAAATTAATTAATTTTCAAACAAATTAAAACAATGATAAACAATAAATTCAACTATGTGTTCCAAAGAGAAGCATTTGAAATATGAAAGTTAAAACAATACCTAGAAACAACCAAACGCACTTTAACTCAGGAAAGTGACTTTCTTTTTATGGTTGAAAAAACACCATATAAAGTTCTAAGACAATCAAAATATTGGCCAGATTAGATTTTAATTTTAAATGAACTCCGGAAAACTGGATTATCTTTGACGAAAGTGTTTAAAAAACAGGATTTAACAGTGTGCTTTAAGGTTTAAATACCTAATTGGACCACGAACGCCGGTGTTCAGGCCCCCAGAGCCATCAAGTAAAAAGTAAACCTCAAGTAATCAACTTTCGCTAACATTATGTAGGATAAACATTTTCATAACATGGCTGCGAGAGCTGTAGAACAATTTTATTTCTCACTGAAAAACTCCATTTTACCGATGTTTGTTTCAGTGTTACGAGAAAAATGCCGGGACAGTGAAGCATAAATTATGGCTCCACGATTGCTCCCCGCGCGCTGCAATAAAAACCGGGTGGCAAATTGTTCCTCTGGGCGGTCGCCATCGGTCCAAAACGGGGTCCGACGCCAACTCCGGTCCGGGG
The DNA here is from genome assembly GCF_943734705.1 of Anopheles coustani. Lineage (NCBI taxonomy): Eukaryota > Metazoa > Arthropoda > Insecta > Diptera > Culicidae > Anopheles > Anopheles coustani. The sequence continues at coordinate 70,384,085 of NC_071288.1, read as the reverse complement.
GACGTGTTTTGATGAGATAATGTTGGCTGGCTGGCTGACTGCTGACTCGGTTGCAATAGCACCCGATGGTGGATGCTGCCGACGGCTGCTGTTCGCCTGTAGGTTAAGCGATGTTAAACTTCTTAACCCCGCGTTGCAACGATCAGCGGTTGTTGGAACATTCGTGGAGCACGGGATCAGATCCATCGCCCATTTCGCTGCGAGGAGAACCACAGGCGATGGTGGTTCCGACATACAGCCGTTATATAGGTTGCTTCATCTCGAATGCCACTTGAAACTCCGGCGTAAACACAGCCAGCCAGGAGAGTGCATCCCATACATAAAACATAAAACGCCACTCAGAAGCGCAAGAGGGATGCAGCAGCAGTAGCAGCATCATGCACTTCACCCGGTGCATCACATGTCTCGTGTTCCTTGGACGACGATTTCAAAAGTTCTAAACTGAATAAGTAAAATGATAACACTACCGATATGCCACCGGGCGAAAGTCACCATCGACGGTGGGTCGCCGAAGAAGGAAACCCCCTCCATTGAGGCCAGATGCAACGGTGAAGTCATTGTGAATGTGTTGCATTCAGCAGGGCACACCGGGGCGCGCATGGCCCGGAATGGAGTAAGTTGGAGCACTAAATTATTCAGCGCTCGAACGGTTTCATTAGAAAACCATCAACCGACGAGACACAATCATTATCGTGTTGTCGCTCTGGTCCGTTGCTCGAATCGAGAGTCCTTCTCTTCGCGTCCTGTGTGCGTTTGAGTGGTTATGTTTGGTTGATTTATTGCACCCGGGGTGTGCTACAATGTTCGCAATGACAAATGTGCATCATCATTTCCGGTGCCCTTGTAAAACAAATGGTAGAATAAATCCGATGGGAATATAAAGCATTGAAAAACTGGGCCATCAAGCTTGCTCACACGTTCGACGATGGAGTGGCACAAATAGCGTGTTCCACGATTCTCTTGCGAGTCGTGCAGCATCCAATGGTGCTTGCTAATTGATCATATTGTATGACAAATTGTCAATAGAAAGACGAGAGTCAATCGCTCGAAACAGTCATTTGTCAGCATGATTGGTTTTAGTTTAATTTTCTATTGCCTCGCATTTGCATTGGTTCAGTCTACAAACAGACAAAGTTTTTGGCAAATAGAATACACTTCAAATGTCTTAAGTAAAATTAAACCCAAGCTTCCAGCAGGTAACAGGAATCTCAAACGGTATCGATGGAATAGGGAAAATGGAATGAAATTATTCAACGTTTTCGTCGAACTTCACAATTCATTAGAGATGATGGAAAATATTCGATGAGAAAAATCTGTATTGGCTTAACAACAACTCCTCTCTTCTCCAGCGTATTCTCCATCCCATGGGACATATGTGCTTCTATAAGCTCTTGCGTGTTTTCACATGACACCAGAAGAACCGATACAAGTGCTGTTCGATCCATCCTTATTCCTGATGACAAATGATGACGCAAGTTATCCCACCCAGCACAGCATTCTCCACAAACCGTTTCCCTTCGGCTGATCAATCATCCATTTTTTTCTGATACAAGGCAGGGTTTGCGGCTTCATAATGTGAGAAGGGACTGCTGGAGAGCTAGCAAACGACACATTATTCGTGTATTTCTCATCGATTGTCCTCCAACGATCGATGACGTTCTTCAACGGGATACTACATTCGGGTGATGCTTCTTGCCGTTCCTAAGGCAAAGCAGAGGTGGGGGAGGGAGAGTCGATTTTAAACTGCGTAGCGCCATGTTGTACTTGTTGTGCGGTTTAACGCATGTTTAAATTGGCGATCAGGGAGGGAGGGAAAGGGACCTAGTATACACGCACATACACCTACACCTCCGCCTACACATGAAACATGAAATGTTCCAAAATGGGGAACAAACAGTACCTTCGATTGTGCTTTGGACTATGCGAAACTGGAGGACAAAAGAAACGGCTTCGAAGGTACGACATTGCTGGGGGATCTGTTCCAAAGATGCAAAGAGCTGACAGCAACTTTCATTCATTGAAAACTTTCATTCGTCATCATTTCAGTAGAATGAAAATTCCCGTACTCAGTATATGCATACACGACTCATAAACAAAATAACGTTAACTGTCTACCAGCTATTTTGAACGGAAAAACAAATTATTTCATCTCTAAAATTAACAATTATGCATATTCAGTTGTCATTGGGATTTACGAGAGTGAATCGTTTCTCTTTCGTTTAACACTAGAATCTAAATAGGGGTCATTTTGACCCCACGGCAATTTGCGATTTTAATATCTCGTAGGCGGCTGAATATTTGAAAAAAAAGGCTTTTCCTAAAATCCAAAGCTACATCTAAAACAACCCCGATATGGTTACACCGAGCTAGCGGAATGCTGAAGTGGTGTACCACAATGTCACAAAATTAAAAACGAAAAAAGGTAGTCAACAAAGGTTCTAAATGTTTGCGGATTTGAAAATTTTTCAAAAATAATGAAGTTTTAAGAATAAGGGTAAAAATAGCGTTTAAAGAACAGAAAACCTGCCTACAAAGCATTCGGGCAAGTTTCCAAAGCAATGCATTCTAGTGTTAACGTTCGTTTTATACGACTTTGTAAAACCTTACCCTATAATAACTTCTTTCAAAACGAGTTGTCCAATTAATTTGATTGCTATTAGATATGGTAAATTTTTAGCCTAAAGTTAAGTGAAAATTTAGTCGCGCAACCAAAATTGCATGATAATTTTGAATTTACACTTGTTTACAAGAGCTGATGACAGTCGTTTAACAAATTCCGTACGACGTCACCCATAAATGGGTAGCATAAATAAGTAGCAAAAGTACAACAAATGGTGTTACATTATCTTCTTGGAATGTCCTAACCACTGGCCCACTGTGCATGAGGGCTCATTTTGCAAGCCGGCACGCGAACACAACAACAGTATCGGGTTCGTATCGTTGTCGACGCTCGGGCTCAGCGGAACGTGTAACGATGTCGGTGTGGCATCAAGTTCCTAAAATATACCGCCCCCGTCCGCGCCGTTCCCCGATGGCGCCGGTCGCTCCGGTACCGTTTCCCATGGTGGCCATGAGGACTTGGTGACGCCCGGACCACGGTTTGCTGCACTTTGCGTGGGGCGACATGATGTCTCCGCATACATTTTAATGATCTAATTCCACCTCAACTCCGTCGGCGTGTGTGTGTGTGTGCGCACTCCGGACCCCTCCGTGTCCCGAGTGAAGGAAGGAAGGAACATATGATGATGGATGTTTCTCCTTGTTCGACCGACGCCTGGTTGAATCGCCCAAGGGCACCATCATTGATCGAAAGGGAGAGTCGTGTCCTTCTTCGATGTTTACCTACCCTCCTCTCCTGCATCGGATGGTAAGCCACAGTACACAGGGCACACTGACTGCACCGGGTGGTGTGGGCTGAATCGAAAAGCCCCGAGCGTCTTTCTTCGTTGCTGGGAAAGCGCAAACGCTGATGTAAAAGTTTCATTCCGGCATAAGTTTCAATTTCGAGAAAGTGTTTAAATCTCCCTCATTAAAGAGGACTTACTTGCTGCTAATTGTAAGAAGAAAAAAACACAATGTACCATAGAAGTTTCCTACGGAAAAACTCCCCTTTCAACATTATGCTTGATTGATAAGGATGAAAATAAATTAGCGCACCGCTAACTTTACAAATGCAACCACAAAAAAAGCGATCCCGAACCACCTCCTTTCAGCACCAGGAGAAACTGCTCGACACAACATAAGGAACCGTTCAGAAAATGGCAAAAATCCATTACCACTCCTGCACAACTGATGAAAAGGATGAACTGAAAAAGCCACCAAGCAGGGCTAGCCGGGCGGCCACCGGACCAGAAGTTGGGAGAATCATTTAGGAAGTTTTTTTCTGTCTTAAATTTCACACACAACACACAGCGAAGTTACTTCTGGTTTTGAGTGGAAACGAAAGTTTACGTGAGTACGGATACAAAAGAAACACCAATTGGGTGGGGGAGGGGGACGCGGCACGTGTTTGTAGTACGCAGGTTCATGTCGCCGGGAAATGTGCAAGGTGTGTTGGCCGGATGTTTGCCCCCTCCATTCCCGAGGAAAAAGGGAGTAGAGTGTAACAGCTACAACTCCCTCCCGATGAGATGAGTCATCATGCGAAACAGACACAAACTTTGTCCGGAAGATGAAAGGAACATAAACATAAGTAAATACTAGAAGAGCCAGCAAAGCAGAAAACAAAACATGAGAACAAGTACTAAAATGATCAATTGTGTAACACTGGCCACCTTCCGCCACCGGTGGTTTCCTGTGCGCCGCCTAACGACACAAAGCAAAAACAAACACCAAACCACAACTCAAACAGATCAAAAGCAGCCCACGGTTTTAGTGAATTAAGAAAGGCAGACACAAAACGAAACATTTCACATGTACCATAAACCTTCCGCCGAAACCCGGAGGGAACGTCCTTGCCGCGAGGCCCAAAACGGAACCGGTTGGTTGAGATGTAGTGAAAATTGTTTGCCAATAAACCCCTTTTCCCCAGCACTTGCTTAGTAACTTGCTGTAATAGCGCAAATGCTCCTCGGTTGGTTCGTCTCCTTGCCTTGATTCTGGCCCGGGAACCTCGGCGGATGCCGTTAAGTGTGGCATTACGGCGCGTGGTCGTAAACAACGTTTCTCTCCTGTCCCCCCCGCCCCAGAGGGGTGAGCTTTTTATGCTGCGAAAAAAAATTGGCGAAAGATGAAAGGAAAACCAGGCGTATGCGGGGGGAAATAAAAATGCACCACCAAGTCGGGAGGAAACGAACCACCAGCAACCGGAATGGTTGGTTGGCCCGACGATACGCATACACCTTCTCCGTCGATTTCTACTCTTTCCGGACTAGAGTAGTCGTTCGCGTTAACATCATCAGACTGGGTTTTTTTTTCGGCTTCGCATAGGAATGTCCCGAGTCTTTCCGTTTTGTGTCTGCAGACGAGGACGATATTTTCACCTAGTCTGTGCGGAATGTGCTTATCGCCATTGGAATTTCGATGTTTTCCCTGGTTAGAATAAAACTGCCTTTCTATCTGTTGAAATATCAATCAATGGAGAGAAAAAAAGAATGTTATAGCGTCCAAAACATTATTCTACTTGTCGTCAAAACATCGTAACAAATTACATTCAAATGTGGTGCAAATTAATTGAGAAATAAAGAATAGATTGAGCAATAATATTTATTACTAAAGTTTGTGAAATTGAGTAGCTTAAAATATTCTATTTATTAATGTGTCTTATTTCTCAAAAAGAAGATAAACCTGCCATTAACAACAAAACTCCAGCAGTTTATGCTTTGCTCGTAAGTTTTCGACAAAGACTGCTCAAGCAACCGTTTTGCCAATTTTCCACAGATACTTTTCCGTTCTCAAAAATATTATACCATGGTTTCTGCGTGTTTGTCTCTCACGGTCAACTGTCTGTACCGTACGGTCTGTACCGTAAGTATCGAATATGATGAACATTAGTTGTGGAATAAATAATAGAAACTTTTCCTGCTGCAAATAAGTTGTGGCATTATTTTTAACCGACATCATATCCAGACGCGTGGCAACTGGAATGCCACAAATTCCAGACAAGGCCAACAAACGCCGCAACGAAAGTAAAAAAACATCAAACGAAATGGGCGTAAAAGGAAGAAAAATCATAGCATCTTGTAATTTGCCTCTGATGAGCGTTTTTGTGTTTGATTGCAGCAGCACAAAGTTGAACCACCTTAGCGCGGGGAGGGGGACGAGAGGAGGGCTTAGCTGGGCGAGGAGAAGCTACTTTGAATAATTCAGGATTCAATTTCAGGCAAAATGGGAAAAGTACTCCACTCCTCGGGGTGGCACATTCCGGCCGGATTAAGCCTCAACTTCTCAGTTATGGACCGCGTTCGCTGTTCGCTCGGAGGAAAGATTTTATTTTCCAAAAAAAAAAAAAACAATTAATAACAAAAAAATGAAGAGTAGAAATAACGTCATAAGTTGGCGGAGAGTTATGTTAATTGGAAACGCAAACGCAATTCCACAGTGGCGGACGGAATCCGAAAGGGCGGGACAGCATCGTAAAAGATGTGAAAAGTTACGCTAATGAATTTCAAATAGGTGTTTGCGGGTGACTTACACGTGGCATGGCACGCCGTTCGCACACATCAGCAAGCAAAACCGTATTAATATATTACCTGCACGAATGCATTAGTCATCGCAAGCACGCCTTGCCATTTTTGGGAACCTTCCCTTCCGAACAAACAAACATTCTGAATGGGGTTAAGGTAGGGACTTATGACAGACAGACACTTAATAATAGGTCTTCCAACACGGAGACTCCGAACAAACAGGTAGTATTGAACATTTTTCCTATCAACCATTCCACCATGGAGGTGATGGTAATGTTTAAGTACTTTCATTAAAGCGCGCCACGGTTATCAGAGCTGGCCCCCTTTTTACGAGAGTTACGTGTCGTAAACTTTCGTACCGTTTCTTATCGAATCGAACGTAACGTAGCTAGTACAGGTGTGAGAATGCAGTTTGAAGAAAACAACTGGAATAAAACCCAGATAACTGGAGCAAGTATCAAACTCTCCCCCCCCACAGTGTGCAGGTGGTTGGACAGATTCGTCAGCAAACAAAACCCGGGTCGATTACGTGGCAAGGGAAACCAATACTGCAGCGGAATGTTCGTGTTACTTGAAGTGTGCTTTTTAAAAATATATTTTTGACGCTCATATAGCAATGTGCTTGTAGAATATACGCAAAAATATTGGTATGAGTTTGAACACAAACACCTTTTTCAAAAACTATAGAAAAGTACAACTCCTAACAACCATGATTCATTGAATGATTCATAACACTTCTTATCTAATAAGACAAACGTTGAAGAGGCTAACTTGAGGCATGTGTAAGCAACTGCTACCTCTGAAGTGACAAAATTTAGTCAAAGTCTTAGACCATGATCATAAAATTTATTAATACAACAACATAAATTAAACACGTTTTTATTGCGAGCATCCATTAGAACATGGTAAAATCTTTCCGAAATGACGCTGTTGTCGTTAAAACATTATAATTTATTATTACTCTCCTCGGAACTAGATCGTCAACGTCGCCTTTATCAATGATGGAGAAAGCAAAAAACAAAATCCTCCGTCAACTTGCTCGCACCAGCTTCATTCATCACCCAGAGATCAAGGTAGAGCGCAATGTTTGTCCATCAGTATGCCTGCCACGACATCTTCTGCCTCTTTTTCCACCCGCCATCGGTCATTTCATGCATGAAGGAATCGCTTAATTTACTCTAATCGACAGATTCCGACCGAGAACTGCCGGATGGCGGGTCTGTCGCGGACTGAGCCGCCGGGACGTATTACGTGCCAGTCGAGTAATTAGGTTAAGTTATAATTAATTGGTCGGCTCATTTGCAAAGAGCGGTTCGCGGTCTTGCTTATTCTATCTCTTGGTCACCTCTTGGACCGGGTTCTTCGTCGCTGCAAGGAATTCATTTCAATAAACACACATTTACAGCGTCACATTTCGCACATAAACTGTTTTTTTATTATGTACCTGAAGAAAAAGTACCTGAGGCAAATAATCCAATTAGATGGAACTGCAAAAATCTTCTGTCAATTAAATTAACGACAAATATAAATCATTGTTCGTTCCCCTCATCTCAAAAAACAAATAATTTCGCGTCGGTAAAGTTCGAAAAGCTCTCATTACAGCAAAACAAATCAAAACATCTGATTGCTTCTTTAATTGCGCGCTTAACATCATCTTGGAAATAACCAATCTATTTAGAAACCTCGAACGCCTCGGGCGGAAAAGTTTTAATGCGATTGTCAATGTGTCGCCTATTCGATTCTTTCTCGGTTTTGTTCGCCGAATAAAGTTGGTAAAGGTTGAAAAGAAAAAAAAACATCCCACAAAGAAGGAACAATATGCATTTTTTCCGGCCGTCCTTTAGTCCTTTCGGGGCGTTCCAGAAAAGCCGCGGAAAATGGTCATTCTAAAACGTGCTTTCCTGCAGCTGATTGTATCGGCATTGAGGCCACAGGAAGAAAAATGTAACCCAATTCGGGACACAGCAAGATCTCGCTCGCCACAGAAAGGATCAATAATTCAATTTCTATTCGTCCCGAGAACGAACAACCGGATCACGTGTGGCAAGATTTTATTTAACCTCGGGTACCAACTCACGGCGCAGAAATGCCACAATGCCGTCCACCGGAGGATATAAACTATTGAACTTTAGAGAAATCTATTAGCTCAGTGCCTTCGTTCAACCGCAAGGCATTGGCGCAAGGCGGTGACATTTGACCTCCGCGATAGTTCGTAAAGTAAATGTGTTTTTACATTCCGTGCATGGCTACGTGGGACTAACCGATGGATTCCTGCCGTACACAACCATAACAAATTCACCGGCACAGAAGGAATCATCCAGGAGAAGAAGCTTTTAGCAAAAAGGCGAACCATTGGATCTTCTCGAAGGAATATAATATGACGTACGATGATGCTACCGGATGTGGTAAGTGATAAAAGAAAGCCATTTTTACAACCCAATCCTCTTATTGATTACCGCCCATGGACGATGCAGTAAAAAGGCTATGTTAGCGCCAGTTAGCCCTACTGCTTACTTTCGCTATTCAGATCTACCGATAGAGTAACGATACAGTTGTGGTGATGGATTGTTGCGGAGGACAGGGAAATCAATTTGTCTATCTTGCCCGTCCAAGGTAACGCTGTTTTTGTGTCCGATTGTGTCCGATCTGGCGAATCTTATCGCAGTTTTACGGGAAAAGAAAATTCCATCAGCGTGAAATATTGATGGTCATTCTGATTAGGCCTAAAAGAAGTCTTAGAATAACAAATGAATCATTACGGAAAATTTTGTGTCAGCTTGGCGATCAGATGTGTTGTGTTTATTGAACGAATTGACAGTTTCGGTTTATATTAATGGAGTGAATAAATTCGAAATAAAACACTCAAAAAACAGGAAAAGGATAAGTTCTCTTAACAATTTAATTTTTCAAAGATTTCTTTCAACACATCGATTACATGCATACCAGCTAGAAAGAAAAACAGCACATGAGCCTATCAAAAATGGATGGCTGCAAAATATGACACCGAAAGTAAAATGGGACGATCCCAAAAATGACCAAATCTGAGCCAGCTGTAATTGATCAATGACAAAATGCCATCGAACCGTCCTCAAAACGAATGGCATGACTAACAACCGACCACGAGAAGGGCAACGGGCGCAAAGATCCGGTATTATGGGGTGGAAATCACTGATATGAATCATTCCTATGGAGCACCCTAGCCCCCACCAACAACGCCACCCCGAAAGGGTGACAAGAGTCATGTATGCAAAAAAAAAAAACAGAGAAACTTGATCCCTAAAACATAATTCTATTATCCCACGTCCGGCTCCAGACCGCTCTCCCCACTTACCTGGTATGTGTTGTCGAAGCTGTCGTACATAAACCTGGTGATTAGCGATGTTTTGCCCACTGGGTGGCGGGGGATGGGGACGCGATTTCCAACAGACCGTGAATAGCATCATCATCATCGTAGTCGTCGGGTGGATGATCGAGTTGGATGTGGCATAGGAGGCCATGGAAAAAAAGACACAAAATAAGAAGTCATACATACAAAGTAAAAGCCAACAAAAAAAAAACACACATTCTCCCTCGCTCCCATTCCCGACCGGATTCGTGAGACATGGCAGGGAGAAAGCCGGAATAATGTATCACATAATTTGATTACGTGCCCGGCGAGAAGAAGGTTGCGGAAAGCCAAGGAGATGGATGGGCGGACAGTTCTTGAACCCTCGAGGGCCACCAATGTTCTCTCGTGTCACTGGCCCACTGATGCTGTATAGTGAGCAATTTTTCTTTGGTTTGATTTTGATTCCTCTTCGGGTGACATGGTATTTTCCTCCATTCTTTGTGCTTCACAAAAAAAAAAACTAGATCCATGGTTTCGCATTTGTTATTTAGTGTTCTCGTCTTGTTTCGTAAGTTGACGCCTGCTTCGATGTCGGGTGGAACCCAAAATTGTTTCTATTGATTTGGAAACAGTCGAAACGAAACAACTTCATCACAAAAGATAAACCATACAAAAAGGGCTGCAAAACAGCAGCATAATAAGATGTTTCTGGTCAAATTATCATATTAAAAGGACATACTTTCGGAAAAGCAAATCAAGACAAAAATTATAAATGGAAAAACGAAAAAAAATTCGAATGAAGAAATACAGGAAAATGCTGCTATGGGCAAATTAGGATCTACGTTGAAAAACAAAACTGCCAAAAACAGACAAAACCCGAGTGACATTTTTTGTCCAGCTTAATATCGAAGATAAATGCTCGGTGACCGTGCACAAAAAGTCACTTTCTTAAAGTAGAAAGGTCGAAATCGGTGCATTTTTTTGTTGTTCTTGTCGCTTCGTTCTCTGCGCTCCTGTGCTGCGGAACGTCGGAAAACTTTGGTCAACCGTTTCTCCCCGTTGCCACATCTACGGGTTCTACGAGTGAGGTAGGAAAGAAGCGCGTCCGACCTAGGTTGGACACAATGATGAATAAATAAATCTTATTCCCAGGGCGATTTCCTTGCCGTGAGATTTTCCTCATCCAGCATATTGCGCCTGCTTCGTGTCTTCGCGCCGCTGCCTCATGAGGTGAGGTCATGATGCTCGTTCGCATCATTCATCGAACGGATTCTCCGTTCCGTGGCTAACGGGTTTCCTCCGAAGTGGTTCTTTCTTGCGGGGAGATGTTTGTTTTTTTTGTTTCTTCTCTCCGGCCGCCGTTGGTGTGTGGCCTTTTTCTGGTTTGCTCGGAAAAAAGAGGCCAGCATTTTGTTCCGTTTTACTCCGGCTGGCATGATTGTGATAAGGTAGCTCTCACGTACACGCGGATAGGTACTCCCGGGGGAGGGGGCGGTGAAAGCAGACGAGGCCAACGCCGGTACCGTGCGAAACGGGATGGGTAAGAAATGGATCACCAACGCCTTTCTTGCTGATTGAATAATGGCTAATTAGCAAAAGTTTCCGTCCTTCGCCGCGGTGGAAAATGTATTGCCTTTTTATAAGTATTTCTGCCTTTAGACACTACTTCTCACAAATTTGAGGATAAATGTTATGCCAAGATAACTTGGATATCTAGAAGGCTGAGAGTTTCTAGTTACAAAGCTTTTGAAATAAAGTACGACGACGAAACACGATATTTACCGCTTTGTTCACCGAGGAATACGAGCTTGAACTTCCGCAGCGGGTTTCCAAAATCGCCGGATGACGACATCGTGTGAATGACGTTTGACGTACAGGCCCTTTCTCTTCGTTCACCGCGTTTACTTTACTCCTCCACCCTAGCAGAGGCGGCACTAGAAAATCACACGACACAAAACAGCAGCGGCTAGGAACACCTCACAGGATAAAAAAGAAGTGACAAACACGCACACAGAATAGCACTAGTACCGAAGTAGTGTACACGTAATTCACTGCGCCGTGAACCGATTATTATTCCTGGGATCGGTTGCAATTTATCTCCGGATTGCGATCTCGTACTTTTCACCGTTTCCACGGGACAATCACGGTCTCGATCACGTACACTTGCACTGACACTACCTACAGAGCACGATCAACACCACCCGTACGATTCGCCGATCAACTTGCCTCGGAAGACCCGTTGGCCACAAGGGGATTTGAGCTTCCGGTACAAGCTAGCGCCTAATGAGGAAGGAATATGTGGACGATTAAAAAAAGTATCGGGCAAAACCTAGAGGGGTCTTCGCACTCCCGAGCTGCTTCGTTGGCTAGCGCTGGTTTGTTGTTTTTTTTGTTACGTCTTTTGCCTTCAGCTGACACGGCGATACGTTGGAAAACCTGAGGAAAGCCGCGACCCCCCTATGCTAGAGTGGCTGTCGTCGTCGTGTGCCGTGCCGGAACGGAGGAGTCGGTGCGAGCGCAAATCGGTGCGTTTGAAAGAAAGATGTGAACTCTCGGTCGCTGGAAGCGAGACACGGTCCAGCGCGAAGAAAGTTGGAATGTTTTACCGTTTGCGGCCACGCGCCATACACGTCCACACACGCACTCACACAGCGTAGCACGGAAAGCAATGGAATAATTTCTGGGAGTCGCTGCTGCGGAGGACGCTACGGGTTTTCGGATGCCGATTCACGGGTCACCAGCTTTCTACCATCCGGTATCGAACCGGCCTGCAGCCACGATACTCCGGGGTGAGTCGACCTGTAAGCAAAACGCACGGCAGACGGACGTCTTTAGCTGTGGATCAATAAATTTAATACGAACTGGAGCAGCGAATCTAGAAAACTCCCTTTCTCGTTCGCGAGCAAAAACTAGTGACATTACATTTTTTTGACAGTAGGCACTCCTTGCATTTGAGCTAGTGATGTGCGCTCTGAGTGAGAATGAGTGAGTGATTCGAATCTTAATATTGAATGAACGATTTAAATCCTAACACGCTTTCCAGACTGCAACGTCGCGTAACGCGACGTCGCCTGACAGGCGCTGAAATCCATGCAAAAAAAATCTAGCGCGCTTCCCGCGACATCGCGCAAGGTTTTTTTATATGGAGTTCAGCTCCTGTCAGGCGACGTCGCGTTGTAGTGTGGACACCGAGTAACAGATAGTTTTTGTGACGCCCTTTGATTTGAATCCTTAACTGGGATTCGAATCCCAAAAGAATGAACGAGTTGGTAAAAGAGTCGGTAGTCGCCATAGAGATTCGAATCCCAAGTTGTGATTCGAATCACAATTTGGGATTCGAATCTCTATGGTGACTAGTGACTCTTTTATCCACTCGTTCATTCTTTTGGGATTCGAATCCCAGTGAAGGTTTCAAATCACCTCGAAGGTTAATAAATCATTTTACACGTTTTAAATCACAAAAGAGTGACTTAAAGATTCGAATCATCGTGATGATTATTCACTCTGATTGAAATCTCTAAAAAGAGATGTTATTCTCATCACTAATTTGTGCACACGGTCTATATACTTGCAGGTTTATCACGCACGGGGAACCAATCACTGTCCTTATAACTAGAAAGCATTACACCGCATTCAACGCTACTGGAGACATTTATTTGCAATCACTTGAAATGTTTAAATGTATTAAAATTAATAAGACGAAAATTGCAAGGCCCGCAGAACGTTTTTATTATAACCGTCCGTCCACACGGCGCTGCGACAATTCTGCGACCGGGGTTTCTGCGACCGATTTGTGCTCACCGGAAGTGTCAAAGTAGTCAAAAGTAGCCCAAGTCGGCCATCTTGCATGTCAAAAGTGTCGCAGAAACTCCCGCCGGCACCGGGTCGCGGCGTTGGACGATCTGGCCAACGTTTGTGTCGCAACTTTCTGCGACATTACAAAAAGACCGTTATTCGTATGTAAAAATGGTCATTGTCGTGGTTTGCTCGACGAGAAGGAGTTTTGATATAGTAAATAAATATACTGGCGTGCTAATTCATGTTTTTAATGCGTTTTTTAATTTAACTATTGTGTTAAAATGAAAGAATGTAAATAATGATTATAATGTAAATGCACCCTATAGCATATTTTTATTATTCTACAAAGTCAAAAATTAATGCTTTTCAAAAACATTAATGTAAAAACAAGTAAACGTTAAAAGCGTCATTTTGGAAGCGTATAAGTATAAATACCTTTAAATAAGTATTAATTATAAAAATATAATTATACTATTTAGTAGGTATTAATACTTAAGCGCTTCCAAAATAACGCTTTTAACGGTTACTTGTATTAACATTAATGTTTTTGAAAAGCATTAATTTTTGACTTTGTAGAATAATAAAAATATGCTATAGGGTGCATTTACATTATAATCATTATTTACATTCTTTCATTTTAACACAATAGTTAAATTAAAAAACGCATTAAAAACATGAATTAGCACGCCAGTATATTTATTTACTATATCAAAACTCCTTCTCGTCGAGCAAACCACGACAATGACCATTTTTACATACGAATAACGGTCTTTTTGTAATGTCGCAGAAAGTTGCGACACAAACGTTGGCCAGATCGTCCAACGCCGCGACCCGGTGCCGGCGGGAGTTTCTGCGACACTTTTGACATGCAAGATGGCCGACTTGGGCTACTTTTGATTACTTTGACACTTCCGGTGAGCACAAATCGGTCGCAGAAACCCCGGTCGCAGAATTGTCGCAGCGCCGTGTGGACGGACGGTAACACGTCATCGTTGGCTGGTTCAGAACTCTATCAATGACACAAAGAGCTTCATCGACATTATCTCTTTCATCGATTACAGTGTGTCAATCTGACAGTTGGAAATGAAATTTCAGTTGCAGGATTGTTTTAATTACTAGATTGTGCAAGAAAATACATTAGGACTTTGCAAACTGTGTTTAACTATTAAAAAAAACCTCTGTTTCCTGAAATTAATCCCTTTTTTTCACGATGAGTGCTACTTGTTTCACAAGAACAATGGTTTGTTTACCATTTTGGCAGTTTGACAGACTTGATGAACAATCGACCGATTGTTGAACCTTCTGTTTGTGTCTAGATCGATGCGCTGGAAAAACATTGCAAAACAAATCACTGCTTGTGCAAGTTTCGTTCGTTCTTAGCTCATCCTCCTCGATTCTTCGCCATCATGGGAGACGAACAAGATAAAACCAGTGAAAAGGATAAACCCATCGACGGTGTGCCGCAGCTGGATATGAGTAAATCACCGAAACAGATTTATTTCGAGCTACTGCGGACCTGGGTGTACCATGCAGACATGCAAAACCACATCCAGGCCTACTTCCCGTACTACCTGATGAGCAACTATCCACAGCTGTTTCAGCTGAATGCCGGTGGCACCATGTCCGCGGCCATTCCGGGGCTGAATGCTTTCATGACGGGAACGGCCACTACCACCGCCACGATCAACGCTGCCGTAGCGGCGGCTGCTGCGGCCGCTTCTACAGGTTCCTCAAATTCGTCGGGCACACCGTCAGGTCAAGTGCCATCGCAAGGACCAAATGGAGGACATGCTCGAGGAAGGAACGATACATCGGATCAGACCCGCCAAGAGGAGGGTATGTGCTAGCGAATTCAATCGTCGGGACGTCGCAACGCAATTCGTCACAATAACGTATTTTATTTACTTCGCAGCTATTAATCGACACGGAGGATATGAGTACGTGATTGCTCCGCTCTGGAAAAGATTCGCTGCCGAGGCGATCGATATTGTCATCATTTTTCTGTTGAAAATTATGACAACATTGGCCTTTATTGATGCATTCGAGATAGATCTGTAAGTGTTACGCTGGGATCCTACCAATCATGTCGATAAACACACAGTCTGTTCAGTCATATTAATACATATTCCATTTCTACACCTTCTCTTTTTTTTAGATTGTACATGGATTTGGATGCTATCCGCAACTCGTTCGAGGAAGATTACACCGAACTGCTATCGTTTACCTCCGAGCTGATATTCCTGGAGATAGTGATTAAGATTGCGGTGTGCATATACGAAGCCGTCTGGACGGCCCATGTACAAGTCATACCGGGTAGTGCGACCCCCGGGAAAATGCTGATGGGCCTGCGGATCGTCCACGTCGAGTCGGTGGTTGTGCTCGAACCGCAACCCCAACCCGGTCTGTTGAACAATCAAACGCCACTCCGGGCACTCCTGTACCCCGCAACAACGCCCAGCTTTGGCCGTGCGTTTGCTCGGGCCGTCGTGAAAAACGTCGTGATAGCGTTTTTCTTCCCAATGTGTTTGCTGCTACTGTGTTTCCGGCACAACCGGTCCATCTACGACGTCATGACAAAGACGGTGGTCGTCGAGGACAATCCAAATCCGGTGCTTCGGCGACGCTAAACGTGCTGCGCTTTGCTGGTAAGATCGCACAACATGTACCAAATGGGACTATGGGTGAAGGGAAGAGAGAGAGAGAGAGAAAGGGGGAAGAATTATGGGGAAGAATAGAAGTCATTTCAAGGCAGTGAGCATGCCACCGGCACTGGGTATCGAACATCGGGTGCCAACTTTTGCTTGGAAGCGAAAGATGGAGCCGTCTTAAAGTTAACCAAATATATCCACACTATACGGTAAACAGTTTCGGTGGCAACTTATGATAAATAAAACTTTTAAAAATATTCTAGACTGATACATTTCGAAATCACATTAACCCAACTGTATAAATCGCTTACCCGGGTAAGTTTTGTAACTTTCAATAGAAATTTCACTTGTCCTACAATTAGCTATTTACGTTCGCTCCATCATCATGTAAATATTTGTGTGTTTGAATTAAAGGGTACTAATTTTGGATCGTTAATCGTTTAACATTACCATACACTTCCTAACATTCAACTCTTATATTTTTATGTATTCTTTTATATATTTATATATTTCGGTCTTCGGTGTAAGATGTAGGAAGAGTTCCTATATTCTTATTGTAGATAATGTTTCATTTTACAAACGTTTTACGGGCTATAAATTACGAAGTTCTGGGGAAACTTTGTCATGTCCACAGTGAAAATTATACACATCAAAAATGCATTTGGTTTATTAGGAAAATAACAACACAACAATCCTATACCAAATCCGTCACCCCCCACGATTTCGTTTTTATTGTTCTCCCTTTGGTTTTTTGGTGTTCTTTTTCTGAATCTGTGAAGGATCCTGGAGCGCGGTAGTAAACTCCTGCCGGAAGTCCTTTCCGATGGTAAACTGTTTGTCTATCTTAAGATAAGGACCCAGGACGTCTGAAAAGATCGAAAAGTACATTGTTTGTTAGTTTATGCTTTCGTCTGTTCGTCCATACGGCAAACATACTGTTGAAGGCGGGCCATGAAGGGATTCCATCGGCTTGAGGTTTTCCACTAATCGCAAACGACGTCCAGAGGTCAACCATACGCTTGGCAACCTCGGTGTCCTGTTCGTTGAGGTTGGCCGCCGTTGGCGGATAGGGAAACAGGTACATAAGATCATTGGAATGATGCACACCGCCATCGAACGGAATGGCCGAGGTATCTCCACCGTATCCGAAGCGCGTGTGTTCTCCCGCGTAGTCGAAGCTGTACAGGTACGTCTGCTCCGGCAGATACATTGCGTTGTTTTGTGCCATCTTCAATACGGGCCCTTTGATAAGAACGTCGGCTGTGTGCTAAAACAGTAAAAGGGAAACAATTTGGACTTCGGATGCTTACAGTTTTCGGATGTCACCGAACTTACATCACAGAACCCGGGAACAAGTTGCCTTAAGTCACCCGAAGCCAGCTGTTCGTGGGTGAAATATTGTGCGAGTGCCATCGTGCGCACGGCACACCGGGGATCGTCGACTCCGAGCACTTGGTTCACTTCATCCACCATCCGGTGGATGGTAATATGCGGATCACCAATAAGTTTCTTGATCATCAGTATTTGAAACACCTCCAGGAAGGCAAACGTTCCATCGTGTCGGGTCACGCCCGTTAGGAGGGGTAAATTTGTACGTCCTCCTCCCTTTCGCATGGTATAGTATGGGTTTTCCGGAAACAACCCGTTTGGATCGTTGAAAACCATGCGAGTCCCACCGATGGTGTCGGTTCCGTTGGGTGTTCGAACACGCTGCGAATGATAAAAAAATCTCAGGTTTAAATATCACTTTATAGATGGTGAACCTTATCTTCCGGCTTACGTAATGCTGGGTGAAGGCTTTCATTAGACTTAAAACGTCCAGCTGCATGAGGAACCGTTCCACGTCCTCCAGCGGTGCCTTCCGATCGAATCCGGCAAACCCGGCGATATCGCGACAGTTGTGTTCCGGGTTGCGATCCCAAACCCACGAGGCGTGGCAGTTGCCGGACTGCAGTATCAGCCGATGGAACAGCTTCTCCGTGTCCACCAGCGGACTGTAGGTCATGCCCGAAACCATCGCCGCACCCGACGACTGCGCCATAGCGGTCACTTGCTGCGGATCTCCGCCGAAGTGCGCGATGTACTTCTGAACCCACTCGAACGCCAGCACCACATCCATGACGCCTGCATTGCCCGGGATTTGCTTGGTGTTGGAGCACAGGAACCCGAGGGCCCCCAGTCGGTACTGGGGCACCACGAGCACGACATCCTTTTCCATGATGTAGTTCGGCGGGTAGTGCGAGATGGCACCGTCGTAGAAACCCCCACCGTGCACGTACACTATGACCGGTTTGCGCGCACTGAAGTCTTTCGTGAACACACTGAGATTGATACAGTCCTCGAGGTTCTGCGCCTTCTGTTCGTCGGTTAGCAGTTTCATCCGCTTGTACACTGGCGAACCTAGTTTGGGCTCGGACACGTCCATCACCCCGTCCCAGGCGTTCGCGGGTACCGGGGGTTTGAAGCGTCGTTCACCGGTTGCCGGTTCGGCGTAGCGCACGTTTAAAAACTGGTAAATATTCACCCCCGTCCAGGCACCGGTCGTCGTGGAACCTCGTAGCTTCCCGAGCCCCGGAAGCTCTACGATCGGACACTCCATACCGGTCGAGTATTTTCTTACCGAGGAGGATAGGACACGTACAAGACCGATACCGTTTCGTCGCCCCGGCAGAAGAAGTGTTCTGCTAATCGATGCCATCGCCAAACTGACCGGAGGTTCCGAACGCCACTGGATAACTGCTCGTCTGTCCGCACGTCATTTGGGGTTTTTTTGCTTTTTATCCTGTACATTTTTGTGTCTACCAAACCCGCCGCTGTAACTGCTTAAGACGATTAGAGCGGAGGGTGATAACTGCTTTTTTATTTTATTTTTGCAAACAAGAAACATTGCGATTTTCCCTATTCTGCACGCACACTCACTGTCGTCATGTGTCGGATCCGCCAGCGTCGGTTTTATAGGCCAACCGATAAAGGGATTGAGGCGGAAAGCACCTTTGCCTTTACTCGCTCAAAAGAAAAGCCGAAACGGGCAGGGCAGTACTGCTAAACGGTTGAGGTAGACAGTCAAACTTCTAAAAATATCTTTTCGTATTTAATGGCAGCGAGTTATGGTTACTTATGTGATGTTGAATTTAGGTATGTGAGGTAACCTACTGATGTTTAACTACGTATGAAGGTTTATTTGATCTGCACGATCGTCTTATTATCTGAGCGTTAATAGTCATATTTAAGTTCCAATTAACATTACTCCAATCTGGAAGTGTAGTGTCGGTGAAGTGTATATTTTTATGATTGATTCTAACCGTACCAAGAGAGTCTTTCAGAGAAGCTGTAATCCTACAGTTATGAGCACAAACATCCCTTGTGTTTTTCAAAAGTTTTGTGTATTTTATTTGTTTAATGTGAAACTGAACAAATCTGTGAACACTGCTCGATTTAAAACTCGGTCCAACTGTCTTTTAAAAACCAGCCTTGGAATTCAAAATATTCAAACAATGTAGGCTGCGGTCAGTATGATTTCACTGGCCGCGATAACCGTTATCGCATAAGTTATCGTTTGTCGTTTTACGTACAGGTGAATAGTTTTTAAACCACATTCACATTTTTATTGCATACCGTGGGGCGTTTCTGTGGTTAGTCTTGCTTGTACTTATTTTTGAACTACTTTTCACTTTACCAAGAATGTTATATCTAAGATAGCAATGAACTTTGTCGAAATGGAAGAACGTAGTAGGCGTTAGAAGCCCTCTGCTTGTTGATCTGCATTCTGAATACTTTATCTTACTCTTTCTTTTGATTTGAAAGCGATATATTCAAACAAATCTTATTTGTAAATTTGTTTGTTGTCGTGTGTTTAGGTTTGTTTCTAGAAAACGTGACTTATATCTTCACATTTCATCTTTTGCATAAACGTCTGGCGAATTTATTATCAGAAAATGCGAATATTTGTGTAATTTAAATACCACATAAGTAATTTTCAGTTTCTGTTTTCGTCGTTACCACGGACTTGTTTATAATTCGTTTAAATTTGCTCAATTAGTTGAGAGCTGGTCGGTTCATTTATCTTTTTCTTTCGAATGAAACTCTTAAAGTACGTTTGGAATAAATATAGCCCCCACAGTATAGGTTAGCATCGTTTATTTTAAGCTGTTACCCTTCGGCAAGGTTAATCCAAACATGACTAACGGTTGACTAATGGTGAAATTTGTCTAAAACTCGCTCCCGATGCGGAAGGAAAATTGCGTGCCAATATCGCTAAAACATGTACGTCGGCATTTTATCATTTAATCTTTATTATCAATGTTCGTCCATCGGACGTCGATATAGTCTACTTGGAGATACACCGCTAGCAGATAATTTTCTAAACAACATTTATATCGTACGACGCTGTCGACATGCTGTTTTTCGGTCTGCGGCGGCTGGTGATCACTTATCTTATTTTGCGTTATTTTTATTTTGTCATTTTTATCAAACCGTCGGTCCGAGAACTGGATTAAAAATCACTAGGCCCGCTGCTGTTGGGTAAGATTCTGTTGGATTAACCGGTCCCGATTGGACCCGGTGGCTTCCTTTCCGGTGGATTGTGAGGCCTCTGTTTGTCGGCGGCGTTGGCGGGCGGCGTCAGCGTTGACCGTGAATTCGTCCAAAAAGTTGTTACCTACCGTAAACTGACCGTTCAGGTGAACGTACGGGCCGAAGATTTCTGTCGGTGCGGGAGATAAGCGCAGCGAAAGGGGTTTACGTCACACGGTTTGGGGGGGTTTTCTTGTTGGCGTTTCCTACTTACGGTTAAATGCGGGCCATTGGGGAAGGTCCGGTGCCGTCGGGACACCGTCGGTAATGAATGAACCCCACAGGTCGACCATCTTCTTCGCCATGGCGGTGTCCGGTTCGTTCAGCTGAGCGGCCGATGGCGGGTAGGGGAAGAGATAAAGCAAATCGTTCGTATGATGGACACCGCCGTCGAACGGAATTTGTCGGACGTCCTGATCGTACCCGAACCGGGTGTGCTCGCCCCGGTAATCGAACGAGTAGACAAATGTCTGATTAGGTGTGTGTCTGCTGTTGTACTGTGCCATCCGGAGGACACCGGATTTCATCAAGTGCATCCCACAAAGCTAAGAAAAAGGAAAAAACCAAAGATGCATCCAAATATGGTGAGATGTTTCCTTTCGTCACCAAAAGCCACCTTACATCGATTAATCCCGGAATCATCTTTATGATATCCCCATTTGCAGCCGCTTCCATGTCGAGCATACTTTTCACCGCCAGCGGTGTTACGGAGCAGGACACTTCCACCGTACCGAGGATTCGCTGAATCTCTTCGATCACGTCGAATCGCAGGAAGTCCTTCTTGTCGTGCAGCTTCAGTGCCGTTAGAATGGTAAACACGTCCACGAGGGCAAATGTTCCTTCGTCCTTTACGACTCCCGTTAGCATGGGAATGTTTTTTCGCCCTCCACCAGCCTTCATCACCTGATAGGGTGTCGCCGGGAACAGCTGCGATGGTCCACCGATGGTCATGCGACCGCCAGTGTTGTTGATTCCATTCGGGAGCCCTTGCCACTGCGTACATTCAGATATGAGTGGATTAGCTACCGATCGATCAGATGGATTAATCTACACTTCCCCGACTTACGTTGTGCTGCATGAACGCCTTCAGTAACGAGTACGTGTCCAGCTCGACGAGGAACTGTTCGACCTGCTCGAGTGGAGCCTTCGGATCGAATCCAGCTCGGCGTGCAATATCCCGTGCGTTACGCTCACCGTTATGATCGAACTGCCAGCTACCGAAAGGGCCACCGGACTGTAGAATGACCCGCTGGAAGTAGAACTCCTTCAGGGCCGGGCTGAACAGTAACGACGATAAAATGCCCGCACCGGCCGACTGCCCGACGGCGGTCACCTGCGTCGGATCTCCACCGAAATGTTCGATATTCTTCTGGACCCACTCGAACGCCAGCAGTACGTCCATGATGGCCGCATTGCCGGGAATGGTTTCCGTCTTGGTGGAAAGGAACCCGAGCGCACCGAGCCGATATTGAGGCACCACCAGAACGATATCCTTTTCCAGCAGGTACTCCGGTGGATGTTGGGCCGCACTGCCACTGTAGAAACCACCACCGTGGATGTACACCGCCACCGGTCGCTTGACCGTGGTGTCCTTCGTGTACACGCAAAGGCTGATGCAATCTTCCAGCTCCGGTCCCAGCCGGTCCTTGGGGAGTTTCTTCAGATCGCCATAGCAGGGTGCTTCCCGGCCACGAACCGACACGTCCTGGACGCCATCCCAAGGCTGCACGGGAACCGGAGCCCGAAAGCGGTTCTTACCGACCGGTGGATCGGCGTAGCGTACGTTGAGGTATTGCTGCACCGGAGCGCCTGTCCAGGCCGTCCGAGTGTACGATCCCTTCAGTTTTCCCAACCCAGGAAGATGCACAATTGGGTCCGCTTCGGTGGAAAAGCGCTGTGTAAAAGGTGCCATCCTTGCACACAAGCACCTCGGCTCGTGGCGTACGATAGGAAGGGCACGGAAAAAGCGAAACATGTTGCAAACACTCGTTAAAATTCAAAACCAAAATTCACTGAATTTGTTTTATCACTTCCGAAGCTCACTGGTTAGTTAGATGGACAATTTATTTAACCAAATTTAAATTCACACTTTTATCCACACTTCAGGAGGGTTCGTTTTCGCACCTTTTCCGATGGTCTGGTATACTTTTTTTCCCTCTGGCAAGGTTGTTTCCACTACTCCCAGTGTCTGGGCCACAACTAAACGGGCAGCCGTTGGGGAGGATGGTTTTAGCTGACCGTTTGTGTTTGCCCAAGTCGTACGACGTTAAGGTCTTAGTTTCTTATCGGCAAGACGCTACAGCGAAATAAACTACAAGACACCAACCCCAAAGGGCAGTTTGTCGTGAGACTACAGGAAAGCTAAACAGTGGCAAGATGTCACCCCTTTTGAGTGTTGGTGAACTGATGACTTAAAACAGGGGTCGGCATACATTTTCTAAAAAGGGCCAGATGGTTAAAAGAAAACCGAAAGCGCCGGCTGAATACCTTAAACGAAGACTTGACGATTCTAAATAGTGAAGTTTCATAACAGTGGTAAAAGATAAAATATTGGACATGTTATCATTAAACTGTTTTGAACATTTTCATACTTATTTTCTTTTATTTTTTTTTTCAACATATAACAGAAATACCTGGTTCAACAGAAATACCTCGGGTTTTGTGTATGAAGCGTTAAAATTTTCCCACGGGCCAGATAACATCAGTTGGCGGGACCGACTTTGCCGACCCCTGATTTAAAGTAAAACAAAAAACATCGCTTGCATCGCTCGTTTCCATGTGTTTACAAAACATCGCATTTACTAAAACAAAAAAAAAATAACAAAGTAGATAGGAAAGGACAAGTAAATCGGACGTGGCTAGCAAATCGTTTGTTTCACCTCTGCCCGAATGGTCCGGAATTATCAAGGTAACGTAACATATCTTCTTCGTCGCGCGCGAATGGATCATCGGGGGTGTGATTTTATTTTCCGATACCCAGTTCCGATTCGCAATAACCGGCTTAGGAAGGATTTACCTATTTTGTTTTTCCAACAACTGGCCCCCGTCTGGTTGGCAAGCTTATCTAGGCGGAATGCATTTCGTGGCCGCGCATCAGTTCTTTTCGTCGGTGGCGTTTTACGTGACGACGGAAGGTTTAGTGCACGGCGCATGTTTCTTCATTTTTGGCACACTTTTATTTATCTTAATCTTGTGCTTATGATGTGACTCAGCGTCTGCGGTTGGCATATGGCCAGACGGGAGGATTTTTGAGTTGATTTTATGTGATTGATGATTGGTATGTTGTATTTACACGCCGAAACCAGAGGAATTTTGTATGCAAAACGGGTTCTCTTTATTATATAGTTAATTTTTGTTAAATTTTATCTTATACACACATCGCCACAAAGACTTAAGAGCAAACCAAATATTTAAAGAATCAGTTGTCTTTGTTTGTTGTACATCTTTTATCTTTGTGTAACATACTAATATAAAAAGTATAAAAATCGGTTGGTTTCACAATTTTAGCAAACTTTTTCTTTCAATACAGTCTAGTGTTCCAACAACGATTACTAGCTTGTGAGTTAAGCGAATAAGCATTTAAATAATTGATCGTAAACCAAAACAAACAAACGAAAGTAGTTTAAATTAAATGTCTTTCAATTTCCGACGTAAGCGTATGTGAGATAAGAGGTTAATGATAAGTTTATTATAAATCAACATGGACAGCAGAATATCCTACGATCGTAAATATTCACACTTATCAGCTTAATCGAAAGTTCAATAAAGATAAATTTAGTTTATATGTTAGATAAAACGCGATGCATTTACGTTACAGTCATTGGGTGTTGCACCTCGTTGTACAAACAAACAACGGGCTGTAGAAATGGTTCTTCAGGAGTTCGGTTTGATTCCTATGCCATGCAGTTCGCATGCCATACAGTTCGCACCTTTTCCGGTCTGGTATACTTTTTCCCCTCTGGGAAGGTTGTGTCCACTTGAACACTCCCAGTGTCTGGGCCACAGCTAAACGGGCAGCCGTTGGGGAGGATGGTTTTAGCTAACGTTTTGTGTTTGCCCAAGTCGTATGACGTTGAGGTCTTAGTTTCTTATCGGCAAGACGTTGCAGGAAAGTTAAACAGTGGCATGATGTCACCTCTTTTGAGTGTTGTTGAACTGATGTCATTAAACACGGATCGGCATACATTTCCTAGAAAGGGCCAGATGATTAAAAGGAAATCGAAAGCGCGGGCCGAATACCTTATACGATGACTTGATGATGATACCTTAAACGATGTTTTCAAAGTTAAATGGAGTTTCGTCTTTCTAAATAAAAAAAAAAAATCATTTTCAAACATTTCAGGCAATCGGTTTTCGAAACCCATTGTTTCATTTATTTCAGCAGTTAAAACACTTATTTCTTTCCAAGATACAAACACGATAGTTCGTTATATCATTTTTTGTCATTGCCATTCTGCTTGATCCTTTATTTTATTTTTCCAATTCGACCTTTCCACGTAGTGAATTAACTGTTCAATCATTTACGTTAAGTTTAGTCATCCAGTTCAGCCTTATAGTAGTGCAGCGGCTCATTGTTGGCCAACCGCTCCCGGATGCGATCGCAACGCTTGTTTGCCACCTGCTTCTCCTTCGGGCAGGCCAGTGCCATCTGGCGCCACATGCAGTAGCCAAAGTTGGACGCTTCCGCATTGCATTGGCCAGCCTCCCGCGGACTCTTGGCCGTCTTCTCCCGGGCTTCCTTGACGCACGTCTTGATGTGGCCATCGATCAGCGGCTGCTGCCATTCGTCGGCGGCAAAGTTTACCTTAACGAACTCGTGCAGCTTCGGCTCGAGCAGACTGCCGGAGTCGTCAACGATTTCCTTCTTGCGTCCAAGACACTCCATGGCGCAGATCACTTCCATTTTGGTCTTGTTCAGGCGCTCGCAGGAGAACATATCCACCGGCTCGTAAGCTGTGTACATCGGTCGGATAGAAATGCATCACGTCAGTGGTTTTGAAGGTTCCTGAATGACGTTGTATATCCCGTTCTATACTCACTTCCTTCGGCCTTGTTCTTGTTGCGCACCTCCGTAAAGCACTGCTTCTTGATCTCGTGGATCTTTTCCATGTTCTCTCCGTTAGCATCGTTGCAGCACTTGTAGCGACGCTTGCACTTGTCGTCCGTCGAGTCACCTGATGGCGATCGGCGGAATCGGCCCATCAGTGTTGCTTCCTCCGAGCCATCCAACATATCCTCCAGCAACAGCTCATCTGCTCGCGGAAAGGAGAAACAAAAACACAATGCAAACCGTTAAGACAAACAACTTGCACCGTCCACTGTTCCTGAGCGCCTTACTGTAGAACGAATCCTTGAAGTCGTAGGCCACCACAAAACCGACGCAGCTGATGAACAACACTAGCTTCAGCATGATGATTAAGGATTATTTTCTTGCACCACTTGAGATATTACGGAGAGTTCTTGGCCGTTCTGGGGCCGGACACGATTCTGAATCGCCAAACCGTGCTGGACCCACTATTTATACCCGTTTCGAAAGGGAAAAAATAAGGAATAAATAGGTGTCGGTGTGTATTTGCAGTTCCCATTCGCATTCCCGGCGTTCTCGATCCTCATTCGATCTTGATATGCTGGTGTAGGTGATTCTGAACTGGTTAGTTACACGAAACCGGCTTTAAGATCTTGAATCGTCTTTATTTTGATTTGTTCTTAAAGATCGCACTCGTTTTTTGTTTGGTTTTCATCAAATTGACCATATAACAGATTTAATCGCCGGATTTATGTTGTTGCTGTTACAATTATTACGTTCAACAAGACAGAGTTTAACAGGACAAATTGCACAAGTCATACGCAATTTAAGAAACGTATAATTAAGTAAGAAATATTAGAGATTAGAAAATATTGTGAAATTCCAAAGCAAGACCAAGTAATAAATTTACTTGCAAAATTTCATTTTGTTTTCGTCTTATGCAATTTTGCCGGCTAGTCACAAACATCTACACCTATACCGTGTGTCTACATGCTCCATTCTTTCGCTATGGATACTTATCCTGGGCCGTCGCGGGCCAAAGATGACTGATGATTGATGGGCTTAAGATCAGGCGCTCGAGATTGATCTAAAGCTGCTTCGATGTGTTTCTATGACCGGGCGTTTCCTCGGTCGACGATCGGGAATCTTCTGGATTTTGTTGTACTGCAAAGCTGGCAGAAGAAAACGAAAACTAACAACAAATTCCCCATGTCTGATTCTAGAATAATGTTGCCAATATTTGTATGTTGCCCTTCCAGTTTCCAGTTCGTCGCCTATGTCGGGCCCCAATGGGCATCGGATTGCTCGGGTCAATGATCCAACATGATGATATGTCGAATTGGAACGGTTTTGTGTATGTTTACCTTACGATAGACGAAAACGTGAAGGTGGTAAATAAATAACTGAACCATCAAGACGAAGGCGCGTGTACGAAACTGATCTCTACCCATTTTTTTTTGGAGTAACAACAACCGGTTTTGTGTTGTTGGGCCACAAACGGTTCAATGACAGAATCAATGTTAATTTAAAATTTCAACAGCTGCAAGCTTCACGGAGAAAGCCTCAGTTTCGTAATGATTCACCTACAATCGACGATGAACCGTTTGATCTTATGTCGGAAGTCATGTGCATGTGTTCCGGTAGTTGGAAGTTAATTTCCACCATGGTTCTAGACAATGGTGAGAAAAGCACCCCCGTTGGGGATATTAAAATGTACGATGCACAATTTTCCTCACCGACGAGGGCGACAATGACAATGTGTAAGATCGTTGACGATCATCTCAAGATGATGTCTTTAAACGTACGCTTCTGGGTTCGAGAGAGGTATAAAAGCGTTCGGTTCGAGCGACAAACTTCACAATCCTCCCGTGGTTTAGTGTAAAAATGGGTAAAGTATTGCTTGTCGTCAGCTTGATGGTGGTCGTCGCTGCCGCAGGACGATTCGATCGTTCCATTTCCGCACCCAGAACTCGCCGCCACGCGCCAATGCGCTGTTGCAACGATGGGTTCGATAAATCCGAAGTGCACGCCAAGTTTGCCGAAATTAAGGAGGGTTGTGTGACCGAACTTGGCCTGGCGGAAGTGCCTCGTAAGTAACATTGCTGTGTACTATTTTGTGCAGAGAGAGATCTCATAAACAATTATCATTTGTCTCCGCAGACGAGGAGCTGTTCAAGAACCGTGAAAATCTCCACTGCATAACCGAGTGTATCGCCAAGAAGGAGGGCATAGCGGATGAGACCGGGGCGTTGTTACACACCGATCTGGCCAGCGCGGTCGAGCAGCACATGAGCAGCGTGGAGTGGAAGGTACCACTGGTGGCCGGCTTCGTGAAGCAGTGCTTCGATCAGGTCGACGAAAAGCACAGTGGTTTTGCGCCGACTGACGAAGCTAAATGTAACCCGGAAGGGTTCGAGTTTGTGGTTTGCCTGTGGCGTCAGTTTACGCTGTCCTGCCCGGAGGAATTCCGCGACGATTCGGAGCAGTGTATCGAACTGCGCGAAAAGCTTACCAACAACGAAAGCTTAGACGAGTTGGAAAGCGATGTCGATGCGGCGGAGTAAAGCACAGCATTGGCCGAAAATGGGTTTATGAGTTCGACAAACGCCTGAAAATCACTTGATTAATAGCATTGTACATTATGCGTATAATAAAATAACCAAAGATCACCCCGCATTTCGAATTGTTTACGTTATTTTTATTTTTGCTACACTATTATTGAAATTATTTGTTTGTTAGCAACAATAATTTGAAATGTGAATATCTTTACACAAAACTTAATAACTAATTTATTAAAAAAAATAATTTTAACTTACTCATGTGATTGGAAAGGATTTAATACTGTATTGCTTAATTATGCTTTAAATTCAACTCTTTATTTTGGCAGTAAACTCAGTCAAATAAAAAGATATTAGATTAGATTCGATTTGCGTACATGAATTTGAGCAATTAATCAAAAATACTAACTTTAACACGTTGCGTACCAAGTGTTTTTTTAGTACAATTTTTTAAAATAAAATTTGTTCATACCATTTATTAAACCGACGATTTTTGAAGGCCAAGTAAAACCTTAGCTTACCAAATAGATTATTTTTAATATAACTATAAATTTTATGTTGCATTTTCATTTATGTATGGGTCAAAAACTTTTTAGAACGAGAACTGCTGTCACCCATATTTGGGTGACGCGGTACGGAACGTGTTAATTCGATTACCATATTTTATTGGAATTATCGAATCATGATGAATTTCAAATGTATGGTTTAAATCCCCGAATATACAGATTACAAAGCAATAAAAAACGTCTTTAATCTCCTTTCATGGTTTATTTAAATTCGTTGTTTTCTCTTTTTGCTTTAGTTCGTGATATTTTTCTGTCTTCAAATTATTTCGAGTTTCATCCTTTTTTTTGTTTTGTTTTCATTACTTACCTATAGTTTTACGTTCCATTTTGTTCAATTTTGTATCCTACTTACACGAATTCTTTATCAATGAAACTACCACGCTATAATGTACGAGGAATATAAATGATTTTATTTCGGTAATCGAATGATCGAAAATACCTGTGAACATCGTTCCGAGGTAATATTATTGACACACTAAAAATGATTACAATGGATTGTAGTGGTAGATGGTGATGTATACGTTCATGCAGCATGTTGGTTTGATTCCAAGAACTGCTGTCTGAACGATTCGTATGACATTTGCGACTGTAAGAGAGAGAAAAAATAGCACAATATGGAAATGTTTAATGTTTTTCACTATATAAAAACCTACAGGAGAGAGCTAGGAAAACAGTTCAGTGTAGAAAAAGGAAAAACAAACCATGTACAAAGTGACACTCGGACGGAAGCGTGATAAAAGAAGCGACAAATGTATAAAACCAAAAAAACAATACAGTACGATTAGTGTAGTACGAAATTACGATAGTAAATCAAGGAGAGAGAAATCAAAATGCGCTTTTCAATTGGTAGTGTTAGCTAGTGTTATGTTATAATTTTGTAAATGTTATGCCATAATTTTTTGGAATGTGTTTTCGGTGTCGTTTTTGATTTCCTCCGCACCAGAAGGAAAACCGATTCAAGCAACGGTCATCAAGACACCATAAATAAACCATGCACCAGGGGTTAACGAAGCGCGGCGTTAACGGCGACTAACCTCCCAGAAGCCATCGTCCCAGGATGGGAACAGACGTTTGAAGCTTCTCGGTTCGGCTCCCTGCTTGAGGATCACGATCGGAACCGTGTCCTCCGTGCGCTCGGACGGATCCGTGCGAATGTACTGGCGTGCCATGTCGATGGACTTGCTGCGCTCCTCCTCGGTGGCACCGTTTCCGATCCAGCAGTAGATCTCATCCCCTCCGTCCAGTACCATCACGTCATCTACGTTGAGATCCTGGAAGGAGGAAAGTTCGTTTAGCGAATTGATTGTAATATGACCGCATGCCAACTTACATCCTGCTCGAAGTGAGGGACCTCCTCGACGCGCAGCTTCTTGTTGTACAGAATGCGGCAGTGGAACAGCCGGGCCGACAAGAACGGAGTACCCGGAGGATCGAGCTCACGATCGTACTCATCCTTGCCTCCGAGAGCATCCCAGAATTCGGCCGGTTCCGATTCTTCCTCCACGCCGACAACGTTCGAGTCCGATGCGAGGGCAGCCACCACATTGGCGGCCATATCTTTCTCGAGATCGGACGCACCAACTCCGTGCCAAACGAAGGCCGTCTCCCGCGTCTTCACAATGAACACATCGTCCGATGCAAGCGAACTAGCCTTCGGCGCAAGTTCCTCGGCCCGGACATCGTCGGCACAGGTGCCTCGAACGCGGAACAGCCGCGTACTTTCCTCGGCCGCCTTATCGTAGTCCCCGAGGAAGGTAACCATACGGCCCTTGAACAGCTTCATGAAGTGGCGTGGTTCGTTACCTTGGGCCACACGCACCAAGATTGCCTTGCCGTCCATTTCGTCGTCCATGCGGACGGCGTGTATCGCCGATGCGCCCTTCTCCTGCGTGGAGGATGTCTTACCCTGCCAGAAGTAGACGATGTATCCGCTGCCACCGGCTCGGATCGTGTACTCGTACCGCACCAGGTAGGAATCGCCGGCGTGGAACATACCGTACGCCTCCGGCTCCACCGCGACGAGGTCGACGTTTTGGACGCGCCAGATTTCGATCGTTCCCTGACCATTGTCCGGCATAAAGCCGAGCGCACGGCCACCATTCTTCTTGAACGTATGCAACACCTCGGGGTCGAACTCAGCATCGTCGTCCGTTTCGTCGCCACTGCCCATAGCCGTTTTAATCAGCTGAGCATGCGTCATACCCTTATCGCGCCAGCTAGCGAAGAACTGCTTGAAGTCGGTCGTTTCACCGTCCTCAACCACCCGATGGACGGCCGTGTGAACGGGGTAGCCCTTGTCGGCGATGAACTTCTGTGCCTTTGACATCGCCTGCGAACGCTCTTGGCCGGTGGCACCCTTGCCGATCCACACGTAGATGCTGCCTGCTCCGGTATCGAGGATGTAGCAGTCCTGCTAAAGGAATGAATGTGTGAAATTGAACCCATCGACTATCAGAAGTACAGTGTTCTCCCGTGTACGTACATTGGAGTCCAGCATGGTCTGCTTCAGAGGGCGCTCACCGATGGCAGTGACTTCCATCGATCCACTGGCGTCTGACACGTGGTAGAGTGTGATGGCACTACAATCCGAGCGCTCGTACGCTTCATCACTTTCCGATTCTTCTGCTACAGCATCCGGGGAACCTTCTCCGAGGACGTCGAAGAACTCCTGCTGCTCCGAGGAGCTTGCAAATTCATCTACAAAGTTACAGCGAATAGTTTGATGTTATTTAGAATTAAATTAGCTCACAGAGACACGACAGCAATCATACCCAAAATGTGTACACGAGCCCGTCCCGCATGATCCTGATCGCGGATCTGTCCCGCCGCACTGATGGCCTTTATCTTCTCGACCCGCTTTGCGCCACTTCCAACGTACACGTAGATATCGTGGCCACCGTCCAGTATGAAGCAGTCACCCTTGTTCATCGAGCTGACCGTCAGAGGTACCTGGCGCACACGCACGTTCTTGGCACCCTTCACCTGGAACAGGCGCTTCTCGCCGGCCGCGTTCGTTTCGACCTCGTTGAAACCACTCTTGACGCCGCCGGCCGCATAGCGCACGCCTCCCGGGAAGTAGCTCAGGAACAGCGAACTCTCGTGGTCCTGTACCTCGCGGTGCTGCACCGGGGCACCGTTGTGGCGATCGTCGATCTGCACGGTCAGGATCGCGGCCGATCCAGCCTCATCCTGGGTAGTTTCCAGCCCGAGCCAGAAGTGTACATCCCACGAGAGGACTCCACTCTTGGACGCTTTAGTCTGGGGACGTTAAAAGGATAGTGTTGATCATTTAGGTTTTTAAAGAACATGATCTTGGATATATAAAATGCATGTACAATAATGCCTAGGATTAGTCGTAGTCTGCTGTTCTAGTCTAATAAACTAGGTAATCTTAACCAATCTGACTTCTAAGAGTCCTTTAAAAAGGTGTTTAAAACTAGTACTTAAGGAATGAAAGTTCTGGTTTTTGACAAAGTGTTGATAATCCATTGTTTTACATAAAAAATGGTTTTTAATAAAATTATCAATTTTTCACAGTGTTTCCAGCAAACACCTTTACAATTTAGTGGTGCGAAAAGTTTAAAACACTTTCTATTGAATGTCTTGTTCAGTGTACTTTAGAAAAAAAAGCGTAGTCGTTCATTTGATAGATAACGAGTAGCGAACATTGGGGCAAGATACATCGTTGGGGTTGAATGCCCTCACAGTTTTTATGATAAATAATGGAATTTTAAAATATATTTATGAGCTAATGAAAATTATTCATCAGCTTTAAAAAGTGTTGAAATGAGATATATTAGTTAAGACAACTTGATAAATCTTGCATTCCGGTTGTGTAACTAAAAACAGAAACACGCTCTGCATTAGTATAAATATTAGGCAAAACATTCGAGCTATCCGAACTTATCACTTTTGTTTCTATTTATACTGTATACACGAATAACAAATGATTCATTTTCGCAAACTTATATTGACTCATAGGCAGGAAACTGTTGCAAAATTTGTAGCAAAAGGAATTTTCATTTGGTGATTGAAACAAATTTAGCTAAATTTTGTTTAAAAGAGTTCAACTCGTTATGGGAATATAAAAAAAGTTCAAAAAACATCGAATCGCGATGAATTGTTCTAATTAAATAACTGTTGACGTGATTTCTTCTGCCATATGGTTTGGAGCATTTGGGCTTAGAATGTTAAATGACGCATTGTAAAGAGTGTATTTCCAATCTTTGCTTTCTATTAATGTTTTTTTTGTTATGTTTTGGGAATGAAATAGAGGTCAGGATTAATTTGTGCAAATTTGGGGTAATGTCCGTCAAAGGACTGTAAGAAATTGATATTTTTCGCTAATGCGGTGTATAATGCCTCATTCTACCTTACTTGTTAACAAGCATACTTACATTCAGTACGATGTACGAGTCACCAGTGTAGAATTTTCCATACTCCTTCACTGGCACCGGAACGGGCTCGAAGTTCTGAAACGATATAATTTGATGAGTCGCGCAGTGTATGCGTGCTACGCATGTACGGAATGACTCAATGTCATAACGCAACAGAAAGCTATAAAAATTCAAAGAAATATGCGGTAGTGATTTCCGAAACCGAAAACTGTTTTTCCCACTCAGTTAAAACTACCGTTTCGCGGACTAGCGGACCGTAACGGTTGGCGTTCGTCTCGGAGTGTCGTTTTTTCCCATGACTCACACCCAAGGTCGGATGCATTGGATCGTACGATGATAGTTGGTTGCCCTATCTAACTCCAAGCCCCCATAGAAGATCATTTTATACAGTCTTTACATTGAGTCAGCGCGTTGCGTTTTAACCCACCATCCCAAGAGAGGGTTGCTGGATCAGGCCGTGCTCGTTAGCGACTATCTGAACGTTCCACGAAGTTTGTGTTATTAAGCGGACATTTTTCCCCCATTGCCGCAAATACAGAATTTAAATGGAATGCCGCGAGTAAACAGATGGTTGTGCAAAAAAAGGCACGTTTATTGCATACATATTTACTCCCCCGAATTTCTAAAGTTTACATTAAGGTCGGTTTCGGCTGGTTAAAAACACACCACGACCTCGGCTTCGTATTTTGGGGGGTTTTTGCTCGATTAAAGATCGTCAAATTGCGCACATTGACTTGCATTAGCGTTTGTTTTTTTCCGACCGAGTGAGTACTACAAACATACAATTGATTCGATATGGTGGTTCTTATCTTATCTCATGACTCTTTGGGGACGCTGTATGAGTAGGCTGGCGTTTCAGGGACCGTTTGCTGATTAATGCCAGCTATTGGTGAACAACGTGCACAGGGTTCTCTGTTAGGTCATTTTAATTGGCGAAGCAAAAAAAAAAGAAGAAACAGTTGAAAAAAGGCAATAAGTTTCGGTACTTCTTCAAAGTGTGATTTATTTTCCCTCCCGCGAGTTAATTTAAAGTCAACGAAAACGCCGACATAAACATTCCGTTGGTTTAGCAAAACATCTGGCTTCGAGACGGTTTGGTTCCAGGGAAGCGCAAGATGGATGGGGTTTCTATTTTTGAACCTGAACGCTGAACTGTCTGATTTTGAACGCCCGAGGGAAACCATTTAGCAGCATTGTATTAACATTCGATGGTTCTATATTGTTCGAATGGTTTAGTCACGTAGTGATAATTATAACCGAAACACGAACAAATGCAATCGATAACATCGTGCTGCCTTTATGAGACAGTATTATTTACACCTTTGGTTGGATTAGATAAAGTGCGGTCTGGAACTGGTCCATTAGGGAGCGACTGTATCGGCCTATCAAAACCGGTATATCGGTGTTGGGTGTTCAAACTGCGTTGATTTTTATAATGTTCAACTATAGCTACCACTGTAGCTTAGCATTAATCTATCCACCTCGTAATAGTCACATGAACAAATGGCCACACCGAGACGCAGGCCATTAAAACTGGCAGCGTCAAGCAGGCGCGTCAAGTCTCTTGGGAGTTTCTTTTTTTCCCGGCGTGGCCTCCGCATATACAGATCTATATAGCATCCAGCGGACCATAACGAGCGTACGGAAATCGATTTTTAGTCTCGAAAAAAATTATATAAAAATCACTCAACCACACACACCAAGCTACGAAGTTCTTCAAATTGCACAATCATACCACCAGCACGTCACAAACATTGGTTAGGCCAAAAGGGTTACCAAAAAGCAATCCGACAATTTTTTGGCTTGCATCTCCATTGTCTTCCGTAGGTTGAAACCTGTTTTCTCACGAAGGTGGAATCTTCCTTTTGGTTCACTGCGTTTCACCCAACGACGCGAAATTTAGCTTCTTCACTGCGATATTCACCTCAATCCGCCACAACTCCAGGCCCTTGCTGGTGCCGGCATTGTCGAACGCTGGATGCATGGTTGTTGCTTTCTTAGGCACTTTCGAAACCGACGGTTACGCTGGGTTTAAGGCTGTACGCACTGTACTTGTTCCCCGTGTTATCGCTAAGGCCACTTGAATGACGCCGCAAAACTAAGCGTCACTGCGTTGGTGTTGTCCCACGGAACGGCTTCCCGAAGGCACTGTTAATGGCATCCGCAGCACGCGACCTCTAACGCGGAACTGTAACGCTCGAACCGTTGGTGGCCGGCATTTGTAGCGACTGTTTATCTGTCGTCGTTGAACCGCCTCGCCGTCGGTGGAGGCCGGCTTCGCTCCCGGTAGAGCAGCGGGACGGAATCTCGCGTGTCTCGCGGCCCGCAGTTTTTCGGGGGGTAACACGTAAAAACAGAGAGTCTCATTGAGCTTGAACTTGGTTCCGTTGGGGGGGCCCAAGTCGGACACGTGGGCGCTGGGAGGGCTGGAGAAACGGGTTGAGGTGGATGCGGCACATAACCGAGTCTTGCATCACAACTGCGAGCGAGAGAACGGGGGGAGTTTCGAAGCCAAGAGAGTTGAAGATGAGTCATGGTTGATGGAGAGAAAAATTCACACCATTATTTACAGTGATGGGCGGAAAAGATGCCAGATCCACTTGTAGTGTTATTTTTAATGTTTTGTTTAGTTTAAGATATCTAAAAATTTGCTCCTCTTTTGTTATGCCCTTAGGGAAGCATAATATTTAAAATGTTATTATTTTATCTTTCTTTGCACAGTAGTACTTTGTACTAGAACTAAATAATGAAATGAAACCGATTTAAAATATTGCTCACATTAAATACAATAATGTCATACATTACAACGGAGAATAAAGATTTAAACAATTTCCAGTGAAAAAAGCTCCAATATTCGTAATAACAATTTTTTGTACTTTAGAATTATATTTACTCATCAATCGGCCTAAAATATATATATTTAACTACGATGTCGAGCAGTAAACGTTGTTGTTAGAACAATGTCTAAAATTTCAAGCCTGAAACTCAAAATAGTTTGTCGAAATAATATGAAATAAATCTCGGTACGGGAGACGATCACGTGCCTCAATAAATAAACGATAACCATGCCATATGGAAACAGCTGTAATCTGTTTTCCTTGTATGGAATCGATAAACAAGAAACAACAATCGATTTAAACCAAACCACGCCGTAGATAAGCGACATATCATTATACTAATAGAACTATGATAACGGGCGATAATTCAAACTGAGTTCCACGAATAAAACATAATTTCATGTACAGTTCCAAATTTTAATGAAATTTCGGTATACAAGGAGAAACAGACTCAGAAATCAATCAGAGTTCTATGTTACTATTAGTAAGGGTATGGAACCCAATCGGAAAAAATGGTATTTTGAAATTTAATTTTGTTCATTTTCATTTTGTTTCTGAAATCCAAACGTAAATTTAAGAAAACAATTTGCGTTACCGCGAATACAAAGTGATTTTATTTCTTTTACTCAAGCGTTGTTTTCCTTTTTCTCACTCTTTTTTCTTTTTCTGCCTTGGTCACAATCTAAACTAAACTATATGTTTTTAACTTTCATATTGTTTGTTTCAGAAACGAAACTAAGGGCTCAATATCCGCCTTTCAGTGATGAAATATACCAAATCTGCAGCATACACACAAAAAAAGCCGTTGATGATTTACATTAAAAATTTCTGTTTTGTTCAAATTGTTAACCGCTGATTTTGGAAACTGTTATTTCGTCTTTATCCCTATATGAAATATAACATATTTGTAGTAAATATTACATTTAAAATGAAAAAAGAATGATGAGTACACTGGATGAAAAAAACACGTGGAATTTGAGTTACAAAGGCGTCGATGTAAGCAACAACCGTTTATTCATGTTGATGATTGTGATAAGAGACTTATAAAATCAATTGAAGACTTATTTCTCGTAATGCCACCTGGAACTTTAAGGTCTTTATAGGGCACTTCTAATAGACTGCAGGGCATTTTTAAATAGGTGCCAATACAGCTCGCCGGTAGGCATACAGGTTCAATTAAATTATGACATTTCCTTGGCTTGGGGCAATGTACAACAACCTAATGAGATGATAATTGAACCATTTACGGAATATTTTGCCAGCATCGTGCACCGGATGTGGCGTATCGTTTAATTAAAGCATAACAAACAACAGCCCATGCAGTTTGTATCAACTAAGTTATGCGGCTTTGAAAAATTGAAGGTTTTCACTACCCTTTTTTGTGTTTGTTATTTTCTATAATAGTATAAATATTTTATATTGTTTTAGTGATGTTGAATTTTATTTAGCTTTCGAAAGTAATATAAACCCCATTGGTTTTCTAGCAAAATATAAACGAAGAAAAAGATCAGGATCAATAGAAAAGGATTGTGTCCTTATGTTAGGTGACGCGGGAAGAAAACAAATCGTGTTAAACTTTGAATCAACAATTTTACATTTATTGTTCATGTCATTTTTAGTGTTAACATTTTAAATCTTGAAGATCTTACACCAAGCGCGACTGGGTCGATCCAGGGTTGCGCCAGGTTTGGAAGAAGTGCTTGAACGGAGCCGTCTCGCCGTTCTGGACCAACCG
The DNA here is from genome assembly GCF_943734705.1 of Anopheles coustani. Lineage (NCBI taxonomy): Eukaryota > Metazoa > Arthropoda > Insecta > Diptera > Culicidae > Anopheles > Anopheles coustani. The sequence continues at coordinate 70,346,495 of NC_071288.1, read as the reverse complement.
TTCGACTGGAGTCCAGGCCGGATACTTCTTCGAGCCGATGAACTCCTGTGCCTTAACGAACGCTTGAGTTTTCTCCTGCTGCGTGGATCCTTTGCCGATCCACACGTAGAGACCGCTACCAGTGTCCAGAATGTACGAATCCTCCGGCTTGAGCGATTCCTGCTTCAGCGGTTTCTCGTTGATCGGTTCCACGGCCAGCTTTCCCTTCGCGTCCGTCACCCGGTAGAGCGTCACACGGGCAGCATCTGTCTTCTCGAAGGCAGCATCGGCCGGAGCGGTCGATTGATCGGGCACCAGCGATGGCGATCCGGATCCGAGCACGGTGAAAAAGTTCTCCTGATCGGTGAGCGTGGAAAACTCATCGATAATGTGCACCTTCGAGCGACCGGCATGATCCTGATCGCGCACTTCGTTAGCGAAGTTGATCGCCTTCAGCTTCTCAACACGGCCCGCCGTCGGGCCGACGTACACGTAGATCTCGCGGCCCGCATCGAGAATGAAGCAGTCGCCCTTGTTCATGGCCGACACAGCCAGCTCCACCTGGCGGACGCGGATGTTCTTCGTACCCTTGATCTGGAACAGGCGTTTCGCGCCCGGATCGTTGGTGGTGACGTGCTTGAAGCCGGTGGCGACGCCACCCTCCAGATAGCGCACCGTTCCCTTGAAGTAGCTGACGAAGAGGTCCGACTCGGCACCTTCGACTTCGCGGTGCTGCACCGGCACTCCGTTCAGCAAATCGTCCAGCTGGACAGCGTAGATCGCCGCCGAACCGGCCTCATCCTGAGTAGTTTTCGTACCCAACCAGAAGTGAATATCGTACGACTTTACTTTGTTCTTGTCCTCCTTGGTCTGGTGATTTAAAACCATAATACAAAAACAGAATTATTTCTTCTTCCAGTTAATAGTTAAAGCCTCTTTGACATCGTTTAATACTCACGTTCAGCACCACGTACGAGTCACCGTTGTAGAACTCTCCATGTTTCGGCTTCGGCACGGCTACGGGTTGAAAGTTCTCGATACGCCACACCTCAACACCGACCGTTTTTCCCGCATCTTTGAACGCCGGAATGTTCAACTTCTTTCCCGGGCCACTGGCCGTCGTCGCAGCCAGACTGACGGCGACCAAAGCCGACAGCACCAACGAGCTGATCAACCAGCGAGACATTCTACAAACGAAAGCAGACGAGAGTTATTTTGCTGATCGTCTGATCTTATTGGGTTTTTATATTTGTTTGTCGAATCGTATGCAGCACTGCAGGAGATAGTTTTTCAAGAAGCGACCGTGGATTTTGTTACACGTTTCTCAAGCGGCATCGCACGGTGTCATCGATGTCACGGTTATCAGTTGGGCCTCAGCACAGGCCGTTGATTTACTTCGTCGATGACCTTTCTAGCCCTCTAGCGAAGATAGGCGAACCAATGTGCGACCGTGACCGAGTCGGTGCGCTCAAGGTTGAATGTGTAAAAGTTTATTTTTCTACATAAACTTGATCGTAAATTTCGGAATCGAAATAAGGATGTATTTCACGCTTTGCTACAACACAACCGACACCGTGTTTGCACTTCCCAACAATCACTCTTTCGTTTCCCATATCGTACAACCGGTCGGTTATTCTTACCTGTTATAGTTTAGGAGCAAACTTCACCGATGTGTACCGTCCAGTAGCGACTCCGTGAACGTTCTGCCGGTTCGATGGAGACGATCGTTTATATTCATCTATCTTCTCCGTTGGCGCTTTGTGGTGGAACCAACACATCGATCAATGCCGGACGATGCGGCCAGCGTCTCGCGATCGTAGGAAAAAAACATCAAAGATTACGCTCCTTACGTAGCAAATCCTACAGATCTTCTTACCGCCGACCGAACGCGTGCATCAGTCATCGCTATTGACGGCCGCAATTCACACAAAGTGAACACTTACACTCCGGAGCGGACCGGACAGCGGATCATGTGTGATCGTGAGAAGTACATTCAATTGCGCACTCGTTGGGGCTTTGCTAGTGACAACCCGATCTACTAAAATGCAGGGCTTCGCAATCTTTACTTATTGATAATAATCAATGTTTTTATTCAACATAGACATGCAGATAAATGATAAAATTGAAAAAGTTGTTTAAGTATTATTTGTAGCAATGTTTCGTAATGGGGTAAATATTTATTAAAATGTAGTAATTTCGCGTTAGCTTAGAGGATTCATGAGTCGATATGATATTTTAAACAATACCGTTTGGTACTAAAAGATCTTTGTTATTATCTAGTGGTAACATAAAATCAAGAACACGATTATTACAAATGTATTCCGGCATCTGCTGAAGCGGTTGATTGGTCGGGCACCAGCGACGGCGATCCCGATCCGAGCACGGTAAAAAAGTTCTCCTGATCGGTGAGCGTGGAAAACTCATCGAGAATGTGCACCTTCGAGCGACCGGTATGATCCTGATCGCGCACTTGGTTAGCGAAGATGATCGCCTTCAGCTTCTCCACACAGCTCGCCGTCGGTCCAACGTACATGTAGATCTCACGGTCCGCTTCGAGAATGAAACAGTCGCCCTTGTTCATGGCCGACACAGCCAGCTCCATCTGGCGGACGCGAATGTTCTTCGTACCCTTGATCTGGAACAGGCGCTTCGCACCCGGATCGTTGGTGGTGACGTGCTTGAAGCCGCTGGCGACGCTTCCCTCCAGATAGCGAACAGTTCCCTTGAAGTAGCTAAAGAAAAGATCCGACTCGGCATCTTCAACTTCGCGGTGCTGCACCGGCACTCCGTTCAGCATATTGCCCAGCTTGTCGGCGAAGTACTGCGCCGTGAAGGCCTCATCCTCAGTAGTCTTCGTGCCCAACCAGAAGTGAATATCGTAAGACTTTACTTTGTTCTTGCCCTCCTTGGTCTGATGATTCAAAACAAAAATTAAAAAAAAATCAAAATTATTTATTATATCAGTTTCCAAAGAAAGCTTTTTCTACATCGTTCAATACTCACGTTCATCACCACGTAACAGTCGCCGTTGTAAAACTCTCCATGTTTTGGCTTCGGCACGGTTACGGGTTGAAAGTTTTCGATACGCCACACCTCAACACCGACCGTTTTTCCGGCATCTTTGAACGCCGCTTTGATGCTTCCAGGTTCAATGAATATCGATGTAGCCAGGCTGACGGCGACCAAAGTCGACAGCACCGACGAGATGATCAACCAGCGAGACATTCTACAAATGAAAGCGGACGTTGGTTATGCTGATCGTCCGTTCTTATAGGGATTTTATATTGGTGTTTCAAATTGGATGCAGCCGAGTCGGAGATAGTTTTTCAGTGGATTTTGTTATGTGTTTCTCAAGCGGCAACACGGTGTCATTGATGTCACGGCCTGTGATCAGTGTGCCTCAGCACAGGCCGTTGATTTACTTCGTCGATGGCCTCGCCAGCCTTCTAGCAAAGATAGGCGAACCAATGTGCGACCGTGACCGAGTTGGTGCCCTCAAGGTTGGATGTGTAAAAGTTTATTTTTCTACATTAACTGGGTCAAAATAAGGATGTATTTCACGCTTTGTTACAACACAACGGATACAGTGCTTGCAATTCCGAACATTTTTTTTTTAATTTCCCACAACGTACAATCATTCAGTTATTCTTACGATTTAATAAACGATAATAAAACGACACTGTTTTATACAAAACATGTATTGTTGTCGTTTAATACAAAAATGTCAAAATGTCAAAAAATATTTATGTTTAATTAGGAACAAGATGCAGCTTTTATCCAGTGATATACTAAAACCAAGAAAACATTTGTTGCAAATGTAGCACAAAAAAAGAAATGTGTGAAAGAGTGTTTTATGTGATCAGTTCAATTTGATATTTTAAGAAATGATATCGAACAATGAATGTTATTGTTTTGCACTTATTATTCAAAACATGCATGATAATGCACTGCGAAATTTAGTACAGTTTTTGAGTTGAGTTGAGCATTCACTTTGTTATAGTGTGTGAAATTCCAAGCTGATGAATTTCATTTTATGTTTTGAATTATCAGACTCCGGCGTAAAGTATTTTTGCTTTACTCATTCTTTATACAGCCTTGCCGAATACTGATTGAATCGTTTGTACAAAAATATAAAAATCAAGTACGATACTTTCCATGTGGACATATGTTTTTCGTGCATGATTATTGTGGTGAGGAATCAAACGAGTAGTTTTAATCGTGTGCAAATGCAAAGCTATGGTGCAGATGATTTACTGTAGTATTCGCCGAATTGTTTACTGCTTTCTACCAAACAGGGAAATCCACATGGGAAGCCGTTGAACGCCACCGTCAGACGAACAAACAAATCGATCGAGTTCCAACCGGTCAAAACATAAAACAAACGGCTGATGGAGCAGCTGCTTTTGCTTATCGCTTAACGTGCCTTTGATTTACTTGTGTTTGATGACGGCTTTGGACTTTCATAGTACGTAAGCAGCATTCCTTTTGCATGAGCACAGTTTTGGTCGTGCAATTTAAACATAAAACATTATTTGAAAAGTATCCCAGCACGTGTTATTACATCGACCGCATGAAACCGTATCCTTTCTTAACACTGCGCATGATCCTGGTTGAAATGTTTCATCCCCACCAAAAGAAAACGTCCATCCCCACCCAAAACCGCGCAACAAGGACATTTTCCTCAACCGGTTATCGAGGGGAAAAACTTAACGAAACAGAATTTCCCTCACAATCCTGCCGTGTGAAAGGATTTTTCTCACCGCTCACAATAAAAAAAAACCAGATGCAAAAAATCGGGCGAACTTATCCTGGACACAAACCTTGAGGTGGGCGAAAAAGAGGATAACAATCCGCGCAGCAAAGGGAGAGAGAGTGCAGTGGTGTCCTTAGGGAGCACATGTTTGTATTTTGCGTCTGGCACGTTACTTTTTCGCAAGGGGGTTTGCCTTACAAAGGGTCCTTTCAGATTCGTCCCCTGTTCGGGAAAAAGGCGACCCCTCATTGTTGTTTATTATCAAGGGTTCCTTAAACCAAGGGTTGAGGAACGAAACGGCATTTGATTCCCGGTTCTAAAAGGATCCTCCGGTTTGCGTTTCCCAGCGCGCGCGAACGAGACAGTAATAGGAAAATCTTCCTTCCGTAAAAGTAATGGACAATTGTATGTTTGTGTGCGAGCCTTTCGGAGGGAGAGATAGAGAGAGTTATGTCGAGAGCGGGCGAAAAGCGGACCCGATCCCAGCACGTATATCGTAGCAAGCTGTGGCAGGACATTCGAACGAGCCTTTCGGTAACCATCGGTTGGCAGGATCGAGAGACAAAGAGAGAGAAAGAGAGAGAAACTCGCCCGTTTGCTTATCCCAGGATGCCCATTACTTGGCGGTTCGTATTCGTCCGTGTCCGTTGTTGATGCTGCTGGCGATGGTAGTGTGACAGGTGGTGGTGGTGGCGAGCCTTCCTGGCTCTCGTTATGTGTGTGTATGTGTGTGTCGACGTGTGTATACAATAGGGCGAAGCTGCTGCGAAGCTAAGCGTGTGATGCTCCGAGAGAGGGAAGATTAGTCGGAGCTGGATGTTTCATAACATTGGGTCGGTTGCGTTTTGTCACCAAAAGCCAGTAGGGCACATCCTTTCGCAGTGCGTCCCGTACGTGTGTGAATCGGGACACGGGGCGAAGACCGTTTTTCCCGTTCGGGGGGATTTTTTTTTCTATCCCGAGGGAGGTGAAAAATCGACGCGTCGAGGAGCAGTGTGTGTGTGCGTGTGTGTGTCTGATTAAAAAAAAAACATTAACAACCTTAGCAACCATCGTGAAGGACCGTTTCCGTGTAAGCTCGTGATTGAATTGCGTGCCAAATGTGGTGAATTTTCCATCCTGCCAACCAAGAAAGTACCTTCTAAGAAATAGGATCCTTCCTGTGTCGCGCGTGTGTGTGTGAATGTGATTTTATTCGAAACCAAAAATATAAAATCTAGGACCTCAGTTTTAACTTCCGGGAGTTTAATCGCATTGCCAAACCCTGTACTAAAGCACTTTAAGGTTGGTTGGTCCTTTCGGTCCCCGGGAAGCGACGAACGCTCAACTTCTTGGTGTAGGCGTGTCCTATTGGTGCCCGTTTTCCGTGTGCCCCACGGGTCAAGCGAAAGGTCGACCCCGGGAAGGATAGGCACACAAGTTTAATCGGGTGGACGGGCGTAGTTCTTTTTTCGGTTTGCCAGCAACCACACGTTAGTTGCTGTTTTTTTCGTTGCCTCCAGCAAAGTGTACACAACCACACCCTAGTGGCCGATGTGCACGGGAACTAGTTCGCATCCACTAATCGAACACACACTATCGGTTCACTGAACCGGAAAGCTGACAAATTGGACTCTCGGTGATCGGTTGCGAGGCTCGTCGCAGCCTACTGAGGACGCGAACGTTGCAACGAGGTGCGGGTAATGTGATACACGGTCCGGTGGACATGCGTGGCCCAATTTTTGCGACACCTTCCGCATCAGAACTTCCGGCAGCAACAATCTGAACGGCGACGGCTCACGAACGTGCAATCTGAACGCACCAGTTGGTCGGGACTCGCCTGTTTGAGATTCCTGTCGCAAACCAGCGACCAGGGACTGCCAGGGAGTGGTCCTGGTGGACTCGTAGAATCCGGAACTCGGCGTGCGGGAGTGAAGAAGAATGCCGACAAGCGGAACAAAAAGGCAAACGGACCAGAACTGCGGACAATCAAAGTAGCTCGCAAAAAAAAAAAAAAACAACTAGCCCTCTGAGATATAGCTGGGAGGCACAAATTCTGAGGAGCAAAAAGGAAAAACCTCTTGAGTCCGACGCCCTTTTTCCCAGCCCACCTTCCCCTGCTAAGTGCGGCGAACGAAAGCTGAAAGAGGTTTGTATTTATTACATTCTTTAAATACCATCCACTCTCATTGGCCAGATACCGACCCATATCGCAAGGACCATCGTAGGAACCTTTCCACACATTCTTTCCCCCCGCATCCAAACTCGCACCCGTCTAAGGAGGTAGTCATGAATTATTTATATCGCAACATTACCGCGTTTCCAGTTTCCGCCCGCGGTGGGTAGTTATCCTTTTGTGCCTCCTCCGGGACGGCTCCAAAGTCCTGCGGCTTCCGTGTCGGTTGGGTGTGTCCGGTTTGGGGGGGGAGGGAAAGTCGTCGAAGAAAAACCTTTCCGTTTGTTTTTTGCACCTTACCCACCGGACTGGTCGCGTCCCGGGAGGCAGACGCATAAGGAAGGAACTCTCCAACTCCAGGCCGAAGCTCCCCAAAATAGCTTAGTTTGCATTCCTTTTCTGCGGCCAAGCGGGTGTGTGTGTGTGGGTTGCTGTTTCGGATGTTTTCCACTGTTATTTATTTTGTTTGCAGCTTTGTTCTTTTTCTTCTCTCTCTCTTCTCGAGTTTGGTTATTATGACGATGGCACCCGTGAAATGTAAACAGTGAAAGTAAGAGTCCAAGATCGAAATCGCACGCGAACTGCGGCGGACGGTGAGAATTTATACCGTGTCACGCCCTAAATTGAAATTCACCGCCCAAGCCCCGGGGGCGAGGCCGGGTCCACGAATGCCATTCCATCGACACTTCCGTGTGCGCGAGGGGGGGGGACTTCCGGTGGTAGAGGTGGCTGGGCTTAAAGCAAATACGGAAGTCAGTCCTCCGGTGTGTCGAAAATAATGCCGCAGGACGCAGGACGAAAGAAGAACAGCCAGGCGCAAGACAGATGTGACATTGATATTGAGATTTGCGGAAATTTTATTGACTGATTTTTGGCTCGTTCCTGGCGGCATCTGATTTGGGGTTTCTTGTCGTTATATTTTTCTTTCTTTTCGCCCCTCATTCAAGGCATTCACCGGGTTGCTTGGGATTCTTTCCTCTTTTTCTTTTTTGGTCACCTTTTTTCCGATTTCGGCTGCTCGCAGCAATTCTTCAAAGGAGCTTTTCTCACCGATTTGGGATGGCGCAATGGTTTTTTTCCCCCTCACTTCTTGTCTCCTTCCTCCTTCAATCCACGGATGAAAGTGATGGTGATAAAAGCTCCGTACATGACTGCCGAACTCAGGCGCAGACATCAGCGCTGATGGTGCGGCTTAACGCTACGAAGGTGGCAGCTTGTCAGGCGCATTCTTTCGGCGGAGGGGGGGATATTTGATTTCTTCAGGCGTGTCCTGCTGAATTCGCTGGAACGCGTTTCAATTTCCGCGAAAAACCGTTCCGCTCCACTTGACACCCCGCTCGTTTGTTGCTGCCTGTCTGTCCTGACCGGAACGTCTGCCGTTTACCTGTGCTCCCTTAGGGAGTTCCCTGTCCTGTTCTACCTCTTCAGACCATCGATATCTCTTGCGGCCTGTTCGGGCACAACCAGGTCCCAGGCCGCGAGATCGATGCCTACGGGTTCGGGAAATCAATATACATGGAAATAAATAAATTCGATTTATGGTTGGAATAAATTTCCAATGAATAGCAAACTAAAGTCACCGCTGCGCGAGCCGTTTATGACTTTTTGGAGGCGCCAGGCGCGATTTGGCGCGCGATGACGTTAGCGACAGAAAATTGGACCGTCACGGAGCTGTTGACAAAGTGCTCGAGTGTCGAGAATTTGGCGCTGCCTCGGCTCTGTGTCCTGTACCCTTACGCCTGCAGGTTCAGTATGTGCCAGTCGAGGTTCTTGGAATCACCAAGACACGACTTCCAAGGAGAAGAAAGTATCGCAAACAACGGTCCGCGTACTTATCGATTCGTTCCGATAAGGTGCGTTTATTGGTTTCCAAAATTTACATGCACACGATCAAAGGTCCCGTGGATGGGTTCCGTGTCTATTTCCGAAACCTTTGAGGACAAATTGATAGTTGAACTGAGTAGAGGGAGAGGGGGGGGGGGGGGGGGGGGATTATATAGGCAAAACAGTATCATCAAGCTTAACTGAGGTGAAGCGTTCCGATTTATTTAATTATAGAAACGTCCCTTGTAAGACTTTGTAACAAAGAACCCTTTTATCCTTGAAGCGCATAGAATCTCAAGAAAGGTTTTAGTTCAATCTTGACTTGATAACATGTAGACAAGTTTCTATTCGTAAACATATTTTCCACAATTCAAAAAACATATTTTTTATTGAGAAATAAGTCGATTGGTTTCAACAAAGCGAGTCCATAAGTTCATACGCATTATTCATTTTTACGTCAAATTGTTAAATATTTTATAGCGTGAGTTATTTTGGGGTGAAGTAAGCTAACGTATCTGGGAAGTCTTTTTGCTGTTTGCTTTCAGTTTCCCTGTATTTTTGTTTATTTATTCCTGATATTGCACTTAGTGTTTTACAATACCGTAAACTTTCCCTTGTAATTTTCTTATGTTTGTATTTATTACTCACTCCTGCTATTGCGTGTCGTTCTATGAACTTTCTTAATGTGCATGCAAAACAAAATACCCTGTATGGGTATTTAGAAAGATTGTTATTTTGTGAACGGCTCAAGGACGCAACTGTGGGGTATTTCATCCGGGCTGATCGATTCATTGATAAATATGATAATTAAAGCAAAAGCATCTGGACAATCTTTTTTCCTGTTTGCGTTAAGTTTCCCTATATTTTTGTTTTTTATTCATTCCTGATATTGTGCTTGGTCATTTACAATACTTTATACTTTTACTTTTAATTTTCTTATGTTTGTATTTATTACTCACTGCTGATATTGTGTTTCGTTCTATAAAGTTTTCTAATGTGCAAGCAAACCAAAATACACTGTATGGGTATTTAGAAAGATTGCTATTCTGAGAACGGCTCAAGGACGCAGGCTATTTCATCCGGGCTAAACGATAACGAGCCGGGTTGTCACACGTCGGGCTCTCCGGATGGTTAAGAGCACTTTACATTCTTTCTCTATTAGGAAGCCGATTAACACGTGTTGTCCGTTCGATTCTCTCGGGGCTCCGATAACACGGGCTCGGCGTAAGGATCGCCACTTGGATCGCCCGTTCTAATCTAATTTGTCACCAAATATCCAACTGCCGGGTGCCTGAAACCGAAGCAGACGCCGGTCCCGGGATCGAAGGTGAAAAGAGAAATTACTACAAGCAATTTGTTTAAATATCTTTATCTCGTTGAAACGATCTACGGTCGATGGTCCAGCTCCAGTTTCCATCTCCAGCCAACACACCCGTGCGACACTTTCCCGGAAAGCTATGAACTGAGCTGCTGGGACGGGTCTTCGGTTGGCCTTTTTTCTACCGAGCGAAACCCCGTTGCCATGCCGTCACACGCGGGAATCGAAATCCAATCGGTCCCAGGTAACGAGACCCTCGGCCAGGACGAGGTGCGATAAGTCAGATGTTATCCTGCCGGGCGACACACAGCACAAGCACATCTTCATTACGGCCAGGGCGAGGACCCACGTATCCGAAGCGTTCCACTTTCCGGCTGGGAAAAGTTCTCCTGCTGAAACACACACACACACACACGCTGACCAACGCAAGCGGATTCCCAACCGTTTTCCCAGGAAAAGCATCGTCCTCGGACGAGAGACGGACGGGCAGTAAAAATTAATTACTTTCTCAATGGGCACCAAAAACCCTAGGTCCTATTCCGGGGGCTTAGCCGTAGCCGATGGTCGAAAAACAAAAAAAAGGATCGCCAAGAGGATCGCCGTCGGAACACCTGTTTCGAAGGATGTAATGTTTTCCATTTTTGTGTTCTACCTTCGGCGAACCATTCGTTGCTGTTCCCACTTGTTGGGTTTTTTTTTCTACCGAGAAACTTTTGGACGGTTCACCTTCGCCCTTCGCTTCCCAGACCTTGGCAGGACTTCTTTTGTTTTTTCCCTCCTAAAGCTCAACGCTACCTTGCCTCGTATCCTTGTCCTTCACCGCCTTTCGAAAGGTGATGGCCCATGATACGGGTGGCTCATTAAAGACAATTAACTCCGATGAAACGAGGGTTTTCATCGAGCCGGCATGCAATCCTCCTTTCGCATTGGCTTTAAGGAAATTTTTGCCGGGGCCGAGATTTTCGGTTTTATATTTTTCAAAAAGGCTTCTTCCTACTTTAAGACTAACCACCAGTGGGAGTGGCTGGCTATTCGGCCCCGGGCACATATGGCTCGATGACTCGTATGTTTTGCCTTTTGACAAAAGAAGGGCACCTCGAGTCTCAGTAGTCTTTAGTCCTGTTTTAGGTTTTTTCCTTCATGTCTCAGGTAGGCCATGATCTCGTATATCCTTAGATTCCCGGTCCCAGGTGGTAAGCATTGTGCAACTTCTAATCTACCGATGAGGAGATTCAAATGACCTCTGGTCCTAGGCGTATGGTTTACTTTATTTTTGCTTCTTTGTCTTTACCGTTCAGGGATATCGGACGTTCTGTACAATTTCTCATACTCCTCATTGCCTACGCTACCGGTAGCTTCTACTTTCATGTTTCAGTACGAGTCTGCGAGTCCTTCCCCTAAAATCACCCTCCGTAGGGTCCGCAATCGTAATTTAAGTTCATCAATTTATCCTGGGTTTTTCCTCCACCGGAAGGCGCTTCCTGTAGGTGATCCTTGTGTTTTTTCCCCGTTTGGAGCAAGGGATTGCCGTGTATGGGTAGCGTTCGGATGAACTTAAAGCCATTGTCGATGATTCATTATTTATTTATTCCCTCCGGAGTGGCCCGGACCTTTTCTCCTGTGCGGTCGGAGCTGAGTAGCTCGCTTTGTGATACTTTATAGCAAGAGCATTTTTGTTTAACCCCCACTCTGTCGAGGGATATAGTTCGGGTGCTTTTGGAACGCAGTTTTAACGCCATCAGGTGGTGCGTCGGTGGAAAAGGCACGTTAGTGAAAGTGGAAAATAAAGATAATACATTTTATATTTATACCCTACCAGCCTAATCCGCCGTATCGGCGACGTATTTCCTACATCCCGCCTTCTTTAGTCGGAATGGAACCCGGTAAGGATGGTACCCAACGGTTTCGGTTTCGGTCGACAGCTGAACTTGAACCCGGAACTCTCTCCCTCGCTCTCTCTTCGTGTCCTCTCGGAAACAGCCAAACCGGGTGGCGGAAAACCCCGGTAGCTCTATATTGCGTTTCCGGCTCCCGGGCCTCGAGTGCTTGCGCTCGCGAGGGGCGACCCGAGAACAATTACGATAATTATGATCGTCAGTGCAATCACCAGTCGTAAATAATGGCTTTATTTATGGACCAGAAGTGAGCGCATAAATCGTTCGCACGATGAAAGCAATAGATTCGCGCTCGGCCCTGTCTGGTCTGGTACTTTGTTGCTTTGTGAGCCGTTGGCCGTTATTTTCCACTTTCCCAACTTCCACAACCATTTCTGCAGGACCTTTGTGTTGCGGAGTGGGAGAAAAGAAGTGCGACTTCCCAAACTGTAAACCAGACCTACGGCGATATCATGAACTGGCGGGCGCAAAACGATGAACGATGAGACACAAAAAGGACCTCGACTCGATTCCTTGCCTCGCCTTCGGTGGTGCGAACTGGCTTTGAAATGTTGCCCGTTGCTTTAATTTTCCTTCCCCTTCCATTCCATAATTCTTTTTGGAAAATTATTTTCTATTATCATACATGTTATACCTTCGGCATCGGCAGGGAATGGGAAAAGAAGGTCTTGAAACAAACGAGTCGTATTTCGAAGATGCGTTGCATATTACCAACACGCCAAAGGGATCCTGCTTCGATGAACAGGAGTTTCAGCCTCTTCGTTTCATCATCTTCCAATGGAGGAAAGTTGAAACAAAGTAAAGAAACATGAAAAATGATGCACAGTTCCCGAAATACGAAAGGTGCTATTCCTGGAAGTATCCAAATGGAGAATGATATTTCTGCTGGCAAATGGATAACATGAGATGATGGTTTTCTATTGCATCAAAGGAGAAGAAGAAAACAGTGGCTACAATAACAAGATTTAATTGGATTTCTGAAAAAAAGAAAAAACTCACAATGAAAGACTAAGACTAGGAAAACTTGTAGAAGTAGTTAACTTTTTTAATCCATATTTTTCATGGCACGAAAACATTTTATGCCTCAGTAAAACATGCTTTTATGTCCTTTCTGTTTTACAATTAATTCATTTATGCATACTTCAACATTCTCTTTGTGCGATAAACATGATGTTTCGGAATAAAATTGGCTCCTTTACGGAAAACAGTGAATTTAATTATTCGGAGGACACAATTGCATTGTAACTCTATCGTTTGCAGAACATTTGGAATGAATTTAAATTATTTCTCCTTTCAATTTTCCGTTTCAAGCTATACGCGTCGGGCTCAGAACTGGGTAGATTATATCGCAAACAAAAATAAACACCCAAATGCCACTCGAAACTCCGTCACATTTTATTGGGCAGAAAATTAATCGACTCGGCAGGGGAAAACGGCGTACCGAACGCTGTTGCGATCCTTGTGCGGATCAAAACATTCCATTGAATTCAGCTCGCAGCTCGACTGCTTCTGACAAATACCTCCGTTAATCTGTTTGAGGTTACGCTCGAACGGGCCAAGGCTTAAGGCCTCCGGTTGGCAAACATTTCCAAATGCCCGGCTGCAATTTTCATTCAACCCTACCGTCGGGAAAGGCACGGGACGGGACGGGATCGTTTAGGGGGTTTTTCTCCCAAGGCAGAGGCTTGTTTTTCGTTGGCGTTTCGTTGGAAATTGTTGTTCCCAAACGATGACAGCTGCTCGCTGGAGCATAAAATTGAATCCAATCACAAACCTTCGAAACCAAACGCAAAACCTCGGCCGATGATCGGGCAAACCGAGCCACTTGAAATTATTCATGATTGTTCGGTGGGAAAAGGGCGATTTTGATCCGAATGCGTGTTGCACCTTTAGAGCCGGGAATGTAGGATCTCGTTCGGGTCGATGACGGTGCGGAATACGCTAAACTGTTTGTGAATTCGTTGCATTTCAGGGACCTTCGGGAAGTGTAAAAAAGGAAAACATAACATAAATCACATGGTTTTTCTCAATTCAATTGCATCAAACACATAAACGTGAGGTATAACTCAAAACAGAGGAACTAACAGAGGCGGATGCTGTAGAACGTAACGATGGTGGGGTTTAAACCCATCAACTACAAGTTTTATACATGGCGAGGTATATTCTACGTTGTTTAGCAGCTACCAGCTTGCATTACCCTGTGGAAGGCTGTCATGTAACCGTCGCTCCCTACAAGCACCAAAAACTCCTGGATGATTCCCGAGGCCGAGGTCTATTCAACACTTTCCAACCATGCATTCCATACAGAGGCGTCGTAAAGGCAAGCACCCGTTACCGAGACATCCTTAGTGGTTGGATGAATACGGTTCGGGCTTTGTGTGGGCCACAGGGCGACCCATGACGGAGTAAAATTCGGCATCGCGGGAAGAATGGAAGCGCAGGGATTTCTATCGTGAAAGAAAACTTCCTTTTGCTAAGGCAATCGGTTCGGTTTAAGAAGGTTCGCAGTCCTTTTTAACCTTTCCCGGTTTGTGTGGTTACGCTTGGAGGCAAGGGAAGGCATGCATTCACCTATGTGTGTATGTGTGTATGTTTATATGAGCAACATCTCTCCATCTTACGAGCATCCGGAAAGGATGACGCAAGATTTTCCAGCTGTAGTGATGCCTTTGAAAGGGATTCGAAGGGATTTTTATTCGGTTCCCTCAAAAACACCGTTTTCTAAGGACTACGGTGACCTAGAACATGGTAGAATTAGCCGGACTAAATTCTTCTCACACTCCGTGGTACACACGGTTTACAAGAGCACAAAAGTCCGCCTGACGGAGGATTGCGCCAAGGCTGCATCGTTCGGGTTTTTGAAAGCACTCCGGCGGCGGTGGTAGGAAGTGGAATGAAGGAGAAAAGATTTCTACTTTTCGAGGTGATTAATTCTGAAAATCCGCTCAAAATCTCTATTGAGTTGACCGTCACCCTTCGGGACATGGTTCTCCGGTCGGTTCGGTTGCCCGCATATCCCTGGCAGCTTGTTATCCAAACCGTCCAGCGACGGTTTGACAAGGGCCCAAGGGTCGATGAGACGGCAAAAATAAGGGGTCCCACTTTTTGGGACGAGGAGCGGAGGAAAGAGATGCTCCATCCCGGGGGCAATGTTGAACGAAATCGATTTCTTGTCCATTTTATTGGGTTTATTTCTCCGCTCGCTTCTGCTACTCCCGGCCCAGTACTGCTCCCAATATTCTTGGAGCTAGAAAATGGCTGAAGTACCAGACGGGCGGTAGTTTGCGGTATAGTTTTGTCATTGTCGATTGTAGAACCAAACCATCCGTTTGTACAGCGAAGTGAAGTACCATTGTGTCCCAAAATGGCCATGCAGCCCAAGCAGTACAGGGGAGAGAAAGTTGCACCGAACTTGTATATATTCTGCGAGCTCTTTGTAGATGCTCTTACGATTTTTTTTCAATTTCTTCAAATAATTTCAGCAACGTTTTGGTACAGAATCACGAGTATGTTCCAGAATGGATAAATACCATAAACATACCTATGTTTGAGAGGTTTTATTCAATTTGTTTAACCGAGCACAGGTTATCGATTTACATTGTAAGAAGTTGCTCTGTTTCGCTCGATAAAATCACGGTATGAGGATCAGGATGAGATCGAAACTATTTTGGGGAAGAATTTGGATCATCCATGATTGTTTGTCTGTTCAAATATTACAGTTTCCGAAGATGGTAAACAGGAGTTTGATTAAAAACAGGGAAACTCTATGACATGAATATACCCAAATTTTTGGCTAATTCTTTGATGAAAGAAACATTCACCAATTATTCATGCTGTGAAGGAACCTTTCCTGAGGGTTTCCATTTCATGTTCTATCGGAAATTGTAGAAGATTTTATACATTGTATAAGAAGCAAATTAAACAAGACTTGGCATTTCCTGGACAGAATAACATTAAGTTTCTCTACACTAAACAAGTGTTCCTATATTAGAACAAGTAGTTGGAGGTGTGTACTAAGTCATGGAAATAGTGATTTCGATATAAGTGAACTTCTAATAGTAAAACAACACTTTTTGATTATCTAAAATATAGTTGAAAGTTTCGTTTTACCCAGACATACATAATTAAATCGGGCATAACATATGAAGAATGCATCTAAATAAAATAAAATCGTGAATTCAGTAAAATAAGACTTTAATTTCTTAAAGGTCCACTTAAAAATGCTGCGTTATTCAAAGGAAGTATTTACATTAGGGAGCAATGTATACAACCCAGTAATGTAAACACCAATTCTGGCAAGAATTACAATCATATTTCAAGAAAAAAAAACTCATCCCCAAAAGAAACGAACGAATCTTGCGAGTCTCGTGTCATATCCTTTTTGACTAACGAACTCCATAATTTATGGCACTTCCTTTCCTACCTAGGGACTTCACCTGGGGGAAGGGGGAAGGAGGTGGAATGTGGAAAGTGTCATATTCGGGAAAAGAATAATATGAAAAAAGTGCCCAAAATGTCAACCATTTATCCATCGATGCGTCGCATGATATTCCCACCAGTTTCTCGGGGTCGCTTCCCGTGGGCTCCACCATTGGGGGACCCTCTTCAGTTTGATGTCGTGGAAAGGGGGAAGGGGGGAATCCGAAAAGTGAGAGGGGGATGACAGCTAACAACGAGAAGACGTCGGGCGCCGTCGAACAAAGCGATCTTCCTCCGTCCCTCCACGCCAGCCGAAAGCAATTTATCATGAACTGCCAATTTTCCCGTCCACTTGTTCACTGTTATTTTACTGTCAGGGCTCCCCAACTCCCCAACACACCGGTTGTTTGGGTACGAGTCCTGTCCAAGCCCCGACATGCCCGTAGAAGGACCCACGCCGTGGTACGGGGTGAGGTTTGTTTTCAAGTTTAGGACAGGAGGAGTTTCCTGTTTTATTGTACTTTTTGTTTTGTTTATTATTATCGAAGGATGCCGGGGTTTTTCCCTACCGTTTTCCACGGTCCCGGGTCGTTGCGCTGTTCGGGCACCCCTCTTCCCTCTTCTCGGATTCGGCACTCGCGTCCGTTTCGCCCGAAAACCTCAAAACGACACTCGTAAATTCGTTGCATGTCCTGCACGGCGGCAAACGACACGGCGTTTAAAGACTCTGCACACTCCAAACTCCGGCTGTGGTGGTGGTGTTGGTGGTGTTGTAGTCAATTTTCACACCCGATGGTGCCCGCGATTCTTCGTCCGCCGCGCCGCTGGAGATAAAATAAAACATAAACTTTTGCGCTGGCAAAAGCGGCCGTCATCATGGAGCGGAGTTGAACAGCCCTTTTTCCGGACCGGAGCGCTCATTCCGTTTACGGAACTACGTCTAAGGACGATCCGGTGGAGGTGTGTGTGTGTCTGGTTGTTGATTTTGGTCGTTTCCGGTGGAGGGTCCCGTGGATTTTCCCGTCCTCTCGAGCAGTCGAACATAAATTGCACCGAAACACAAAACAGCAGCTAATTGCATTATCGAGTTGGCTCCGGGGGCCGAAAAGGGGCGCGGTGGCGGTGGCGAGGGCAAGGGTGTGCAGTTCTGCAGAGAATCCTTCGAATTGTTCATTTTTCACGACGCTGGGACGCTTCGGTTCCGGTCGGGGGAATGAGGGCGAAATTTTCACACCGCGCCACAAACGCCACGGGATCGGAGAGTGAAAATCCTCCTTTTACGGCACGCCCGTACCACCACCACCCGGGGATGACCTTTCCGCCGACCTGGCGTCTGCCGTTCCGTGAGCAAATAAACATAAATTAAATTTTGCCCTTTTGATAGACAAACTGGTTCGGTCGGTGAGGGTTTTTGCTAAATTTTAAGAACTTCTCCCTCGTGTTTCCTATAATCTCCGGGCAAGGATTGGTGCGCGATGGGGGGGGTGGGGGGGGGGGGGGGGAGGTACAACGGGCGAGCGAAAGCACCACCGGTGGCGTCTCCTTATCGTTATCGGTGTTGTGTTCTGGCTGGCATGTCGAGAACATGGGATGTTTCGAAACGCTTGAAATGCAATCGTTTAGTGTTGTCCAATCAAACCCTCCGACAGGACCCGGGGCACAGTGGTGCATCGAGTGGATTTTTGCTACAGTAGTTTATGAAATCAAATTTTCTTAAAATCTTATGCCTTGGGAAGACCAAGTACTATCAATTTTATTGCCCAAATTCCCGAAATATAACCATTTTAGTTTGCGTATTGCAACATTTAGTTGTAGTTTGATTTGCAGTTCTTAACAAAAACATAAGAAGATTGTTGCTTTGACAAAAGAACGTCAAGTGGTTCCCATTTGCATTTATGTTATTGTGTTTCATTTATTGTATCAATGTTTCTCAAACTTCATTTCATAGATACACTTATTATTGTGTATTAAATGAACGAATGTTTGCATTAAAAAAAAAAGACAAATTTTCATCGGTGATAAGAAAACAGTTAACCAAGCTAATTGAATGATGTATTTTTTTTTGTTAAGTTACATTTTTAAGTACTTTCCAAAAATATTCTGACGGGCAGTAACGCGGCTTTATGGCTCTTGACCGAAACTTGATCCATAGCCAAACAAAACCAGTCGTGTAAGCATGTTTTTCAGTTGTTGTGAGACATTCATGAACAAATGCTACTCCGTTTGGACTGTTTGTTGGAAAATGTTGGAATGGGTCGTAGCTTTAAGTGTTGTAAATATTATTTCGATTGGTTGTAGTTGAGACATACAATCAAACGTAGATGGTTTGACGTTTTAGCCACGGCTTGTTCTAAGTTTAAAAGAAATGCTACTTTTTATTTTGTTTTTAATAGAAAATTGCTAGCTTTTTTCGTTTTTGCGGGAAAAGTCGTTGCAATTTGTTTATTTTTTTTATGCAAACGTTATCTGAAAAATCTTGATGTGTATTAGATTAGATTTCAGTTTATTACATTAGATTGTTTTTATATGCCATGAACAGGAAATTTTCATTTCCAATCAAACGCAAGAGAAAAAGATAACTAACCAATATTTTTTTCAAAAGATGATAGCAAACTTGAACTGTATGTCTTTTCCATTTCTTCCATAAATTTCCTAGTCATTTTCATCTAAACCCTTCTCTGCTCTGAACCTGAATCCCTGGAGCAACTTTTTCAACTGAAATGTAAAAAAAAAAAAAACGTTTAAGAGGAAGTACCAAGTTAAAAATCATAATTTAGTTTGTACTGGGCAAGAATACATAAATAATGAATAATTTTTATCGTTTAGATGTGATATTCATGCACGGTTTTAAAAAATAATTTTAAAGGAAACTATATGGAAAAATCTTGTTACACCACTGTGCGATGGTACCGTTTGATGGCGGGAGTTTTAAAGCCGACAATTGAGTTGGCAAGTTTGGGCAGTTGCCCGAAAACCCGTCACACCCGGAATGTTTGTGCGTGTGTGTGTGCGCACCCGAAATGCCAGCCGCCCGGTGGATGAGAAAATTGGACGTAAGAATCGCGCTCGGTACTCAAATCACGTGCGCCACCGTTTGGATGGCGGCGGCTGGTGGATCACCGTTCAAGCGTAGTTGTCGGCGAAGGAGTTTCGAGTGGCCACTCCCAGCCCACTACCGCAGCCGCATCCCAGCAATTTTGACGAGTTTTTCCTACCCTGTGGGCGATGAGTTTTTCCCCCGCCTACCCTACGGTACGCGAATTTCCCAACTCGCGGGCGCAAGATGTGTCGTTAGTTCGTCAATTGAGAAGAGGGAGAGAAGGTTGGAAACAACTCGAGGGGCGAGGTGGTGGTACTCGATGATGGAAGCGGCGAACACGTCCTTTGCGGAACATGCTCGAGCAGAACCGTGAGGGTTTTAATCAAATGAACCCCTGCCGGGCGGTGGCACCCGTCATCGTTTCTAATGATGTGGCTCCGGGAAAATCGATGGGGCAAGTGCTTTATCGCTTTCAGCCGGAAGCGCTTGACATTCTCTTCCCCCGGCGCGACACGATATCGATTGACATCCAATTCGCGAGGCGGCCGGAGCGAGATACCGAAAACAGGAACGACCCGAGGACGACGATGACGATGATGTTGATGATGTTGATGGCGGAGACCAGGAGAACTACTTGCGAAGATTGGCACTTTTTCAAATGCGTCTTGAAATAAACCTTTAAAGGAAACATGTGTTCCCTGTCTCGTGAACAGCACTTGCCGAACGGTCCGAGACACGGACCGAATTCGATCGAAACATTCAGTCCCGGGGCCCGGCAATTTGTCATGTTTTATGCGCCGAACGATGCTTCAACGTTTTCCATCTCCGGGGGACATCCAAACTCGTCGATACGGTGCAACCGAATCACAGACACGGCCAAGGGCTAAGGGTTTGATGCGAGTCATGCCCCGATTCAGTGGGAGAAAGGAAGAGAAACCGTCATCGGAAAGGGGTGGTTGGGTGAGCATGAAGTTTGATTACTGTTTGCTGAGTACCCAAATGCTTGATGTGCGCGCATGTTTCTGCTTTCTTTTGTACTTTGTTTTATTTTAAAACCACGCAAAGCAACGAATCATTTCGGGCCGCCGACAGATGTTCGTCACCGCAGCGTTGCGCCGTGTTGGGTTTGATGTGCAAGTTTTTCTTTATTTGTTCGTGCGTTTTTGTAATCAAGCAAAGTGTGCATTTGTGTGGCGAATGGATTGTAAATTTTAAAAGGAATGTTTTCTGAAGATTTTGCATCATTATCACCTCCGAAAGATGTTGAGAAGATCAAGGGAAAAGTACAAACAATTGGAGAAAAGTTTCTAATTTGACTTTGGAACTTTAAATATTTACTTACTTTAAATATTTACGTTTAAATATTTACTGCATACAATTTTAGTCACTCTTTTGGAAATAATATTGTAAAATTGGATTCTAAAAATAGTTGCGCATTTTATTGAGCAAAGAAACTGTTGATTTTACACCCAACAATAATGTTTTATGTTACTTTCCACTTTTTTGTAGTTTAATTTCACATCGAGTGGCACGTTTTTGTGCATAGAACATTAGCGTACCACATTTTAAACATTTGTGTGTTGTTTATCAAGAAATAAGAAGTAACAAGTTGTAAACGTTTAATTTTTTTCATACACGAGCTAATTTTGTTAAAAAATGGCGCAAACAAAGTTCAAATTAGAAACGTTGTTCAAATTTTATTATTTGTTGTACTTTTTATTTTTTATTTGATAAAAATAAACTGCTCTTTATGTCGATTAGATTGAATGAAAATCAATAGCAAACTCAAGTCGTTGTTATAGTTCATCAAGTTTCCTTCTTCACACTATCAAGTTAATTAGTGATGTGGCTTATGAATCTTTAGGCGAGATTTATTCATTCAGATTGACATATGAATCTTTTGGGATTTGAATGTTCTTTCGAAACCTTAATAAATTTTCATTATTTTTTCATGGTGTTTTCACGAATTTTGATGATTGTTTCATTGGTGTGGATCGTGCGAAAACAAGGAACCCTCTACGCATTGTTTGGTCTTTAGTTTTCTATTATTTTAACATCAATGAATCTTTGGGATTAATGAATCTCTCTTTTAAAAGATTCATGAATCTCTAACACGATGCAAATAATCATTCATATTCATGAATCCGGATCGGAATTGCTCCAATGTTGACATATTTCTCACCGATTTAGGTAACTCCTTTGTCTTCTTTAATTCTGCCTAATCGATTAATGTTAAATTATTTAAATGTGTGAACTAATAGAAAACCCATAGTACTACGTTATCACCAACGCAATTAACAAACTCTACGGGTTGTTTGAAATTGGTATGCGTATAGTATCAGGTAAACGTGGCAAACGACGATGCGTGATGGGCCTTTAGTGAAATCACTACGATACCATTTTGGGCCGCATTTTTCCCCCGGGAATTACGTGACAAACCGTTATCCATCGTGGTAAGTGATTCTGGAAAGGTTATCACTGCGGTGGGGAAGAATTTAAATGACAACCAGTCCCGGGTCGAAGGCTTCCGTACTACTTTTCCCGTCGATGCAACCGTTCCCTCTTTCACGCAAACTTTGCGGTCTGGGTTGACGTCGTTTGACAAGGTTCTATTGTTTATCTGTTTGAAGTTGAACCGACTCGGGTTCCCCCTCAGGATCCCCACGGCTCATTGCTAGTCCGCCGAATAAGTATCGTGTAAATGGCAAAACGATCCGGTCCCCAACTCCTGCGATATCCTAATGAGCTACAACCATCGACAGACTGCTCTGTCGAGATTGCCGAGGCGAAATGGAGCCACACCACCAGAGTGTGTTAGCCGATGCGGTTTTCCGTGTAGCTAAAGTGGTGGTTCCTTTAACGTCCTCGAAACGTCCTCAACCAGCAAAGACACGAGCCTTTCATTAAGGTGAACCGCCAAGTAATGAATGTTGTTTCTTTAAAGTTTTTCATCAACTCAGACGAATCGGGGCGATACGGCTTGAAAGGGACACTGTTTGAAGTGGCCGACGTAGGGTACCGTGTCTCATACGAGAGGGAGCCGTCAGCTTTTTCGAGAGGGGACGATGACAAGCTCCTTGTTGCCCTTTGTACTCTCCTCCCGTGGAAACTCTTCTTCAGTACTCCGATTCTGTGCGAGGGTTTCGCTCGGTTTACTACGGTAGCTTCCGAACGATAGGCGGATAAACGGTGACAACCCCCCAACCGTGCTCCTCGTCGTGTCGTCGTCGTCATCGTCGTGCCCCACACCACCTCTCCACTTGCAGCCGATACCAAGTACAAATTGAACCTGCTATTAACAGCAAATTTGGTACGCAAATATATGCCAGCGACCGCGCGCGTGTTCTGCAGGCTGTTCCAGCGCACGGGAGCCGCCTACGGGTGACAACCTGCGTCAACATCGAGCGAAAATGAGCGGCGGTTCATCAGACGCTGGGAGGAAAGGAAAAGAAACGTCGCCCACACAGAGAGGAAAAACAAACGCTGAAAACTGGTCCACTCGGGGTTGTCGATGGTCCCGTCGTGGTGTTTCTGCATCGGTGTGTGTGTTTGTTGGGTTTGTGTTACCGATGGTACAAAATACACCAACAAACCACATCCAGGCAGGGTGACTTGGGGTGTTGGCTTTTTTCAACATGGTGACACTGGTGCTCCTCTCTGCTATCTACAGCCTTTTTTACTCCACCCTGCCGGAAAAAAGTCACTCCTAGGGGTGTGGGACATTGTTTGTCGTTCGACGTCCCTGCGAATCTTTGGATCTCAAAGCTCGAACCTTGCTGCCACTGTATAGACCATTGCCGAAATCCTGGAGTGAGCGAGAAAGGAGGTACAATGAGCCGGATAAAGTCAGGATGGTTGGTAGAATTTTCACGTGAGAGAGGACTCTCGAGAAGCGGGTCGGGGTCTGAATTTTTCCCAATGGTAATTCAGGAAGTGTACCCCGTCGGTGGTGGTGCTGGTGGTAGTGGCTAATTTAAAACATTTTTCAACTCACCATCCAAGTGCCACTTCCAGGGAAGTCTGCGGTGATCCTGGGAAGCTCACGGATGACGTTCGTTGGAAAAGGATACGCCTCGTCGGCAACCGTCTGGTACCCGAGAGCTGCAAATAGTTGCTTGTTTGCATACTTGCTTGCTTGCTTAGGTCCGTTGCTATTGGTTGCTCGGTTGCTCGGAGCTTTACCATCGCAGCATGCTGTGTGCAGATGAACCTGCAGCGAGCAAGCGATCACGTTCGGTTTGTTTTCCGTGAACGTTCGAACGCACCTGAACCTGGCACGTCGCCTTTGCTTACCCCCTACCCTTAGGAGCCCCGGTGCCGTTGGTGCCACTCGTCGAACCCATCCTGCAGGAGTGACGTGACAAACTCCGTTCGGAAATCGGATCCTGCCCGGAACCCTCCGCGCCGGTACTGGGGTGTCAGTCCGAGAAGCTCGTTGACCGGGGAGATCCCGCAGAAGATGACGGTTGCCCGGATTTCCGGGTCCCGAAAAACCCCTGGTAAGGTATGAGAAGTACGAGTACCAAAGTCTTCGATGGCAAAGATTCATTAGCAAGTTGTCGGTACCGATTACTGGGTGTGCCTCGGGAGGATAGATTTCTACCGACTTGTCGGAAGTTGGCTTGTTTTTCTTTCGTGCTTTTCTTTATGAAAGCTGTGCAGGAGCAGAAGCGACACTCCATCCTTGCAAACACTATCGAGCCCTGCCAGTTGTTGAGAAGAGAGGGGTGGAAAAACGGAAGAAAACAGCAAACAGATGAGAGAGAAAGAAAAAAAGAAACCGCCCGGAATCAGTGGCGCAGCCAAAATGGCGGACCGCGTGGGTGGAGACGGTCGCATAAATATTCATAAATGCGTCGTGTTGTGTTGCAAGACAAATCGGATTCGCCACGGCGGTTGAACGTGGTTTAATCTTGTGTACGGTTTGTTTGCGGCACCGCCTCCTGCGACGAATTCGCTGCGCTCCCGCGTGCGGTTTCGGTGTGTTTCTGGGGTCGCCGTTGTGCCGCAGTTGTTTTCCCGGGGCCGGTTCTCGCGAACCATGTGGTGGGAAATTTTGCATTCGATTGTGCCGTTTAGTATTCGTTTAACACAACCGACCGTCCGACCGTGGGTTGGGAGGGATATGATGGTAAAGGGGGGGGGGGGGCTGATTCCTGCAGGGATTCGTTGCACAGGGAGCCAAGCGTCGTACCCGAGTTTGTACATATTATTAAGGGTAATTGCATTTGTGGCAAAGTGATACAATAGGTGAAATACGGGTGGAAACATCAAATTTGCACAAATGGAAAAAGCATCGCTCCAATGCGGAGGGTGGTGGGGGTAGTGGAAACTAGGGCAGATGATTGTATAAAACATCAGAGGGTTACTGAAAGTATGACAGGGGATGGTTGACCATGGTTTACGTGAAAAGATCTAGTTTAATTTTTTTAAATAGGTATTTTTAAATTGTGAATTATGCATTTTAAATGAATCTCTTTCCTTCGCTGCAAAGATAATTTGTAAACTGAATGAGTTTTATATTCACGATTTTTATACCATCTTCTTAGTCATTTCCAATTTAGTTAATTGTTGTTAATGGGCTTTAAATGTTCAATTCTACTCCTTTGCTTTTTCTTACTTTTACCCTCCCTAAATGAAATAATTTATCTTTATGAAACACCGAAGTTTTTCTCTAATTTTTTTGCCTGTTGCCGTCAGAAACAAAACAATTAATTAAAGGTTTTAGTTAAACTCTAAATTATTTCAAAATGGAAAAGAAATTAATTGATACAATTTGGCGCAAGGTTTGCAGTGCAGTTATCTGTGACATTGGTGGCTTAATTCACTTTTAAATCAAATTTACGAGAATGTAATATGTCTTTAAATATAATTTCCTCAGAAACTGGAGAGAGGTACAAAGTCTTCACGGTGCGCTGCGCGGTATTACGTTTTCGTCTTTACCATATAGCTGATTAATTATGATCTTGATAGATCTAGATCGAATTTTTTTTTTAAATTTTGTTTTAAAGTTGTGCATATTTGTCAGTGTTTGAAAATGTATTTTCTATTAAACTTTTTATTATTTCGCTTATCAGTTCGTGGTATATTAAACAATATTTCATAAGTCGAAATATTCAGGCTTTTCCAAAAACGCATACCGATCATCCACGGTCAAAGTAATACAAGATGTTCGATTGTTCTTTTTTTTATTATTTCACTAACAAGTTCGTGGTACGTAAAGGATATTTAATAAGCAAACATATTCAGGCTTTTCCCAAACCTTTTACCGATTAACCACGTTCAAAGTAATACAGTCCATTCGACCCCATTTCGTGGAGTTCTATATTCAACATTGCCAATAATTATAGCTCTTCAGTGCAAACAAAACGAACCATTATGATCTGAATGTGCGATGCTTTCTTCGGAAATCAGTACTAAATAATGGCTGGCCAATTAGATGTGCATGATGCTGTGATTTACGGCAACCGTCGGGCGATAGAGAACTGCACCATTCGGAGTGTGGTGTATTTATGGCTTACTACATTCGCGTAACTCATATTGTTTTCCAACAATTGTCCCGTTGTTATCTACCTGTTCACTGCGGCTTGAATTCAATTGGTTTATACGCTTTCCCGCATTCGTCCGGTTTCTGGTACGTATTTCCCGTGCTGGTTCCCCGGTTTTTTTTTTTTGTTATGCCACGTGACCGTATTGTTCGGTGGCACATAATGTTGCAGCTTTGCCCCAATTGCAGCACCGCCCCGTCTCCCCTCCAAGCACGGATGTGCATCAGCAATTCAGCCGTCATGACAAGGATCGAAAACAAATGGCCACAATAAACAGCACCTCCACCGGGCGCAGGAAGTGGCAGGGAAAAGGATGCGATTGTAGTTCGGAAAAAGTTATAAAAAAATGAAACCCAACTAGAAATACATATAAATTCACTGACTCTCTCTCCCGCACACGTACACAAAATGCGCAATGCATACACTCGCACACAGTCGCAGCTAGACAAAACATGTTGTAGGCTTTCTGTGACACCGTTGGATTCTGCGGCAGAAAAGTATGCAGCAAGTGTGGTGACTTTTTACCGTTTACCACTCTTTTTCTTGGAGTCCTAACGCATGGTGGAGCTACAAAAGAAGGGGTGGGTTGTGAAAAAGGATATGTACAGTGTTCCCCGTGTTGCAACAGCTCTCCGGGGGTCTCCGGGCGGCGGCACGGGGTAATGACCGGGGAATTATTTATGTCCACGGAAATGGTTCGCTACGTTTTGTTGATGGTCGCTGGTGAGTGAACGAACCTTGGATCTTGGACCTCTGGACGTGCCCCAGCCGGTCCATTTCCAGTCGCTGCGCTTTTCCTTCCGAAAAAAACGGACTGCACTTTACCGTGCTAATGTGTGTGTTACTCGCGAATGTGTTTTTTTTGTTGTTGTATCTCCCTCAACTTCTAACTCCACTTGCGCTGCTAACGGTGAGGTTGCGATGCGGTAGTTTGTTAAAAAATTTACAGGAAACAATTTTTGCTTCAGCGAATTGTTTCGCAGGATGTTGTCTTTCTTTCTTTTTCGTTTCGCTCTAACTGCGCTCTATCGTTTTCCCGGTTACATCCATTTTTTTTTGGTTTTTGGATGTATTGTTCCTTCCTCCCGCACAATAGCTATTTTGGTACATTTTTGTTTATTTTTATCACAGTTCCATTTGTCATGCCGGTTCCGTCGGTGGAACTACATATGCCGGCGGGTAAAAGTTGTGTGGCGAACACATAGAAACACAAACAACAAATAAAAGATATAAAAAAGCGAGGAAGATGTTAGCGCTTCCTGGAGGATGTGGAAAATAGAGTCATAAAAATAAATTTCAACTGACCTTCTAACCTAATTATGAGCCAACTTGGCTAGCTGTCGTTTGTTATTTCCTTCCTCGTATGTTTGTTCCTCTTTTTTTTTCTCCTCCACCTCGTTCGCTCTTTCTTCATTATTTGCTCGTTCAGTTCTCAAACAATTGTCACAAACGTTTTGCAGGTTAGGTTTTCCTCTTTTTACCGTTTGTTTTTTCTCTTATCTGCTTTAATATTTCCCGGAAGATGATGCTGGTGGAAGGTGTGAAGAAACTCTAAAATCCCGTGTTGGTTTCCAACGGGTTTTTGTTTTCTTCTCTTTCTTTACGACCCGGGAAAGGATCAGTGAGATCGCTGTGCAACGTCGCTCCCCAGGTTCCCTTTCGTCCCACAGGCCTTACCTCGTCATGGTCCTGTGCACATAGGAGGGGTGCAATAAAATCTACGGTCTGATTGTTCACACGTCCACGATTGCATCTTTTGGGGGAAACGGTTTTATGGCACTGCAGCGAAAAGTACGCCATCGCCGTCTCCGCTCGGCTGCGAGTGCTGCATTTTAGGTCATCTAATTGGAAAAAAGGCAACCCGAACAGTGGAACAGGAACTCCCTGGTATGCTGCGGTGCGACTTCTTGCCGTGGGTTTCCTTTCGTGTGCTATTGCTTTCCACCGTGCCAATTGGGTCGTCATCAATTTAGCTCCCTGTGTGACTTCCTGGGTCCTCGAGTGAGGTGCAAACAGGCTCCTTCATTCTGCTGGAAACCACTTGCTGGTCCTTGGGGAGTCCTGGATACGGCTTTCAAACCCGTAACCCGTCCGGGAAGGCATCCTTTATCTCATCGGCACCCGAACACCGGAGTGGGTTGTGTCTGGATGTAGGTTGAATGGAAGTAAAATTGGTGCGGAAAATCGTAGCGAAGTTGCTTTTATTACTCACAATCCATCAACCCAGCCCTGGCCCCCGGTGGGATTGGTGGGATGGTGGAAAGATGCCGGGTTTCCCCCACTCCTAATGACAGAGACGCTCCGTTCAATTATCCTTAACCGACGTCGGTGAAGGACTAATTATTTGGGAAGCACAGTTTTGTGCATGGGTATCGCGCCGTCATCACGGCGCAGTTAATCCCAGGACATAAGTTAGTCCGTCTGGGTCCGGGCGGAAGGATGGAACGCCGCTTGCGTGTCACTGCCAGTTTTGGGAGCGTTTCGTGTGATGCCCTTTCGTGCGGTTTTGTGGCTGATGAGCTGGAAGGAAAAGTTTTGCCGGCGCTGTCGGCAAAGTTGTTCGGCTGCTTGCCGATGATTAACTTCGGTCCGCCGACATGTTGCTCGCCACGAGGCGATTGGTTTTGACAAGACCGGAAAGGGGGAGACGGGGAAAAAAATCAAGCTATACATACTTTATTTGTTTGGAAGTTCAGCTCCGATAAAATCAAACATGCGTTAGGCAGACGTCAAACAATTTTTGTAATGTGTGGGTTTGTTTGATTTTCCGAACGAAAGTGTACAGACAAGGGAAGAAGTCTATCAAACATAACATAATAAGAAAGTCCTCTTAAAGTTCAATCTAGAAATGGCGGTTCTATTGTAAGTTGATGCATGTTTATCTAGATTTATATGAATCTTACTTTGCGTCATATCGAGCGGAATAGAAAATACTGGACTAGGTTGACGTTGACTAGCCCCGGTGATGCTCAGCGAAAAAGGGATTGAGAAATGAATTATGGTTTTAACTCTTTACTTGACAGTTATGTTTTAATTTAATTGTTACATTAACGGTATATTTAAATTGGTCAATAGTTCATCGATTTACCCATGTTGTATAAACCTTGTTGTATAACATTAGTGCATACACCTTGACACATGTTTATCTGCTTATTTTATTGGATTAGTAAAGCTGAGTTTCAATTGTGACGTATAACTTTCCAAAAAAGACCCACTATTCAAAGGCACACTCGGAAAACATGTGATATCATATATACACTGGGTAAAGATATAAGATACACTAATACAATGATAACTGAGTGATACTTAATATAGTCAGATCTAAAGATATTTTTATTGGAAGGTTTGTTTTGCATCAATTTAGACATTTTCCTAAAAGCTTGAAATTACTTCTAGTGCTCCAGTTAATATCCCTTTCCTGGCATTGTATTTCATTCCTCAAGGTTAAAAGGTTACCTTGCTTCCTTAAGGTTAAAAGAATGCATTGTTTTACCTGCGAAGATCTGATTTGTATTTATTGAAATGACATCTTTTATTGAAGCATCTTACTTTACCATCATTTCGTGTAAATAAACCCTTGAGACGGCATGTTTAGGTTCATTTCATTTCGTCTGCTTATAGTTAGAAAAAAATCCTTTTTATTCTTACAGCCCATGAGTGGGTTCTTGGAGTATCCATTAACATGATTTCGCGGAATGTGATAAGAATTCAGTCAAAGGTCTAAGTGCCGTATCGAGTTATGATCTCAGATGTAAAAAAGGCGCACGGTTGTATCAACCTTCACCATCGCTGGATCTCCCGTTTGCCTTATCGGAACCAAGATCCCCTCGAGAAAAAGGTCTTATTTGTACGGAAAAACCTCCTTACCCTCACTTCCCGCACTGATGTTTCCTCACGCGGGACTTTGATGTTTTGGCAATGGCGGTGGGCATGATGTGTCGAAATGCCACCGGCTGAGAAACCCTTGCCCTGCCAGATTCATTTATCGACGACGGCCCGAAACACGATAGCACGTTCAGGGGTGGAATTTATGCTGGGGTATTTTGGATATTCTGGCATTTTTTACCTCCCCCCACCCTCCCGTCGCCTAGGTGCGTAGGAGCTTTCCCTTCGGCGGGGCTGTGTTTTTCTCGATCGATAAAACGCGCCGGAATTTATCAGACAATGGTGGAAAAACCGGCGACCGGCGGTTTCAGACCGGCTTTGATGATGGCAGATTGAGCGCAGGTGGGCGAAGATTAGGCTAATCGTGTAACGGTGATCCTTCGGAACTCTAACCTCCATCGAGGAACCGGCTCGTGTCTAGCTGGTGGTTTGAGGTTAGGGTTTGAGCTGGAGCATTTGACGTGCGGATTTTGGGGGTGCTTTCAATCAAACGCGACGAAGACGAAGGATATATTTGGCGTCAGGCCAGGATGCTGGGTGGTGTTGATAGGCCCGAACCTTCAAAAGGGCTGCCGATTTGTTCGTGATTTTCACCAGACTTTTCCAAGCTAGCCGCCGTTTCGATTGGCGAGACCGGCGAGCAGGGTGTAACGGATCTTTTCGTGCTTGAAAATGTCAGTCTTTCTATTTTCGTACGACGTCTACCAACCGCTGTTGTTACTCGGGAGCCCGTTTGATGTGGAGCGAAGAAGAAGCGAAAGGTATTCCAAGACGCCGGGACCATTCCCAAGGTCTCTTGTTTCCTTCCGAAGAAAGTATGCTACCCTCCACTGCCTACCACTCGGCCGTCCACGTCTTCGGTATTATTTGTCCTGAATTAGCAATGTTCATACCGCTGCCCTACCCTAATGCCTACCACGAGCTGCGTCTTTGAAATGCGAGCAGAAAGTTTTCCCCCCCGAAAAACCACCCGGGAAGGTGAGTCCGACATGAGGGGACGGTTGGTAGGTATCGGTATCGGTAGGATCATTTTTTCGCCCGTAGCTGTTTGCCCGTTAGCTCCTCCTCAGCATCGGGAAATGGTGCTGAAGGGGGGAAAAAATTGATTACACTCCAGGGACTGTTGTGAGGAATTGTTGTTTAGTCAGAAGAACTGAGACGTCGAGCCTCCGGCACTCCGGACGGGACGTAGCGCCTTCCCTAAGTTTGGTGGAGCGCAATAAATGTTGTTCGGAAATAACCTTACTTCTTGCCGACTGACTCCGAACACGAAGACATGTCTCGCCGTGTGTGTCGTGCGTTGGAAAATTTCCCGTTTTTCCAGCCGGCCTCCTTTACCATATGCCAATGTCGGATTTTCACACCAAAGAGTGAGAGACAGGAGTAGGACAGGTGTGCCTTTTTCCGTATCCATATCTTGCCCGGTGCACTCCTTTCGACTATGCGTGTGTGTGTGTATGTGTGTGTTCCTGTGTTCTGTGGAACATTCCCTGTTTTAAGGACGATATTCTTAAGACGACAATTTAATGTAAGGAAGAGGCAGGCGTGTTTGCAGACAGATAGAAACGACACACACCCACACGCCCGGAGCAGGTGAAAGTTAGTCGGAGGTTTGTGGAAGCACACGTACGTGAGCCCTTTTGGAGTGTCCGGAACTTCCGGTGCGAAGTATGGCAGGCACGAGCCCGAAGACAGAGGCACAGAACGTTATCAAATTCAATTTAGTCCATTGAATCGTTTATTAAAGTAAGCTCTTTTCAGCTCGATATCCCCAGAGCGGACGGCACATGGGGGAAATGGCACGGGAGGTAACACATTTGCCACGCCGGGATGTGAGGTGGAGGTTCGAAAGTTTTTCGTCCCTCTTGCCTCCGTTATTTACTCCTTTCCTTCTGCTCCGTTTGACGACGTGCAAGCGGAACGGTACGTCCGGGAAGAAATTTTACTTTCTGGCTTTCCGGGGGAAGAATGTGAGATAGATCTTCTCCGTCCCGTACGCAGGCCAGGGTTTGGCAGGCGGCGTAGCGAAGAGTCCGAACCATATTTTCCCCCCCTTCGTCACACTCCATCCGGGTTCCGAAACCGGTTGGGTTGTGCACATACAAATGGCACCCCATTTTCCGGGGCCGGGTTTGGAAAGTCAGCTGCGAGCCGTATGCATAACGAAGAATTCATCCCCGAACCATTGCTTTATGGCGCTTCTGCCAAAGCGGATGACAAGAAACCCGGGGAACCACCATCCGGTGCCACCGAGGACAGAACGTACGGCTGCGCTTTCCACAGCCGATTGTCGCCTGCCATCGGAATTGCTTAAACTTTATCATCCTCCACTTTAAGCTGTCAGAAGAAGTAAATAACGGAATTATTGGAAAAGTTGTTTCACGCGGTATGGGACTTTCTTGCGCTTCTTGCCAACCCCCGATTTGGTGCTAATGGTTGGGCGTTTGCCATTTGCGTTTTCGGATTTCGCCCGGGCTGTTTCCGGGATTTTCCATCACCCGCTCGGATTGACTCGCCGTTTGGTTTCGGGGTGGGGGGTGAGTTAAAAATCGGATTCATCCCGCGGATGGAATGCGATTTAAAACGCTGGAATGCGACTTCGTGATCGGGGAAGGGGACGAGAACTTTCGACTTTCCTTTAGAAATTTAACTCTTGGACCGGCAAAAATAGTCCTGGAGTAAGTCGCAGCCGCACTTCGAGTTGGAAAGAAAACGCTGGAACTAAGTAAGGAGTAAGTTCCGAGGAGATCCGGGGAGTGGCAGATACTTCCATGGATGGTAGAAAGTTAATCGTTACCCCGGGAATCGATGGATCCGTATCCATCGAATCATTTTTGTCCCCGAGCACTAATCCATCTTATCCACGCTCGGCTTTCGACTAGCTTCCATTTCCCCCGGACCCCCATTGGTGAAGTGTATCCCACACGCGCCGGGATGGAAAATTCGATTTCGTCTTAGCTTTTCACACCGGTAAGCTTATCATCGGTTTTGCGCTGAACCAGGGCGGGAGGGTGGAAGAAAGAGGGCTCGGAAAAACCGCTGCGTTAAGGATAACGACTTTAGTCACACGTGAGTCACGGTGTATGCAAGCTTTCCCGGCCGGCGGACCGGGTGTGTATATATATATGATATAAGCTTCTGCGACATGTGGGACTTTTTTCTCTTCTCATGTCTCCTTCTTTGGAGTAATTCAATTCGAAGCGGTAACATTCTGACACAAATTCTGTTAGAAGTTGGTGCGTTTTTTTTTTTATATCACTAACCCCGATGGTGGATGAGGCGTGTTTGGAATGAATAATTTGTCAAATCCAGCACTTGTAGGAGCGTGGGTTCGGTGGTCAAAATTTGAAGAGTTTGTGCCACTTGGAGCACGCAGAATCTTGGTTTCCCTTGAACTGGTCAACAACGTGCTCTTTTTAATTCCCTGTGAAGTTGAAACCCAATGTAATGGTCGTTTCGTTTTCAAACTCTTAAACTTGTTTCAAAGATGAATTCAATTTAATTCTTTTGTTCCGGGTTTATCCTTTTTTCATGCTTTGGAATGGAAGGATACAAGTGTTAAATGATCAGGATAAACTACATATTTTTTCGCGGTCCAACATACTCAAGTTATGGCGAAAAAAGTTATCGAAAACAACAATGTTTTGCCTCTAATCTTTATAACATGGTTTGATTTACAGCCATTGCCTCTAAAACTTTAGCACGAAAGCAGGTGATGTTGTCTCTAAGGCACCAACTTTCGAAATAGCTTATCAGATTTTGTTTCCAACGCATCTGGCTTTCTCTCTAGCTCACCAGTTTTTGTCTCTTGCTGAAAACACAGAGGAAGATTTAGACAGGGTGTTTATGATTTTCCCAGATAACACTGTAACAACAATCAATATTAATTCATTTATGTTTTAAAACTAACTTGTGTCTTTTATTATAATTTACCGATTTTTCGAGTACATTTTTCTATGCGCAATTCGAATTCACAGGATCCGTGAATTCGGGGTTATAAATGTATTTTCATAGCTACTATATTTAATTTTAGTAATATAAATTTTAATTTAATAATAATTTTGTCTCATTTCCTTTTTGTAGACAGCTTTAAAAAGTAATTTTTAGTACAAATAATAATCGTCACATTTTGAATCATTCTAAATAAGCGATTTTTAAATAGAGAAATTTGAAATCAAGAGACAAGCTCAGAAGAACACGAGACAAAAACTGATGAGTAAGAGACAAAGTCAGAGACAGAATCTGATAAGCTATCTCAATAGGTGGCAACGACTGTAATATGTATTCCCTCATTTCCCACCATCGAATCGCCATTCGCCCCAAAACTTATCGAATATGTTTTCTTACCTCGTTGCAGATAACCGTACTTGATATTTGATCCCCCGAGATGGCACTCATCATTTCGTGGATCTTCATACTCGGGCTCATCGTGCCGGACCTGTCGTCGAGTCTGCTGCACTGCCCGCACCGGTGCCATTGCGACGACGACAAGCTGGACGTGAACTGCGAAGAAGGGCACCTGGACGTGCTACCGATAGCGCTCAACCCGTCCATCCAGCGGCTGGTCATCAAGAATAACAAAATTCGCATCATCGACTCGTCGATTCAGTTCTACTCCGAGCTGACGCTGCTCGACCTGAGCTTCAACTATCTCTTCAACATCCCGGACCGCACGTTCGGCCACCAGCGCAAGCTGCAGCAGCTGCACCTGAATCACAACAAAATCAGCACCATCTCGAACCGGACGTTCGTCGGGCTGGGCGAGCTGCTGGTGCTGAATCTCCGGGGCAATCTGATCGATCAGATTGATGCGCTGACGTTCACGCCGTTGGCGAAGCTGGAGGAGCTGAACTTGGGCCAGAATCGGATTGCAAGCGTCGGGCTGTCGGTCGGGGCGTTCGTGGGCATCGGAGATCTGAAGATACTGCTGCTGGACGATAATCTGCTGAGTGTAATTCC